>NC_143138.1:35547500-36172500 GCF_059928025.1 Delphinapterus leucas
ATGGTTGTGTTTATATCTGTTTTAAAATTGCCATTGAACACCACCTCAAAGATTTTTAAAGCTTGAGATCCAGGAGGATGTAAAGTGAATGGAGTGGGGTGAGTCTTACTGATCTTTAATTATCCAACACCTGAGTCACGGTAGGCCAATAGTAAATGCTCTGCTCTCTGAATCAATGTAAGAATGAATGGAGTTAGCACATTCTTGATTTTTATTCCTTGTCTTCTTAGAATCTGTCCTTATGCAGTGACAAATTTAAGTCTCAAATATAGTTCCTTTCTAATATGTCTCAGTGGGTAAGAATTGAGAAACATCTTCTATATGGTCAGTATTTTCCAAACGGTTAATTCACACCACCTGAAGAGGAGAGGCCCAAGTAATCATGCAATGTTTAAAAAAAAAAAGTATCATGATCCTGAATTCACATCTCTTGAATCCTAGGCATCCTTACCCCGGCTGCTCATAATGGCTGGCTGAGAAACAATAACCTAAGCTCTGTGGATTAAATACCCCAGAGGGTCATTAATGGCTAATGCTCTCTCACTTATTTTATAAGAAATCAGATCTCTGAAATCATTCATGAGATATAATTCACTACAGATGAGGTTTCTCCACTTTGGTACAAAGTGTTTTTGGTCCTGACACCACATTTTGAAGATATTAAAACCAAAACTAAAAGCATGGTCTACAGCTTGTGTTAATTATCCTTGGGTAGTTTATGGAAGCATTTGAGTTCTTCAGACATAGTTATCTAATATGATTAAAAAGGCCTGTCTCCATCTCAGGCCTGTTTCTATACTTTAATGATTACTTTATTCTCCTAAAGTTTAAGTGCTTTGGGTTCTAATAGGCCAAATGAATGAATACCAAAACCAGATAACAGAAAAAGGACGAGGCATGAATGGCAATGCCATTTATTGGACTACAGTTGACACATTGGATTCTTCTGGCCTAGACAGCTCTTTCTTCAGAAGTCCAAGTACTTGATTCTAAATTAGAAAGTCTTGAGTGTGAAAGTATGAACATACTGTTTCATTCTTCCCATTATTTAATGCTTTCTCAACGTTAACGCTTCTTACACATTAGGTTTTGTGAGCTCCAGGGAATTCTTTTAAAAGAAGGAATGAGACCCTTCATCACGTCCCACAGGAATATTTGTATTTCTCTCTTGCATTCCCCCATAACCTTTTCACAGGAAAGGTCTGCATATACATGGAGCTGGGTATTTTTAAAGACTTCCTGAAACAAATGTTTGTTCTAATTACAGTTTTATATGGTTTATGCCACTTAAAGAAAACCCACAGTGTGAAAATGTGCACTTATGGAAATAATAAATTACAGCGATGTCTAACACCTGGTTCCTGATAGCTTGCTCAAAGGATAGATAAACAAATGCAGGAATAGCCACCAACCACTATAATCAGCACCATAAGATAAGTAATTAGGTCATATCAACAAACCAAACCCATCTGGAAGGAACAGAGGAACAGCTTTGGAATATAACTGTGGATTTCATTTCAAGGACCTAATAGCAAATAATGTGTGTCTCTTTCCCATAACATTATCCTCAAGGAAAGTAACTTGAAATGTTATAAGTTAAGTTTTAGAATTTTATCTATTTTTTAAAATTTTACTTTGAGAATTGTAGGGGTTTTATAATTTTTCATTTTCAGACAATTCATGTTCATTGTGGAAAAGTGATATGGACAGATAAAGAAAAAGGTAGAAATCAATTGTAATTCCACTACTCAAAGATAGCAAATGTTTATTATTTGGTCATAAGCCTCCAAATTTTTCAATGAATACATATAAATATGTATTTTAATAAAAATGAGCTCATGCTATTTGAACTGTTTTTTAACCTATGTTTTTCACTTGATTGTAATATCTTCTCACATCAATATATATGTACATCTCCAAAAGAGGTGCTGTCGGGCTCAAGCATAAATTTGGGGGGATTTATAGAACCTTCACCCCCAAAAATGTGTATAAAAATTTCTGGGTTTTGTGTATATGTTTTTTTCTGGAAAAAATGCATTGGGGCTTTTATTGGATTTACTTTAACTTTTATTGATAATTTAGAGACATTACAGTTCTGCATCTTCTCACTCAGGATCAAAAGACTCCCAGTGTGCTCTTTTCCTTTTTGATCCCTCTCTAAGTTTGTATTTTTCTTTATATAGGTCCAGCATCATTGTTTTAACAATTTAATGGTCATCTCCTTTTAAATATTTACTTTATTAAGGTTTCAATATTCCTTATTGTGACTTTTTTGCATCTTAGGGTCTCCGTCTTTACCTTGTAAACCCATCTTCAATTTAATATAGAAATTGATAATAATGTATGATTCAATTTACATAAATTTGCTTTAGATTTATACTACATGGACACATTTCAAACAGCTGTAAACTATTTTCCATAAGAGAGAATAAATCAAATTATTGGTTACCAATGAATTTGGTAAAGTTGCAGGATACAAAATTAATGCACAGAAATCTCTTGCATTCCTATACACTAATGATGAAAAATCTGAAATAGAAATTAAGGAAACACTCCCATTTACCATCACAACAAAAAGAATAAAATACCTAGGAATAAACCTACCTAAGGAGACGAAAGACCTGTATGCAGAAAACTATAAGACACTTATGAAAGAAACTAAAGATGATACAAACAGATGGAGAGATATACCAACCATGTTCTTGGATTGGAAGAATCAACATTGTTGATTCTTCATTGTTTCAACAACGTTGAAATCAGCATTGTGAAAATGACTACTACCCAAAGCAATCTACAGATTCAATGCAATCCCTATCAAACTACCAATGGCATTCTTATACAACTCTTAAAATTTGTATGGAGACACAGAAGACCCCGAATAGCCAAAGCAGCCTTGAGGGAAAAAAACAGAGCTGGAGGAATCAGACTCCCTGACTTCAGACTATACTACAAATCTACAGTAATCAAGACAATATGGTACTGGCACAAAAACAGAAATATAGATCAATGGAACAGGATAGAAAGCCCAGAGATAAACCCACACACCTACGGTCAACTAATCTATGACAAAGGAGGCAGTGGTATGCAATGGAGAAAACACAGTCTCTTCAATAAGTGGTTCTGGGAAAACTGGACAGCTACATGTAAAAGAATGAAATTAGAACACTCCCTAACACCATACGCAAAAATAAACTCACAATGGATTCGAGACCTAAATGTAAGACCGGACACTATAAAACTCTTAGAGGAAAACATAGGCAGAACACTCTATGACATACATCACAGCAAGATCCTTTTTGACCCACCTCCCAGAGAAATGGAAATGAAAACAAAAATAAACAAATGGGACCTAATGAAACTTCAAAGCTTTTGCACAGCAAAGGGAACCATAAACAAGAAGAAAAGACACCCCTCAGAATGGGAGAAAATATTTACAAATGAAGCAACTGACAAAGGATTAATCTCCAAAACATGCAAGCAGCTCATGCAGCTCAATATCTAAAAAACAAACAACCCAATCCAAACATGGGCAGAAGACTTAAACAGCCATTTCTCCACAGAAGATATACAGATTGCCAACAAACCCATGAAAGAATGCTCAACATCACTAATCATTAGAGAAACGCAAATCAAAACTACAATGAGGTATCACCTCACACCAGTCAGAATGGCCATCATCAGAAAATGTACAAACAATAAATACTGAGAGGGTGTGGAGAAAAGGGAACCCTCTTGCACTGTTGATGGGAATGTAAATTGATACAGCCACTGTAGGGAACAGTATGGAGGTTCCTTAAAAACTAAAAATAGAACTACCATACGACCCAGCAATCCCACTACTGGGCATATACCCTGAGAAAACCATAATTCAAAAAGAGTCATGTACCACAATGTTCACTGCAGCTCTATTTACAATAGCCAGGACGTGGAAGCAACCTAAGTGCCTATCGACAGATGAATGGATAAAGAAGATATGGCACATATATACAATGGAATATTACTCAGCCATAAAAAGAAACGAAATTGAGTTATTTGTAGTGAGGTGGATGGACCTAGAGTCTGTCATACAGAGTGAAGTAAGTCAGAAAGAGAAAAACAAATACCGTATGCTAACACATATGTATGGAATCTAAAAAAAAGGTTCTGAAGAACCTAGGGGCAGGACAGGAATAAAGATGCAGATGTAGAGAATGGACTTGAGGACACAGGGAGGGGGAAGGGTAAGCTGGGACAAAGTGAGAGAGTTGCATGGACCTATATATACTACCAAATATAAAATAGATAACTAGATGAAAGCAGCCGTATAGCAGAGGGAGGTCAGCTCAGTGCTTTGTGACCACCTAGAGGGATGGGATAGGGAGGGTGGGAGGGAGATGCAAGAGGGCGGAGATATGGGGATATATGTATACGTACAGCTGATTCACTTTGTTAATAAAGCAGAAACTAACACACCATTGTAAAGCAATTATACTCCAATAAAGATGTTAAAAACAATTATTTGTTATCAAATGGGAACATACCCACAAGGATTGACTTTGTGTTTTTACATAACAATATCTTTTTTTTTTTGCGGACCTCTCACTGTTGTGGCCTCTCCCGTTGCGGAGCACAGGCTCCAGACGTGCAGGCTCAGCGGCCATGGCTCACGGGCCTAGCCACTCTGCGGCCTGTGGGATCTTCCAGGACCGGGGCACAAAACCGTGTCCCCTGAATCGGCAGGCGGACTCTCAACCACTGCACCACCAGGAAAGCCCACAAAATCTTTTTACATCTGTCTTTTAAAACTTTTACAAGTTTTCTAATTTAAAAAAATATTTATCTTCTGCATATTTGTATGTAAACCGAGGCTCTTATTTAAATTTTGGTAAAAGAACCAGCTGAGAAATGTTATCTCTAAACGTTAATGTTTTCTACAAATATAACTTCATATAAGACAGAATTACAGAAAAATAGTTCAGGGAATTGGAGCAAAGGATGGATAAAGCTTTCACTAGTCCTTCAAGTTAATGAACTGTCAGGGAAGAGTATAGCTGGGAAACTATAACCATGGAGATGAGATATATAGCTATGGTAGAGCCCAATCCACTTCCACCTGGCTCTCTTCCTCCAAATTTCCTGATTAACCTTGTTCCATAGGCGCACTCTGGTATTATCCATCTGAAGTCTGCCTTTCTCTCCTCTCCCTTCCTCTCCACCCCATCCTCTCCCCTCTCCCCTCCTTCCTGTCCTTGTTCCCCCACCTCCTCCAGCCCCCTCCTGTTCCCCTCTTTTCTCCCTCCCTCTTGCTCCTCACTGTCCCCAGTGATCTCCTCCAAGGGGGTCTCCTGGTAGCCCCTCCACATGCTAATCCAATTCATCCTTTTCCCGAGTCCTTGCCCTAAATGTCTGTCTCTACACTACACTCTTCTCTAAGCTTGAGCCCAGTTTAAATTCTCTCTCCTAGCTCTTTCCGTCTCTGCATAATGACACCTTTTCTACCTCATTTCTCCTGTCATTACCCCCTTCCTGAATGTGAACTTCTTTTACATTTTCCTGCCACCAGATATCCTGCTCCCTAACTAGCTTCTCTGCCCCATTCTACCACCCCATCCTTCTCTTTCCTGTAAGTCAGTTTCTTATTTATGATGAATTTATGGAGATAGGTATTCATGTTTACATTAAACACAAATAATAGAGTTTTTGCATACAGCAAAAAAGTGATTCAAAAGATGTAGAGAAAGGGCAGACAACAGAAGCAAGAAGAACTACAATCCTGCACCCTGTGGAACAAAAACCACATTCACAAAAAGACAGAAAAGATGAAAAGGCAGAGGACTATGTACCAGATGAAGGAACAAGATAAAACCCAGAAAAATAACTAATGAAGTGGAGATAGGCAACCTTCCAGAAAAATAATTCAGAATAATGATAGTGAAGATGATCCAGGACCTCAGGAAAAGAATGGAGGCAAAGATTGAGAAGATGCAAGAAATGTTTAAAAAAGACCTAGAAGAATTAAAGAACAAACAAACAGAGATGAACAATACAATAAATGAAATGAAAACTACACTACAAGAAATCAATAGCAGAATAAATGAGGCAGAAGAACGGATAAGTGACCTGGAAGACAGAATGGTGGAATTCACTGCTGCGGAACAGAATAAAGAAAAAAGAATGAAAAGAAATGAAGACAGCCTAAGAGACCTCTGGGACAACATTAAATGCAACAACATTCGCATTCTAGGGGTCCCAGAAGGAGAAGAGAGAGAGAAAGGACCCGAGAAAATATTTGAAGAGATTATAGTTGAAAAATTCCCTAACATGGGAAAGGAAATAGCCACCCAAGTCCAGGAAGCACATCGAGTCGCATACAGGATAAACCCAAGGAGAAACACACTGAGACACGTAGTAATCAAGTTGGAAAAAATTAAAGACAAAGAAAAATTATTGAAAGCAGCAAGGGAAAAATGACAAATAACATACAAGGGAACTACCATAAGGTTAACAGCTGATTTCTCAGCAGAAACTCTACAAGGCAGAAGGGAGTGGCATGATATACTTAAAGTGATGAAAGGGAGGATCCTACAACCAAGATTACACTACGCGGCAAGGATCTCATTCAGATTCGATGGAAAAATCAAAAGCTTTACAGACAGCAAAAGCTAAAAGAATTCAGCACCACCAAACCAGCTGTACAACAAACGCTAAAGGAACTTCTGTAAGTGGGAAACACAAGAGAAGAAAAGGACCTACAAAAACAAACCCAAAACAATTAAGAAAATGGTCACAGGAACATACATATCGATAATTACCTTAAACGTGAATGGATTAAATGCTCCAACCAAAGGACACAGGCTTGCTGAATGGATACAAAAAAAGGCCCACATATATGCTGTCTACAGGAGGCCCACTTCAGACCTAGAGACACATACAGACTGAAAGTGAGGAGATGGAAAAAGATATTCCATGCCAATGGAAATCAAAAGAAACCTGGAGTAGCAATACTCATATCAGATAAAATAGACTTTAAAATAAAGGATGTTACAAGAGACAAGGAAGGACACTACGTAATGATCAAGGGATCAATCCAAGAAGAAGATATAACAATTATAAATATATATGCACCGAACATAGGAGCACCTCAATACATAAGGCAACTGCTAACAGCTACAAAAGAAGAAATCGACAGTAACACAATAATAGTGGGGACTTTAACACCTCACTTACACCAATGGAAAGATCATGCAAAATGAAAATAAATAAGGAAACAGAAGCTTTAAATGACACAACAGACCAGATAGATTTAATTGATATTTATAGGACATTCCATCCAAAAACAGCAGATTACACTTTCTTCTCAAGTGCGCACGGAACATTCTCCAGGATAAATCACATCTTGGGTCACAAATCAAGCCCTCAGTAAATTTAAGGAAATTGAAATCATATCAAGCATCTTTTCTGACCACAACGCTATGAGATTAGAAATGAATTACAGGGGAAAAACTGTAAAAAACACAAACACATGGAGGCTAAATAATACCTTACTAAATAACCAAGAGATCACTGAAGAAATCAAAGAGGATATCAAAAAATACTTAGAGACAAGTGACAATGAAAACACGATGATCCAAAACCTATGGGATGCAGCAAAAGCAGTTCTAAGAGGGAAGTTTATAGCTATACAAGCCTACCTCAAGGAACAAGAAAAATCTCAAGTAAACAATCTAACCTTACACCTAAAGGAACTAGAGAAAGAAGAACAAACAAAATCCAAAGTTAGCAGAAGGAAAGAAATCATAAAGATCAGAGCAGAAATAAATGAAATAGAAACAAAGAAAATAGCAAAGATAAATAAAACTAAAAGCTGGTTTCTTGAGAAGATAAACAAAATTGATAAACCATTAGCCAGACTCATAAAGAAATAGAGGGAGAGGACTCAAATCAATAAAATTAGAAATGAAAAAGGAGAAGTTACAAGAGACACTGCAGAAATACAAACCATCCTAAGAGACTACTACAAGCAACTCGATGCCAATAAAATGGACAACCTGGAAGAAATGGACAAACTCTTAGAAAGGTATAACCTTCCAAGACTGAACCAGGAAGAAACAGAAAATATGAACAGACCAATCACAAGTAATGAAATTGAAACTGTGATTAAAAATCTTCCAATGAAGAAAAGTCCAGGACCAGATGGCTTCACAGGTGAATTCTCTGAAACATTTAGAGAAGAGCTAACACACATCCTCCTCAAACTCTTCCAAAAAATTGCAGAGGAAGGAACATTCCCAAACTCATTCTGTGAGGCCACCATCACCCTGATACCAAAACCAGACAGAGATACTACAAAAAAAGAAAATTACAGACCAATATCACTGATGAATATAGATGCAAAATTCCTCAACAAAATACGAGCAAACAGAATCCAACAACACATTAAAAGGATTATACACCATGATCAAGTGGGATTTATCCCAGGGATGCAAGGATTCTTCAATATAGGCAAATCAATCAATGTGATACACCATATTAACAAATTGAAGAATAAAAACCATATGATCATCTCAATAGATGCAGAAAAAGCTTTTGACAAAATTCAACACCATTTATGATAAAAACTCTCCAGAAAGTGGGCATAGAGGGAACCTACCTATAAATAATAAAGGCCATATACGACTAACCCACAGCAAACATCTTTCTCAATGGTGAAAAACTGAAAGCGTTTCATCTAAGATAAGGAACAAGACAAGGATGTCCACTCTCACCACTATTATTCAACATAGTTTTGGGAGTCCTAGCCATGGCAGTCAGAGAAGAAAAAGAAATAAATGAATACTAATTGGAAAAGAAGAAGTAAAACTGTCACTGTTAGCAGACAACATGATACTATACATAGAGAATCCTAAAAATGCCACCAGAAAACTACTAGAGCTAATCAATGGATTTGGTAAAGTAGCAGGATACAAAATGAATGCACAGAAATCTCTTGCATTCCTATACACTAATGATGAAAAATCTGAAAGAGAAATGAAGGAAACATTCCCATTTACCATTGCAACAAAAAGAATAAAATACCTAGGAATAAACCTACCTAGGGAGACAAAAGACCTGTATGCAGAAAACTATAAGACACTGATGAAAGAAATTAAAGATGATACCAACAGATGGAGAGATATACCATGAATGTGGATTGGAAGAATCAATACTGTGAAAATGACTATACTACCCAAAGCAATCTACAGATTCAGTGCAATCCGTATCAAATTACCAATGGCATTTTTTTATGGAACTAGAACAAAAAATCTTAAAATTTGTATGGAGACACAAAAGACCCTGAATAGCCAAAGCAAACTTGAGGGGAAAAAATGGAGCTGTAGGAATCAGACTCCCTGACTTCAGACTATACTACGAAGCTACAGTAATCAAGACAATATGGTACTGGCACAAAAACAGAAACATCAATCAATGGAACAAGATAGAAAGCTCAGAAATAAGCCCACACACCTATGGTTAACTAGACTATGACAAAGGAGGCAAGGATATACATTGGAGAAAAGACAGTCTCTTCAATAAGTGGTGCTGGGAAAACTGGACAGCTACATGTAAAAGAATGAAATCAGAACACTCTATAACACCATGCACAAAAATAAACGAAATGAATTCCAGACCTAAATGTAAGACCGGACACTATAAAACTCTTAGAGGGGAACATAGGAAGAACACTCTTTGACATAAATCACAGCAAGATCTTTTTCAATCCATCTCCTAGAGTACTGGAAATAAAAACAAACATAAACAAATGGGACCTAATGAAACTTCAAAGCTTTTGCACAGCAAAGGAAAGCATAAACAAGACGAAAAGACAACCCCCAGAATGGCAGAAAATATTTGCAAATGAATCAATGGAAAAAGGATTAATCTCCAAAATATATAAACAGCTTATGAAACTTAATATTAAAGAAACAAACACCCCAATCCAAAAATGGGCAGAAGACCTAGATAGACATTTCTCCAAAGAAGACATCTCCAAAGATGGCCAAGAAGCACATGGAAAGCTGCTCAGCATCAATAATTATTAAGGAAATGCAAATCAAAACTACAATGATGTATCACCTCACACCAGTTAGAATGGGCATCATCAGAAAATCTACAAACAACAAATGCTGGAGAGGGTGTGGAGAAAAGGGAACCCTCTTGCACTGTTGGTGGGAATGTAAATTGATACAGCCACTATGGAGAACAGTATGGAGGTTCCTTAAAAAACTACAAATAGAACTACCATATGATCCAGCAATCCCACTACTGGGCATATACCCAGAGAAAACCATAATTCAAAAAGACTCATGCACCCCAATGTTCATTGCAGCACTATTTACAATAGCCAGGTCATGGAAGCAACCTAAATGCCCATCGACAGACGAATGGATAAAGAAGCTGTGGTACATATATACAATGGAATATTACTCAGGCATAAAAAGGAACAAAATTGGGTCATTTGTTGAGACGTAGATAGAGCTAGAGACTGCCATACAGAGTGACGTAAGTCAGAAAGAGAAAAACAAATATCATATATTAATGTATGTATGTGGAACCTAGAGAAATGGTACAGATGAACCGGTTTGCAGGGCAGAAGTTGAGACACAGATGTAAGAGAACAAACGTATGGACACCAAGGGGGGAAAGCCGTGGGGGGGTGGGGATGGTGGTGTGATGAATTGGATGATTGGGATTGACATGTATCCCCTGATGCATATGAAATTGATGACTAATAAGAACCTGCTGTATAAAAAAGTAAATAAAATAAAAAATTCAAAAAAGAATACATGTAGAAGTTAAAGAGGCAGTTTTTAATAGCTAGGGATTGATTATATTATTTTAATCTCTTATTTACATTTCTTCTAAACCACTGAACCTTTCTGTGTCTACTGAAGTTAAAACGTTTGGTCATATCAAGATATATATATATATGCCTTTAATAAATTGGATACATGAAAATATGAATTGACAAAATCAATTTTTATAACTTTTCAAAAGCCTTCATCATTGCATTTTTAAAAGTTTTTTTAGTGTCTTTAAAGTTATTTTATTTTACTTAAAAATTATTTTAAAATAGTGTTTTTAAATTCCATAAACTGAAGTACATGGCCAGGAATGTATTTTCCTATAAATAGGCTATATCTTCACTGTTAAAGAGGCACACCAGTCTGGGTTTTGATTTGGATGTTTTGTGTTTGCTATTTCAAAACACTGAAAGTATCAAGCAGTTGTGCAGCTCTGCCTTTGAGGCGCCATATAACTGCTTGGCGGAGGTAAAGGGAATATGTGTTACTAAGAGAAATGTTGACAGTAAACTCTGTATAGGAATTTCCTCTGTATCACCCAAACCAGGAACTTCCTGGCCCCTACTGCTATTAAAAAGAGCTCATTCCAACAAAGTGGCTGACAGTGAACTCAGTTCCTTGCACATGAGGGTCCATGTCTTTCACTTACTGGTTAGGGCTTGGGGATCATATAAATGTACATAATACTTGTCATAGACCAGAGAATTCTAAAAGAAAAAAAAAGATCTTGAAGTAACCACCTTTAAGCCAATTGGGAATAGCTCTTTCAGCAGAATCTAACAAAAAACAAACATGAAACTAATGACCCCGAAAAATATTTGTATAGTTTCCTTTGGTTGTAGTCCTGTTGGCACAATCTCAGCCTTCAGTTTTTCATGTCCTGTGGATTGTAGTTAACCATAAATTGTGAATTTATTGTTCTTATCTGAACTTTCCTTTTATAAATTATGTGCTTTTCCAACACTGTATGTTTTAAAGGGCCATACCCTATAAAAGAAGCTTGTCATGTTAGTAACGTCAAAATAAGGCTTTCCTTCACCCCCCACCATTGGGTCTCAAGAGCCCCCACTGTTGCATCTTGTTAAACATTATTTTCTTTGAAATGCAAGACACAACGTTTATTTGATGATCTCATTGCCCTTGTTGTTTGCATCTTTACTTTTTTTTTTTTTTGCGGTACGCGGGCCTCCCACCGTTGTGGCCTCTCCCATTGTGGAGCACAGGCTCCGGACGCACAGGCTCGGCGGCCATGGCTCACGGGCCCAGCCGCTCCGCGGCACGCGGGATCCTCCCGGACTGGGGCACGAACCCGTATCCCCTGCATCGGCAGGCGGACTCCCAGCCACTGCCACCAGGGAAGCCCATATTTTTTAAAAGTCTGTAGGGAAGTTCTGAATTGAAAACACAAATTTAGTATATTAGGGATCATGGCAAATGGAAGACATTTTTCTGACTTGATTGAGAGGCTTTGTGATATGTGTGGAAAGAGTGAGGGTTCCTGAGGGTTCCTGATTCAAAAGACCAGTTTTTAAATCACAGTGTTTCAGTTTCCTAACTTGTAACAGTATGCAAGTTACTTTGTTTCTATGAGTGCTTCTGTCCTCATCTATGAAAGAGGGAAAATAATTTTTAGGTTTATGGTACAGATAAATAACAATACATGTGAGAGTGCCTGACATGTAATGGATGTTCAATAAAAGTAATAATAAAATAACTAGGGGAAGCCAGTTATAAAGAGAACCAGACTATAATATTCTGTTTAATTCTTTTCCCACTTAAATAAGAAAACATGTAAGGTTGCTAGCACAGTAGCCAGGACATAGTTGACCATCAAGGGATGTTGTTACTCGTTCATTTAACGTTTCAAGTTACTTCTTTTTTTGGTTTCCAGGGCCAAAAACTGTGTATATATATACATGACTCAAAGTTCAACAGCAAGTTGCCTTGTTGTAATGCTTCTTAAACATTAGTGCACACACGAATCACCCGGGAATGTTGTTTAAGTGCAGATTCAGCAGGTCTAGGATGGGGCCTGCGATTCTACATTTCTGCAAGGCTCCCAGGTGATGCATCTGAGGTTGGCCTATTATTTTTCACACTAAGAATAGCAAGGCATTAATGGGCCAGACAATAAATACCCTCTCTTTGTTCCTTGTATTACCTTATTTCATAGAGCTTAAAGAGTTTAGAGATGATATTATTTGGCACATTTTTACAGATGAGAAATTTGTGACCCACAGAAGCTGATTAATTAATTGACAGTTGAGATCATTCAACCTAATGGTTCAGCCACCTTCTTTACCTACAGTGATCAATATTTTTAATTGTATAACTATTATCTCATTCTTCCTATTTAGTTATATTCCTAGAAGTTAAGAGTTACCAGGTTTCCTTCTATCTTTATCATTGCTTTCCAGCTTTTTAAAAAATATCTTTGCTTATGTTGATATGTAACTTTAGTTTGTCAGCAACCCCATTGCTTAGGCTGTCAGAGACAGCCTATCCTTGCTGGTGCAATGCTTAGTGGCAAAATGACTGGTAGAGGTCGGGCAGATTTTGATACTTGTTGGTATAATTAGTACTAGTTAAGTTTTTCAATCAGCGCTCATTTCTAGCCCTTTAGAATGAACCTCCTATTCCTCTCTCAGAACCAGTGAGAAGCCAGATGAACCATCAGTGCAGGGATACCAGGCATTTCCATGATTCTACCTCCAAACAGCCCTGACCCACCAAGTGGGGTATCTTTTATCCACCTCACTCTTTCCAGCTCAGTATCAGAGGACAAGGTCCTGGTGTTTTGCACTCCCTAACACTGTTTTTCATAAATTCCCTGGAATACTGTGTTGTAGGACACTTCTGCTACCCTCGTCCCCCAGTTATTCCCTGGGGCTCACCTCCCATAGCTGTCCCAGGGGTTTAGAACCAGCCAGGGTTTCAATACCCCAGTTTAGGTATGCTCCTCTTACTAATGCCCATTCCTCTTTTCTCCCAGCTTTCCCACAACCAGTGACATAGAGATATAGTTTCTAGCCCATTTTGATATGCTAATGCTGACAGGAGCATGTTAATAATTTTTTTTTTACAAACAAAGATTATTTTAGAATAGTGAGGACGTCATAATCATGCTCAGTGTATAAACAATGAACTCCATTTAACAAACAGTTGAAGATAACATAGTCATAAAAATATTGCAGAAGAACAAGTTTAGCTTGGATCACTAGTCTCTATTCTCACAAGGAGATAATAAACGTTCTTGAGCCAAAGGCAACGGGGCAAAAATCTCAGGATTTTGCTTCCTTCCTTCTTTCCTTCCTTCCTTCCTTCCTTTCTTGTCTCTTGTCTTCTGTCTTTTTGGATGTGTTGCAGGGTACTTGCAGAATCCTTGTAAAGGGATTCATTATTAACCTATCATAATATGTCATGAATATTTTAATGTCAGTAAGTATACCTCTTCACCACCATTTTAAACAGTTGCTTAACTATGTACATAACTAGGCCATAATTTATTTAATTTCCTAACGTGGGACATTCTGATTCTTTTCCTACTTCTTTTGCTGTTATAAATCATGCTGATCAGTGGCCTTATTAAGATCCAAGCAACTGCTACCCAGTTATTTCCCTCTTGAATAGACAACTATTTACCTCCTCAAAGAATTCTAGAAGGTATGGCATTCCCTTTTAGAAATGCATTGCCCAGCATGATGTTCAAATAAATTTAGTAACTTTGCTACAGTATGGTAAGCATAGTGCTTAAACCTTGGACTCTGAAGTCAGCCTCCCCAATTTTGAATCCCAGCTCTGCTGTTTGCTAGCTGTATGACCTTGGGCAAGATATATAACCCCTCTGTACTTCAGTTCCTTCGTCTATGATATAAGGACAATAATAGTACTTAGCTCATCTAGTTGTTGTGCAAATTAAGGAAATGATGTATTCAAGTGGTACAGACTAGTAGCTAGCACTTACTGCTTGCCCAAGTAATATTAGCTATTGTTAACAACAAGTAACTTGCTTTCCCTTTTTATTCACACTACTAAACCTAAATTTCCACAAAAATATGGCTACAGACAAAATTTCATTTCTTTGGCAAGAAATATTGGGAACAAAAAGGGAGGAGTATGCTGGTCTTGAGGGGGGAAGGCACATGTTAGGAATTATGGTCAATTCTTATGGTGTGGTCACGCATCAAAATTTATAGTTCAGTGGAATTGCTGAACTAGGCTACAGGTTGTCAGAGCCAGCTCATCAGCAGTCAATTTGGTGGAAATAGGTATAGTCACCAAACACCTACCAGTCAAGTTATGTGTTCAGACACATGTAGATTATCTACCATCTTTCTTGTCCATATGAACTAGAACTGAATGGCTTATTTTTACTTCTTCAGTAGGATTCTTTTACTTCTTTTCTCCTGGAAAAACTAGAGAATAAGTAAAGTTTCTTGTTTACTTGGGCTTCTCATAAAGAACAGACTTTATTGTACTCACTTGACCTCCTTGGAGACCCTTTTCTGCAAACAGTTCTTCACTGACCAGCAGAGTTCTGGCAGCTGGGAGACCCTTCAGTGGGAGCAGTGATTAGGTATGAACTTGGGAACTATTCTGGGAGATAGGAAAAGGCGGGGAATTTGGGGTCAATTGTTCACTCTTAACTGTGAGAGGAGTACATTGGAAACATCTGAATTAGGCATTTTTCTGTACTTTAATTATTAGACCAACTCCTTGGTTGATAAGAAAATTAATTCAACAATAAATCATTTAATGTATGAAAGAAAGACCAGGCATTTTTCTCTTATCTAAAGAGGCTCTGTTGTCTCAAGCACTGAGAAAAAAATTGCCCGTCAAAAGACCTGATTTTCATTCTTAGTTTTATATCAGACTAGTCGAGTCTCAGAATGGGTAAAGCAATCCAGTTCTTTCATTTAGGCAGAACTTCTTGACCATTTCTTTGGATTACGTCCCTGGTCCTCCTTGTATCCAATACTGTTATTGTGCAGGACAAGAGTCTTGATGGAACAGCCAAAGTCCAGTGAGACTGAGTGATCTGTGAGTGGTCACTCAGCTAATCAGCGGGCCTGTGTCTTACAATGCTTTCTCGTGAACTAGGAGTCCACTTTAGCCCTGCTTCATGGGGCGTTTCCTAAAATATTTACTTTATGATCAAACTGTACAGGAGAAATAATTTTCTAAAGAAAAAGCCAGACGGAAGAATTGATTAACCATTGCTTCTAACCTAGTATTCGCTATTTGACATGTTAGGGACACTGGAAACCAAAAAATGCTTTTACTCCAGAGAATGGGTATATCCTAGAACTAGTGGTAATTTTCAAAGTTCCAGAATTTTTGTTAAGTATTCAGGGAAAATACAAATAGATACACATTACAATTTTTTGAAGCTTCATTAATTGACAACTGTACATCCAGGCTTCCTCATGGGTGACAGAGGAAAGTAGCAACTATGAATATGTTGCCTCAATGTCCATCATGAGAGGCTCAGGACACCCATACTGTGGAATACTATATAGCCATTAAAAAATAAAATAGTTCTGGGGCTTCCCTGGTGGTCCAGTGGTAAAGAACCCACCTCCTTTCAATGCAGGGCATGCCAGTTCGATCCCTGATTGGGGAACTAAGATCCCACATGCTGCAGGGCAACTAAGTCCATGTGCCGCAGCTATTGAGCTCATGCGCCTCAGCGAGAGAGCCTGCATGCCACAAACTGCAGAGCCCACGCACTCTGGAGCCCTAGCGCCACAACCAGAGAGAGAACACCTGCACACCACAACTAGAGAGAAGCCCAAGTGCCGCAACAAAGAGACCGCGCACTGTAACAAAAAGATCCCACTTGCTGCAACGAAGATCCCATGTGCCACAACTAAGACCCGATGCAGCCAAGAAATAAAGAAAATAAATTAAATATATATATATATATATTTTAAATTGAAATAGTTCTATTATATATGTACTGACATGGAATATTATTGGTGGTAAATTGTTTAGAAAAATAATGATACAGAACTCTATTCAAAGTGTGATCTCATTTTTGTATAAACAAACAAAGTCTACAAATGTATGTAAGAATATAAGTATCTGCTTCGTTAAGAGTTAGAGGAACATATTTCAACTGTTAATAATGGATTATCCAAAGTATTGAGAATAAAGAAGATGAGAATGGAGGCGGGGAGGGGAGTGTTTACTTTTTAATGTATTCACATCTGTGTTGTTTGGAATTCTTTTCATAAACATCTATTTTTACAATACTTTACATTTTTAAAAAAATGTTTTAAAAAAACATTAAAAATTTTTGTACCAGAAACTAATCTCTCTGCGTGTCCCATGGTTTGAAACCCTATTTTAGAAGGAAACATTGCAAATAATGCAAATAAGTATCCCTCCACCTGAAGAAGCTCCTTAAAAATTACGATACAAATTGTCTCATACTTGGAAGCATCAGCTGTCACGTGTCACAGGTTGTAGGAAGAGATAAGAATTAAATCTAAAGCTGCTGTGTGAAGGGAATCGTTACGTCTTATTTGAGTGGGCTGCTAATAATAGTGAAAAGAAAATGTGTGCCATTTAAACTGATGCTGAAGGTGTGCAGATATTTTCAAAACAATGTGAGGGAGATAGACTTCTGCTGTACGACGATGGTTAGCATAATAGATACTGATTGCCATTCTTACACCTTCCTTATCAAGAGTCTTATCCCCACATAGAGGGAATCATTTCCATTGATTCTATATTGATGCCCTAGATACAGGGTGGGGGAGAGGGAACACACGGAGGAATAAGAGTTAAGAATTGCCCCATGATATTGACCTGCGTGAGCTGCTTGTATATTTTGGAGATTAATCCTTTGTCAGTTGCTTCATTTGCAAAGATTTTCTCCCATTCTGAGGGTTGTCTTTTCATCTTGCTTATGGTTTCCTTTGCTGTGCAAAAGCTTTGAAGTTTCATTAGGTCCCATGTGTTTATTTTTGTTTTCATTTCCATTTCTCTGGGAGGTGGGTCAAAAAGGATCTTGCTGTGATGTATGTCATAGAGTGTTCTGCCTATGTTTTCCTCTAAGAGTTTGATAGTATCTGGCCTTACATTTAGGTCTTTAATCCATTTTGAGTTTATTTTTGTGTATGGTGTTAGGGAGTGTTCTAATTTCATTCTTTTACATGTAGCTGTCCAGTTTTCCCAGCACCACTTATTAAAGAGGCTGTCTTTTCTCCATTGTATATTCTTGCCTCCTTTGTCAAAGATAAGGTGACCATATGTGCGTGGGTTTATCTCTGGGCTTTCTATCCTGTTCCGTTCATCTATATTTCTATTTTTGTGCCAGTACCATACTGTCTTGATTACTGTAGCTTTGTAGTATAGTCTGAAGTCCAGGAGCCTGATTCCTCCAGCTCTGTTTTTCTTTCTCAAGATTGCTTTGGCTATTCAGGGTCTTTTGTGTTTCCATACCAATCCAAAAATGGGCAGAAGGCCTAAATAGACATTTCTCCAAAGAAGATATACAGATTGCCAACAAACACATAAAAGGAAGCTCAACATCACTAAACATTAGCGAAATGCAAATCAAAACCACAATGAGATATCACCTCACACCGGTCAGAATGGCCACCATCAAAAATCTACAAACAATAAATGCTGGGGAGGGTGTGGAGAAAAGGGAACCCTCTTGCACTGTTGATGGGAATGTAAATTGATAGAGCCACTATGGAGAACAGTATGGAGGTTCCTTAAAAACTAAAAATAGAACTACTGTACAACCCAGCAATCCCACTACTGGGCATATACCCTGAGAAAACCATAATTCAAAAAGAGTCATGTACCACAATGTTCATTGCAGCTCTATTTACAATAGCCAGGTCATGGAAGCAACCTAAATGCCCATTGACAAATGAATGGATAAAGAAGATGTGGTACATATATACAATGGAATATTACTCAGCCAAAGAAAGGAATGAAATTGGGTCATTTGTAGAGACATGGATGGACCTAGAGACTGTCATACAGAGTGAAGTAAGTTAGAAAGAGAAAAACAAATATTGTATATTAATGCATATATGTGGAATCTAGAAAAATGGTATAGATGAACTGCTTTGCAAGGCAGAAATAGAGACACAGATGTAGATAACTAACGTATGGACACCAAGTGGGGGAAGCGGGGGTGGGAGTGGGGGTGGGATGAATTGGGAGATTGGGATTGACATATATGCAGTAATATGTATAAAATAGATAACTAATAAGAACCTGCTGTATGTAAAAAAAAAAAAAAAAAAGGGAGAGAGAGACATGTACCACAATGTTCATTGTAGCACTGTTTACAATAGCCAGGACATGGAAGCAACCTAAGTGTCCATCAACAAATGAATGTCTAAAGATGTGGCACATATATACAATGGAATATTAACCATAAAAAGAAAGGAAATTGAGTTATTTGTAGTGAGGTGGATGGACCTAGAGTCTGTCATACAGAGTGAAGTAAGTCAGAAAGAGAAAAACAAATACCATATGCTAACACATATATATGGAACCTAAAAAAAAAAAAAAAGGTTCTGATGAACCTAGGGGTAGGACAGGAATAAAGACGCATATGTAGAGAATGTACTTGAGGACACGGGGAGGGGGAAGGGTAAGCTAGGACGAAGTGAGAGAGTAGCATTGACATATATACACTACCAAATGTAAAATAGATAGCTAGTGGGAAGCAGCCGCATAGCACAGGGAGATCAGCTCGGTGATTTGTGACCACCTAAAGGGGTGGGATAGGGAGGGTGGGAAGGAGACACAAGAGGGAGGGATATGGGGATATATGTATGCATATAGCTGATTCACTTTGTTATACAGCAGAAACTAACACAACGTTGTAAAGCAATTATACTCCAATAAAGATGTTAAAAATAAAAAAAACAAAAACAAAAACTGAATATCCCAGCCATCAAAATGCCTCACCTCCTTCGAAACAAGAACACAAGTATAACAAAGTTTTGGGGAATCAGATTTTTTTACCTTTTCTCCATTCTTTAGGGTTATTGGAAAAGAAATATGTATTATTTAATCTAAATTATTTTAAAAAATCTTTCCTCCTAGATAACTTGATAAAAATAGCCTGAATAAACATATTAGCACATATATATGCACTCACAAAAAGACAAATACTTTATGATACCACTTATATGTGAAATCTAAACAATGCAACCAACCAGTGAATATAACAAAAAAGAAACAGATTCACATATACAGAGAACAAACTAGTGGTTACCAGTGGGGAAAGGGAAGCGGGGATGGGAATCATAGGGCTAGGGGATTAAGAGGTACAAACTGGGCTTCCCTGGTGGCGCAAGGAAGACTCTCTTCCCTGAGAGTCCGCCTGCCGATGCAGAGGATACGGGTTCATGCCCCGGTCTGGGAAGATCCCACATGCCGCGGAGCGGCTGGGCCCGTGAGCCATGGCCGCTGAGCCTGCACGTCTGGAACCTGTGCTCTGCAATGGGAGAGGCCACAACAGTAAGAGGCCCGCGTACCGCAAAAAAAAAAAAAAAAAAAAAGAGGTACAAACTATTCTGTATAAAATAAGCTACAAGGATATATTGTACAACACAGGGAATATAGCCAATATTTTATAATAACTATAAATGGAGCATAACCTTTAAAAATTGTGAATCACTATATTGTATACCTGTAACAAACAATATGGTACATCAAGTATACTTTAATAAGAAAAAAAGAAAGAATTGCCCCATTGTGCTCATAAACTAATAGAGGAGCCAAGGTGTTGTGCAGACCCTAGAATGCCATGTAGACAGTATAAGCACACGTGATGCCACTAACTAAACCAGGACTTCATGAAGGGGTGGATGGTCCCTCCAAAGGCAGGTGTTTATTTTCTATTTTTCTTTGTTTTAGAATAGGAAAAGCGTGAAAATCATTGTAAGCAGAGGGGAAAGAGTCAGCATGGAGAGGTGATAAGGAGGGAATTAATCAGGCAACCCTGATAGGAGCCTGAAGAGAGCCTAGGGGAGAGGTTGGCCATGAGAAAGAGGAAGGATAGTATCCAAAATATTTAAAAGAAGGAAGAGGGCCTGAGTAGTAAGACAGAGACCTTGGGAGGTGAAGGAAAAGGAAGCCGAAGGAGCCCCCTTGAACGGCTTTGACTTTCTCAGTCTAGTGAGAAGCTGCATTATTGATGGAGAGTGAAAGAGTAGTGGCAGGCTTCAGGCTGTGGAAGGATTTGGAAGAGCCACTGTGAACACTGTATGTCAAGCAGGAATGATTAAAAGGGTTTGGAGCATCACTGAGGTCCCAGCTCAGGCTGAGTAGCATGAATTTTTTTTTTGAATTTTATTTTATTTATTTTTTATACAGCAAATTCTTATTAGTTACCTATTTTATACATATTAGTGTATATATGTCAGTCCCCATCTCCCAATTCATCACACACACACAACCCCACCTCTTTCCTCCCTTGGTGTCCATACGTTTGTTCTCTACATCTGTGTCTCTTTCTACCCTGCAGACCGGTTCATCTGTATCATTTTTCTAGGTTCCACATATATGCATTAATATACGATATTTGTTTTACTCTTTCTGACTTACTTCACTCTGTATGACAGTCTCAAGGTCCATCCACGTCTCTACAAACGACCCAATTTCATTCCTTTGTATGGCTGAGTACTATTCCATTGTATATATGTACCACATCTTCTTTATCCATTCATCTGTCAATGGGCATTTAGGTTGCTTCCATGACCTGGCTATTGTAAATAGTGTAAGTAGCATGAATTTTTAATGAAACTAATTTTTAAAAAAACACAAAAACGTATTCATTACTCTCTGTATTAATGTTGCAGCTAGGCACAGGGGCATACATAGAAAGTCAGCTTGGCTAGAACGCATATTTTGTAGAAATCAAATGATTCTTGTATTGAAAGCTGCATGTGCAAAGTCATTGGAAATTAGTCAAATAATTGCATCATTTCCAGATTTCACTTTGTCAATTTCTTTCCTCCCCCTTAATGTTTATAGTCAAATCAGATAACCATATTTTCATAAGGAAGTGAGAACAATATCCTGTAATTCAAATGTTAACCATCAAAGTAATGCCATTAGAATTTCTAAAGTTTCGAGGTCATAGTTGATTCTCATACATTATGTATTTTTTTAGGCTGGAAAAGCGAATAACATCCTTTTTGGAAGACCAGGATCCAGAGAGTAAACTAGAGGTTGGCGCTGATATGCGTAAAATTCATCACTGTTTCCATTATTTAAAGGTAAATTTAAACATTTCCACTAGTAGAAGCCATTGTCTGCCGTGTTCAAACTGTAATAAAGCTTTCCTAGTTGAGCAGCTCTTGAAATGTTTAGGACCTAGCTTCCCATGTCTAGAACAGTGTGATCTTCGAATCAATGCTGAGAGGATCACTGAATTTCTTCAGAGGTTGTATCTTACTTCCCAATGAGTAAGCTCAGACCATGGGCTTCTAAAGCTTTTGCCAGGAATCTCTACCTTCTACACAGAATAGTTCCGTGTTCAAAACCTACTTATTTTGAAGCTATAGCAAAAGAATTGTGTCCTTCATTTTTCTGCAGCAGCTTCAGCCTTAGGTTTTCCTTTCATGATGACACAGCGGCAATATCGTTAACCTCCACTTCTGCCTGACTTGTAATTTGGCATACTTCATTAAGATAACAGACGTTTGTTGTGAGTCGGCTCTGGACCAGGCGTAGGGAAGGCAAAGTTGAATGAGTAAGTCACGGAGAAGACAAATATGTAAAGAATAATTAGAATACATGATAAGTGGTTTTTTAGAAAGTGTGAATTAGTGGTATGGGGTTATGGAGAAAGGGAAAGTGTTCAAGAGGAGATAATGTTTGAGCAGGAATTCCCTGGTTTAGGGAAGCGGAGATAAGGTAAGGGGGAGGGGAATGAGGAAGCAGGACAGAAAGAAGACAGGCAGGAGGGGGAGAAAGACACATTCAAGCAAAGGCAATTGCAGTGCAAGTCAGGGAGTCAGAGGAGGACACACACGCCTGATGTGTGCAAGGCATTGGTAAAGGCGAAAAGAATCAAAGAAACAAAGACATTTGGAGTTGAGGTATGGACGCTAAGCTCTTGTTTCATCTTTCAGAAACTATTGAATGACAAGAAGATCCATGGAACAAGCATAGCCTCCTCTGAAATCAAAGATCAAAACAGTCAAGAACCATTAAAAGAGGAAGAATATAAAAAGCTACGAGATATTCTGCAGCAGAGGGACAATGAAATCAGTATCCTTTCTGAAGTGATGAGAAAGTCTTCTTCTACTGGCTTGAAGCGGGGAACACTTAGCTGTCTTCCCCTAACCACACACCCCATCTCCCCACCCAGATTCCAGCTCACATTGCTTCTTTCCATTTAGAAGTAAAATATCCCTTCGGCAAACACGTGGTAGGAACTAGTCAAAACCAGAGTTGCTATAAAAGAAAAAAAATTACTTTGTTTTTAGCCAGATATAGTTACTATTATGGGAGATATTTCAGTTTATTGAAAAGCATGGGCTTTCTTACACCATGTCTCAACATTAAGTTTCTTTTAGTATATTTTTTGACTATTCCGCAGTGCTCTTTCTGTTTTAGTCCTGAGCCAGTAAAGTTAGCTGGTTATCTTTAGCTAGCTGACCAGACACTGGGCTGACCACAGCCTCATTATGGCCCAGAATTTGTGGCTGGTGTGTGGGTGAAACTCAAATGATGGCTGAGAAATGACAAATGGTATTTAGCTTATGAAGAGCAGAGATTGATTTAAATGTAACTTTTTACTTAAAAGCCAGATCTATTGCTTTGAGTTCCACTTACAAATGTGTAGATGAGTGTTGAGGATAGACGTCTTACGGCTCTAGGAGATGGCATATTGGGTGCTGAAAATGGTTAGCAGCCCACGAGAGCTGCCTCTCTTACAGACCAGGTGATTGCTGCTAAAAAGCCCCTATTGGGCGGTTAGACCTCAGGTCTCCCCAGCATTTCTTCACTATTGTTTCTTATTTTATCTTTCAAGCTTCTTGCAAAAGATTGGACATTTTCATTACATTTGCAGGCTTTACACATGCACAAGCAACAATTTTAGTCAGTTCTTTATGAGCAAATATTTTTGTTCCTTTCTTAAAAATTACTAAAAGGCATTTTAGCTTTAGCTATTGTGCAGAATTCCTAAAAATAGCCTACACGAAGGAAATCCAGTAATAAAGAGGTAAAACCAAACCAAATATGAGGTAGGCATTCTGCCTGATTAACTTCAGTCTCTAATTTTAGTTGAGTATTAGCAGACCCTGTATGTCTGATTCAAGTGAGTTTGAGCTGCTTTATTATCCGGCCAGTAACAGTAGATTCGACTGTGCATTACACTCCCACACAAGCCCCTGTCTCTGAGCACTGCCCACAATGTTGTCACCCTTGCATTCCTTTTCCTCTCTCCTACCCTATCCATCTCCAGAGATGGTCCCAGCCTAGACCTCAGTCCTGGCCCCAGCCCCAGTCTGAGCTCTGCTTCTTTTCCTGGCCTTGATCCTAGTTTAGGATCATCTCCCCTAAATACTCCTACCAACTCCTTAATCCCCTTCTGGGCTTATGAATGTCTGTGTGTATGGGAGGAATGAAATGAGATATGACAGAGAGGGAACAGTCTAGGCTTGTTCATATATGTTTATTTTGAGAAGAGAGTGAGAGAGGGACATACATCATTCTTCACTGGTAAATCCAGGTACCGCTGTCCCTGTGGGGCTGCACTGGATTCTTTACTGACTGTGAACAGCTCCAGCAGGGTCCCCACCTTCTGAGACTCATATTTGCAAGTGAGGGTGTGTGGGAGGCATGGTGAAAAGAGCACTAAACTTAAAGTTCACACCCAGGTTGATGTCCTAGCTCCTCACCCGTTATCTCTGTAACTACCCGGTGAAGCTGGTTCTCGCCAGCGTCACAGTGCCAAGCAAAGTCCGGTAAGCTGCCTTATGGCAAGTGCTCTGAGCGCCGTAGAGTGTTATGTCGTGGAAGATAGGACCCCACAGACAGTGGGCAGACTCAGAAGAAGGAAAAAGAGCATCTAAGAGGTACTCGTCACAAAGCTTACATTTATCAAGGGCTAATGACCAAGAAAGGCTCCTGAAATTTCATAGTATCTCACAGTCAGGTTGGAGAATATTTTCATATCTTTTTTGGTAGAACCAAGAAGGCCAGGACAGTGATAGGAGGAGTGAGAAAGATACGGCTTAGAATAGGAGAAAAAGTGATAATACTTGAGCTCAAGAAAAGATAGTACTGCAAACAAAATGAGTGAGCAGCATGGAATGTTCTTGGAAAGGGAGGGAAAATGGTGTCATTTCAGTGACATTATCAGCCTGAATAAAGTTCAGACATCCCTTCACAAAACACATAACAAGGTGACACTTAGTCCCCAGCCCTGCACTTGGCATGAGTGAAGGCCCAAGTGAAACGGGAGTGGGAAGGGGGGCAAGACAAAGGAGAGGTGAGTGGAAGGGAGGCAGCAGAGAAGCTGCATCTCTACTGTGGCCTTTATGAATGTAAATCAGATGAAGACCGTCGAGGGACTGCCCATTATACGTAGAGTGACATTCACATTCACACTCCCTCCTCCGGATTAGGCGGCCACACGTGGTCTTGCCCCTGCCCAGCCCGTGGCTTCGTGTCTTCCTCCCCCACCCTGTACATGTTAGGCTGCGGTCACAGCGGCCTTCCTGTCGTTCTGCTAACACCCGGTTTCTCGGCCTCAGCACTGCTGCCACTGGGGCTGTCGAGGGCAGTGGAGGATGTTGAGTGGCATCTCTGGCTTCTACCCACTGGACACGAGTAGCAGCACCTACCCCCCACTCCAGAAGGACAATCCAAAATATCTCTAGACGTAGCCAAGTGTCCCGTGGGTGGTGAAATAGCCCCTGCTTGGGAACCACCGCCCAGCTCATTTCTCCTTAGGGTTTCGGCACTCACCACTTCCTCTGCTTAGATGCCCTCCCTCTGTCTGGTTCTTGTTGTCATTCAGATCTCAGCTTAAATGTCACTTTTTAAAAAGCCTTTCTTGAGGCTTGAACCTTTCTTGAGCACCCAGTGAAGAGCGGCCACTCAGTCACTCTTGACTTTTTAAAAATGAGCATTCTGGCACTTTTACCCTCTAATGTCGTGTGTGTGTGTGTGTGTGTGTGTGTGTGTGTGTGTGTGTGTGTGAGAGAGAGAGAGAGAGAGAGAGAGAGATCTGTCTCTCCAGTAGGACATCTGCTTCATGAGAGCAAGAAACCAGTCTGCCTTTTCATCTTTCTGTCTCTGTGCCTAGAATACTGTACTGCCCGGCACACGGTATAAGCTCCAATGAGTATCGTTGACTGAGTGAAGGAAAGGACATTGCCATGGCCGTGCACGAAACAGTGAAAGTGTATGATGGTCTTGCTAATCATCCCTACACAGCACAGTAGGGAAGCTGGACAGAACCAATGCCTAGACACCACAGAAGTTGTGAACACCTTTGGTAAATACAAGCTTTTTTGAGGCGAAAAATGGAGGCCATGTCAGGGCATGTGAGAGAAAAACTGGTAGTGCTTCCAGAAATCACCAAAAAGGTGAGGTCAAAGCTGAGGCGGAGGATGGAAGTCAAGTGCATTCCATGTTACCTGCGCAAGGACGAGTGTACCTGGATGCCCCCCTCCACTCCTTTCTACGTAGCACTCTTCCCTCCCACGCCACCTTTGTGTTTCCTCAGACTCCTGTTTTAATGAAGCCATCTCTAGGGCTGGTGAAAGCCTTGAATTCATCTCACTGCACATGCAGGTAGAGCTCTGAGATTCTCAAGAGGGAGTACCATCTTTTCTCTTCGTGATGGCAGAACCCCTTAGAGTTCTTGACATCTTGAACCTGAAAGAACAGTAAAGTAGGGTAGAAAGGAGTGATTTTATCACTCAGAATCAGTGCTCCTAATAGATCTAAATGGCCCACAAAATTGGCATTTTAAAATGATATATCTTTACCAATAATTCACCCCTTTTTGGTGAAATTAGAGGGACCAAACATTAGAGACTTTTTAAGAAAGTGACTTGAAGCCCCATTTGAATATACACTAAAGAAGCTTGTGTTGGACATGGGGGTGCTCTGGCCACCAGAACTGACTCGGCTGACCTGCCAGCTGAGGGCGGGGGGGGGGGGGGGGGGGGGGGCGAGGGCGGGGCTCTGGCATCCTCCCTCCCTCCCCATCCTGCTGCCTCCAGAGCAGCTTCCTGCATTAAAGTCCTATTTACTCACAGGTGGAGACGTAGCTCCACTGTCTACTACTACCTGGTGTTCATTTTCCTTTTTATAAACCCTTTCATAAAAGTTTTAAGTCCGAATTAGCTTAAACTCATAAGATTTTAAAGACCTTTGGGTTTGCTAATTTTTCATATAGTGGTAATGGTGCCGTATTGAAAGCCCGGCAGCCTCCCAAAATGATCCATCACTGTTTCAAGGACCTCAGGAAGGTGAAGTCTTTCTTTAGTCCATCTTTACTGCATGACAAATAGCAAATATTATTGGGAATATTAATCTCATTTGAAAATGAGTGTTTTGATCATTATAATCTAGCATGAATCACTAAATCCTTAAGTCAAGTTTTAGATATTTTGGTAACTATGTTAAAGAAGGAAAAGAAGAAAGCTCAGGATGCTCTCCACTTCTCCAGCGTGGACAGAAGTGAACTGAGACACTCCCAGAGCTCCCCCTTCCCACCTGGGAACCCGGAAGGTCCAAGGATGTTGCCACCCTCAGCTCCCACTCAGGCCCCAGACTCCAGCACTTCTCAGTACAGATCCAGTTTGCTCCATGGAAAAACAGGTCAGTTATATTTATTTATATACATAAACTATATAACTGTAAATAGAAAACATAGGCTGTCAAATTATATATCCATATAAAAAGTAAACAAACATGTAAATGATTATAATTTTATTATTATATTCATCGTAAATCTCATCCTTTTTAATATTACGTTTCTTAAAGTTTTGAAGTTGTAGTAGAAGCAGCTGCAGCAGCCATAACGCAAAACCCCAAGTAAAGTGCATCCATCCTAACAAACTATTCTCCAGAATGGAATGCAGTGCAGCATCCTTTAGCTTTAAATGTGCAAGGACAAAGGCTCTCACAATTTATTTGTTAGAATTAATTTTTTATAACTAGCAAATCTCTTAAATGCCGGTTTCTAAAGTTGATGACTGAACTGAAAACACAAAGTGTGGGTTGTCAAAGAAGCTGAAATAGAGGGTCCAGGACAACAGCAGAAAAGTTAACTCTAGAGAAAGGAACAGAAACGTTCCTCCAATAGAGGAGGGAAAGAATGATCATCACTAACGTGATGAAACAGTGTTTATTTCTAAATCTAAATGAGCTATCTGCAGCAAAATAATTTTAAAATAAGATCACAGTCTGCCTTAAAGGACAATAAATACACACAATTTTGTCAGGTAATAGGATTGACAGGGTCGGACTAACACTGAGGCACCTTCCCCAAGTGTAGCCTTTGATAAGTGTGTCGGTACTGCCACAAGAGCAACCACAGAGCCATGCTAGAAGCCCAGATTGGTTTGTGTATGTTACTCTTTCTATTAGACCAGAACATGATGTATAGTTATGTGACGAATGCCTTTCTCCTGAAGACACTGAGGAATCTGAAGTATGGAATGTACTAGAACAAAGGGGTGAAGAGCTTCCCTTTTGGCAACGTAGGTTGAAATTTTCCATGTAAACATTTGTTGGGATGGACAACCTGACGTGTGTGGTTTTCTAAAGGCTCTAGTTTGGGAATAATTAAAGAGTATGGTGTTCATTAAGAACGACACTGTTGAGTTAATAAAGACAAGACTGAGAAGCCTGGGAGTGTATTTTGTGATGTTCTATTCCTGTATCTCTTAATTCCAAATCTCCTTGCTGTGAATATTTCTTTAGCAACACAGTAGGATAAATTCAAAATCCCAGGAAACAAAAATGCTATTTTTACCATTGATCATGTTGGCTGTAGACAGGGAAAAGCAATCATTCTTCTCTGTGATCGTTTTCCATACAGTATTTCTATACTCTCTTATGGGTAACAGCTGGTTGGAAGAAAAGAGGTCCTCTGCTTTGGTGAATTCATTAGTTCAACCATCATATTTTTCATTCCTTTATTCATTCAATATATATTTATTGAGTGCACACTTTGTTCTAGGTACTGTGCCGATTATTATCATATGGCTAGAGCTTTACATAGTCATTGTATGTACCAGGTACTATTCAAAGCTTGCTACCTGAATGAACTCATCTAATCCTTATTCTATAAGTTCTTGTTTTACCCCCATATTATAGATGAGGACGTGCACGGACCAGCACAGTCCCTGACTTCAGAGCACGTACAGACTAACAGGGAAGAGAGCCTTGAACAATTAGTTGCAAAAGTACACCTCTGTATGACTGGGAAGCACACACCAGGGAGGCTCTACCTCAGGTTAAGACCAGGAAGATCCAAAAGGGCCATGAGAGTAGGGGTGTGGCTGGAAGGAACATTGCAAGCAGAAGGAATCACTTCAATAGCTTCCAAGGCCTTTGTGATGGAAAGGAGCATTTTATGAAGTGGAAAAGGCAGGTGTGGTGGGATCCGGGGAGTGGGAGCCTGGGAAGACAGGTTGAGTGACATGCGTAGAACAGATTGGCAGAGGGCGCAGGACAGGATGACCCTTTAGGAGGCTGTTGCAGTCCAGTAGTCCCAGCCAGAGGATGGAGATGATGAGAGAGAGGTGGGAGATCAGAAACACTCCAGGAGGTAGTGTGAGCAAGGCTTGGTGACTAGATGGCTATGGCGGGTAAGGGTGAGGATTGGTCCCCAGGTCTCTGGGTGGCTGGTGAGGCTCTTCACAGAGGTGAGAAATGGTGCCTCCCATGGCCCAGCGACAATTGGCATCATTGGCTGTAGAGAATACAGCACTGGCGTCTCTGCCGAAATGAAACGTCACAATCAGTTCCTGTGTTAGAACCGCATGCTCCTGATGGAAGGAACTCTCTACTGGCCTTTTCCAAAGACACACACCATTGTGCCTGTGCAGAAATGGCCTCTGATATCACTGCCCAGCCCCTTGCTGTATGCCAGACCTTTTCTATTTCTATTTGTTCTTGCCCGCACCATCTCCCTTCTCATAATTATTCTTCCCATAGTATCTCATAATCTCTCTCCTAACTCATGATTATAGTTAACTTTTTCAGTAACTCTTTTTGTCCCTTGATATTGCTATTGAGACAGACTATAGTTTTGTTTGGAGGATGAACTAAGTTCACTTGAATAGAAAATCACTGAGAAAATAATGGAAATTGTTTGCAAAGTCCAAGTACAAATGAGGTAAAAGAGTTTTGGAGAAAAGCCTTATAGCTGAAAGGGTTTTTGAGTTGTTTTCATTGTCATTGGATATAGTTCTAGCAATGACTTTAAGTAGGAATAGGCTCACAAATGGGCTGATAATAATCTAACCATTTGGAGGAGGGATTGATGGGGGATTGATTTTATTTTGGCAAAACTACAGTTAGAGTGAAAATTGCTGCGGGTGAATCAGTGCTGCAAAGCAACAGGTAATGGGATAGTTTGTTGCAGTGTTTAACATCTTAGTAGGTGATTAGGCTTATATTCGTGCACTATTTTATATACAAGAGGCTTGTGTAAACTATACCAAATGCAAAAAGTTAATAAGCATGTTGTTTGGATGGAAAGTACTACTGCCTTATGTAGGTGTTGTCAGATTCTATTAACCATCCCTGTCTTAATGCGGAAAGCAAGTAAATTTGACCATCTTCCACTCTGAGACTGTTGTGGAACTGTTTCCTCTTCGGTAGCCCTCCCCCTTTTTCTGTTCACCCCCACTTTAGGCTAAAAATGACTTCTTTCAAATTTCTTGTGTGAAAAGAAAATGAAACCCAACTCGTGGTTCCCCAGAGAACCCCACCCCCAGTCGTTGCATGAGGTGCCCGCCAAGACAGAGGGAGGTTAGGGGCTTCAGGGCCTTTTGTTGTTTTGGAGGTTAAATGTCTGTTTCAGTTTTATGGGAGTAATAACAGGGATTGTTCAATCCCACAGTTTGCAAAGAGTCATTCATATTGGTCTCTTTAAAATAGAAGGAGTGTTATAGTTTGGGGGTTTTGTTGTTGCTGTCTTGTTGTGGGTTTTGTTTTGTTTTTTTCTGTTTTAGTTCTCTGGCTGCACGTTCCAAATAGTTACGGGAACCGGTCAATATTCCAGAAGTCCCTCATGACTCACCACTTCCTTTAAGGTTTGAGATGCTAACAGAATCCACTCCTCACAGGTGACGTCATTGGCATTTAAAAAGTGACCTGAAAGCCATGGCCTGGAGGCTCCAGACTCTTTTCTCTTACTCACTGAGGGAGAATTTGTTGAATCCTCCATATACGCAAGGAGGGGCCCAGGGTAGTGTTGACCGAGGACTGAGGTGAACTGAGAAACGCTCTCTGGCTCTGGGAGCTTAATTTAAATGTTGGGGCCTGGTTTAGTACCCAAAGAGCAGAGAATAAAATAACAAGTGCTATAAGCAGGAGCTACAAGACATGCTACTACAGGAATTCAAAAGAGAAGGGAAGAGTTTTAATCAGTAGATCAGGAAAGACATTACAGAGCAAGCCACATGGAAGTTAGGCCTCAAAGGATTGATAGAGTTTGGATATTCAAAGATGGAGGGAAGAACATTATATAACATTCCAGGTTTAAAGATTAATATGAGCAAAGACTTGAAAACAGGAAAGCAAGGAAAAACTATGTAGAGTTGGCAGGAATATTTGTTTAGCTGGGGTTTTGGAGATTGTTTAAAAAAAAAAATTCGACTGAGTACACTTTAAAGATCTTACTGTCTTTATGCAACCATTCGTGAATCAAGCAGCATCCAATCTAGCAGACAGCAAGGAGCTCTGAGGGGCTGTACAAAATGAAAGACTTTTGCAGGCAGAAGGGAGTGGGAACAAGGAAGTTATACTGGCAAAAGGCAGCTTGGTTATGGCAAGGTCGCTTTCCTTTGGGGCACGTCAGGGGTCTGTCAGGCAGATTGTCTGTCTAGTGCCCACCAGGCGATTCTTGATTGACTGGTTTAAGACTCCATTTCCGGAGGAGCCAAAATTGTAATTAAGTCTCCATTTGGTGATGTGGGGTTTAGCATAAGTGACTCCATTTGGAGCCTGTTGTCTTGTTTTTAACAAGATGTACAGGGAGTCAGAATAAATAGGGTAGAAAAATGATTGAAAAGCTGAAAAATAAAGGAATTATATAATCTAATCACCATTTTTAGCACTGTTTTTATGACAAAATGTATCCTGCTGCTTGCGACGCCAAGAACACAGCCCTATCACTCTGCCAGCAGGGGAATAGAGGTCTTCTCTCTCTCTCTGTCTGTCTTTCTACCTCTCCCTCTCTCACACACACAAGCACACGTGCACACACATGCAGAGTCTTGCCCAGACTTTGGCAATAAAACATTATTCTTTAATCAATTATATATTTATTTACTGTCTAGAACGTGTGTAGTGCTGTGCTATTCGAGATGATGTGTAGAGTATGAGACATTCTATTACAGAGCTTGTGGAAAGCATGAAGGACTATCCTTACTGCAGGAGCAGGGGCTCCTAATTAATTCATTAAATACATGTTCTTTGAATTTAAGCAATGAACCAGGCAGTGCTAGGTGCTGGAGATTAGAAGGTGAATGAGACGCAGTGCCTGTTAGAGGGTTTACAGTCTAGAAGAGGACTTACGGTGCATATGCGTATATGGTGCCATGGGACATGGAAGAGGAAGGCCAACTCTTCCTGGGCAGGTTTAGGAAACAGGTGTGGAAGAGCTGGGCCTTGAACAAAACCTTCACAGAGTAATCACATTTACGTCTGGCAGAATGAACAGAGGAGGGAAGAAAGGTCAGAGCACCGAGGACTAGGAAACTTCTCAAGCAAATTCATAGGGGTGTGGAACACATGGTGTGTTTGTGACATTGCAAGCGTTTAATTTGGGTGGATTTTAGGATTTGTTGGATGGAATGGTATTTAGCAAGAAATAAAGCTGAAGAGGGACCAGCTCACGAGAAGCTTAAAAGACTTGCTTCCGAATTTAGAACTTTATTTGTTGGCAGTGGGGAGCCATTACAGCTCTTTGGTATGAGAGTAATGTGGCCAGATTTCTGTTAAAGAAAGATCATTGATAGCGATGTGCTGAGTAAACTGGAAACTGGAGGGAAAGTGGATAGGATGTTCTAGTAGCCATCGAGGTAGGAAATTAAAAGGGCCAGAATCAAACCAGACACAGTAGGGACTGAAAGGATGAGAAAAGTGTTTGCAGTACATAAGGAGAACTGACTTGTGACTGATCAGAATGAGGTTGAGATGAAAAGTCTAGGATTTCTCCCAGGTTTCTGAGCAGATATGGTGCCATTTACCAAGCCAGTGAATACATGAAGAGAAGCAAGCTTAGAGGGAGAGTTTATTTGTCAAATTATGGATTTGTTGAGAATGAGTATGAGGTGGAAGTGTCTAAGCCAGCACATACACAGCTTCAGTGCTCAAGGGGAGGGGTTAATTAGAGATACGGATCTGTCATGGACTTGTAGCCATGAAAGTGGACAGGGTCGTCCAATGAGACGGGTAGCAAAGGACCAAAAGCAGAACACTTAGGAGCCCCAATAGATGGTGTAGGCTGAGGCAGAAGAACCAGCAAGGGAGAACTTGAAAGGCAAGACAGTCAGGAGAGAGGGAGACCTCAGAAGCCAGGCTAGAGACTGAGTTCCAAGGAGGTGGATGTGGTTGACTGTATTGGATGTTACAGAGTGGTCCAGTAAGATGAGAACTACAGAGAGTCCACTGGGTTGGATGGGAAGTGATCAGTGACCTTTGCCAAAGCAATTTCAAAGATTGCGAGAGCAGAAAGCTCACTGTACCAGATTGAAGAGTAGGAAGTGAGGAAGTGAGATGGAAGTGGTCACACAGGTCACTGGAGGTTAAGGAATTTTGAGGCTGGGGTTGTTAAGTGGAGTTTCTTTGTGGGCGTTGAAGTCATTCCGGGTATTGGCAGGAAATGGGGTGGAAAGGAATACTGTGAGCCAGGAGCCCAAGTCAGCTTGGGTTAGCTGCCTGGTTTGTTCACTGTTGGATCAGTCTATCTATCTATCTATCGATCTATCTGTCTGTCTATCTATCTATACGTACATATATACATACCAAGTAGCCTTAAGTTACAGCATCACAGAGAGTGGGTAGCAGAACCAAATGGCACAGATCTCAAAGGAGGAAAAGATTCGGCTTTGGTGTTTAAAAGAGAAAAAAAAAAGTGATTTTGAAATGGTATCGAGGAGCCAGAAGAAGGCCAGCACTCAGCACTGTCTCTGGCCCTTCTGGTACTTACGTTACAGGAGAATGAACGTCCTGCACTTGAGAGGGCTCCAGAGCAGGCAGTGTCCTTGAGGGAAGAGTCAGATTTCAGTGATTAGAAAGAGCTGAAGGGGGTGTTTCATGAAGATGTCGAGCATGTGAGAGAGTTTAGTCAACAGTGGAGTGTGGGGTCCAGAGAGCAGCCTAGGACAGGTTCTCTGGGAGGCCAGTAGTGGCAGGAGGGACGGGTGGGATGAGCAGAGGTAGAGCAAGGAAGTCAGGAGTCACATGTGAGGTAACAGCTGCTCGGAGGGGCTTGCATCTTATGGGTGGCCGAAGATGACAGGGATACAAGTCGTGGTAAGATTGATTATCCTTGAGGCTACAGGCCTAATAAGTGTAGCAGATTCAGTCTCTTATTGGTTTTTAAATGATATGCTTCTGAGAATTCCCTTTTAAATGAACTTTCCCTGGATGATGTGTTGGAATGGAGGTGGGGAGAAAGATCAGCTGGCTTCTAAAATGTTCCACTCCCAGTGAAACCCCAGCCCCTGTGGAGGTTAGGACAAGGAAACAGCATGGAAAAGCTTGGGAAGGAGCTGAAAATTGTCTCTCAGGTACAGTTTTCCCCACCTTGTGGCGAAGCAGTAGGTATGGCCACATATGCTCATCTCTTGATGGAGTCCTGCTTGGTTGCAACACCACCTGCTCTCCTAGGGATGGGGACACCGGCCTGGGGGCTGTTCTTGCATCAGTGGCAGTGGTTGTATGGTTTTGTAGATATGGGTCATTCCTAAGTCAGATATTTATAAATTTGATGTTGTATTTCCTAAATTGTAAGCTGCTAAATATGTCTTCACTGTTCAGAGGCCTCCTCAGAGCCCCCTCTGGAGGTAACACAGAGACACTAAAGCAAGAGAAATAGAATTGAATCAAGGAGCTTCTTTTTCTCCTATGTTTGACTTGGGTCAGTCAGAGATGAGAATCCTTATGTGACAGTTTTAACTCTGTTACTTCCCTGTGACCATAGTATAATCAGACTTCATCTTGCGATGAGAGACAATAATTGCACTGAGCTATGGTATTTGCCTTCACCCTGGAGCTCGAGAATTCCATCAGCACTCCCTTTTTCAAAACTGATTTTCTGGGATTTATACCAACAAAGATAAAAATGGTTTCTGTCAGTGTGTTTGGTAGGGAATGTATTTTGGAAACATGATAGATGAACCCTGACTTTATTTGGAGCATAAGACATGATCTTTATAAAACATCTATCCGTTGCTCCTACAGCCCAAGCCAGAATTTACCACTCTGCTCCTACTACAGTTAGGTTTAGCTGGTTTTCATGTTTATGATTATGTTATTAATATTTACCACAGTCAGTATATCCATTCAGTGGGGAGTAGGTGTGACTGAAAAGGCCACCATGGAAACAAGAAGACTTTCTGCACTGTACACATGTGAAGTTTGTCTTTTGACTAGAACCTCAGTCATTGTTTGAGAAGCCCTTTGTCACCTGTTTCTCTGCTTCTTAACCTCCCTCAGCCAGAAATACCGCTTCACCCTATCTCGCTGCATTTCAGGCTGATCTGTCTCTTCATCCTCTAATTATGCTACATTCGTTAATGCTGTGCTTCCATGAATCTGTTAAGTTCTTTGCATTTGGTTTTCTACTTCATTTTGGCGAACAGAGATTTCCTGGGAATCCCATAGCCATCTCTTTTCTGAACTTCTTGAGCGGCATAAAGTTGTGTTGTGTTGAGCGCCTTCTACAAACAATAGAAGAGGGGTGTATACCCTCTGGCAGGGACAGTAAAAGTAAAATAGAGGACAGTCAGTTAAATTTGAATTTTAGATAAACAACATATTTTGTTTTCTGTATGAGTAGGTCCCATTCAGTATTTGGGACATACTTATACTAAAAGTTATTCATTATTGATCTGAATTCAAATTTAACTGGGAAATCCTGTATTTTATCTGACAACACTTCCCCTGGCCCTTTTCTTTGTGATGTTTCCTTGGTATAGGGAATCATAGGTAGCCTTTAAGGAACTGCTCCAGGAGAGGAATAGGGAGGTCTCTGTGGGCTCGTTAGCACACAGGACACTGCAGCTTTCTGTACTTTGTCCCTCATCTGTTTCCTCCAAGGCTGGTGGAAGTCCAGGTTTCTGAACCTAGGAGGAGGACAGAGGTGCTATAGTACATAGTATCCCTCACACTTTTGCCTCGAATTCCCGTCAGCATCTCACTGGATGCTTGTGCGCATAGAACGCTGTTTGCAGTCTTTTGCTACTTGTCGAGTTCACCTGGTACTAGTATATCCAGCTACTTATTCTTCGGATCAGTTGTCAGTGCCCAGGACCGGCTTAGACCATGGCAAGATATCATGGCACCATGGCCATATCTTGTTGTGAGTGTGTTCCTAGAGCCCAGCCATTTGTATGTGGTTATTTTCAGAAATATGTTTTATAACCAATACTTTCATTAACAATGTGGCCTATTCCTTTGGAAGTTTTTCAGATGCCCAGAAATACCCTGAGCCTGGTTTCCTCAAGGTGACAAACCAAAACAGAACTATTATATATGCAACTTTCTTCCACTGAAATACCCTCCACACTCACTTCACCAACCTTACAATCAGGAGAGCCTGTGGATGTTTATGAACTTCTCAAGGCATCCAGACTTAGAAGCTTCCAGAACTCAGTTCTGTGCATAATGTCATATGCCTTTGCCAAGTTGACAGATATAACAAAGAGATAATAACATTTAACACTGTAGTTTTCCCGTCTTCACTGCATGATGAAAATCAACTCAAGGATACCCTGAGTTTTTAGATGATAGGGTTTCCCTCTCCAGCTGTGCCACTGGATGTGTTTACAGATCTCTGTTTAGTAGTTTAATTTCTCTGGAAGCTCAACACTTACCGTCTGGATGGTTTGAGTGACATTTTGCAGCATGTGAGTGACTTCACCCACAAGGGTTTAATGGGTTCAGACAGTGGTTCTTCCAAGAAGCGCCATGTAGTCACTGGCTCACCCTTCAGGCCTCAGTACCAAATAGTGGTCTAATTGAGGTGTGAACACCGCCTGGGCTTTGAATGTATTCATGCTGTCTTTTTCTTTCAGTAGAAATTTATATTACTGATCAGAAGGTAATGCCTGGCATATTCTTTTTACAGGACTATAGTATAGAACTTCATACTTCAAGCCCTGTGTTGCTTAATCATCCTCCTGTATTACAGTAAAACTCTCAGTGAGATATGTAACCTCAGTATTTTACAATCCACTGATAATGACATGAGAAAGACAAATGGAGTTTTTTTAACCATTAGTCTGCAATGCTCATCACTTAACTCAGATAATGCGCAGTGACTCTAAATCACTTCTATCAATCCCAGCTCTACAAGTATACGTGTGTACACATACTTTCACACACGCACACAACAGACATTCACACATAACACACAGCACGCTTACACACTACACACATACACGCACACTGACTCTCATCTTTTGGGCTTTTCTAGTATATCCTGTTCTAGTCCTCTTAGTCTGCACTAAATTAAAGAAATCTCCTGCCATACTTGCTGGTCCAGAACTATCTAAATGGTTGATTTACTGACTCATCGGTTAAATTTCCATTTTTTTCCATTCCATTAAGTCTAGCAGCTACTGGGTTTCTATCCTCTAGCATTTCTCTTGCCCTTTATGATCTCAATGAATTCCTTTGACCCACTTTATTCTGTAAACACAAGCAGGATCAGAACGGCATTTTGTATGTATGAGATAATGGAAAAGTGATGTTCTGCCTAATGTGGGGGTTTTTTGTTGATTTTTCTCACCAAGGCCCAAGATGGCTTTTTGATAGCGTCCTCCAGGGAGGCAGACTATTGTGCTCTCCGAACTCATCAAGGTCTGTTAAATGGATTATGTTAGCTCGGATATACAATACATAGGCTCTTTTTTAAAAAAAAAAATTTAAGCAGAAGTAAAAACTTAATTGGTTTTCATTTCATAACATCATTGCTCATTACCCCTTCCATTTTAATTCCATATGTTGTGTGAAAGAATCGATTCCCGCCATTAGCAAACAGAACGCATAGAACTTCATCATGCGTGGACCCATTGCTTTGGTATTCAAAGTACCATTTTTGTGAAATAGTTTTGTTTGACAGAAGATTGACCCTGGGGTTTAAAACCCCAGTTTTCACCAAGTGCAGGCAAGTGAATAGTGCAATAGATGGTGTCTAACGCATCCAGGGGGAGGAACTCTCTTCAGTCCCTGTCCTCCCCTGTCCCTCACCGATCTGCCAAAGGTTAAGATGGAAGCTGCCGCATCTGGATTCTCACCATGACTCTCTCCTTTGCATCCTTTCCTGATCCCTAACAGTAAAGGCCTCTGGTGGGGGTTAGGGATGCTCTGCCCAACATAGCCTTCTCCCCTAAGCTTGAAATTGCCTCAGTTTCAGTTTCATTGGGCCAAATGAAGTAACAACCTTTAAAAGGTTAAGCTAGAGACACCCATTATTCTACTTCAGTGCATTTCATTTGGTCAACTCTTTACTTAGCTAAGATAAACACAGGTACTCTGAGGAAATGACACATGTGAGTGGGGTACCACAGTGATGGAGGCCTGTTTTCTAGAAGCCTGGAGAGCAGGCCAAAGGGAGAAGGACAGGGTACAGGGAGGGAGCATGGAGAATGAAGTGTGCTGCTTGGAAATGTTGCTGCTCTGACCTTCCTGTCCTCTCAGGGCTCACTCCACATGAGGTACAGCTGTCATTTCACTGAAGTTAATTCCTGGGGTTACAGAGGTCAGGGAGGAGCAGGAAAGGGGTCGGCGAACCAGCCACAGTCAGCTGGTCTCCTGGTAACTGATGCTGAAATCTGGAGAGTTTATTATCAAGACAGACCCGACATTTGTTGCGTGCAGACTGTAGAAGGATTTTGTAAGATTATTCTATGTCGTGTGTGGCCACACATCCATATGGCTTAGCAAGGATGATGCCATAAAACTTTTAATTTTACAAGTAATACTCATACATATTTTCCTTTTAAAAAATTAAAACCTTACAAATAACACTGTTTCCTTTGACAACTCACACCCATCTCCCAATCCCCACCTCCCCAGTTAAAACTATATGTATGTTTACTTTACTTTTTCTTTAAATACATACATATATACTCACACATATGTATATGTATGTATATATAAATAACATAATTCCAAATATATAAATAATACAATATATAATATAGATGATATTATTTATATATTTATTTAATATATAAATCCATTTTTTATATAATAAATCCATAGAGGGCTTCCCTGGTGGCGCAGTGGTAGAGAGTCTGCCTGCCGATGCAGGGGACACGGGTTCGTGCCCCGGTCCGGGAAGATCCCACATGCCGCGGAGCGGCTGGGCCCGTGAGCCATGGCCGCTGAGCCTGTGCGTCTGGAGCCTGTGCTCCGCCACGGGAGAGGCCACAACGGTGAGAGGCTCGCGTACCACAAAAATAAATAAATAAATAAATCCATAGAAAATGTATAGCATTATTTAATTTGAATATATTTGTATATTTCTCCTTAAATTCATTCATTCAATATTCAACAGACGTTAAGTGCGTACTCTGTACTGGAACTGTTCTAGGTGCTGGCAACTGAACTCTGAATAAAACAAAGATCTTTGCCCTCATGAAAGTTACATTGTAGTAAGTGCTATCATTCTGAAATGTCTTTTTTCCCTCAATAAGATGTCTTGGAGGTTTACCCACTTTCATACATAGATCCACTTCAGTATTTTACATGATGCGTAAATGTGGTCATGTCACAGGTGATTTAGACATTCCCATACTGATGGAATTCAGTGTCATGAAATTTTGACCTAGCAATCTGGTGTGCTGGGTATTTCTTTGCAGTTGGCTGACAGTGGAGAGGGGCCCCTTGCAGCTTTTGCTTCCATTGCTGTGGTGGGAGAGATGAAGTACCTGCATCTCCTACATCACTTTGTGATGCTTTTGTCAGGTGTGTCCTGGTCTGTCAGACCAGAGTGCAATACGAGAGAAGTATTTGAGGGAGTTGGTGAGGAAAATTTTCTTTTCTTACTTAGGATATAATGCATCAAAGGTTTAATGGTAAGAATCAAAATCAGAATGGTGACCAGGAGAGTAGAAATGGAAGAGAATCATGGGTAGGGAACTTATGAAGGGATGGCAAGTGGGAGAGAGCTGGGAGGAATACAGCCCAGACCACAACAGCAGGTGACACAATCGCACCAAAGGAGAGGAGAGGGGGCCAGCTTTATCTGCGTCCAGATCAAACATTGGAAGAAGGTCTATTTTGGTGTTAATCTCCTATTTTTCATCTTCCAGTATGGTTCCTATTCATGACATCACCTAGTTTTCTTTTTAAATCCTCCTGAACTATGAAAGCCTGCATTCCTGTCTCTAGACATTTGGGTTTGATAAAGATGTGGGAAAGCCCTTTTGTCTGAACAAACAGAATGAGGCTTACAAGAAGAGCCTCAAATATAGAATGAAATCCCATCCTCGTAATTGAAATATTTCCTTTACCTCATTCTGATCCACGTGAATTTAATGTGCATTACATGTAGAAGTTTTTTTCATATAGCTTAATCAGGTTTTGATGTTCAAGTTAGTATTATGTTATTTTCCATTTGTCCATCCATCCATTTAACCTGAAAATGATTAAACCAAGTAGTAGAGGACATCATCTCCAGAAAAAAAGAATCTTGAGTTTGAATGATTATTTTTGGAAACTTCATCCAAGTAGTTTCATTAAATGAGGTAATTTAATGTGTTTCATTACATCTTTTTTTCTATGTGAATATATATGGCCTCTCTATGTGTTGATTAGCAAGGAAAATATTGGGGGACTTCATCGAAGTTTGAATAATTTCATTTCTTTGTATTTCAGGGTTAGTCTAAGGGATGCAAAAATTAAATCTTATACATTTTGTGTTTATGTATATATGTAATTAATAGATATTTAGAGAACACACTTGCCTTCTTTTTCCACTGTGTTCCCTATGTGAAAGAGGTTTTTCTGTCTCTTTTAATCTCTTGCGTCGTTCTCTCTGCTTAAATGCTAATGCCTAAATGAAGATGCCAGTGTACAGGTGGAACCAGGAAGGTGAAGGACAGGGATTTGCTCCTCATTTGAGCATTTTAACTTCCCAAAGGAAAGAGAAGAACAACAACAGCAAAACTTTTTTTAAATATTTATTTATTTATTTGGCTGCGCCAGCTCTTTCATTGCGGCACCCGGGATCCTCGTTGCTGCATGCGGGATCTTTTAGTTGCGGCATGCAGGCTCTTAGTTGTGGCATGCGGGATCTAGTTCCCTGACCAGGAATCCAACCCATGCCCCCTGCATTGGGAGAGTGGAGTCTTAACCACTGAACCACCAGGGAAGTCCCAACAAAATATTTTAAAAAGAAAAAGAACCTACCAACATTTTACAAGTTTCACCACTAGATCTAGACAGCACTTTCATAAACGTCACTGTTAGGGGAAAATCCAGGTTTTGTGAGGCCTGAAGCTTATGCAATTTGAGGGGGTCCTCTTTAAGGAAAAGAATAAAAAACTATTAATTCAGAAGTAGATATGAAATTGAATATTAATGAAATAATGAGAAAAGAACTTAATCACAGCACATTACAAATTTTAAAAAGCTAACAAATAACAAAATCCAGAAAAATACAGTATTTCGATTAGCTAACTGCTTGACACACCTCTATGATACTTTTTCTCTACGTTTTCACTGCATAATCTTTGATCACTACTTCATATGACCATTTCGTAATATTATTTTCCATAGAGAGAATAGAAAGATTACTCAGTTTTTCTTCTAAGCATGGTCAGCTGAAACTTGTTTATCTTATTGGTAGTTTAGAAAAGATTCTTTCAGCTTTTCAACTGGTCACTGTTAATGTCGTGTAAATTATTATTGCTGTCAAATTTGTGAAAACTCCATCCTGTTTCCTTTTATGTAAGCTATCAGAATTGGAGGAATTTTTCCACCCACAGACTCGTCTCTGTGTTCGTACATTCAAACCTTATTTCTATTCCAATACCAAAATCTAGCCCTGGGTGCCACAGGGCATGTTCATATCATGGCATAACCTCAGACCTGTACCTTCCTGCCACAATGCCGGGTGAGACGGCAGTGAGTGGGAAATGCATCGCAGGAGGCTATTCTGACACTAGGACCACTAGCAATAACTTAAGCATAAACAGCAGCAACTAAAAGCCATGCGACTATGTTATGCTAAAACCAGATGAAACGTTCTCCTTAGTCAGATCCTAAAGCCCCAGTGGTCACTCCGGCACTCCACACTTCCAGACTAGGTGGGAGGTGGAATGGAGGGGAAATCCAAGTGGAAGATCCAGGGGTCTTGACCGATGGTGATTAAAATATCTTACTTTTGAAAATTTTACAATACCTCATGACCACGTCCCTGTACTACTAAGACCCACTCAGGGGCTCATGCAAGAGGGGCTCTAAAAACGGAGCCTCATTAGTTTCATGGTAACGATGCCTCAACGTAGTGTGGATGACGGTGAGTAGAGATCGAGAGTGAAAAAGTCAGCAGCCTGCCAGTGTCTGCTGCTTGCGTGACGTGAGCAGGTGCAGGCACATGGGAGTCTGCAGGGAGGAAGAGGAGGAAGCCTGATGCATATGCCACTGACACTGGGGGACACAAACCTCGCATCAGGGTGACTGACCCCAAAAAGGCAGCCAGATCACTTGCTGTAGGATTTCAAACGTCATGTTAAACTCCAATGGGAACACCAGCAGGAAGCCAGCCATTACATTATGGAAGAAAGAACATGAGTTCTGGAGTCATGAAGATCTGAACTAGAATCTTCATCCATATGCCTTCAGTAGCTGTGTGACTTTGGGCAAGTTGCTTAACCTCTCTGAGCCTCATTTCTTTTATCTATATAAAATGGAGGATGATACCTACTTCTTTGGGCTGTTGAAGAACTAACTGAGAAATAAAACTGAAAACATATAGATGGGCCTGGCTCACAGGACCGAATTTTAGTGGACGTCCTTCCAGGAGGCAAAGCTACAGGAATGTTTCAGGACAGAAACATTCCTGTAGCTCTTCATAATCGGTCGATTTGTGTTAAGAACCTAGCCTGTGGTTAGAGGTACAAGAAATAGAAGCTAGTTGCTGGCTGCAAGGATCTGCAGGGGCCCAGATGGATGTCAGGGTCCCAGCCAATGTGAATGAAGCCCAGGATGGGCCTGCAGTTCAGCAGGGAACTGAAGTAGTCGGCAGAGAAGCTGGGGCAAAACGCTTTCTCACAGCCTGTGCCTGCATGGAGGGGAGGAAGGGAAAGACAGTGACAGGCAGACACAGCGGAGCCTAGGCTCTCCACCAGGTGCATTAGAACACTGGCAAGTGGTGGCGAGACGCGTCCTAGAGCTCAGTGGCTGAGGCTGCTCATGTGCAACCTGCCACGGCCAAGACTGGGCACAGGCTGCAGGTGGGAGGCCGCAGACACCCCGGGTCCTGCAGGGCTGGGAAAGAGTGAGGCCGCACCTTCCAGAAAACCTGGAAATGCTCCCTTCTTTATGGCCCACCAGCATCACAAGCAAATGAACAAAGGATGGCAATTGGAACATACACAAAATCCTACGTTAGACAACACAGAATCAGAGGACAAAAGAAAAGAATAGAGTTCAAAAATAATGTTGTTTCTAACCATCACCACCCCTTTAGTCTCTCTGTAGAGACGAAAGGTTCTTCCTTTTATTTCTGGTTCTTTATGCTGGCTTCTTCGTTATTGGTCGTAGCCTCTGGAACCCATCCCTCTAGTTCAGGGGTTATCAAACTTTAATGGGTATAGGAATCCCATGTTAGGATCCTCGTGGGTGGACCCTGGGAATCTGCATTGCTAGCACAGAGCTCACACTTTGCAAAACTCTGCTTGCAATTATACTAGAACTCTCCCAACCCCGATCCTCACCTTTCTTCCAGGGTTTTGTTTCTGACCATCTGCAAGTACAGGCTGCTAGGCACGAAGGTATTAGACAAATGGTGTGTCACACCTGGAGAAGGGGACTAAAATATTTTTATCAAAAACATGAGACTTTTCATGGCACTTGGCTGCACAGAAAGAAAGAAAATATTTTATAAAGAAATGGAATAGTCAAGTGGTAGCATGTAGCCTCATGGGGAAAAATATATATTATTAGTATAAATATATTTTTATTATTAAAAATATATCTCACCAGCCCTCTGGTCGCCCACCAAAGGCTTCCGGAAAAATAACCAGATGAGGGTCAGGACCCTCAGGATCTGCTTATAACAAATCCACAAATCCTTGGCTCCCAGATCTTTGGTCTGCATCTCCTTCTACCCCATCTCCCTAAAGGATTTCAGCCCTTCTCAAAGCTCAGCTACCTCCCCTATGCGGACGTCTCCACACCTCTGTCTCTAGCTCTGGCTCTGCCTGTCTCTTCAACCCCTAACTCCCATCTCCACCGAGATGACCCTTTGACAACAATGAGAGCATTTGTCAAGCACTTTTATGTGCCAGGCTCTGTGCTGACTCTTCGCTTGCACTATCATTTAGTCCTCAAAGAACCCCCTGAGGCAAAAGTACCGTTGTTGTCCCCATTTCATAGATGGGAGAACTGAGGATGTGAACATTTCAGTAAGTTGCCTCAAACCATAAAGCTAGTAAGTACCAGAGCCCAAGCTCCTGGGGTACCTCCGCTAGCACCCTTAGGGAAATGTGCTCCCAATTTCACTTCCTTTTAATTCCCTCGCTCCTCCTCCTGTATTTTCCTACCTCAGTTGATGATCTCAGCAGCTGTCCTGGTAGGAAAACTTCCTGTGATTTCAGATGCCTTCACCCCCTAGTTCCCCACAACCAAACTGGTTATTCATTCTGGCCAGTTCTCCCCCTGAACTCAGGAAGCTGCCCTTTCTTTTCCATTTAATCGTCTCTCACCTGTATTATTTTTTTTAACATCTTTATTGGAGTATAATTGCTTTACAATGGTGTGTTAGTTTCTGCTTTACAACAAAGTGAATCAGTTATACATATACATATGTCCCCATATCTCTTCCCTCTTGCGTCTCCCTCCCTCCCACCCTCCCTATCCCACCCCTCTAGGTGGTCACAAACCACCTAGCTGATCTCCCTGTGCCATGTGGCTGCTTCCCACTAGCTATCCACCCTACGTTTGGTAGTGTATATATGTCCATGCCACTCTCTCACTTCGTCACAGCTTACCCTTCCCCCTCCCCATATCCTCAAGTCCGTGCTCTAGTAGGTCTGTGTCTTTATTCCCGTCCTACCCCTAGGCTCTTCATGACATTTTTTTTTCTTAGAGTCCATATATATGTGTTAGCATACGGTATTTGTTTTCCTCCTTCTGACTTACTTCACTCCGTATGACAGACTCCAGGTCCATCCACCTCACTACAAATAACTCAATTTCGTTTCTTTTTATGGATGAGTAATATACCCTGAGAAAACCATAATTCAAAAAGAGTCATGTACCAAAATGTTCATTGCAGCTCTATTTACAATAGCCAGGACATGGAAGCAACCTAAGTGTCCATCAACAGATGAATGGATAAAGAAGGTGTGGCACATATGTACAATGGAATATTTCTCACCTGTATTTATTAAAACTGGTTTCTTTTTCTCCGTTCTTACTCTCCAAGCACTTCCATGCCGCCACCAGGTGAGTCGCCCGCAAGACTACCTGGATCTCTCTCACCTGCTCAGCTACCTTCATGGTCTTCCCACCCCGACACGTTAGAGTCCATACTTGGAGCACAGCCCAGCCCTGAGCCCGCTTTCTAGCCTCATCTTCCCTGTGCATCCCCCTCTGCCTTTCCCTAACTGAAGCCACCCCAGATAGCATGCCCCATCCCAAACACGCACACACACATCACCCCATCTCTACCTAGGTTTTTAAAGTGAGGTCTATGGCCCAGCTGCATTAGAATCATCTGAGAAGCTTTTGAAAATGTAGACCGTGCAGGGCCCAGGAATTGGGAAGAAGGGAATTGGTCTGTGTCTAGAACAGCGTTTCTCAAAATGCCAAATCCTGAGCTCCTGCAGGCAGTTGGTGAATATGGGTCCCGCTACAGGCAAACTACATTTTTCCAAGTTCCTTATATGATTCTGATGTACCCTAAAGTTTGAGAATCACAGAATTCTCCTCTCTGTAAGACATCCTGGATTCCTAGTTAATAGGATAGAATTTTCCTTTAAAGATGAGCAGCCAAGAATAAGTTTCCAAAATAACTAAGCTGACTCTCTAGTCCCCAATCATTTATAATCTGTTTGTTAGATGTTCACTTACGGAAATATGGAGAGGAATAGCCCAGGGGGATGGGCTGTATGGTAAAGAGGACAGGGAGAGAGAATGTGCAGGAACATTAGGAAAAGTTAGGAACATGAGTTTGGGGCAGGGGGATGTGGGGGGTGACCAGAGAGTAAAGGGTTGTCAAAAGTGACTTCAGTATGGCTTTATCTGGAGGTCTGGCCCCATAGGACCACATGGCAGCTGTCACTGCGGTTGAAATTTCTCACTGTTTAATATATAGAACAGGTTAGACTGCCTTAGACTGGTGGTCAGGAACCCTGAACACTGTGCTTTGTGCTAGAATAGACTGCTTAAACAGATCAAATAATCCCTTTCTCTCCACACAGACCCAACTGCCTAGGATATTGGGAGGTTACAAATAAGGTCTGGTGAGCCCAAGTAAGGGGTCTGTCAGAAGCCTGCAATTCTTAAGGTCTTCCTCAGACTTGGCTAATGACAGTGGACTTGAACAGCATTGACTTCTCCACTTGACAACTGTACCAATTTTCATGCTGACTGATCTGTTTTTCTTGGATCCAGCAAGTCATCTTTGAGTTAGGAGCGGCGGGTAGCAGCATAACTCTAATTCAGTGCATTAGCCACGCAGTGCTGATGTTTACCTTGGACCAGATCCTGATGCTGACATTTTGGCAGGCTGGCTCCTGTCACTGAGGCACTTCGCGAGATTGCAACAGGGAGTCGATGTAGAATGAGCAGTTTTCCATTTTTAGTATAACCCAGCTGCTGCCCTGTGGAGGAGCAGGACATGGCCACGTAGCATCTGCAGTCAAGCCTGCCCCTATTAAGCAGGCAAGAGACTGAAAACTCCAGTTTGCAATCTTTATTTTGTGACCCTAGCAGTTATTTTACCAGGGTCATGGTTTTGTAAATCTGGTGCAAAAGTTACACTTTTTAAATTATTTGATTAAGCACTATAAATCAAAATAGAATTCCTCAATTTGCTAATTTTCAGAAAGATCTCAAGAAAGTAGAGCTCCTAAAGCATAAAGCAGTATGAACCAAGGCTTCAACTCATTTTAGTTGTGTAATAATTTAACTAAATTTATACTCATCATTCTGGGCTCAGTGTGAAAATGTTAATAATTTACCATTGTTAAGTGGCTTCGGTTGACTCTAGACATTGGACATAATGGGTGGTTTCTCCATAAACAAGATTTCCATATAAAAATAGATTAACTTACCCTGTAACCTTCTCAGGCTTGATAAAGTGGGCTCACTGTTTTCTAAACTTCATTCCCTCAAACGACTGTGAGCAGGAAGGAGAATGGTGTAGGTCCTGGATTCTGCCATTTACAAGGAAAGGGGAAGTTGCCGAACTCTGAGAGGGTTACCATGAGTCTTAAATATGTCTATGTATACATATATATATTCACATGCATAAAATCGTGGCTGAGCAGACTAAGTACTCAAGAAATGTTAGCACTGTATCAGGATCACTATTATTGCAGGAGGCACTTAAGCCATTTGAGCACAGCGTCTAGATGCAGAAGGCTCTGCCTCGCCTTTGACTCCCATCCAGCCTGCGGTCATGTGGCAAATGAAGTGTGATGTGACAGCGCAATCTGAGGGACTTTCGGTAGATCTCCTTCAATAGGTGGTGGATATCGAAGCCACAGTGTAATGGGTTGCGGGTTGTGTGGGATTTGAAGAAGTAGAGCAGGCAGCTTAGGGGTTTAAAATTAAGGGAAAGAAGAAAAATGGACTGGCATCTTGAGGGGAAGATAGAATTGAAGAAATAATTTGCAACGGAGAGACTTTTGCTCGTCTGGCTTAAGTTTTTCCAGCCCACTGCAGCCTGAGGTGAAACGGCTCTCACAGTTGGCTCTCACTCCTACCTCTTCTTCTGGCGTCCCCAGTTCCCTGAGGGTACACCCCCTCCATTAACTGTAAGAGTCCGCAGAGAGAATTTCACAGTTGCACATGACCCAGGTCTCTCCCCCACTTATTATGGCAGCTGTTCTCCTTTCTTGCTCGGCCTCTTCAGTGCCATCTGCTGCCCAAGGTGAGGATGCCTCACCTTCCTTCTCTGTTGTCAGTGTTCACAAGACCAGTGCCAATGTCTGTGCCAGTGGTGTCTCCATTGCTTTTGTTTTTTCATTTTATTTTTTCCCAAGCTTTATTGAGGTATAATTGACAAATAAAAATTGTATATATGTAAGGTATACAACATGATGTTTGACATATGTATACCTTGTGAAATGATTACCACAACCTAACTAATTAACACATCCATCACCTTACATAGTTACGTTGTGTGTGTGTGCACGCGTGTGTGTGTGGTGGGAACATTTAAGATCTATTGTCTTAGCAAATTTCAAGAATGCAATACAGTACTATTACCTATAGTCACCATGCTGTACATTAGGTCTCCAGAACTTGTTCATTCTGCATAAAAGAACTTTTGGCTCCTTTGACAAACATCTCCCTCACTCCCTAGCCCCTGGCAACCACTATTCTACTCTCTGCTTCTGTGAGTTTGACTTTTTTAGATTCCTTGTATGAGTGATCATGATGTATTTGTCTTTCTGTACCTACATTATTTCATTTAGCATAATGTCCACCAGGGTCATCAGTGTTGTGGCAAATGAAAAGATTTCCCTCTTTTTAAAGGCTGAATAATATTCTATTGTTATATATACCACATTTACTTTATCCATTCATCCATTGATGGACAGTTGGATTGTAGCTTTATCTTAGCTATTGTGAATAATGTTGTAATGAACGTGAGGGTGTAGCTATCTCTTCAAAATACTGACTTCATTTCCTCTGAATATATCCCCAAGAGTGGGATTGCTGGATTACATAAGGTTCTATTTTTAATTTTTTGAAGAACCTCCATATTCTTTCTCATAATGATTGTACATCCATTGCTTCTTGAGGCTGCCATTTCTTGCCTCTCGTGTGGCCTCTTGCTACTGTGAAAGGGCAGATTCTAGGCACGACTACCACCACTGTTGAAATCTTGGTACTCTAGAAATTTTATTGGCACCCATGTTGTTTAACAATAGTGTCAATTAAATACACAGAACATAACTAGCTTACAAAAGTTGGAGATTCATACCACAGTCTTAATTTTGCAAACATTTATTGAATGCAAAACACCAGACACTGTGCCAAATTCTGGAGATAAAAAGATGAATTACAAACAAAATACACTGGAAGACTATACAAACAAAAGCAACTTAACTGTGGGTTAAAACAAACAAAATTAAATGGGATAGAAATAAATGTAAAGTTCTGCTCTTAGTATTAAAAAATCAACATCATAAAAAGTATCCAGATTGAAAAGGAAGAATTAAAACTGTCTCTCTTCTTAGATAACATGATCTTGTATATAAATAATTTTAAGTAATCTACTGGGGAAAAAATAAACTATTAGGACAAATCAAAGAGTTCAAGGTTACAAGGTACAATATTAATATGTAAAAATCTATTGTATTTCTGTACATTTTGCAATGCACAGTTTGAAAATAAAATTAAAACAATTCCATTTACAACAGTATCAAAAAGAATAGAATATTTAGGAATAAATTTAATAAATGAAAGTCTAAGTTATCCTTTGAAGACTACAAAACATTGTTGAAAGAAATTAAAGATTTAAATAAATGGAAAGGAAGCCCATGTTCATGTATCAGAAAACTTAATATTGTTAAGATGGTAATGCTCCCAAATTGATCTACAGAGGCAATGCAATCTCTGTCAGAATCCCAGCTTGCTTCTTTGTGGAAATGATAAGCTCATCCTAAAATTCATATAGAAATGCAAGGGACCCAGAATAACAAAAGTGTTCTTAAAAAAGGAAAAAAAGTTAAAGGACTCACCACTTCCCAATTTCAAAACTTCCTACAAAACAACAGTAATCAAGACAGTATGGTATTGGAATAAAGACAGAAATATAGACCAGTGGAATAGAATTGAGAGACCAGAAATAAACCCGTATATCTATGGTCAACTTATGCTCAACAAAGATGCCAAGACCATTCAGTGGGGAAAGAATGGTCTTTTCAACAAACGACACTGGGACAACTGGATGCCCACATTCAAAAAAATGAAGTTGAACTCCTATCTCACACCATATGCAAAAATTGCTCAAAATGGATCAAGGAGCTAAAATTATAAAATGCTTAGAAGAAAACATAGGGATAAATTTCCCTGACCTTGGTTTTGGCAATGGTTTTCTGGATACACACTAGAAACGTAAGCAGCAAAAGAGAAAATAGATAAATAGGACTTCACCAGAATTCGAAACCTTTGTGCTTTAAGGGATACCATCAAGGAAATGAAAAGAGAACCTATGAGATGGGAGAGAATATTTGCAATTGATATATCTGATAAGGGTCTGGTATCCAGAATACATAAAGAGTACTAATAACTCAACAATAAGAAGTCAAATAACCCAATTAAAAAATGGGCAATAGATTTGAATAGACATTTCTCCAAAGAAGATATACAAATGACCAATAGGCAGGTAAAAAGATATGCAACAACATCAGTCATTGGGGGAAAAGTAAATCAAAACCACAGTAAGATTACCACTTCACCAACTGTAGTAGCTAGATCAAAAAGTTAAGTGTTGGAGAGGACACAGAAGAATTGGAACTCTCATACATTGCTGGTGGAAAGGTAAAATGGGACAGTCATTTGGAAAACAGTCTGGCAGTCCCTCAAAAAGTTAAACATAGAGTTACCCTATGACCCATCAATTCCATTCCCAGGTACATACCCAAAGAAATTGAAAACATGTTCACACAGAAACATCTACAGGAATATTCACAGTAGTATTCTTCACAACAGCTAAATGGTGGAAGTAACCCAAATGTCCAGCAATTGATGAATGTGTAAATAAGATGTGGTGTATTCATGCAGTTCAGCCTCAAAAAGGAAGTACTGATGATACGTACTACAACATGGATGAACCTTGAAAACATGCTCAGTGAAAGATGCCTGTCACAAAAAACCACATATGGGGGGACCTTCAAGATGGCGGAGGAGTAAGACATGGAGATGACCTTCCTCGCCACAAATACATCAAAAATACATCTACATGTGGAACAACTCCTACAGAGCACCTACTGAACGCTGGCAGAAGACCTCAGACTTCCCAAAAGGCAAGAAAATCCCCACATACCTGGGTAGGGCAAAAAAAAAAGGAAGAACAGAGACAAAAGAATAGGGACAGGACCTGCACCTCTGGGAGGGAGCTATGAAGGAGGAAAAGTTTCTACACACTAGGAAGCCCCTTCACTGGCAGAGACAGGGGGTGGGCGGCGGTGGGGGGGAGCTTCAGAGCCACGGAGGAGAGCACAGCAACAGGGATGCGGAGAGATTCCTGCACAGAGGATTGTTGTCGACCAGCACTAACCAGCCTGAGACATTTGTCAGCTCACCCACCGGGGCAGGTGGGGGCTGGGAGCTGAGGCTCAGGCTTTGGAGTTCAGACCCCAGGGAGAGGACTAGGGTTGGTTGTGTGAACGCAGCCTGAAGGGGGCTAGTGCACCACAGCTAGCCAGGAGGGAGTCTGGGAAAATATCTGGAACTGCCTAAGAGGCAAGAGACCCTTGTTTCAGGGTGCGTGAGGAGAGAGGATTCATTCCCTGTGTGCCCACAGAAGGTAGAGCACCACCTAAGTGAGGTCCAGAGACAGGCACGAGCCACGACTATCAGCTCGGACCCCAGAGATGGGAATGAAATGCTAAGGCTGCTAAGGCTGCTGCTGCTTCTGCCACCAAGAAGCCTGTGTGCGAGCACAGGTCACTACCTACACTCCCCCCCGGGAACCTGTGCAGCATGCCACTGCCAGGGTCCCGAGGTCTAGGTACAACTTCCCTGGAGAACACACAGTGCACCTCAGGCTGTTGCAATGTCACACTGGCCTCTGCCACCACAGGTTCGCCCTGCATTCCAATTATGACTACGGCACCGCTCCCTCTCCCTGGCCTGACAGAGCAAGAGAGCCCTAATCACCCACAGCTGGGTGGGGAACAGACGCCTGAGGGCGACCTACACGCAGAGGCGGGGCCAAAACCAAAGATGAACCCTGGAGCTGTGCAAACAAAGTAGAGAAAGGGAAATTTCTCCCAGCAGCCTCCGGAGCAGTGGATTAAATCCCCACAATCAACTTGATGTACCCTGCATCTCTGGATCAGCGGAATAGACAATGAATCATCCCCAAATTGAGGCGGTGGACTTTGGGAGCAGCTGTAGACGTGGGGTTTGCTGTCTGCGACTGATTTGTTTCTGATTTTTATGTTTATCTTAGTTTAGTTTTTAGTACTTGTTATCATTGGTGGATTTGTCTATTGGTTTGGTTACTCTCTTTTTACTTTATTATTTTTCTTCTGTTTCATTTTTTCTTCATTTTCTTCTGAGCCATGAGGCTGACAGGGTCTTAGTGATCTGGCCGGGTGTCAGGCCTGAGCCTCCAAGGTGGGCGAGCTGAGTCCAGGACACTGGACTACCAGAGACCTCCCAGCCCCATGTAATATCAATCAGCGAGAGCTCTCCCAGAGATTTCCATCTCAACACTAATACCCAGCTCCACCCAACGGCCAACAAGCTCCACTGCTGGACACCCCATGCCAAACAACTAGCAAGACAAGAACACAACCTCACCCATTAGCAGACAGGCTACCTAAAATCATACTATGTGCACAGAAACCCCAAAACACACCACCAGATGTGGCCCACCCCACCAGAAAGACAAGATCTAGTTCCACCCACCAGAACACAGGCACCATCCCCCTCCACCAGGAAGCCTACACAAGCCACTGAACCAACTTCACCCACTGGGGGCAGACACCAAAAACAACGGGAGCTATGAACTTGCAGCCTGTGAAAAAGACACCCCAAACACAGTAAGTTAAACAAAATGAGGAGACAGAGAAATATGCAGCAGGTGAAGGAGCAAGGTAAAAACCCACCAGACCAAACAAATGAAGAGGAAATAGGCAGTCTACCTGAAAAAGAATACAGAGTAATGATAGTAAAGATGATCCAAAATCTTGGAAATAGAATGGAGAAAATACAAGAAACTGTTAACAAGGAACTAAAGAGCAAGCAAACAATGATGAACAACACAATAAGTGAAATTAAAAATTCTCTAGAAGGAATCAATAGCAGAATAACTAAGGCAGAAGAACGGATAAGTGACCTGGAAGGTAGAACAGTGGAATAACTGCCACAGAGCAAAATAAAGAAAAAAGAATGAGAAGAATTGAGGACAGTCTCAGAGACCTCTGGGACAACATTAAACGTACCAATGTCCGAATTATAGGGGTCCCAGAAGAAGAAGAGAAAAAGAAAGTTGAAAACTTCCCTAACATGGGAAAGGAAATAGTCAATCAAGTCCAGGAAGTACAGAGAATCACATACAGGATGAATCCAAGGAGAAGCATGCCAAGACACATATGAATCAAACTATCAAAAATTAAATACAAAGAAAAAATATTAAAAGCAGCAAGGGGAAAACAACAAGTAACATACAAGGGAATCCCCATAAGGTTAACAGCTGATCTTTCAGCAGAAACTCTGCAAACCAAAAGGGAGTGGCAAAACATATTTAAAGTGATGAAAGGGAAAAACCTACAACCAAGATTACTCTACCCAGCAAAGATCTCATTCAGATTTGATGAAGAAATCAAAAGCTTTACAGACAAGCAAAAGCTAAGGGAATTCAGCACCACCAAACCACCTCTACAACACATGCTAAAGGAACTTCTCTAAGTGGGAAACATAAGAGAAGAAAAGGACCTACAAAAACAAACCCAAAACAATTAAGAAAATGGTAATAGGAACATACATATTGATAATTACCTTAAACGTGAATGGATAAAATGCTCCAACCAAAAGACACAGGCTCGCTGAATGGATACAAACACAAGACCCATATATATGCTGTCTACAAGAGACCCACTTCAGACCTAGGGACACATTCAGACTGAAAGTGAGGGGATGGAAAAAGATATTCCATGCCAATGGAAATCAAAAGAAAGCTGGGGTAGCAATACTCATATCAGATAAAATAAACTTTAAAATAAAGAATGTTACAAGAGACAAGGAAGGACACTACGTAATGATCAAGGGATCAATCCAAGCAGAAGATATAGCAATTATAAATATATATGCACCCAACATAGGAGCACTTCAATACATAAGGCAACTGCTAACAGCTATAAAATAGGAAATCAACAGTAGCAAAATAATAGTGGGGGACTTTAACACCTCACTTACACCAATGGACAGATCATCCAAACAGAAAATTAATAAGGAAACACAAGCTTTAAATGACACAATAGACCAGATAGATTTAATTGATATTTATGGGACGTTCCATCCAAAAACAGCAGATTACACTTTCTTCTCAAGTGTGCACACAGAACATTCTCCAGGATAAATCACATCTTGGGTCACAAATCAAGCCCTCAGTAAATTTAAGGAAATTGAAATCATATCAAGCATCTTTTCCGACCACAACGCTATGAGATTAGAAATGAATTACAGGGGAAAAACCATAAAAAACACAAACACATATAGGCTAAACAATACTTTACTAAATAACCAAGAGATCGCTGAAGAAATCAAAGAGGAAATCAAAAACTACTTAGAGACAAATGATAATGAAAACACGATGATCCGAAACCTATGGGATGTAGCAAAAGCAGTTCTAAGAGAGAAGTTTATACGTATACAAGCCTACCTCAAGAAATAAGAAAAATCTCAAATAAACAATCTAACCTCACACCTAAAGGAACTAGAGAAAGAAGAACAAACAAAACTGAAAGTTAGCAGAAAGAAAGAAATCATAAAGATCAGATCAGAAATAAATGAAATAGAAACAAAGAAAACAATAGCAAAGATCAGTAAAACTACAAGTGGTTCTTTGAGAAGATAAAATTAATAAAACATTAGCCAGACTCATCAAGAAAACAAGGGAGAAGACTCAAATCAACAGAGTTAGAAATGAAAAAGAAGTAACAACTGACACTGCAGAAATACAAAGGATCATGAGAGTTTACTACAAGCAACTGTATGCCAATAAAATGGACAACCTGGAAGAAACGGAAAAATTCATAGAAAAGTACACCTTCCAAGACTGAACCAGGAAGAAATAGAAAATATAAACAGACGAATCACAAGCACTGAAGTTGAAACTGTGATTAAAAATTTTCCAACAAACAAATGACCAGGACCAGATGGCTTCACAGGTGGATTCTACCAAACATTTAGAGAAGAGCTAACACCTATCCTTCTCAAACTCTTCCAAAATATAGAAGAGGGAGGAACACTCCCAAACTCATTCTATGAGGTCCCCATCACCCTGATACCAAAACCAGACAGATATGTAACAATAAAAGAAAACTACAGGCGAATATCACTGATGAACATAGATGCAAAAATCCTCAACAAAATACTAGCAAACAGAATCCAACAGCACATTAAAAGGATCATACACCATGATCAAGTGGGGTTTATCCCAGGAATGCAAGGATTCTTCAATGTATGCAAATCAATCAATGTGAGACACCATATAAACAAATTGAAGCATAAAAATCATATGATAATCTCAATAGATGCAGAAAAAGCTTTTGACAGAATTCAACACCAATTTATGAGAAAAACTCTCCAGAAAGTAGGCACAGAGGGAAACTACCTCAACATAATAAAGGCCATATATGACAAACCCACGGCCAACATCGTTCTCAGTGGTGAAAAACTGAAACCATTTCCACTAAGATCAGGAAGAAGACAAGGTTGCCCATTCACACCACTGTTATTCAACATAGTCTTGGAAGTTTTAACCACAGCAATGAGAGAAGAGAAAGAAATAAAAGGAATCCAAATCAGAAAAGAAGAAGTAAAACTGTCACTGTTTGCAGATGACATGATACTATACGTAGAGAATCCTAAAGATGCTACCAGAAAACTACTAGAGCTAATCAATGAATTTGGTAAAGTAGCAGGGTACAAAATTAATGCACAGAAATCTCTTGCATTCCTATACATACACTACTGATGAAAACTCTGAAAGAGAAATTAAGGACACACTCCCATTTACCACTGCAACAAAATGAATAAAATACCTAGGAATAGACCTACCTAAGGAGACAAAAGACCTGTATGCAGAAAACTAGGACACTGATGAAAGAAATTAAAGATGATACAAACAGATGGAGAGATACACCATGTTCTTGGATTAGAAGAATCAACATTGTGAAAATGACTATACTACCCAAAGTAATCTACAGATTCAATGCAATCCCTATCAAACTACCAATGGCATTTTTCACAGAACTAGAACAAAACATTTCACAATTTGTATGGAAACACAAAAGACCCTGAATAGCCAAAGCAATCTTTAGAAAGAAGAACGGAGCTGGAGAAATCAGGCTCCCTAACTTCAGACTATACTACAAAGCTACAGTGGATCTAGAGACTGTCATACAGAGTGAAGTAAGTCAGAAAGAGAAAAGCAAATACCATATATTTGCTAACACATATATATGGAATCTATATATTTGCTAACACATATATATGGAATCTAAGAGAAAAATTTTAAAAAAAAAGTCATGAAGAACCTAGGGGTAAGACGGGAATAAAGACACAGACCTACTAGAGCATGGACTTGAGGATATGGGGAGGGGGAACGGTAAGCTGTGACAAAGTGAGAGAGTGGCATGGACATATATACACTACCAAACGTAAAATAAATAACTAGTGGGAAGTAGCCGCATAGCACAGGGAGATCAGCTAGGTGGTTTGTGACCACCTAGAGGGGTGGGATGGGGAAGGTGAGAGGGCGGGAGACGCAAGAGGGAAGAGATGTGGGAACATATGTATATGTATAAATGATTCACTTTGTTATAAAGTAGAAACTAACACATCATTGTAAAGCAATTACACTCCAATAAAGATGTAAATAAATAAATAATAAAAACCCACATATGTTTCTGTTTAAATGACATGTCCAAAATAGGCAAGCCTGTAGAGACAGAAAGTAGGTTAGTGGTTGCCTAGGGCCAGAGGGCAGGGGGGCACTGGGAGGTAATAGCTAAAGGGTACAGATTTTCTTTTTAGCATAGTGGAAATGTTTCAGAATTGACTGTGGCAACAGTGTTGCACAGCTCTGTGAATGTATGAAAAAATATTGGATTGTACACTTCCAGTGGCTGAATTTTATGCTATGTGAATTATATCTCAATAAAGCTGTTTCAAACCAACCACCACACAAACAAAAAGAAAATGGCAAAAGGAGGGTCTCAGGAGAAGCAGCTCCCTGTGTAGAAGAAGCAGGGATCTCAATTGGCTGCTAACTTTGTGTGATGCTTGCTAACAAAGCCGATGTGATCCTGGGCAGCTAGAGAGAGGCAGTGCCCAAAACACAGCAGTAGTAACAGTCTTATCAGTAGATTACCTTAGTTGGCGGGATCACCTGTGAAATGGTGGATTCCTTCTGGACACCCTATTCTTGAAGGCTGTTAATGATCATACCCAGAAGAGGGAGCCCGTGGGCATGTGTGGTGAACCTGTCTTCCCAGCTTTTATGGTGTGCAAGGCAGACAGACTTTCAAAAGTTATGAATAATAAAGTATGGTGATCATTCCAGGTGAAGGAAGTCTAAAAGAGTGTTTAACACTGTAAAGCAAAACCAAGGAGAAATATGCTCTTCTCAAGGATGTGGAGGGGTAACCAGTGAAAGGGTAGGACTTATTATTCCATGTCAATTCAGCTCAAAAGATGTGGAGCATCTACCACCTGGAAGGCAGCCTTCCCCAGATCATAGTCCTGGGGAAAGTCCGTGAATGAGGGGTTCCCATTCATGCTAAACAGCCCACCCTCCCCTTTAGAAAATGACACTCTGCATTAATTTACTAAAGGTCTAGAATACCACCCCCCATACAACTGTTTGTTTTGTTTGACCCATCATTTTTCAGGTGTGTTTGATCACTGCACTACCCACACCTTTGTATGCATAAAACCTTTAACAGAGGGGACGCTTGGTGCTCCTCGTAGCAGGCAGCGCTGGTGGAAGGAACCACAGAGATACCAAGTACAAAGGCGGTGGTTACTGTGGCTGCCCTCAGGAAGCCTACATCTCCATCTAGGGCAGAGCCGGTAGAACAGGGTGCCGCTGAGGAAGGACTTAGCAGCCAGTGGGCCCAGGCCTGCTTCCCTGTTTGTACCCGGCTAAATTGTGTGTACCGTCCCATCCCAGCTTCCCTTTAGTACAGAGACACACAGAGCAGAGGCCAGACCAAGTCCCCTCAGTTCTCCCTTCACTAGTGCCTCAAAAGAACCAGGACTCTGCGGAAACTGTTGTAATTACAGTAATTTGTCCGTGTTGAGTGAGGCTGTTTGGGAATGCAGTTATCTCATCGGCTGAAAATGTTGTTGGCGACTGGTTCGTTTCGGAGTGACCACCGATGTGGGGGATGGGAGCCGCACATGCAGATTTTTTTCCACCTTTATTTCCTTTCTCCGAATAAACTTGGCAGCTCTGAGGCCTCTGATGTCCACATATCCACATCCTCTGAGAAACTCTCCTGATGCAAAAAGGATGTTTGGAAGCTGGTGAAAGATGATCCTGGCAATTACCCCACCTATTTAGAAAGTTTCTGTGGATTCACCATGCTCATATAGACTTCCATATCTTTTTTTGTCTATAAAGTCATAAGAGGAATTTCTTGTAGATTTTAACCATTTGCCATTAGGTATATACCTCACCATTCATTCATCTGATTTTCTTTTCTACAAAAAGGACCAGTGCAAAAAAAAAAAGGACCAAAGATAGAGAATAAGCAAATATCACAATATTTTTTCTCACCATTAATAAAATACCCCATTATTTTACATCTGAATATTAGTCTTTCCTTCCAAACTTCAGAATTCTAAAAGCATTGATTTGTTTGTTATATCAGATATAACATATGCTTTAGTTTGAATGATGTAGTTCTTCATATTTCTTTTACAAAAATACTATTTCAAGTGTCTGCCCTTCTCTAAGTGCTACAAAAATGCCTATGATTATTTAACCTTCAAAAAAACCCAATATTTTCTTGTTTGGTATTGAGTATTAATTTCTGTTAATTTATCACTTATTTCACTGTAAACCTTTTATTTTAGAAACTTTTTAAGGAAGAGGCTGTATCTACTTCTTAATATATAAACATTCAAGGGACTAAAACCGAGCAATATTCCTAGGACTTAGTCAGTTGAGTGAGTGTGCAATCTTAAACTCAAAAGGTAATATTAAATTCTCTTGAGTGCATTCAGATTACCAGGGGCTACCCAGAGTCACTTACCAGATATCACCCTTACCCTCTAAGCTATGTATCAAGTCAGTAATAAACACTAGACAAGAAAGAAACACTGGTAAGGATGGGAGAATCCACATTCCACACTTACAGTCCCTAAAGGATTAAAGAGGAAGTGGGTTCATTAGTGAGATTTTCCCAAGAATATCAAGAAAGTTCTTAATGTTCTTGGGAACAGACAATATTCTTTATGTAGGGAGTTATGCAACAAGAGGTTTGGTGCCAGGAGTGGAGAAGATTTTGATGAAAGATGCCAGGACCTCACCAACCTGTATGTAGAAAGAGACCAAAAGGTTCTTCAGGCCAGGAGGAGCTCCAGGTTGAGCTCCATCTTACTGAGAGGCAGTGATGGGTTTTGGAAAAGGCCAGAGAATAGGCCAGAGCAACTAGTAAGAAGGATTGCTGTAAATTTTTGAATTAGATTTTGTATAATTTGAAGGTGGCCACATGAGCAAGAAATATATTCTACTTGGAAAATAACCAGTGTATTCAATTCCTGATTATCTGTAGTAAAGTGGTATACAAAATATCTGGCATAAATAATCCAAAATCACAGACAATACCATGCCAAAGGCAACAGTTTTGACATCTCCACCCATCAAACCTTTTCTGGAACTACTACAAAGGGAGTCAACAGACTGGCTTGAATGCCTCTCTACTTCCTGATTCTGGTTAACATCGTCTAATGAGTATCAAAGGGAAACAGAAAAGAAAAGGAAATCTAACCCATGTCTTACAAATAGCAAGCTCTCAGAAGATTTTGTTGAATGCAGGAATGGAATGACAGGAGAAATTTCTAGTCTTGGCTCTATCATTAATGACATGACTTTGGGCAGATCACTTAACCACTGTATGGTAAATCATCCCACTGACCAATAAAACCTCAATGTCCTTATCTGTAAAATGAAGGGAGTGAACTTTTGGACTTTAAGATCCCTTCCAGCTCTAAAACTTCAGAATTTACAAGATTTATCCTGCAGAAATAGTTTCTGAGTCATTCAGGATTGACAGTGTTAGAACTAAGAATTCTGCAGCAAGAAGTACATCCCCTAGGTTCTGTAGAAGAAGGAAGAGCACAAGGTTTTCATGACCATTTTCATTATCATCAAGCACTTAACGTAGGCCTAATAAGTGCAAGACCCTGAGCTGCATACTAGGCAAATTTAAGCCCCATTCCTGCTCTAAGGGAGCTTATTCTCAGTCATGAAGCTGTGAGCTTCATAGAGGAAGTAAGACCTAAGATAATGGTTTAGATGTCAAGGAGAAAATGATATCAACACATTAAATATGACAGTTCCCATGCATTGAGCTATAATTTTTCCTATAAAAATCAAGAGCTTGAATAAAGCATTAAGTTCAAGATCTAGGCTCTAAATCTGATCCTGGTGTTCTTCCTAGGACACTACTTTGTAAGTACCAGCTGAAGATCTGTAGAAACAGGTTACCTGCCCCCAACATATAACATACATGCTGAACTTGGCTCTGAGGTTAGATAACTGCAGTAGATGCTCCTGTTCCAAAAAAGGGAGACTGGGTGGCACACAGCAGGCACTGTGTCAGAGCAGCTATAAAAATATCCAAGCACATAGTTCCAGGTCCATCATTAGAACCCAGTCCAACTTTCTGGGAAGTCTAATGTTTTTCTAATGTTTTCCATGGCTTTTGGCTCTGCTCTTGGTTCCAGTCTCTGGGTCATCCTTTTTTTTTTCCATAAGAAGTGGCTTGAGTTTGCAAATGAGCAACTTCTGTGCTTACTTTCTATCCTCAAAAGGTTGGGGGTCCAAAGCCTTCTTTATGTTTTGCACCATCTCTTCGCTTTCAGCCCAAACTGATACAATTTCCTTTAAAACTTTATGGGCTGGGCTTCCCTGGTGGCGCAGTGGTTGAGAGTTCACCTGCCGATGCAGGGGACACAGGTTCGTGCCCTGGTCCGGGAAGATCCCACATGCCGCAGAGCGGCTGGGCCTGTGAGCCATGGCCGCTGAGCCTGCGCGTCCGGAGCCTGTGCTACGCAACGGGAGAGGCCACAACAGTGAGAGGCCCGCGTACCGCAAAAAAAAAAAAAAAAAAGAAAACAAAACTTCATGGGCTGCCTGCATATCAATTTATAATCCACTCTGTTAGACTAAACTCACACCCATGAATCTCTTTAAAATAGGTCCTCTTCTACCTTGGGCTCCCTGTGAGACTGCTGTGGGACAATGAAGCCCTATTATTTGACTATAAGGATCTGTGAGATATGCCCTTAATATCCTTAGGACAACATTTATCTGCCAGAAAGGGACAAGATCTCGAGATCTTTATGAGTCTTAACAAAGGATCTTACTGTCCCACCCTGGATGTCATCTTTTCTAGGAAGCTATTCCTTAATTCAAGAACCCATTGCTAACTGAAAAGACTCTGCTGGACCCTTTAAAATTCTTCCAACTTCTACTCAAAATTGACTAGCTTGTTCCTTAATTTATTTCTCTCCTCTCTCATTGTAATATAGGCAGCTAGAAGAAACCTTAATACTCTTCCTGAAAAACTCTCTAGCTAAATTCTTGAGTTCATTAGGTACTCAGGAAAAAACCACACTGAATAATAAGGGTAATAATAATGACATGAGTAATAATTACAATGATTTATTTCAAGGTACTACACAAATATCAGGCAATATACATTCACTACCCCTAACCCTCAGTACAGTCTACACACTAGGTGCAGTAGATGGTATTTTCCAAAGATGGCTGCAATGATATCTCCCATCCCACACGCTCTTGTAGAATTTTGTCCCTTCACCATCAAGAGGTGGACTCTAATTATAAAAATCTCTATTTTCCATATTATTGCTGGTGACAATTTTGCTAAACTTCCCACCACTACGCCACCATAACAAGAGTGTCTTTTCTGTGAATTCCCTGACGGTCCAGTGGTTAGGACTTGGTGCTTTCACTGCCAGGGCCCAGGTTCAGTCCCTGGTGGGGAACTAAGATCTCACAAGCCGTGTGGAGCAGCCAAAAAAAAAAAAAAAAAAAAATGATGGAAAAATATAAATTTTTTTTAAAAAAGTGTCCTTTTCTCCAGCTCAAATAATGTTTCCATCACTTTCCGTGAATCCTCCTCAAGGTTTCTGCTAACATTCTCTTTAACGTTCTTTAGGCTTTGACTAACAGATTCTTTGAGTCTCTTCCTACCACTGCCTAGTCCCAATGCCAACGTCACATGTTATAGGTTTTGTTTACAGCAATACCCCAATCCTAGGTACCACAGGTACCCAAACCTGCTGGTTAGCTATTGCTAGGTAACAAGTCACTCCAAATTTAGTGGCTTAAAACAACAATCATTTCACTATCTCTCACAGTTTCTCTGCATCAGGGATTTGGGAAGGCTGGGTAGTTCCGATTTAGGGCTTCTCATGTAGTGGCAGTCAGATGGTAGCTGGAGCTTGAACGGTAGGGAGAGGGGGTGCTGGAAAAGTTGGGAGCTATCCAGGCATCTCTTTTCACATTGTGTCGGGACCTCTCCATGTGATCTCTGTGAGGGCTTTCTCACAAGATGGCAGCTCCCAACATATAAGCAGCCAGGTTGCTTTTTTAACAGTGAAAGTCTTCAAGAGCTGATGTTCCAGCTCACAAGCCAGGAGCTGCACTGCCTTTTATGATGTAGTCCTAGGACCAACCAGAATGACTTCTGCCACATTCAGTTGGTTTCAAATAAGTCACAAGTTCACCCAGATTCAAGGAGAAGGAAATTAGACTCCACTTCTTGATAGTGAAGGGACAAAATTCTACAAGAGTGTGTGGGATGGGAGATATCATTGCCATCTTTGGAAAATACCATCTACCACACCTAGTATGCAGACTCTGCTGAGGGTTAGGGGTGGTGAATGTACAGTGCCTGGCCCACAGCCTGACATTTGTGTAGTAGCTGCTAAATAAATCATTGTTATTATTACTCATGTCACATTATTACCCTTGTTATTTAATGTGGTTTTTCCTAAGCATTGCCATAATCTTCTCAAAAGAAGAGTTGTTTTAACTTCCTTTCTTGCCCCTTTATAACTTTCGTCATTGCCTTTAATTGCTAGTAGAGTACTTTTATAGATAACTTTATATCTCATAAAATCACAGAGTATTAGAGCTAAGGACACGTTACTTATCCTGTCAACCAGACGTTTTGTTTATAGATGACAAACCCAAAGCTCAGCACGGCAAAGTCCTTTGTCGCACTCACAGTCAGGCGGCCTACTCGTTACAAATATCAAACTCAAAAACTGCTTGTCTGTGTTCCCAAACCAGTACTTCTTCCCCCATAGCATTCCCACATCTCTCATCAAGAAAGGTGTGATGACTGACTGTTTCTCCTTCGGAATAAAAGTTTATATTTTCCCTTATTTGATGTCTTCACAATCCCTTCTGCTTTCACATTGTCTAGGCACCTTCTGCTGCAGGGGTTGAGATGTTTCCTTGGAATAGACCACGCTTTTTTGGACACAGTTAAGTGTTAGTGAGAATGCCCTGATGTCAGGGAGTCCAAAGATAGAGCCTCTCCAAAGGAGAAAGTAACGCAACGCTTCCCGTCTGTCCTGGCATTTCTCATCTGAAGCAAGAACTCTGATGGCCTAACAATCTTTTTCACTTCTGTTGCTTTATTAATATCTTTGGAAACATACTACAGGCCAAATCTGTCCTTTGAGCATGCACATTTAACTTCCACTTAATTTGGTAAGAATCTTTATGTATATCCAAGGGTGAAATTTGGCCAGAGGATAAGAACAAAAATGTCACAGGTCAAAGGCGCCACCAGTAGTTCATTTCTGAATGTATTTTCTGCTTTCTGCTCTTTGGATCATTCCCTAGACTCTGTGCCCTGCTCTAAAAAAGAACTTAATTTTTCTTTTTGAAATGACTGTTAACAGTATAAAGTCATAGTGCCTCTAGGTTTTTATTAAGTAGTTTTTTGTAAGGTTCAGTTTGCTCATTTATAAGAACTTTATCCTCCCACCCTGTTCCCACGTGTGTCTCCCTCACAGCTATTTTCTTGGTTCTATTAAGCCAGCCACTGGGGGAAATACTCCCTCCCAGATCAGTGTTGCTATTTGAAGCCACTGAAATACTGCTGCTCTTGTTACAGTTATCATCCCTTTCTGGTCTTCCGATTTCCTGTTTGAGATTTTTGCTCAAGTACTAATATTCTTCATTTTCTACCCTGACAACAAGCAAGAAATAAATAATCCAAGGTTATTTTAATAACAACAGTAATTGCTTAGGTCCCTGCAGACCTCAGTTCCAGCTGAGATATCTCTCAAGTCCATTACCATGACCATCCCTGACTTTTTAAACTAAGAGATACACGCAACGAGTACCAACTTATGTGATTTGGGACAAAAGCAGTCTGGAAAATTGTTAATAGCTTTCCTTAAAACAAAAAAAAAAACCTGAGCCTCAAAAAGGAAAAAAGAAATTCAAAGTCAAAGGCAATTTAGAAAACAAAGATTTTATATGAAATTGTAAAAAGTGGAAAAATACCTTAAACCTATTTCTAAGACTGTCATCACTTCAATTCAGACGAAGATATAGAAAATAGCTGTATTTTTAAAAGCCTCAGATTTCAGATATTGGCCCTGCACTTATAATTGATGTCAGGGAGCAAGGTAGGGCTATCGGAGTCAAACGCATGATGGCTGCCGTCAAGACTTTAGAAGGTCACATTAATTCAGTAAAATCATAAAGGTCTTGTAGTCAGCACTGCCATTCTAGAAACAATCTTGTGATTCCTCCCAGAGTTAATGAAATTAGTGGGGACTGACACATGCAAACTAAACACACAGAAGAGAGGGCTATAAATCGCAAAATGTCAATTGACAAGAATTTACAACATTGTTTATGTTTGCCAAGCAAGTTGGAATCCTAACGTTTGGTTGGGGAATGGCTGGTCAGGACAGTCTTTCTCTAGTAGTTATATGTACATGGTTGGACAGATATTTGCCTATTCAACAGGTATTTACCAAGTGCCTACTCAGTGCCAGGTACTGTGTCAGGTTCTGGGGAGTCATAGCTAAATAAGATACAGTTGCTAAGCTCTCAGAGTGGACCACCTAGTAAACAGGCAAGGGTAATACAGTCAGCTTAGAATACATAGAGGGGAGACCTAACCCAGCCACGGAGAGTCAAGGAAGGCTTCTGGGGGAAGAGGGCATCTCTGATGGTCCTGATGGGTGAATAGTAGGAGTTGTTCATCGGGCAATGGTGGGGTTGGCAGAGGGAGCAGCATGTGCAGAAACTACAGGCCAAACTATACAAGCTGATTATTGAGTCTGGAATCAGTACAAGGCAGTCAGATGGGAGATCTTAACATCGACGTCATGAAGCCAGGACGGAGGGAGGGGATGGGGGCAGTGTCTTCAACCCACTCTGTCTGCCGAGTAAACTGAACCTCGGGATTGGCTGACTTTGAGCATTGCCTCTCCTGGGTGATGCCCATTCTCTGACAAGCTTCTCCTCAGTGCCCATCCTTCCTCAAACTGCTGGCGTTGACTCATTGGTGGGTCAGGAAGGTAACTTAGTGGGTCACAGTGAGTATTTTAAAAATTAAATAGAACAGAGACTGTCAGAGTGTATCACACGTAATAAGGGCAAGTGTTGTTTTGTGAGATTTTATTTCGGATGGATGGATGGATGGATGTTAAGAGCCTATGTGAACAAACATCCCTTGTTTTATTACTGACATTGCTGGGTTCGTGGCAGCCTGTGCAACCACGTTGTCACTGATCACTCATGAGTTCAGAGATTCCAGAAATGATGTCTTAGGCTCTAGGCCACCGGCACTTTCAAAGTCTGGAGTCAAAGCTAAACTTCAGGGTTTCTCTAGTGTGTGTGTGTGTTTTCTCAGAAATGTATTTCTTTCTGTGTGTCTCAGAAAGTGTGAATTCACTGTTCTGGTTAATGTAACATAATTGCCCAACGAACTACCCCAAAGCTCAGTGCTGTGGAGCAACAGCCATTTTATTACAGCCCATGGTTTTGTGACTCGGGAATTTAGATGGGGGTCAGCTGAGCGAGGATCACCTCCACGTGACATCGAATGGAGTTACCCAGTGGAGTCAGCCGGCCGGGGCTGGGGCTCCAAGATGGCTCCTCCGCAGGCCCGGAGCCCCAGGAGGGAGGGCTGGGCCCTGCCAAGCTCCACTCTCTCCACGGAGCCTCCGGGCCTCTCCACTTGGCCTTTCCCGCAGGGTGGTCAGACCACTTATGTGGAAGTTCAAGGCTCCAGAGGAAAGAAATGGAAATTCTTAAAAGCTAGGCCCAGAACTGGTGTAGTGTTACTTCTGTCATTCCTCATTGGTCAAGTCAGCTGCAGGCCAACCCGGGTTCGAGAGGAGGGTACGCAGAGTCCCTCGAGGGGAGGAATGTTAGAGTGCTTGTGGCCATCTTCAATCCGCCACAAGCGTTGCTCTGGATTGCCTGGTGTGCGCTCTGGAGCTTGACCATCGGGATTTGAATCCCACTGCCTAGCTCTGCAACCTCGGGCAAGTGACTTAATTTTCCTGTGACTCAGTTTTCTTATCTGCAGAATGGGGTTAATATATACCATCTCCCTCACAGGGTTGTTGTGAAGATTCAATGCTTGCAAAGTATGAAGCACCTAGCCCTTTTCTGGGCCTGGAGTAAGTGCTATGTACGAATCAGCTCTATCTCTTACCATTCCTTCTTGTGTTGGCACATTCTTTCTAAAAATGTGTTAATACCCTTGTTCAGGCTTGCTCCTTTGCTCTGCTTCAAATACGTGAAAGGCCAACAACTCCTTTTGTGACAGTGGTTCTCTGCACACTGCTTATCAATGAGAGAGGTGAGGGATAAGAATCTCTGGAGGGTGGGGAACATGGGTAGTTCTTTTTCAGGCTCTTCACTTGAAAATCACTCAGCTACAGGCTGCATTAATCCATTGTTTACTGTGTGCCAAGCCCTGTTCTAAGTGCTGGAATCAGAGTTTGGTGAAGACACAAAACCCCAGCCTTCAAGGGCCTCGTATTCAAGTGAACGGGACAGTTACCAATCAGGTATCCAAAGACATCATAAGCAGTGCTCTGGAGAGAATCAAACACAGTAAGAGTTGCGGTTTTGGGGGAGGTTTTTAGATAAAATATCGGGGGTGAACTCTTTGAGCTTTCTAAATTTCTAGAGCTTTCCTTTCTTCCTTCACTTGTGAGACATCCTGTGTATGAAATGGCTCTGCAGGTGGTTAATCTCGTGCACTATGTGTAGACTGTGCTAACATCACTGCCAGAAAGTAACCCAGTGTCCCAGCGCTGGGGGCACCACTGCTGATCCCTTTCTGCTAAGTGCACTTTCTAGAGAGTGACAGGGGCAAGTCTGTCAACCTCGCTAAGGTTTTATTTCCTCATCTATAAGATGGAGAAATCCTCGGGCCAAGGAAAGAGCCCGGGGCTGGGGCTGGGGACGTGGCAGTGAAATGCGGGGGGGACGGAACCTGATAGAGGAATAGCCAGAGAGAGGAGAGCAGAGAAAGGGGCCCAGAGGGCTCACTGTGTAGACTGGGTAAGAGAGGCTTCCCAGGGGCAGGCTGAGGAGGGGCAGGGATGATGCATCACAAGTGCAGGCTGACTGCACTTGTGTCTCGAGACAGCGCCCTGTGGCCTGGCCTGTGCGAGAGGGAAGAACGATACCTTCACATACAAAGGCCCAGTACTTAACACAGGGAATGTAGGTTAATGCAGAGAGAAATGGCACCAGGGTCCACAGTCCAGGTGGCTCTCAGTAATTGCTGAACTCCGGTAATATTGCCGGGTTCCCACACACCTGGGACTCCTGAAATTAATCACTTCCATCAGCCAATCAGCAATAGGCTTTTTGTTGCCTAGAAAATAAAGTTCAGCGTCCCCAGCATGGCCCTGGCCTGTCTTTATTTCCTGCCTCTTCTGCCGCTCCACCCGAACTCTTGCCTGTGGTTGTCTCCCACCCTGCTCCACGCTGCGTCCCCTGCTTCACGCCTCCCTGTTGATCCACTCAGAACTGACCGCTCCTGGCCCTGCATTCCAGCACTACTGTGTGTGTTGCTTTCATGACCCTCTGTCATGTTATGCCTTTTTCATTTTCACTGAACTATCATCTTGAATGGCGGGATGAACGTACTCATCACAGTAAGCCTCCTCTGCTTTCTGTGTCACACCAGGTACCAGCTGCTCGATCAATACCTGTGGATCTAAGTATTTAGTAAGCATCTCTGTAGGGAGGACCCTGTAAACAACAAAAGTAGGTTGAGATGTGGTCCCTACAATATAATAGCAGAGATGAGGGAAAAAATGCACAGGTGCACATGTAGGGCAGAGTATAAAAGCACAAAATAAATGTTAGCAGCAGTAAGTCCCCTTAAGTCACTTTTGAAAGTGTTCCCATAGCTCGGTGCCCTCGTCTTCATTATCGTTTGTCACACTGCACCAACATCACCCGTTCACATGCGTGTAGCCCTCCCCACACAGTGAATTGAAGAGCATGGAATATGACTGGTTCATTTTTTTATCCCTGGTTCCTAGCCCTCGGTCAGAATTCAGTAAATGTTTCTGGAATGAATATAGCAGCTAGTCACCGAGAAATGTCACTCTTAGATACCTTGTCTTCCGTCAGAGGCTGTCTCATTTCATTTATTGCTCCTGAAAGGCTTTTTTCCATTTCCCTTTTCTCTTAGGGTTAATATCCTGAATATTACAGGAACAGTCCTTGAGTTTTCCCTTTGAATCCTGGATAAAGGCCTGGAAGAACAGCAAAACATTTAAGTGCCCACGCCCTTCACGTTAGGGTCAAACCTTAGATCTCTTTCAGATGCTTGAAATGCACTAGTTTAAAACCTGCTCTATATCAATGGATTTCAAATAGTTATCGTGAGTGAAAGACTGCCTTTTCAGATGCTAGCAGAGAACGTTAGCACATCAGACAAAGGTACACCCCAGTGTGGTGACTCATAATGTGATGTGGCAGGTGGGAAATCTTAAAAGATCAATATTTCCTCATAAACCCAGCTGCAGAAATCAGATGTGGAGCTGGGTAGGGGTTGTACGTGGCAGGGATGGAGGAAGGAGCTTCAGGAAAGCAGCAGTTGTGAAGGGAAAAGATCTGAGTGCCTACAAGAAAGGGTTGCAGGTACCATCGATTCTGGATTATTCGCTGTTCGTGCATGAACTAAATATTTTCCTACTTGCTCCTTCAGACTGCCTATATTCTGTCTATTTGGTTCCCTGTCATCCCCCACCCCACCCCCCAAAGGGCAGGCAGAGAGCCAGAGAGGAAGGAGAAAATCTCAAATCTGTTGTCTCTTTTATGAGGAACTCATAGTTTTCTGTGGAGGGACAGAGGGAAGGGATGGAAGAATAAAACCATTAACTGAAGTCAAAGTTTTGGATCATTTGTTATTTTGATTATCGTTACTTTTTCCTTTATCTAAAACAAAATAAAACAAAAACAGACCTTACAGGGTAATGGAGAAAAACTATAGGTTCTAGTTCTACCTTGGTAAGGAGACCTTGAACAAGCCACTTTCCTTCTCTAGGGCTCAGTTTCCCTGTCTGTAATATGGGATCAAGGATAACAAGTCCACAGAAAGTGTACCCTCCCATTCTGAGCCCAGGGCAGACATGTGTAGTGGATTAATGTGCTGTCTCCCAGTGAGCCGGACTGGCATTCAAAATCCTTCCCGATGGAACTCCAAGGGGCCACTCCCCAGTTGATGAGAAGGAGTCAGCACTCAGGATGCAACCTACTGGCCATTCCTAACTCATACTCTAAAATTCTGTCACTCAAACCATGTGTTCATTACCAGTGAGATCATGGGCCCCACACTGTGGGAGGAGCTCACTGATGAATGTCAAGTGTAAGCTGAATTTCTTGAGGCATCTTCTCCTTGTGGGTGTGGATGAGGTCACGCCAGCAGAAATCAGCTACATGTCTTGGTTCTTGCCACCATCCACTCCCATCCTCAGAATCCCCCCACCACCCAGGGATTTCTGACGGTGCCTACGGGGATCTTACGTTGCTCAAGAACTGGTTTCTTGTAATTCCATAGCAGTCCCCTCCCTGACATCCATGCCTTGAGTAATCACTTGTCCCGCACTCACCAGGCCACCTGGCTCAGACTCTGGCTTCTGGTTCTCCTCCCAGCAGCAAAACTCAAAATATGTGGAAGCTGCCTTGCATTCGCTCCATTTCTCACTGACCTAGAGCCACGCTGGCAGAGCAGATGGCTCCCTCACAAACTCGGAGTCTTACTGTGTGGTTCCTGGCTTCCTCATGGAAACGGACCCTTTAGTTTGGCCTGCAGTGTCTTGCTCCATAGCGCTCAGATGCGGGCTAAAGGGACTGAGAACGGGTGCTGAACTCTCTTTTCTCTTACCTCAAATGTCCTCTCTCCTCTTCTCTCATCTGGTGGTGATGGTGGGGCGGGGGGAGGGGGTGCTCCTCGTGGGACCACCCTCCAGTTCCCTAGATACAGCCAGGAATGTTTGGATTTCAGTTTGGTCTGAAGGTAGGGTGCCTATTATGCAAGTAACAGTTAACAGGAATCTGGAGAATTTCCTCGGGGTCCCTAAAACCCCACTTAAAGCAGAAAGTGGGGGATGGGTTGAGGTCTAGCCAGTCCTTACAGTTGTGACTGGACAACCTCTTCTTAGTAGGACCCAGAAAGCTGTAGATGTGTATGATTGATGTTGCTGCCTCCCGAGGGTCCCAGTGGTGTGTGTGTGCGTGTGTGTGTGTGCGCACGTGCGCGTGTGTGTGTGTGTGTGTGTGTGTGTGTGTTTAGGTCCCATAGGCTTTATCTCTAAGGTTCTAACAATCTTACATGGAGTCAAAGTTAAGCCTGCACTACTGATGGTAAGTATCGTGGAGGTCACATAAGGGATAGATCAGTATGGGCTCAAGGCACAGTCTTTAGGGAAGGGAGGGGCCTTGGAAGACAGTGAGGCTCAGGATAAACAGAGGGCAAAGTGGAAGGCATCCCCAGAGACAGGGGAAATAGGCCAAGCGAAAGCACAGGGATGGAAACGTTCAAGAACAATGTTGAACCCAGCCTGATGGGAGCACAAGATGCTTGTTGGGGATCACAGTAGTAGACATTAGATTGCATCGGTTGGGTGAGGTGAGTTTGGGGAGAGACCTAAAAGTCAAACAGAGATGTCTGAATTTGATGCAGAGACCCTAAGGAAACGTTTCTGGCAATCTGTCTAAAGGGGTATTTGGGAAGATTAATCTGGCAAGGGTTTATAAGAGAAATTGGAGCGGGAGAAACCATGTGAGAGATTAGTTTAAAAGGCTCTTATGTGATTCATCCCTCAAGGAGTTTTAAATTTAATAAGAAAATAAGGCAGCAACATGTATTGTACACATTATTGGAACATGTGATGCCTTCCCTAAAAAAATTTTTAAAACGTACCTATTTTATTTTTTGAAGAGGTAGTACAGTCATGTGACTCTTAAATCCAAACAGTATAGAGGCATACAGTAAAGGGTTTTGCTCCCACCTCTCTCCCCATCTGCTCTATCCCCACCAGGCACGATGTCTCCCTACCACCACAACACCACCACTCTAAGCCACTTTCATGACCTCCTTGTGTATTCCAGAGTTTCTTTGCGCAAACTCAAGCAAATATTAATGTATATTCTTATTTTCCATCTTTTTACAAAAAATAAATAAATAACATGCTATACACACTTCTCTGGGTTTTGCTTTTCTCACTTAATAATAGATCTTGAAGATTTTTCCACATCGTTCTTCTTGTCACCTGCATGGTATTCCATTATATGTAGAACCAGACCCTTACTGATGGATGTGTTTTTTAATAATCTCTTGCTGTTATAGATGGTGCTGCAAAAAGTAATTTGCTCTTATATCATTTTGTATGTGTGCATGTATAACCGTAGAATAAATTTCTGCAAATGGGCTCACTGCATCAAAGTCTACATATATTTATAATTTTAATGGAGATTTGAGAATTGCCCTCTTTGGGGAGTTGTACTACTTTGCATTCTTGCCGGCAGTATCTGAGATCGCCTGCTTCCCTACGGCCTTGCCAACACAGTGGGTTATCACTTTTCTAGTCTTTTGGGAGAAATCTTCGTACAGCTCTAATTTGCTTTTCTCTTATTATGAGTGAGGTGGAGCATCTTTTCATCAGTTCATGGGCCCGATGGATTTTAAGCTCCTTCTTAAGGGACTGACTTCATCATTTCTCTATGTGTCCCAGAGCTTTCCCAAGTGCCTTGCTACAGAGTAGGTTTTCAGTCAAAATTTGTAAATCCAATAAATGTTTGTATGAATGAGTAGATAAATGGTTGCATAAATGCTTGTGCTATTGGAGTTAGAAATCTGCAATTAAATATGGTTCTTTCTTCAAGATGTGATAAGCTCACGGAGCAGATTTAAAGCAACATATGTATGTTCAGAGATTACGTGCAGCATTCTAAGTGTGAATAATTATTTACCTTGGGCTGAAAAATGGAGAATGGTACATGAAATACCTTGTTCATCCCTAGGAGGGTGAGGGACAGTTCGGCTGGGGGGGTGGGGGGGGCGTTGGAAGGAATCCTACAGCTCTTTTCCATGGGTTCTGGTTCATTTAAAGAGTGGTTTGGAACTGGTATGATTAACTGGTTTCCATAGAACTAACTAGTAAATCAGGAGAGATAAAATAAGGCTCCTTCCAGCTTCATTTTCCCTCAGAATCCACCCGGAACTCAGCTCCTGTGGACATGAAAACTGTCATTAGCTGGAGTTTCAAGCTTGCTTTCTTCGTTTCTCTGTTGTTTCTATGCGTTCCCACATCAAAAAACCATAAGCCACAAGCAAAGCATGTTTGATTGTTTGTCTGTTAGTTTTATGACTTTTATGGAATTCCATTCTCCAGCAGCACATTTGCCAACTGTTTATTTTATGCTATCTTCAGTCAAAGAAAAGCCACCGCTAGACGGGCAGAGGGTGAGAGCAATTGTCAGCAAGACAAGACCACGGCAGAACTTTCCATGGTGCACTGTTACCTGAAGTGACTTTTCTAACAGCTGTGCGAAAAGGAAAGCCCACCCCCAAAAGAAGCATGAATCCCTCCACCTGCTTATGAAGCTCCTCTTCTTCCTCAGAGAACGAGACTTTCCTCCACAGTTACAGGGAGGTCTCTTAAAGCTGAGCCCAGCCCAGAATATAAGATCACATCAAGCCAGGGACTGGGTCAGAGGTGACAGCCACACTAAGGAGCAGCGAGGCAGAAAGGGGACAGGAAAAGAGGAATGAGAAACCAGACCTGAAATTCAGGTTAGAGCCCCAATTCCAGACCCTCTGTGACTGAAAATAATCCTAAAAAATATTGCCAGGGACCTAGGAAAATGATGTGAATGGGGACTCTACTTGATGTTTTAAGTAGTTCTGTTGATAGAGATCAGCTGTTTAAAATTAGGACCCTTGGAAAATTAGGAGACCTGCAAGCTTACCACCACTGGTTCTTTTCCTTTCTGTTGTCACTTTTGGGGTGTGTGTGTGTGTGTGTGTGTGTGTGTGTGTGTGTGTGTTTAAATGACTGGTCAAGAAGAAACAATTTTAACAGATATTAGCATTTAAGAGTCTATTCCATGCATCTGTATTCATTGTGTAACTTCCTCCCCCGAACACCTTTATATGTTATTTCCATCTCCACCACCCACCCATTTTGTAGGCAAGGAGGAGCCAGGAGAGGTTAAGTGACTTGCCCAAGGTCACACACCTCATAAAGAGGAGTCAGGACTTTAACTTGAGCCTTCTGAACCCAAAAGTATGGCCCTTTCCAGGATTCAGTTCTTAGCTCATTGCAAAATTAGTTTAAGGGAAGGAATTGTGGCACTGGGAAGTGCAGGAGAAGAAGCATTATCTTCACTTTCAGCAACAGAACCATTATAAAATTGTTCTGTGACCATCTGAGGTCATAGCAATTGTCCTGTATCCAAACACAGAGATAAATGAGTAATCAATACCTCTGAATGGTTACCCTGGTAACCATCAGGGCAATGGGTCTACTGCAAGGCAGTTCAACTGCAAGCTAGAGATGGAATCACTCTTTAGGTTGACCTCTTATCCAGAGATAAGCTTGTTCTGTCACAATTTACAAACCACAACATGACAACACACAGTTCTCACCAAGTATTTAGCCCTACTATGGGCCCACAGTTCCTCTGTGGAAAAAGAAATAGAAAAGAAGCTTCAGACCACAGCCGCTTCAAGGAGGAACTGACAGTCCAGCTCATTTATTATTGTGGGTTTTTGATCAGTTATTAACCCTATGGAATTAGTTAAGAGTCTGGGTATCTGACATGAAATATAAGGTTTGTTAGGATGTATTGAATACTTCATTCATGCAAGCAAAGTAAAGAAGGAAATTTATCGAACACTTACTGTATACCAGTTGCCTTAGATACTGGATACCTGCAATTAAAGGGAACTCAAGTAAAAAAGATATTTTCTTTAAGGATGAATATGTTAGGAGAGGACTCAAGATGGTGGTATACGAAGATCCTGAACACACTTCCTCCCACAGACACAATAAATTTATAACTACATATGGAATAATTCCCTCTGAAAGGGACCTAAACACTGGCTGAACAGAGTCTCCACAACAAAGGGTAAAAGAGCAACATCAAGACAGGTAGGAGAAACAGACATACAGCCACACCAAGCAAAAAAACCACGCCCCAGTTGTGGCAATCCACAATCAAGAAGGATCACAAAGTCATGGTTACTTTCCCTGAGGAGCAAGAGATTTGAGTCCACATCAGGCACCCCCAACCCTTAGATCCTGTACAGGAGAAGTGAGCCCCCAAAACACCTGGCTTTGGAAACCAACAGGAATACGTCCAAGAAAACTACAGAACTTCAGGGAACAGAAGACCTGCTCTTAAAGGGCACAGACTCACTTGACCTGAAAACCAGGGCAAAAATAGCACATTGAAAAGTGCATGGACCATAGGTGAGGGAGACCCACTTACTAATCTTGAAGCTTCTGCCAGAGAGGCAGGAAAAATTTGGGATGCTCCCTGGGGACTGAGACACTGGTGGGAGCCATTTTTTGTGATCTCAGGCTACCTTGCTAACACTGGCATTGGTGGGCACCATTTTGGAAATGTCCATCTAACCTGTTAGCACCAGTGGGCATGACTTACAGAGAGCCCCATCCATTCCTGTGCCTCAGTCAGGCCTCACAACCCTGCCCACCAGTGCCTGGCAGCCACCAAAACTGAGCCCTACAGCTATTCTGGGGGCCAGCCCTGGTCACCAGTAGCAAGCAGCCACTGTGGCTGAATGCTATAGTTGTTCTGGGGGCCAGCTCCATCCACCAGCACCTGGTAGTTGCCATGGCCAGGTCCTGCAGCCATTCCAGAGGCAACCCCCACCCACTAGTGTGCCACAGCAGCAGCCAGGGCTCCGCCACAGCAGGAGGGCTCATGTAGCCTTCTAACACCCCTTAGGGGTGTTACCTTGGAAACACCCCTTGAGCACCTGGCTCTGGTGGCCAGGTGGGATTGCTCTTCTGAGCACCACAAGACATTTCCTACCTAAAGCCACTCCTTCAAGACTGGGAAAGGGAGCTGATTTACTTAATACATGGAAACAAACACAGAGAATTAGGCAAAATGAGGAGACAAAGGAATGTGTTCCAATCTAAAGAACAAGACAAAACCTCAGAAAAAGAACTAAACAAGACAGAAATAAGCAGTCAACCTGATAAAGAGTTAAAAGTAATGGTCATAAAGATGCTCACCAAACTCAGGAGAAGGATGGACAAACACAGTGAGACCTTCAACAAAGAGAGAAAATATAAGAAAGAATCTAACATAAGTTAAAACTGAACTGAAAAATACACTAGAGGGATTCAACAGCAGATTGAATGAGGTAGAAGAACAAGTCGGCAAGCTGGAAGACAAAGAAATGGAGTTCACCCAGACAGAGCAGCAAAGTAGAAAAAGAATTTTAAAAAGTGAATATACCTTAAAGAACCTTTGAGACAACATCAAGCAGAATAAAATTTGCATTATAGGGGTCCCAGAAGGAGGAGAGAGAGAAAGGGCCAGGAAAACTATCTAAAGGAATAGTGACTGAAAACTTCCCTAATCTGTGGAAGGAAACAGACGTACAAGTCCAGAAAGCCCAGAGAGTTCCAAATAAGATGAATACAAAGAGACACACACCAAGGCATGTTATAATTAAAATGATAAAATTTAAGGATAAAAAGAGAATCCTAAAAGTGGCAAGAGAAAAAAAAAAAAAGTGTTACATACAAGGGAAACCCTGTAAGGCTATCAGCAGATTTTTCAATAGAAACCTTACAGTACAGAAGGGAATGGCATGATATATTCAAAGTGCTGAAAGGAGTAAACTTCCAGCCAAGAATTCTCTACCCAGAAAGATTATCACTCAGAATTGAAGGTAAAATTAAGAGTTTCCCAGATAAGCAAAGTTAAAGGAGTTCACCACCACTAAGCCAGCCCTACAAGAAATGTTAAAGGGATTCCTTTAAGCAGAAAAGAAATGGCACTAATTAATAATAAGAAACACCTGAAAGTAAATATCTCACTGGAAAAGGTAAATACTTAATAAAGGTAGTGTAAAGCAAGAATGAATGTTAAAAGGCAAAAGTAGTAAAATTAACTAAAATTACAATAATTAGTTATGGGATACATAAGATAAAAAGACAATGAGAAAGGAGTCTAAACATAACACTAAAGAAAACCACCAAAACACAAGGGAAGAGAGAAAGAGAAGACAGGAACAAAGAAGAACCACAAAAACAGCCAAAAAAACAATTAATAAAATGGCAGTAAGTACATACCTACCAATAATTACTTTAAATGGACTAAAGTCACCAATGAAAAGACATAGAATGGTTGAATGGATAAATAAAAACAAGACCCATCTGTATGCCACCTACAAGAGACTCACTTCAGAAGTAAGGACATACGTATACTGAAGGTAAAGGGATGGAAAAACATATTCCATGCAAATGGATCTGCTCTTCTTAGCAAGGTCTTCGCTCGGGAGAAACTCTTTAACCTTCTGGGTTTTATCAGAGCCTAACCAACCCAGGGGAAGGAAAATAAGCAACTCCAGCTGACTCTAGCCTTCCATGTGGGAAAAGGGAAATATCCAACTCCAGCCCATTAGAGCTATTTTGTCCCATCTAAGGGGAAGTAGGGGAGAGGTGGGGACTGAGAAATGTGTGAAGTTCACAGTCCAGAAGCATAAGCTCACTATAGTAATCATAGGACTACAGAATGCTTCCCTCTCCCCACACACACCATATACCACCACATTACTAAAGGCCTATTTATAGCAGTTCCTTTTACCCAGTACATCATGTCTGGCTATCAAGAAAAAAAAAATCACAAGATGTACTAAAAGGCAAAATAACAACAAAGAAAAAACAGGTTGAAGAGGCAGAGAAAGCATTAAAACTAGATTCAGATATAGGCGGGAATGTTGGAATTATCAAACCAGGTATTTTAAAAGCCTTGATTAATATCCTAAGGGATCCTAAGCCCTCTAATGAGTAAAATAGAAAATATGAAAGAGCAGAGGGGAAATGTAAGCAGATAGATGGAAATTCTAAGAAAGAACTAAAAGCAAATGCTGGAGATTTTAAAAGACTGCAGCAGAAATGAAGAATGTCTGATGGGCTCACTAGTAAACTGGTTATGGCTGAAGAATCTCTGAGCTTGCAGATATCTCAGTAGAAACCTCTAAAACTGAAAAGGAAAAAAGACAGAAAAACATAGAACAGAATATCCAAGAACTGTGGGACAACTACAGAAAGTGTAACATATGTGTAATGAGAACACCAGAAGGAGAGAGAAAGGAATGGAAGAAGCATTTGAAACAGTAATGACTTAGAAGCCCCTAAATTAATGTCAAACACCAAACCACAGATTTGGTTTGTGGAAGCTCAGAAAACACTAAATAGGATAAATTCCAGGAAAACTACACCTAGGTGTATTATTTTCAAATGACAGAAAGTCAGAGATTTAAAAAAAAACCCAGGAAGGATCCAGAGAAAAAAGAACACTTTACCTGTAGAAGAACAAAGATAAGAATTACATCCAATTTCTCTTCAGAAACATTGCAAACAGGAAGAGAGTAGAGTTAATTATTTAAAGTGTTGTGAGAAAGAAACACCAACCTAGACTTATATGTCCTGTGAAATTATCCTGCAAAAGTGAAGGAGAAATAAAGACTTTCTCAGACAAACAAAAATTGAGGGAATTTATTGTCAGTAGATGTGCCTTGCAAGAAATGTTAAAAGAAGTTCTTTAGAGAGAAGGAAAATTACATAGGTCAGAAACTCAGATGTACATAAAGAAAGGAAGAGCATTGGAGGGGGAATTGGTGATGATAACTAAAAACTTACTGGTGATCTACGATCAGTGATATTTGATGTTACTATTGTAATTATTCGGGGGCACCATGAACCATGCCCACATAAGATAATGAACTTAATTGATAAATGTTGTGTGTGTTTTGATTGCTTTACCAGTCATTCTCCTATCTCTTTAACTCTCCTTTCCCTATTCCATGAGACACAAGAATGAAATTAGGCCAATTAATAAACCTACAATGGCCTCTGTGTGTTCAAATGAAGAGTCCCATTTCTCTCACTTTAAATAAAAAGCTAGAAATGATTAAGCTCATTGAGGGAGGCATGTCGAAAGCCGAAATAGGCCTAAAGGTAGGCCTCTTGAACCAAACAATTATCCAGGTTGTAAATGCAAAGGAAAAGTTCATGAAGGAAATGAAAAGTGCTACTCCAGTGAACACAAGAATGATAAGAAAGCAAAACTGACTTATTGTGGATATGGAGAAAGTTCTACTGATCTGAATAGAAGGTCAAACCAGCCACAATATTCCCTCAAGCCAAAGCCTAATCCAAAGCAAGGCCATAATTCTCTTCAATTCTAGAAGGCTGAGAGAAGTGAAGAAGCTACTGAAGCAAAGTCTGAAGCGAGCAGGTGTTCGTTCATGATGTGTAAGAGACGAAACCATCTCCATAGCAAAGCGAAGCCGCAAGTGTTGATATAGAAGCAACAGCAAGTTATCCAGAAGATCTAGCTAAGATAGTTAATGAAGGTGGCTACACTAAACAACAGATTTTCAATGTAGATGAAACAGCCTTATAATGGGAAAAGATACCATCTAGGACTTTCATCACTAGACGGGAGTCAATGCTTGGCTTCAAAGCTTCAGAAGACAGGCTGATTCTCTTCTTAGGGGTTAATGCGGCTGGTGACTTGAAGTTGAAGCCAATACTCATTTCCCATTCTGAAAATGTTAGGACCTTAAGAATCATGTTAAATCTACTCTGCCTCTGCTCTATAAATGGAACAACAAAGCCTGGATGACAGCACATCTGTTTATAACATGGTTTACTGAATATCTTAAGCCCACGGTTGAGACCTACTGCTCAAAAACAATTTTTTTTTAAAGATTCCTTTCAGGGACTTACCTAGGGGTGCAGTGGTTAAGAATCCACCTGCCAGTGCAGGGGACATGGGTTCCAGCCATGGTCCAGGAAGATCCCACATGACACAGAGCAACTAAACCCATGTGCCACAACTGCTGAGCCTGTGTGCCACAACTGTTGAAGCCCATGCACCTAGGGCCCGTGCTCAGCAACAAAGAGAAGCCACCACAATGAGAAGCCCACACACCGCAACAAAGAGTAGCGCCTGCTCGCCACAGCTAGAGAAAGCCCGCACATAGCAACAAAGACCCAACACAGCTCAAAATAAATACATAAATAAATAAAATTTATTTAAAAAAATAAAATAAAAATAAAGATTTCTTTCAAAATATTACTGCATTAACAATACACGTGGTTACCAAAGAGCTCTGATGGAGATATCTAATGAGATTCATGTTATTTTCATGCCCACTAACACAACATCCATGCTGCAGCCCATGGATCAAGGAGTAATTTTAACTTTCAAGTCTTGTTCTTTAAGAAATACATTTCGTAAGTCTGTAGCTGCCATAGATAGTTATTCCTCTGATAGATCTGGGCAAAGTACATCGAAAGCCTTCTGGAAAGGATTCACCATTCTAGATGTCATTAAGAACATTAGTGATTCATAGGAAGAGGTCAAAATATCAACATTAACAGAAGTTTGGAAGAAGTTGATTCCAACCCTCATCCTCATGGATGACTTTAAGGGCTTCAGGACTTCAGTGGGGGAAGTAACTACAGATGCGGTGGATGTAGTGAGAGAAACAGAATTAGAAGTGGAGCCTGAAGATGTGACTGAATTACTGCAATCTCATGATAAAACTTTGTCGAATGAGGAGTTGCTACTTATGGATGGGCAAAGTAAGTGGTTTCTTGTGATGGAATCTACTCCTGGTGAAGATGCTGTGACAATTGTTTAAATGACAACAAAGGATTTCGAATATTACATAAACTTAGTTGATAAAGCAGTGGCAGGGTTTAAGAGGATTGACTCTAATTTTGAAGGAAGCTCTGCTGTGGGTAAAATGCTATCAAACAGCGTTGCCTGCTACAGAGAAGTCATCTGTGAGAGGAAGAGTCAATCTATGCAGCAAACTTCACTGTTGTCTATTTTAATAAATTGCTACAGTCACTGCAGCCTTCAGCAACTACCACCATAATCAGTCAGCAGACATCAAATTGTAGGCAAGACCCTCCACCAGCAAAAAGATAACTATTTGCTGAAAGCTCATCATGATTAGCATTTTTTAGTAATAAAGTATTTTAAATTAAGGTATTATATATATGTGTGTGTGTTTGTGTGCACGTGTATGTGTCTGTACACAGTTGTTCCTCAGTATCCATAGGGGAATGGTTCCAGAACCCCCCATGGACACCAAAATCCACAGATGCTCAAGTCTTTTGAAATGGTGTAGTACAATCAGCCATCTGTATCTGCAGATGCAGAACCCATAGATATAGAGGGCCAACTGTATATATGCTTATGCATAAGGGAAAAGAATGACAGCAATGATACAAGGGATGGGAAGGAGGAATTAGGATTACTTTGTTATAAATTATTCACACTAACAATGAAATAAAATAGTGTTATTTGAAAGTGGGTTTGGATTAGTTTTATATTACAAACTCTAGGGCAACCACTAAAAAGAGTGGAAAGAGAAGTACCATTGATATATTAAGAAAGGTGAGAAATGGAATCATATAAAATGATCAATTAAAACTACAAAAGGCTGAAAAGAGTGGACGACAAACATAGGAAAAAACAACAAGGGCAAGAAATAGAAAAAAGTAACAAACATGGTAGATATTAATCTAACAGTATCAGTAACCACTTTAAATGTCAATAGTCTAAATGTACAAATTAAAAGACAGAGATTGTCAGAGGGCATCAAAAAACAAGACCCAACTATACGTTGTACAAAACCCACTCTAAGTATAAAGACACATAAATTAAAAGTAAAATGATGGCGAAAGATACACCATGCTAACACTAATCAAAAGTAGGAATGGCTATATTAATTTCAGACAGAGCAGATTTCGCAGTAAGGAAAGTTCTCATGAATAAAGAAGGGCATCAAATGATAAAGGGGTCATTTCTCCAAGAAGACATAACAGTCTTTAATGTGTATGCACATAACAATAGAACATCAAACTACATGAGGCAAAAATTGATAGAACTGCAAGAAGAAATAGATGAATCCACTATTATAATTGGAGACTTCAATACCCCTCTGTCAGAAATGGACAGACCCAGCAGGCAGAAAATGAGTAAGGACATAGTTGAATTTAATAACACCATCATTCGATTGTATATACTAGACATCTATAAACTACTTCATCCAAAAACATCAGAATACACATTCTTCTGTAACTCACATGGAACTTTCACCAAGATAGATGCATTCTAGGCCATAAAGCACACCTTAACAAATTTAAAAGAATAGAAATCACAGAATATCTGTTCTCAGACCACAGTGGAATTAAACTAGAAATCAATAACAGAAAGACAGCTGGAAAATCCCAAGATACTTGGAGATTAAACAGCATACTTCTAAGTAACACATGGGCCAGAGAAGAAATCTCAAGAGAAATTTTAAAATACTTTGAACTAAATGAAAATGGAAACATGGTATCAAATTTTGTGGGACAGTGAAAGTAGAGCTCAGAAAAAAATGAATAGCACTGAATGTGTGTATTAGAAAAGGAGGGAGATCTAAAATCAATCATCTTAGCTTCTACCTTAGGAAATTAGGAAAAGAAAAACAAATAAAATCCAAAGTAAGCAGAAAAAAAAAAAGAAACAGTAAAAACTAGAGCAGAAATCAATGAAATTTAAAAGAGGAAATCAGTAGAGAAAATCAATAAAACCAAAAGCTGGTTCTTTGAAGAGATCAGTAAAATCAGTAAGACTCTAGCCCAGCTAACTAAGAAAAAAAGAGAAAGGACACAAATTATTAATATCAGAAATGAAAGAAGGAACTTCACTACAGTCCTCATAGACATTAAAAGAATAACATAGGAACACCTTGAACAGCTCTATGCCCACAAATTTGATAATCTAGATGAAATGGACTCTGACTCCTTGAAAGACACAATCTGCCAAAACTCACAGAAGAAATAGACAATCTGAATTGGCTTATATCCATTGAAAAAATTGAATCAATAATCAGTAACCTTCCACAATAGGAAGGAGGCCCAGGTGGGTTAACTGGTTCTCCATAATCTCTTTCAGAAGATAGAAGCTGAGGGAATACTTCCTAACTCATTCTGTGAGGCCAATATTACCCTAATACCCAAACCAAATGAAGACATTAAAAGAAAAAACTACAGACCAATACCTCTCATGAACATATATGCAAACATCCTCAACATTTGTCTATTTTTGCTTTTGTTGTCTGTGCTTTTGGTTTCATGTACATGAAATTATTACCGAGACCAATGCCGTGAAAGTTTTCCTCTGTTTTCTTCTAAGAGTTTTATAGTTTTCAGTCTTAAGTTTAAATTTCTAATCCATTTTGAGTTGATTTTGGTGTATGGTATAAGATAAGGGTCCAGTTTCTTTTTCTGCATGTAGATATCCAGTTTTCTCAATACCATTTATTGAGGAGACTATTCTTTCCCCATTGTGTATTCTTGCACCCTTGTCAAAGATCATTTGCAGTTGTATGTGCATGGTTTAATTTCTGGGCTGTCTATTCTGTTCCATTGGTTTATATATCTGTCTTTGTGCCAGTACCATACAGTTTTAATTATGGTAACTTTCTGAAATCAGGAAGTGTAATGCCTCCAACATTGTTCCTTTTTTCTCAAGATTGATTTGGCTATTCTATGTCTGTGGTTTCACAAGAATTTTAGGACTCTTTTCCTATTTCTATAAAAAAATGCCATTGGAATGTTGATAGGCATTGGAATGAATCTGTAGATAACTTTGAGGAACATGGCACTTTAACAATATTAAGTCTTCTACTCCATGAACACGAGGTGTCTTTCATTTATTTGTCTTCTTCATTTTCTTTCATAAATGTAGTTTTCAGTGTAAAAATATTTCATCTCCTTGTTAAGTTTATTCTGAAGTATTTTATTCTTTTTGATGCTATTGAAAATGATATTTTTAAAATTTCCTTTTCTGATCATTTGTTGTTAGCATGTAAGAATGCAATTGATTTTTGTAGGTTGATTTTGTATCCTGCAACTTTACAGATTCATGTATTATTTCTAAAAGATTTTTTGTGGCATCTTTAAGATTTTCTACATCATGTCATCTGCAAGCAAAGAAAATTTTACTTCTTCCTTTCTGACTTGGATTTCTTTTATTTCTCTTTATTGGCTAATTGCTCTGGCTTGGACTTCCAGTACTAAGTTGAATAGAAGTGGCAAGAGTGGGCATCTTTGTTTTCTTCTTGATCTTCGAGGAAAAGATTCATTTTTTACCACTGAGTTTAATATTAGCTGTGGGCTTGTAATATATGGCAATTATTATGGTGAGGTACATTCCTTCTATATGTAGCTTGTTGATCGTTTTTATCATAAAATTGTGTTGAATTTTCTTAAATACTTTATCTATAGAAATGATCATATGATTTCTATCCTTCATTCTGTTAATGTGGTGTATCACATTTATTTATCTGCATAGGTTGAACCATCCTTGCATCCCAGGAATATATTCTATTTGATCATGAAGTGTGATCCTTTTAATGTGCTGTTGAATTTGGTTTGCTAGAATTTTGTTGAGGATTTTTGCATCTGTGTTCACCAGGTATATTGACCTACAATTTTCTTTCCTTGTCTGTCTTTGGTATCAGGGTAGTACTGGCCTCATAAAATGTGTTCAGAAGTGTTTCCTTTTATCAAACTTTTATCAAACGTCTGCCCAGAAAACAAAACAATCAACAGAGTGAAAAAGCGACTTACAGAATGGAAGGGAATATTTGCAAGCCATGTATATGACAGATAATTAATTTCCAAAATATACAAAGAACTCCTACAACTCAATAGCAGAAATTTTTTTAATTAAAAAATAACCTGAGTAAAAAATGGCAGAGAACTTGTATAGAGGTTTCTCCAAAGAAGACGTACAAATGGCCAACAGGTATATGAAAAGGCACTCAACATCACTAATCATCATAGAAATGCAAATCAAAACCACGATGTAATATCATCTCACATCTGTTAGGATGGCTATTATCAAAAAAACAAAAAATGGCAAGTGTTGGCAAGGGTGTGATAAATTGGAACTCTTGTACACTGTTGGTGGGAATGCAAAATGGCACAGCCACTATGGAAAAAAGTATGGAGATGTCTCAAAAAATTAAAAATAGAACTACCATATAATCCAGTAATCTCACTCCTGGATATATATCCAAAATAACTGAATCAGAATTTTGAAGAGATATATGCACTCACATGTTTATTGCAGCATTGATCACAATAGATAATATGGAAACAACCCAAATATCTATTGACAGACAAATGGATAAAGAAACTGTGGCATGTATCTATACAATGGAATATTATTCAGCCTTTAAAAAGGAGGAATTCCTACTGTTTTCAACACTATGGATAGACTTGAAAGACATTATCCTAAGTGAAATAAGTCAGTCACAGAAGGACAAGCACCAGACAATTCCATTTGTATGAGGTATCTAAAATAGTCAAACTTGTAGAAGCAGAGACTAGAATAATGGTTTCCAGGGAATGGGTGGAGGGAGAAATTGAGAGGTGCTCATTGGGTGTAAAGTTACACTGACACAAGATGAGTAAGTTCTAGAGACCTACTGTTACAACATAATGCCTGTGGTTAACAACAGTTTTGTGCACTTAAAAACTTCTTTGGAGGGTAGATTTTATGCCAACTGTCCTTACCACAAAAAAAAGCAAGGGGACACAATAAATCTTTTGAAAGTGATGTATATGTCTATTACCTTGATTGTTGTGATGATATAACAGGTGTGCGCATATGTCCAAACTCATCAAAATATGTAAATTAAAATGTGCAATATTTTCTGTAATAAGTATACCTCAATAAAGCTGAAAAGTTTTTCCCAAAAAAGTCCTCAGCAAAATGTTAGCAAATTGAGTCCAACAATGTAAAAGAAGAATAATATACCACGACCAAGTGGTATTTATCCCAGCTATGCAAGGCTAGTTCAGCATTCAAAGATCAACTACTAGGAGATTGGTTCAAGATGGTGGAGTAGAAGGACATGTGCTCAATCCGTCTGGCGAGAGTACCAGAATCACAACTAACTGCTGAACAATCATCAACAGAAAGACACTGGAACTCACCAGAAGAGATACCCCACATCCAAAGACAAAGGAGAAGCCAAAATGAGACGGTAGGAGGGGCGCAATCACAATAAAATCAAATCCCATAACTGCTGGGTGCGTGGCTCACAAACTGGAGAACAATTATACCACAGAAGTCCACCCACTGGAGTGAAGGTTCTGAGCCCCACATCATGCTTCCCAACCTGGGTGTCTGGAAACAGAAGGAACAATTCCCAGAGAATCAGACTGTGAAGGCTAATGGGATTTGATTGTAGGACTTCAACAGGACTGGGGGAAACAGAGACCAATTTTGGAGGGCACACACAAAGTAGTATGTGCATGAGGACCCAGGGGGAAGGAGCAGTGACCCCATAGGAGACTGAACCAGACCTACCTGCTAGTGTTACAGGGTCTCCTGCAGAGGTGGAGGGTGGCTGTGGCTCACCGCAGGGACAAGGACACTGGCAGCAGAAGTTTTGGGAAGTACTCCTTGGTGTGAGCCCTCCCAGAGTCTGTCATAAGCCCCACCAAAGAGCCCATAGGCTCCAGTGCTGGGTTGCCTCAGGCCAGACGACCAACAGGGAGGGAACTCAGCCCCACCCATCAGCAGACAAGTGAATTAAAGTTTTACTGAACTCTGCCCACCAGAGCAACACACAGCTCTGACCACCACCAGTCCCTCCCAACAGGAAGCTTGCACAAGCCTCTTACATAGTCTCAGCCACCAGAGGGCAGACAGCAGAAGCAAGAACAACTACAGTCTTGCAGCCTATGGAACGAAAACCACTTTCACGGAAAGATAGACAAAATGAAAAGGCAGAGGGCTATGTACCAGATGAAGGAACAAGATAAAACCCCAGAAAAACAACGAAATGAAGTGGAGATGGGCAACCTTCCAGAAAAAGAATAGAGAATAATGATAGTGAAGATGATACAGGACCTTGGAAAAAGAATGGAGACAAATATCGAAAAGATGAAAGAAATACTTAACAAAGACCTAGAAGAATTAAATAAAAACACCTAGAAGAATTAAAGAACAAACAGAGATGAACAATACAATAACTGAAATGAAAAATACACTAGAAGGAATCAATAGCAGAATAACTGAGGCAGAAGAACGGATAACTGACCTAGAATACAGAATAGTGGAATTCACTGCCATGGAACAAAATAAAGAATAAAGAATGGGCTTCCCTGGTGGCACAGTGGTTGAGAGTCCACCTGCTGATGCAGGGGACACAGGTTCATGTCCCGGTCTGGGAAGATCCCACATGCCGCAGAGCAGCTGGGCCCCTGAGCCATGGCCTCTGAGCCTGCGCGTCAGGAGCCTGTGCTCCGCAACGGGAGAGGCCACAACAGTGCCCACGTACCGCAAAAGAAAAAAAAGAATAAAGAATGAAAAGAAATGAAGAGAGCCTAAGAGACTTCTGGGACAACGTTAAACACACTAACATTCACATTATAGGGGTCCCAGAAGGAGAAGAGAGAGAGAAAGTATCCAAGAAAATATTTGAAGAGATTATAGTGGAAAACTTCCCTAACATGGGAAAGGAAATAGCCACCCAAGTCCAGGAACCACAGAGAGTCCCAGGCAGGATAAAGCCAAGGAGAAACATGCCAAGACACATAGTAATCAAACTGACAAAAATTAAAGATAAAGAAAAATTATTAAAAGCAACAAGGAGAAATGACAACATTCAAGGGAACTCCCATAAGGTTAACATCTGATTTCTCCGCAGAAACTCTACAAGCCAGGAGGGAATGGCATGATATATAGTTCAAGTGAGGAAGGGGAAGAACCTACAACCAAGATTACTCTACCCAGCAAAGATCTCATTCAGATTTGATGGAGAAATCAAAAACTTTACAGACAAGCAAAAGCTAAGAGAATTCAGCACCACCAAACCAGCTCTACAGCAAATGCTAAAGGAACTTCTCTGAGTGGGAAACACAAGAAAAGAAAAGGACCTACAAAAACAAACCCAAAACCATTAAGAAAATGGTAAGAGGAACATATATATCAATAATTACCTTAAATATGAATGGATTAAATGCTCCAACAAAAAGACACAGGCTTGCTGAATGGATACAAAAGCAAGACCCACATATATGCTGTCTACAAGAGGCCCACTTCAGACCTAGGGACACATACAGACTGCAAGTGAGGGGATGGAAAAAGATATTCCATACAAATGGAAATCAAAAGAAAGCTGGAATAGCAATACTCATATCAGATAAAATAGACTTTAAAATAAAGAATGTTACAAGAGACAAGGAAGGACACTACATAATGATCAAGGGATCAATCCAAGGAGAAGATATAACAATTATATATGCACCCAACATAGGAGCACCTCAATACATAAGGCAAATGCTAACAGCTATAAAAGAGGAAATCAACAGTAACACAATAATAGTGGGGGACTTTAACACCTCATTTACACCAATGGACAGATCATCCAGACAGAAAATTTATAAGGACACACAAGCTTTGATGACACAATAGACCAGGTATATTTAATTGATATTTATAAGACATTCCATCTGAAAACAGCAGATTACACTATCTTCTCAAGTACACGGAGAACATTCTCCAGGGTAGATCACATCTTGGGTCACAAGTCAAGCCTCGGTAAATTTAAGAAAATTGAAATCTTATCAAGCATCCTTCCCAACCACCGCACTATGAGATTAGAAATAAATTCCAGGGGAAAAAGAACATAAAAAACAAAAACATATGGAGGTTAAGCAGTATATTACTAAATAACCAAGAGATCACTGAAGAAATCAAAGAGGAAATCAAAAAATACCTAGAAACAAATGACAATGAAATCACAATGTTCCAAAACCTATGGGATGCAGCAAAAGCAGTTCTAAGAGGGAAGTTTATAGCTATACACCTCTACCTCAAGAAACAGGAAAAATCTCAAATAAACAATCTAACCTTACACCTAAAGGAACTAGAGAAAAAAGAATAAACAAAATCCAAAGTTAGTAGAAGGAAAGAAATCATAAAGATCAGAGCAGAAATAAATGAAATAGAAACAAAGAAAACAATAGCAAAGATCAATAAAACTAAAAGGTGCTTCTTTGAAAAGATAAAGAAAATTGATAAAACTTTAGCCAGACTCATCAAGAAAAAGAGGGAGAGGACCCAAATCAATAAAGTTAGAAATGAAAAAGGAGAAGTTGCAATGGACACTGCAGAAATACAAAGCATCCTAAGAGACTATTACAAACAGCTCTATGCCAATAAAATGGACAACTTGGAAGAAATGGGCAAATTCTTAGTAAGGTATAACCTTCCAGGACTGAACCAGGAAGAAATACAAAATATGAACAGACCAATCACAAGCACTGAAATTGAAACTGTGATTAAAAATCTTCCAACAAACAGAAGTCCAGGACCAGATGGCTTCACAGGTGAATTCTATCAAACATCTAGAGCTAACACCCATCCTTCTCAAACTCTTCCAAAAAATTACAGAGAAAAGAACACTCCCAAACTCATTCTACAAGGCCACCATCACCCTGATACCAAAACCAGAAAAAGATACTACAAAAAGAAAAACATTACAGACCAATATCACTGATGAATACAGATGCAAAACTCAACAAAATACTAGCAAACAGAATCCAACAGCACATTAAAAGGATCATACACCGTGATCAAGTGGGATTTATCTAAGGGATGCAAGGATTCTTCAATATATGCAAATCAATCAATTTTAACAAATTGAAGAATAAAAACCATATGATCGTCTCAATAGATGCAGAAAAAGCTTTTGACAGAATTCAACACCCATTTATGATAAAAAAAAAAACTCTCCAGAAAGTGGGCATAGAGGGGACCTACCTCAACATAATAAAGGCCATATATGACAAACCCACAGCAAACATCATTCTCAATGGTGAAAAACTGAAAGCATTTTCTCTAAGATAAGGAACAAGACGAGGATGTCCACTCTCACCACTATTATTCAACATAGTTTTTGAAGTCCTAGCCATGGCAGTCAGAGAAGAAAAAGAAATAAAAAGAATACAAATTGGAAAAGAAGAAGTAAAACTGTCAGTGTTGCAGATGACATGATACTATACATAGAGAATCCTAAAGATGCCACCAGAAAACGACTAATCAATGAATTTGGTAAAGTTGCAGGATACAAAATGAATGCACAGAAATCTCTTGCATTCCTATACACTAATAATGAAAAATCTGAAAGAGAAATTAAGGAAACACTCCCATTTACCACTGCAACAAAAAGAATAAAATACCTAGGAATAAACCTACCTAAGGAGGTAAAAGACCTGTACTCAGAAAACTATAAGACACTGATGAAAGTAATCAAAGATGACACAAACAAATGTAGAGATATACCATGAATGTGGATTGGAAGAATCAATATTGTGAAAATGACTATACTACCCAAAGCAATCTACAGATTCAAGGCAATCTGTATCAAATTACCAACAGCATTTTTTACAGAGCTAGAACGAAAAATCTTAAAATTTGTATGGAGACACAAAAGATCCCAAATAGCCAAAGCAAACTTGAGGGGAAAAAATGGAGCTGGACGAATCAGACTCCCTGACTTCAGACTATATTACAAAGCTACAGTAATCAAGACAATACGGTCCTGGCACAAAAACAGAAATATAGATCAATGGAACAGGATAGAAAGCCCAGAGATAAACCCACGCACCTATGGTCAACTAATCTATGACAAAGGAGGCAAGGATATACAATGGAGAAAAGACAATCTCTTCAATACGTGGTGCTGGGAAAGCTGGACAGCTACATGTAAAAGAATGAAATTAGAACAATCCCTAACACCATACAGAAAAATAAACTCAAAATGATTTAAAGACCTAAATGTAACACTGGACACTATAAAATTCTTAGAGGAAAATGTAGGAAGAGCACTCTTTGATATAAATCACAGCAAGATCTTTTTTGGCTCACCTCCTAGAGTAATGGAAATAAAAACAAAAATAAACAAATGGGACCTAATGAAACTTAAATCTTTTGCACGGCAGAGGAAACTATAAACAAGACGAAAAGACAACCCTCAGAATGAGAGTAACTATTTGAAAATGAATCAACTGGCAAAGGATTAATCTCCAAAGTATATAAACAGCTCATGAAGCTCAGTATTACAGACAACCCAGTCAATAAATGGACAGAAGACCTAAATAGACATTTCTCCAAAGAAGACATACAGATGGCCAAGAGGCACAAGTAAAGCTGCTCAACATCACTATTTATTAGAGAAATGCAAATCAAAACTACAATGAGGTATCACCTCACACCAGTTAGAATGGGCATCATCAGAATATCTACAAACAACACATGCTGGAGAGGGTGTGGAGAAAAGGGAAGCCTCTTGCGCTGTTGGTGGGAATGTAAATTGATACAGCCACTATGGAGAACAGTATGGAGGTTCCTTTAAAAAGTAAAAGTAGAACTACCATATGACCCAGCAATCCCACTACTGGGCATATACCCAGAGAAAACCACAATTCAGAAAGACACAGGCACCCCAATATTCACTGCAGCACTATTTACAATAGGTTATGGAAGCAACCTAAATGCCCGTCGACAGACAAATCGATAAAGAAGATGTGGTACATATATACAATGGAATATTACTCAGACTTAAAAAGGAACGAAATTGGGTCATTTGTAGAGACGTGATAGACCTAGAGACTGTCATAAAGCGTGAAGTAAGTCAGATAGAGAAAGACAAATATCGTATATTAACGCATGTGTGTGGAATCTAGAAAAATGGTACAGATGAACTGGTTTGCAAGGTAGAAATAGAGACACAGATGTAGAGAATGAACCTATGGACACAAAGGTGGGAAAGCAGGGGTGGGGAGTGTGGGATGAATTGGGAGATTGGGATTGACATATATGCACTAATATATATAAAATAGATAACTAATAACCTGCTTATAAAAAATAAATAAATAAATAAATACACTAATATAATCCATCACATCAACAGGTTAAAAAAGTAAAATTGTATGATCATATCAGTAGATGCAGAAAAACATTTGACAAAATCCAATACTCATTCATGATCAATACTCTCAGTAAACTGGGAACAGAGGGGAAATTCCTCAACTTGATAAACACTATCTACAAAAAGCCTCCAGCTAACATCATGTTTAATGGTGAGAAACTTAAAAGTTTCCCACTAAGATCAGGTACAAGGCAGAGATATTCTATTCTCACCACTGTTTTTTACATCATGCTGAAAGTCCTAGCTAATGCAATAAGACAAAAATTGAAATAAAAGATATACAGATTGGGGACATCCCTAGTGTTCCAGTGGTTAAGACTCCACTTCCACTGCAGGGGGCATGGGTTCTATCCCAGGTCAGGGAAGATCCCGCATGCCATGAGGCATGGCCAAAAAAATAAATAAATAAAATGGTTAGTTCTTAAAATAAATAAATATATATACATATATATATATATATATATACACACACACAGATTGAGAAAGAAGAAATAATACTGTCTTTGTTCACAGATGACTTGATTGTCTATGTAGAAAATAAACAATAATAAATGTTTTAAAAACTCTTGGAACTAATAGGTGATTATAATAATGTTGCAGGATACAAAGTTTACATACAAAAATAAATCACTTTCCTATATACCAGCAATGAATAAGTGAAATTTGAAATTAAAAACACAATACCCTTTCCATTAGTATCCAGAAAAGTGAAATACTTAGTTATTCATCTAACAAAATTCGTACATGGTCTATATGAGGAAAATTATAAAAACTCAGCTGCAAGAAACCAAAGAGCTAAATAAACAAAAAGACATTTTATGTTTATGGACAGGAAGACTCAATAATGTTCAGAGGTCAGTTCTTCCCAACTTAATCTATAGATTTAATGCAATCCCAATCAAAATCCCAAAAATTTATTTGTGCATATGGATAAACTAATTCTAAAGTTTGCATGGAGAACAAAAGATCCAGAATAACCAGCATGATATTAAAGAAGAACAAAGTTGGAGGACTGACACTCCCAACTTCAAGACTTACTATAACGCTACAATAAACAAGACAATGTGGTATTGGTGAAAGAATAGACAAATAGATCAGTGGAAAATAATAGAGAACTCAGAAATAAACCCACATAAATATAGTCAGCTGATGTTTGACAAAGGAGCAAAAGCAATGCAATAGAAAAAAAAGATAGTCTTTTCTACAAATGCTGTTTTAACAACTGGACATGCACACACATCTTATATTCTTCACAAAAATGTAACTCAAAATCGATCAATCCTAGAAGTTAACATAGGGTAAAATCTATATTACCTAGGGTTTAGCAATGACTTTTTATATATAACACCAAAGGCATAATCTCTGAAAGAAAGAATTGATAAACTGAACTTCTAAAATTAAAGACTTCTGCTCTCTGGAAGACACTGTCAAGAAAATAAAAAGAGAAGCCACAGACTAGGAGAAACTATTTGTAAAAGACATATTTGTTAAAGGACTGTTATCCAAAATATACAAAAAAACTCTTAAAACCCAACAATAAGAAACAACCCAGTGAAAAAAATAGACCAAAGACCTTAATAGACACCTCACCAAAGAAGATACAGGCAGCAAATACACTTATGAAAAGATGTTCCACATCATAAGCCATCAGGGAAATGCAAATTAAAACAATGAGATACCACTGCACACCTATCAGAATAGCCAAAATCCAAAACACTGACAACACCAAATGCTGGGGAGGATGTAGAGCAATAGGAACTCTCATTCATTGCTGATAGGAATGCAAAATGATATAGCCCCTTTAGAAGACAGTTGACACTTTCTTACAAAACTAGATATACTCTTACCATAAGATCCAGCAATCGTACTCCTTGGCATTTACCCAAAGGAGCTGAAAATGTATGTCACACAAAAACCTGCACATGGATGTTTATAGCAACTTTATTCATAATTGCCAAAACTTGGAAGCAGCCAAGATATCCTTCAGTAGTGAATGGATAAAGAAACTGTGGTACATTCAGGCAATGGAATATTATTTGGCGCTAAAAAGAAATGAACTATCAAGCCATGAAAGAACTATCAAGCCATGAGGGAGAACCTCAAAGGCATATTACTAAGTGAAAGGAGCCAATATAAAAAGGTTACATACTGTATGATTATAACTATATGACATTCTAGAAAAGGTAAAACTCTGGAGATGGTAAAAAGCTCATTCGTTGCTAGGTGTTAGGGGGAGGGGAGGATAAATAGACCACAGAGGATTTTTAGGGCAGTGAAACTATTCTGCATGATACTGTAATGGTGGAACATGTCATTATACATTTGTCCAGACTCACAGAATGTACAACACCAAGAGTGAACCCTACTGTAAACTATGGACTTTGGGTGATAATAATGGGTCAATGTAGTTTCATCAGTTGTAACTCTGGTGGGGGATGTTGATGATGGGGAGGCTATGCATGTGTGGGGACATGGGGTAAATGGGTAATCTCTTTACCTTCCCCTCAATTTTGCTGCGAACCTAGAACTGCTCTAAAAACTAAGATCTATTAAAAGAAAAAAAAAGATTATTGGGTGTGGCAATAAGGAGGTGGAAGCTGACCTCGGAAGAGCAGTTTCAGTAGAGTCCTGAGTATAGGAGCCACAGTGAAATGAGAGGTGAAGAGTAGTTGAGGAAATGGAGCCAGGGAATACCGATAGCATTTCTAGGCGTTTGCTTGTGGAGGGGAAGAAGATGCACATTAGTAGAGGATTGGAAGGCAGGGTACAGGGAGGGGTTTCCTGCTGCTTATATCAGTATACAGTGCTCTAAGACAGATTTTAAGGGTCACTTGTGCTAGGACTCCTGGACTTTGGGCTATTTTGGTGTGTCAACAGTATCTAGGTCTTCATTTAAAAATGGAAGAAGTACAAGGCCATGTATTTCCTGTTTACTCCACTCTCTATGATGTCTTTAATGTTTATTCAGAAAGACCATACATGTATCCCAAAAACTGAGATGCTCAGCGAGTATGTAGGGAGAACCTCTCTTTCCTAGAGCTAAAGTAGTCCCACGGGGAGGAATACAAAGGCTTGAATTACTTAGACCTTTTCTACGAGCTGTTCCCCCAGATGGGCTGGGAAAGGATATTTACTACTCTCTCACCCCCTCCTGGTGGCATTCAGGGTCAGGACACCTGAGGGTCTCTGAATAGCCTGCAGCCATCAGGGGCACACATTTTCTGAACACATGTGGCTTTATGAACGGAGGACCTATAAAATGACCACAGAAAAGTAAAACTCAAGATAGGGAGTGCCCAGGCCTGGCTATGTGACTAGTGTCCTTGCCCAGAGAGAGTATGATAGATCCATGTGCACAGCTGGCAGAGAGCAAAGGGAGTGCTCAATCTCATGACCAGAGAAGAAGGCAGTAAAAAGTCTGGGTGTGGTCCACAGAGGCATAATGGAAAGAAAGGTCAGGAAGTCAGAGAGGAGGAAGCAAAACTAGCAGCAAATGCAGCCACTCTGCACACAGCAGAGCCTTCCCTGGGGAGAGGTGGGTCCACGTGCTGGAGAGGCCGCCTCAAGGGGGAAAAGTGGAGACTATAAAAGATACCAGGAGAGGGCTTCCCTGGTGGCGCAGTGGTTGAGAGTCCGCCGGCCGATGCAGGGGACACGGGTTCGTGCCCCGGTCCGGGAAGATCCCACATGCCGCGGAGCGGCTGTGCCCGTGAGCCGTGGCCGCTGAGCCTGCGCGTCCGGAGCCTGTGCTCCACAACGGGAGAGGCCACAGCAGTGAGAGGCCCGCGTACCGCAAAAAAAAAAAAAAAAAAAAAATAGATACCAGGAGAAAAGAAGACCAGGATAAAAGGAAATGAAAACAGAAGAGAGGGGTATCACATTTCTTTTGGCATTTAGAACACTTCCAGACTGCATCCTGAAAACCTGCTGGACCAAGATTTGCAAACTTCTGACCAACTCAAGGCCTTAGCTTTGGCATCTCTGTCATTGTAATGTCAAATCACAGCTCAGTGTTAAGTTTTATTATTCAACATGAATTAAAAGGTCAAGGGGAAAAAGAGCTTAGTGGTGTTCCATTAAAGGAAAAATTTGATCATCTTAAAGCAATATGATCTTAAAGGAGCCCACATTAAGAAGGGCAGCATATAAAGGAGTGTGGGCTGTTAGTTCCTGCGACTCCCTTGGAAGCTCATGTGGCTGCTGGGAGGGGTATTCACGGATGGAGTTAACGCTTCTCTCCAAATGTTTCACTCACAGAGAGTAGTAGGAACATCTGTCTCACGTAGGTGAAAAAGTTACTCACGTAGGTGAAAAAGTGACATATTATTCATCTTTCGTACCCCAAAATATGTTACCTAAGCTTGACCCTGTGAATGTGCAACATCTTCCACATCACCTGGGAGCATGAAAAGAAACCCCTCCTAATCATACTCCTGGGTGTCCTAGGCATCATCCTTAGATAATCTCCAGGACAGTCATCTGGTAGATTCCAGTCTGAAGTGATTAGAGACAAGTTCACTAGGGCACACTGTTGCATGTTCTGCTGTGACCAGTCCAGATGCTCCTACAGAGAAATCTGTGACCCCCTGTGTAACGGGCAGGAGCTACCAGGTGGGTGTTTGAGCTGTACTTAGCCACATTGTTCAACTCAGCCACCTGCCACACCATGAGCTGCTGTTACTGCATTGATCTTTAATCCATATAAAACTCCTCTGAGACCTCTGAACGTTGAACCTCAAACCATGAAGTCCCCTCCTCTGCCTTAACTGCTCCTTCCTTGTCCCTGATATCTCAGCTCCTGGCCCTTCCTCTGCAATATGATCCCCTTTGGTCTTCCCTGCCACCAGTCTGTGGTCAGAGAACATACTTTGTATGATTTCAGTCCTTTTAAATGTATTGAGGCTTGTTTTATGGCCTGGAATATAGTCTATCCTGGAGAATGTTGCACCTGAAAAAAATGTATATTTTGCTGTTGTTGGAAAGAGTGTTCTATAGATGTTTGTTAGGTCTAGTTGGTTTATAGCATAGTTCAAGTCTTTTATTTCCTTGTTGATCTTCTCCTTAATGTTCTATTCATTAACGAACGTGGGGTATTGAAATCTTCAAATACTATTGTTGAATTGTCTATTTGTCTCTTCAATTCTGTCAGAGTTTGCTTTATCTTTCTTGCAGTTCTGTCATTAGTTGTATACATGTAACTGTCATATCTTCCTGATGGATTAACCCTTTTACCATTATAAAATATCCCTCTTTATTGCTAGTAACAATGTTTGTTTTAAAGTCTATTTTGTCTTATATTAGGTAAGTCCCTTTAGCTTTGCTGTTTAGTTGGCTGTTTGCATGATACACCATTTTTGTCCTCTTACTTTCAACCTATTTCTCTCTTTGAATGTAAAGCATGTCTTCTACAGCACATAGTTGGATCTTGTTTTTTTAATCTCATCTGAAAAATCTCTGCTTTTTTGGTTGGATTGTTTAATCCACTCACATTTAATGTTATTATAGCTGTAGTTGGATTTATAGCTGCCATTTTTCTTTTGTGTTTCTCATTAACTGCTTTATTTTGCATTAAGCAAATATTTTGTAGTGTAGCATTTTAATTTCTTTAATGTTTTTTTTACTATATTTTTGAGTTATTTTCTTAGTGGTTGCTTGGGCTTAAATATACATCTTAATTTTATTAGAATCTACTTCATATTTATACTAATTAATTCCAGTGAGATAAAAAAATATTAATCATATATAGCACTGTTCCATTTTCCCTTTTTTGTACTATTATTGGTATACATTTTACATCTTTATATATTACAAACCCAGCATTACTATATATATTATTATATGATTATATTATCATACATTATAGTTATTCCTTTATATAATTTTATATCTTTTAAATAAGCTGAGAGAAGAAAGGAGAGCAATTATATATTTATAGAATTTGCTATATTTCTGACTTACCATTTCTGATTGTCTTCATTTATTCCTGTGGATTCAAGTTACCATCTGGTGTAACTTGGTAATTTCCTTACTCCTATACAATTTTGCTCCCACCCACCTCTTTTGTGTTGTTTGTTTTATTAAATTTCTATATGGTATAAGCCACACAATATGATTACATGCGTATTGTTTTATATAATTGCTGTTAAAGTCAGTTAAAAGAAGAAATATGAGATATAATGTCTTTTATAATTATGCACATAATTACCTTTACTGGTGCTCTTTGTTTTCTCATGTGGTTTTTTTTTTTCCTTCCAGTCTTGTTGAGATATAATTGACATATAGCTCTGTATAAGTTTAAGGCATATGGCATAATGGTTTGACTCACATACATGATGTAATGATGACCACAATAAGTTTAGTGAACACCCATCATCTCTTATAGATAAAAAATAAAAGAAATAGAAAAAAATTTCCCTTGTTATGAGAACTCTTAGGATTTACTCTCTTAACTTCCGTATATAACAGACAGCAGTGCTCATTATACTTATCATGTGGTACATTGCATCCCTAGTACTTATTTATCTTATAACTGGAAGTTTATACCTTTTGACTGCCTGCATCCAGTTCCCCCTCCCACTACCCCCCAACTCTGGTAACCGCAAATTTGATCTCCTTTTCTGTGAACTTCTTTGTTAGTTTGTGTTTGAAGTATAATTGACCGACAACACTATGTTAGTTCCTGGTGCACAGTACAATGATTTGATATTTCTATATGTTTCAAAATGATCACCATGATCAGTTTAGTCACCATCTGTCACCATAGAAAGATATTATATAGTTACATAGTTATTGGCTACATAACTACATAGTTACATAGTTGTTGACTATTCCTACACTGTACATTTCATACCCATGAGTCACTTATTTTGTAAATGGAAGATTATACTTCTTAATCTCCCTCACCTTTTTCTCTCATCCCCCCCTGCCCTTCCCCTCCCATCTGGCTACCTCTTGTTTGTTCTCTGTATCTATGACTCTGTTTCTGTTTGGTTATGTTTGTTCATTTGTTTTGCTTTTTAGATTCCACATATAAGTGAAACCATACAGTATTTGTTGTTCTCTGCCTGACTTATTTCACTTGGTATAATACCCTCCAGGTCCATTCTATTGTTGCAAATGGCGAAATTTCATTCTTTTTTATGGCTGACTAATACTCCATTGTGTATTTATACCATATCTGCTTCATCCAAATGGACACAAGTTGCTTCCATATCTTGGCTATCGAAAATAATGCTGCAGTGAATATAGGGGTACATTTGTCTTTTCAAATTAGTCTTTTCGTTTTCGCTATGTACATACCAAAGAGTGGAATTGCTGGATCATATGGTAGTTCTATTTTTAATTTTTTGAGTAACCTCCATGCTGTTTTCCATTGTGGCTGCACCAATTTACATTCCCACTAACAGTGCACGAGGGTTTCCTTTTCTCCACATCCTTGCCAACGCTAGTTATTTGTTGTCCTTTTGATAATAGCCATTCTGACAGGTGTGAGGTGATAACTCATGTGGTTTTGATTTGCATTTCCCTGGTGATTAGTGATATTGAGCATCTTTTCATGTGTCTGTATGTCTTCTTTGGAAAAATGTCTCTTCAGAACCTCTACCCATTTTAAATAGAGTTTTTTTTTTTTTTTTGATGTTGAGTTGTATGAGTTCTTTGTATATTTTGGATGTTAACCCCTTATTGGATATGTCATTTGCAAATGTCTTCTCCCATTCAGTAGGTGGCCTTTTTATTTTGTTGATAATTTCCATCACTGTGCAGAAGCTCAGTGGCTTGATGTAGTCCCATTTGTTTGTTTTTGCTTTGCTTCCCTTGCCTGAAGAGACATATTACAAAAAAATATTACTAAGACTGATGTCAAAGAGTTTACTGACTTTGTTTTGGTCTAGAAGTTTTATGGTTCCAGGTCTTATATTTAAATCTTTAATCCAGTTTGAGTTTATTTTTGTATATAGTGTGAGAAAGTAGTCCAGTTTGATTCGTTTACATGAATCACCATTTATTGAAGAGGCTGTCCTTTCCCCATTGTATACTCTTGCCTCCATTGTCATAGATTAATTGCCCATGTAAATGTGGGTCTGTTTCTGGGCTCTCTATTCTATTCCATTGATCTGTGTGCTTATTTTTTGTGCCAGTACCATACTGTGTTGATTACTGTAGCTTTATAGTATAGTTTGAAATCAGGGAATGTTATACATTATACCTCCAGCTTTGTTCTTTTTTCTCAAGATTGTTTAGGCTATTCAGGGTCTTTTTTGTTTCTATACAGATTTTAGAATTATTTGTTCTAGTTCTGTATATTTTTTATTCCAGTTATTGTATTGTTCAGCTCTGTTTGGTTCTTCTTTGTGTTTTCTGACTTTTTGTTGAAATTCTCTCTGTGCTCATCCATTCTTCTCCTGAGTTCTTTGAGCATCTTTATGATTATTATCTGAGCTCTTTATTGGGTGGATTGCCTACCTTTACTTCACTTAATTCTTCTCCTGGAATTTTATCTCCCCAAAATGGCTGCCATCAATATCTGTTGGGTTGCCCAAAAAGTTCATTCGGGTTTTCCCATAGCATCATATGGAAAAACCCGAACGAACTTTTTGGCCAACCCAATATGTCCCCAGAGTGAGTTCCAGTTGCCTCTTGGCTCTATGGGAGGCTCTTCAAGATCAGAAATTATGTCCGACAAGGCTCTTTTCAAATTACTCCTTCTAGTCTGGACCTTAGAGTGTTGTGAGATTTTATGTGCACCCTTTAATAATGGAGTCTCTGTTTCCTCTAGCCCTCTGGCTCTCCCAAGAGCAAGGCTTGCTGGCCCTCAAAGCCAAACGTTCTGGGGGCTCATCTTCCTGGTGCAGGATCCACAGGCTGGGGAGCCTGATGTGGAGTGTGAACCCCTTACTCCTCGGGGAGAACCTCTGCAATTGTTATTATCCTCTTGTTTGTGGGTTACCTAGCTGGGGGTGCAGGTCTTGACTATTCCTCCTACCCATTTTGTTGTGGTTCCTTCTTTATATCCTTAGTTGTAGAAGATGTTTTGTGCTAGTTTTCAGGTTGTTCTCATAAATAGTTGCTCTGTGAATAGTTGTAATTTTGGTATACCCATGGGAGGAGGGGAGCTCAGGGTCTTCCTACTCCACCATCTTGGCCTCTTCCCTCTTATGGATCTGAATTAACGTCTGAAGTCACTTGCATTTGGCCTGAAGAAATTCCTTTAGTATATATTGTCAGGCAGATCTGCTAGCAATGAATTCTCTCCATTTTTGTTTATCTAAGAATGTCTTTATTTCATCTTAATTTTTCTTTTGCTGGATATAATTTCTTGGTTGACAATTTTTTTTCCAGGACTTTGAATATATTATCCCATTGCCTTCTAGCCCCATCATTTCTGAAGAGAAGTCAGCTTTTAATCTTCCTGGGGTTCCCTTATACGTGACAAGTCTGCTTCTCTTGAAGTGACACTCCTGCTTCACAACTAGAGTGCTGGCCAGTTGCAGTAACCTTTTGTCTTCTCACCTTATCTCTTCTAGCATGGAACCATCACTTTCTGAGCAAACCGGGGCAAGGCAATAAAGACCCAGTATTCTTAACCTGCTACTCCTGGGGTGGAGATTCTGCTTTTAAAGTGGGGGATGGATGAAAGAAGGAAGCCCCAGGCTTGTCACCTCCTCCTGCCTAGAATAAAACTTCTGCCACACAGAGCTGGGGATCATGAGGACTGTTGGCAGCCCACCCCTCCTAGAGAGATACCATAATTCTAGTCTGGGATCTAAGGGGAGAGGGAGCCTTCTGTTCTAATCCGCATTCACCCAGAGTAAAGCTTCCATCACGCAGAAGTGGGAAATGGGAAGGGAGTAGGTCGTGGCTCAAATGCCACAAACTCTTACTGTTCTTACCAAGATTTAGTAGATCTTCTTGAATACATATTTCTCCATTTGCTATGTCCCATTAGGATAATTTCCAGAATTTTTTAAAAAATTTTCACTAGCTATGGTTGTTTTCTGGTGAGAAGGCCCTCTGAGCTCCTCATACCACCGTTTTGGAAATGCTAACTCCCTTATCTGTGATTTTTTAACTGTGGAACCATTGCTCTATGTTCTTCCAAAAAGTATGAAAGAGTTCTGGTATCCAGTGTTTGTTGGAAAGAAGGAAGGAAGGGAGGGAGGGAGGGAGGGAGGAATGGGGAAGGGTTGAAAGAAGGAAGGAAGGGAGAGAGGGAGGAAGGGAAGTTGGTCTTGGTGTCACACAAAACTGTTTATCAGAATAACTTCCTCTATCACCATGTTTATGTATTCGGCAAACATGAATGAGCAGGATACATATGTGAGGCTTTGTGCTAGTTCCGGGAGTACAAAGTGCTAAGGTCAGGGAACTCACAGAGAAGTCAAAGAGATAGATAAAAGTAAAGGAGCCCTTGGGGCGGGGGGTGGAGGGTCGGCATGTGGAGAGTGGTGTGTCATGGGGAGGAGGGAATGATGTTCTATTCTGGAGAAATTAGGGTGGGCTTCAGGGGCAGCAACATTTCAGCTGCCTCTTGAAATAAATTCAGAGGTGCTGGAGAAGAACATTTGAGAAATAGGGAACAGCATAGTCAAAAAGAACAGAGATGTGCCAAAGCCTGGTAGGTATGAAATGTCTGGAGGACTTCAAGTGGTTGAGTGTAGTCAGAACACAAGACGCACTGTCTGGTGGGGGGCAGCAGAAGTAAAGGCTTAAGTTGAGGCCCACGTGTTGAATCCATAAGGTTTGGAAATGGTACAGTAAACATAAACACTAGGGAACCTCTGCAAATATGTAAGCTTCAGAGAGAAACTATCAGACTGACGTTAGAAGGATACTCCTGACAAGAATAAGGAGAGGGTTAGAATGGAGTCAGAGAGACAGTTCGGAAGGTAAGAGATGAAATTGTTTAGGCATGAGATGATGAGGTTTTGAACCAAAACCTCAGTGTTGAAGATGAAGGAGAGATGATTTATATGAGAGGAAATCAAAAGGTCTTTGTGACCAATTAAATGGGGAAGGAGGGGAAGGAGGAGTCAAGGATGATTCAGAGGGTTCACATTTGGCAGCTGTTTCTCAGTTGCCTACAACTGTCTCTTGATGACAATGTCATTGCTTTGATTTTTGAAGAGACAAGAGTTACGCGTCCAAAATTCTTCATTTGCCAAAGATGTGTCTATCACACTATATGGTAACATCTGACCTTCCTCTCTGCCCTCCCTTGATAACTTCATGGCCAGTGATGCTAGTAACCAAATAATAGGGCTGCTTACTTCACAGCTTATGCATATTGAGGGTATGGCATCCCTGTTCACCTAGGGAAGCAGCGGAGTTAGTCCATGGCCTATTCTTGAAATAAGAAATATACTGCTATCTGATGATACCAGAAATATTTGGGAAAGTGGACTACAGAATGAAGTCCTGACCAATTAAAATTTATAGGTACATCTTAAAGCTGCTAGCTCCCATCCAACTTTTTGCTCAGGTGGCTAACAAGCACAAAACCTGGTTTGCATGTAACTTTCTTTTGCCATAAACTGGGACAGTCATGCTTTCAGTAACCCAAAGTTTGTTGTAAGTTAACAAGGGTAAAAATGATCAATTAAAAAAGGCAGTTCTTGAAAGATCTTTAATCCATCGTAAATAGATCACTACACTGAATTCAACAAGCTGTAACCATCTCCCACAGTCAGGGGATCAGTGGGTCCTTCGGGGTGTGAGCACAAGTCCTACTCCACTGAGTGGTGCTTGCCAACATTCCACCTGGCCTGGCCGCCTCGGCCTGCTGGCATCTAGGCTGTGTCAAGACAAGTGATAGCCTGATTAGGCTGAGAAGGAGGAGGCTAGTGGCTGTTTTGTATTCCAGATTCAACTTTTAACCAGATGTTCACAATTTTCAATTATGAAAGAATAGCTGTGGGCTTCCCTGGTGGCGCAGTGGTTGAGAGTCCGCCTGCCGATGCAGGGGACACGGGTTCGTGCCCTGGTCCGGGAGGATCCCACATGCCGCGGAGTGGCTGGGCCCGTGAGCCATGGCCGCTGAGCCTGCGCATCCGGAGCCTGTTGCTCCGCAGCGGGAGAGGCCACAGCAGTGAGAGGCCCGCGTACCGCAAAAAAAAAAAAAAAAAAAAAAAAATAGCTGTGTGAGATAAAGAAACGTTAAATGCAAAAGTAGGGACATTTCACCAGGACCCTTAAGTTACTGCACAAGTTTATACTTAACACACTGGCTAATCTTAGGCAGATATTGGATTTAATTGAGATCATTTTTTCCAAAAGAAGGCTAAGACTCTCATATGCACAGAGGTTCCCTCATCCTCCAGGTACTCAACAGCCAAAATAAACGTGTTTTCATTTAGCCTGGAAATGCAGATGGTCTCCAAATGCCTGATAGTCTATCTTGTTAATCAAAGCCGGGCCAACATGAACCACTCCCCGCCACTCAGTCCTGAGCACGAGAATATGAGGCCTGGTCTCCCTTCCAAAGCCAACCAGACCTCACAAAGTGCAATGGAGGGTCAAGAAGAAGCGGCCCCCAACCTGCTAGCTCTGTTCCTCCTGCTCTTGGCCCATCTTGCTGGCCCCTGCCACCCTATCACACCATAACCCGCGTGGTAGAAACATATATGCAACCGGCTACAAACTGTTCAAGTCATAAACCCATATGTTAGAGAAACTGGGATATGGGAAATATAAAGAAAGGGATAGTAGGAGATTAACTGGAATGACATCTGGGGTAAATTTTAAGGAGAACAATGATTTGACAGAGATGTAAGAGGAAGCAAATGAAGGATGGCTCAGAAGGAGAGAGGCAAGTTGTGTGGGAAGGAGTGAGCCAATTTATTTGGCTGGAACATGAAACACCAGCTGGAGGGTAGAAGCAGATGTAGAATGACAGCACCTGACAGAGTCCAAGAGTTGGAATTTTTATTTAATACAAAAGACAATTGGCAGTCACTGTGGGGAATCAGAAAAGAGAAGTGATGATATAAAGATATAGTTAAGTTAAAGAATGGCTATCTGATGGGGTATCGTGCAGTTATTTATTTTTAATGCTTTTGAAGAATTTCTAATTACAGAGGAAACGTTTCACGATGTGATGAGAAATGAAAAGGATGAATGCAAGTGTTGTTTGTAATACGATTTTAATTATGTTACATAGGTCTCAACGTGTATAGAGAAATGTCTGATGGAAAATACCCTGAAATATAGTTATTATCTCCTGGTAGTCAGATTAGAGATTTCTTTTTTAAGTTTATTCCAGATATTCTACAAGGAATGTATTATCTTAAAATCTGAAAAAGAAGATTACATGTTCTTTAAAATATAGTATCAGAGGAGTTTGACTGGCTTGTAGTTTGGCGTTGATGGGGCTGGAGGCAGATTGGCCAGTAGAGGTTTGCACAGGTTTCGAGCTGGGAGTTGGAGGCCTGCTCTCACACTGGGGGTGGGATGTGGGAATGAGATAAAGGAGGACTAAAGACAGAAAGGGCACCATGAGGTTAGGTATGACATGTTCAAAGAGGTGGAAATAGAAACCAAGTGTCAGAGAAAGGATAAAGGTGCTACTTAGTAATTAAGTTGAAAGTGGAGAGAGTTAGGCAAAATTCAATTCAATGTTGTCCTTTTTGTTTTAGGTGTTTATGGGACAGAAAAGTTAGGCCAAGGACTTTCTACTTGACATATTAATACAGGAACCCTTAATAGGGTTTCTCACTGAGGGGTTTAGTTTGCTGCATTTTTTTTAATGTTAAACATCTGATCTATGCTGAAGAGACAGTCTTCATCCCTCCAGCTCTATATCTAATCATTCAGCTAATGAGTATTTACTGAATACTTTCTCTGTAAAAGTTCTCAGCTTTTATAATCTAGTAACCAAAAAAGAACATATATATAAACTACTATACAAAAGACAGAACATGACAAGCTCATAAGACAAGGACAGTTACACTCCTCTGGGCTTCTCAGCTGAGCTATCTAGTAGACCCTCCATTTTCTGGCTCTACCCCATCTCTTTAAACTTATTACTATTCCTTAACATGTACCTCTATCCTATTCAGGCTGCCTATTGTCCCTTTTCCCAGCATGCCATGCTCATGGTATCAATTAGGAATGCTTTCAGCTGCAAGTATTATCTGTCTATTAATGATTTAAGTTATAGAGAGGGACACTATTTTTTTATCAAGAAGTTCAAAGGTAGGCAATCTCAGAGCTGGTCCAGCAGCTCAGTGATTTTCCTCAGGGTTTCAAGTTGTTTATTTTTTCATCGTTCTAGTGTTTTTATTTTTCATCCTCATATGAGTTACATCATGGCAACAAGATATCTACTATAGCTCCAGGCATCACATAATGTTCACATGCAAAGCAAGAAGAAGGAGAAGGGAATGGTGCTAGCACATTCTCTTCTTAAGTTTGTCCCTTTATCAGGAAAGCAAAAGACTCCCTAAAAGACCACTAGAAACTTTGTCATACATTTTCTTTGGTCAAAAATGTATTATACAGCCACCCTAAGGGTGCCAGGAAGGCTGGGAACATGGATATATGGCTTTTCCAGCCTCTAGAGCTGCACTGTTCAATGTGGTAGCCACTAGCTACCTGTGACTATTGAGTATTTAAATTGAGGTTAGTGCAACTGAGGCTCTGAATTTCTAATTTTATTTAATTTTAATCTCTATCATATTAATTTATAATTATTTTATATTTAATTTAAATATAAAAATGGAAGCAGTAAAAAACATATATCCATCAGCTACAAATTTATTGTTTCAGTTGGACTACATTTCATTATAATCATGCATTTTAATCATTGCGTGGCACAAGATTTTAGTATTGTAGTACACGTGTCAACAGGCACACGCATTGTTTCTAGTATTACATGTAAACATTTCATTGACCAGCTTTGTCAATATGGATGCAACTATTAAAAGACAATACTTTTTTAGCACTCATTTTGGTTATTGGAAAACCTTTAAGGATGTTTGGAAAAATTGTAAATTCTATGAAACATAAATATAGATTGTGTTTCTATGTCAATTCAGCGTCTGGAATGAGATGTACTGTTAAGTATAAAATATGCAAAGGAGTTCAAATATTTATTATAAAAAGCATATGCAGATATCTTGTTTATATATGTTGATTACATATTGAAATTATAATATTTAGATATATTGGGTTAAATAAAATATATTATTGAAATTAATTTTACTGTTTATTTTTACATTATTAATGTGCCTACTAGAAAACTTAAAATTATATATATGACTTGCATTATATTTTTATTGAACAATGCTTGTCTAGAGTGAGAAGAAGGCAAAGGTGAAGAGGATTAGCGATGATTTTTAGGTTAGCCAACCAATACGGTTGGCCTCACTTATATTGCCTGTGTCATCTGCCCATGAAGAATACTTCTCTCCTCAACTATTAACTGGCACAGAGCAGCATTCAATAAATCTTAACTATGATTTATTGCTGAGGTTACTCCTGTTGCTATTAAGTTTGGCCTTAAACAAGATCTAGCTGAGCTTTAAGCAAATTCTAGCTTAAGGTTGATGTCTTCCAAAAACTCTTTTTTGACTACCTACTTTAGCACTTTTATTCATTCATGCATGCTCACTTCCATATTAAAAATAATTTTATATTGAAATGAATGTGAAAGAATGCAATAAGGAAGTTAATAATTCTGTCAGGAGGGGTCATGAAAAGTTGCCCAGAAGAGGTAGCACTTGAACTGAAATTAGAGGAATGAATTGGAGCCTGCCATGTGGGAAAGGCCAAGGAGGCAGTACTGCAAAAGCATAAAAATACATAGTGCATTTAGATACTGGTGAAAATTTAGCCAGAATAAAGGTTGCTTGGAATTGAAGGTAGAATTTGGGGTTTCTATAAGGGCAGAATGGGGAGTAAGCAGAATATTTCTCTAAGCAGGGGAATGATATGAACAGGTGTGTTCCTCTTATATCCTTTTTTGTAAGGGATTTATCCTGATGTTTCTCTACCTGCTCAAGGTGTATGTTTATTTCATTAACTTACAATCTTCCTTATATTCTAATAGAACCCTGAAGCTATAAATTTGCCATTAATTACTGTTTTAGCTGCATTCCACAAGATTTGCTATAAAAACATTAACATTGTTATAAATAGTGTCTACTTTCCTTTTTGTGTTTTTTTTGACCCATAAGTAATTTTAAGATGTTCTATAAATGATCAAACATATGGACTTTTTAAAGGTGTATTTTTGTTTTTAATTTCTAATTTTATTGCACTATCATCAATGAACATGGTTTCTATGATTAAATCTTTGTACTTGTTAAGACCTGATTTGGGAACTAGTATATGTTTGGTTTTTGTCAATGTTCTATGTATGCTTAAAAAGAAAGTATATTTTCCCATTTGGGGATATAGGATTTTTTTGTGTTCTTTAGATTGAGCTCATTAACCTTATTATTTCAACTCCTCAACAGTTTTACTCATTTTGTCTATTTGGTCTTTCCATTATTGAGAAGGTGTATTTAAATGTTCCATTATAGTAATTGATTTGGCTACTTTTTTGTAATTTGTTTACTTTGGTTCTATCCATTTTGATGCTACACTATCAGAGCTTTCAATTTATGAATTATTGTATCTGCTTTGTGATTTCTTTTTATCAATACATAGTGAGCCTGTTAGCCCCTAACAATGCACTTTGCTTAAAATTTATTTTGCCTGATACTAACTTTGCTGCACTAGCTTTCTTTTGGTTAGCATTTGCTTTTAATATTTTTTTCAATCCTATTACTTTCAACCTTTCTAGGTCCTTATATTTTTAGATGTGTCTCTCATAGAAAAATATAGTTGGATTTTTAAAATCCAGTCTGACAATCTTTCTTGTTATAATAGTGAATTTGATCAATTTCCATTTATTGTGATTACTAATATCTTGGATGTCATGGTTTTATTTAATTTATCCTTTCCATTCACTATCATTTGTCTTTGCTTCTTTTGTTTCTTTCCTACTTTCAGTAGATTTATTGAGGGCTTTTTCCTCTATTTTTTCTATATTGGCTTGGACATTTTATACGCTATTTCTATTATTCTCAAATTTAACAAGCAATTTTTACTTTGTGAAATCAAAAGTTAGTTAATAGTTCTACCCCTTCCTAAACAAAAGAACTTTAGAACATTTTAATTCAAAGCACTCTCTATCTTAAACGTTACTGTTGTCCAATATATCACTAGATTTATTTTTATTCTTCCTTTATTCCAAATTAATAAATAGTATTAATATTGTTATATACAGGCACTACTTATTTAGATTTATCCTCCTAATTTACTTATTTATTTAACTTTACTTGTCTTTACTATTTCTTCTTACATCTTCCTTCTTTCTTATGCATTCAACATTTTTCTTCATGAAATAAAATAGAAGAATAAGTTGGTGCCTGCCATGTGGAAAAGGGCATTCCAAGCCAAAAAGGCAGTATTGCAAAAGCCCGAAGTCCTGAGAAGATACAGTGTGTTTGGATACTGGTGAAAAATTGTGTGTAGCTGGAGTAAAGATTGCTTGGAATTGATGCTAAAGTTTGGGCTTTGCATAAAGGTGGAGAGGGGAGTAAGCATTCTGTCTCCCACATTTGAACGGCAATTTAGCTGAATATAGAATTCTAGGTTGGTACATATTTTCTCTGAAAACTTTAAAGCTACTATCTTATTGTCTTTTTGTTTCCATTGTTATCATTGGGAAGTTTGCTGTAAATCTAATTGCCATTCTTTAGTAAGTAATACACCTTTTAAAACCCCTGGCTACTTTTCAGATTCTTGTCTTTGGTGCTCTTGGTATCAATATTATGTTTAGGGAATGAGTTTTGTTTTTATTTTTCCTGCCCAGGATTTATTGTGCTTCCTGAATACCAGGATCCACATAGTTATTATTTCCGGAAAATGCAAAGCCATTATCTCTTTTTAATATCGACTCTCCCCCATTCTGTTTTCTTCTTTGGAAACTCCTATTAGGCATGGGTTAGGTCTTATTACCCTGTCTTTCACATCACTGTCTCTCTTTCATATTTTCCATCTCTTTAGATGTCTGTGCTGCGTTTTGAGTGACTTCCTCAGATCAACCTTTTCTTTCTTTTGCTTTTTGAGTCTTTGTGTCAAAGAGTGCCCGAAACCAGCATTGCCTTTGCATTTTTCAGTTACCTGAACTAATACTATCCATTTTTTAAAGCCATCTTCAATCTTAACTTTCCATTATTTGCGACTCAAGGGTTCTAACATAGACTCACATAGTATATGTCATCGTGTTCCATCAGAAATGTCCGCAGAATTCAACACTTCCTTTGCATCCCCACTGACTTCCTCCTTAGGTGGGCATGCAGTGTAGCAGCCAGTAAAGGAGGCTCACAATGAACAGTCAGAGACATGGCAGGAGAATAAGGAGGGAACTACGCCAAAATGGCAGAGAAGAAAATTTTAATAATTAAGGAATATTTAAATACTGCAGAGAGGTCAAGAGGTATGAAAATTGAAAACAGGTACTGGAATTGTCAATTAGGAGATGACTGCTGACTATTATCTTCCACCTTTACTTTTTATGGCTCTTGCTGATTCTTTATCAATTGGTATGATTAGCAGAATGCTTAGAAGGTGATATTTCAAAAACATTGAGTGACTGATTAATGGATTTTCTTTTGGGGATTTGAGAACATACAAAAATAGTCTTTTGGTATATGGTTTCTATGCAAGGGGTGAGAAATAAAGTTTTCAAAAAACAAGAGAGGCAGTTTTTTTAAGATTTTTTTTTAAAGATTTATTTGTTATTTATTTATTTTATTTATTTTTGGCTGTGTCGGGTCTTAGTTGCGGCACGTGGGATCTTAGTTATGGCACGCGGGATCTTTCATCATGGCGCGTGGGCTCTTCATTGCAGCATGCGGGCTTCTCTCTAGTTGTGGCGTGCGAATTTTCTCACTCTAGTTGTGGTGCACAGGCTCCAGAGCACGTGGGCTCTGTAGTGTGTGGCACACAGGCTCTTTAGTTGAGGCGGGCGAGCTCAGTAGTTGTGGCATACGGGCTTAGTTGCCCTGCAGCATGTGGGATCTTAGTTCCCAACCAGAGATTGAACCTGCATCCCCTGCATTGTAAGGCAGATTCTTTACCACTGGACCACCAGGGAAGTCCCAAGAGAGGCAGTTTTAAATTGAAAATAATTTGGAAAGGTTGTAAGTCAGACAATTTAGCTCAGAGCCAAGTTCCCCATGTAGCTTATGGAATCTTCCTACAGTGGTGTAGGTGAATGAGAAACCTATGTAAAGGTGTTAATTAGAAATTTCAAACCTGGGCCCATTTCCTCTTATTGCGGTCCTGGGAATTGTTCATCATACCCAAGGCATCAGAGAAGAAAAATTGTCTTTTCAGATCAGTTACTACTCTTGCAACTGACTAAGGGGCAATGATCATTTCAAGTGTTTCCTGAGCCAAAGACCGTTAACATAGCAGGTGTCCTCAGGAGAGGGCTCTAGGACAGAAGGCCGTGGAATTCTCCTTCCACCACAGACTCATCACTAGATCACATTTATTTACTATGATTGCTGTGTCTGTAAGTCCATCTGTCTAAGTAACTAGCTTTGGGCAACTCAGAGGCATCTATCATCGATGACTCTCTAACAACATTGTGGTTAAATTGACCCAAAGATAGGTATTTCTTCCTTGACCTCGATTCCAGTAGGTCCAAGTGAGTTGGAAGGAGGGCAGGGGAGAATGTCCAGGAATCAGCATTATAGGAATCGTATGCTGCTGGCTTAGAGTTGGTTTTGCATCTGTTCTGAAATGAGTTTTCTTTGTTCGTTTGTTTTTTCCTCTTTATTTTGCTGCTTGGCTTTATTTTGCTGCTTGGCTCACACTGGGCCTGAGCTTGACTTGGGTCCATACGTCTGGAAAGCATAGTGCAGCTCGTTCTCCTTCCACACATCCTGCCCTTTTAATAAAACGGTTCCTTTTTTTATATATACAGAATGGCTGATCACAGCATTTGGTAATAGGGAAAACACTGATAATTTGCTTAAAATGAGTCACTTTTGCACCAGACTGGGAGCCCCATGACTCATAATTACAAGTTCAAAGACTGGCTGTTTGTAACATGAGGAAAAGCCCAGCCAGAGGGCCTTTCAGCCTGCTCACCCTTAGCATTCTTTGTCTCCAGAGAGCAAATTACTGACCAAGGCAACCCAGAGCTCATTAGCGGACCCAGTGAAGTGGAAGGCAGCTTCTTGGGCCCCGGCAGCAGGGACAGTCTGTCTACCCAGCCACGTGAACTACAAACAGTTAACCAGGTCCTAGAGTATCTGCCAGTGAACATTTTCCACCACAGATGAATGCCAATGCGAGAAGCTTTTAAGCAAATCAAACTGAGATTCTTCTTCATCCTGCTACTTAACTTTTAGCACCCTTTCCTTCCCCCGCCTCTTCCTGCCATAGCAGATGGCAGAAATCAGGGCCCCAAGCCCTTGGCATTGTTTTCCACAATCCAGTTCTGCTTCTGGCTTAAAGAAAAGGCAGGGTTAAAAAAAGAAAACTAAACAGTGAAGGAAGAAGTCAGACAAAGGCTATTACTGCAAATACTGAGGAAAGCCGCTTACATGCTGCTACCACGTGAAGAGATTGCGGCAAAGACAGGGGAAGAGAAAAGCAAGTAGGAGCCACGAGGCCAGCAGCAGATGGAGACGATCTGTGGCCTCCCCTGGATGCCTCCAGAGTGAGGAACCCCCTGGACATCCCTGGAGTTTGGGAAAGGGGAGGATGATAGTAGCGGGCATGCCACGTGTGTGTCCCACCCCATACAAATATGCACGACCCAAGCAGGGTCCGCCAGGTCCCCAGGCGGGCACATCTTACAAAGAACCTCACCTGGATGAGAAGGGTCTGATGGAGGAGGGAGAGACACAGCAGAGAGTTTACAGCAGGACCTGTGGAGGTGGAGGGACTGGAGCCCAAGGGAAAACTGCTGGAAAGACCCAAAGGAAATATGTGATTTGAGCTGTTTTCCAAATTAGGTTAATCATTTTAGATGAGGAAAGCATTTATGTCTGAGGCTACAATGCATGCCTTTGATAACTTTGTTTACCATCAGCCATCAACCAAGGCCTTGAAACTCCTTCCTGGGAGTTTTTTGTCAACATTAATTGTCTTATGCAACAAAATGATTTTATTACTGCAGATCTGAGAACTCAAAAGGATACAACCCAAACGCTGGTGCATAAGCAAATAAACTATCCAGTTCTCGGGGCTGAGGTTTACTTAGAGCCCTCTGGGTGCTTTACACCACTGTCCCACCTCTCACTATCCCAGATCCTTTCCCACCTAATTATACAAAATTGAAGGAGAAAAACAAGCATTTATAACTACTGTGAACAAGTCACAGCGTTGTGTTCTTTCCATATTTCAAGCCCACTTAATCCCCCAAACAAGCCTATGAAGTAGACATTACTAGCTCCATTTTATGATTGAGAAAACTGAGGATGCCACCTATTTGCAGACTCGTGAATGAAAAGAGGCTGTCTTTGTAGTGTCTTCTTGACAAATCATGAGGCAGAGGGCACTGCTATGTGACCAGTCATTTAAGACCTTTCCTTCTGTCAGTCAGCTCTTCTTGAGAGGTTGGGTTCCTTTCCTTCAAAATACATTACTGACCACCTGGTACGTGTTAGAACAGTGAGCATTCATGCCACACCTTCCAGAACCCTCTTTCAGCTACGCTTTCATCAACTGGAATGCCCTGCATACATTCAACAACCTGATCTCTCCCCTTTCACAGACACGCGTTTGCTCCCTGCCCTCGTTCCCCTGGGATGCAAGAACCTTAACATCCCTTCCCTGTGGCCACCCGCAGCCCTGCCGCCCCCGTGACACACACATACACACACACACACACACAGTGTACATAAACAGGTGTGATTATTTCCATTTCACACAGGAAAACTAAGGAATAGAGGAATTAAGTAACTTGCTTATCAAGATCATGCCCTAGTAGGGTGCATTTCTACAACTGTGATTTCTTCCAGAACTGTCAGGGAGTAAACCGGCTTCCTAGAAAGCAAGAACTTTAATTCAGAAACTCCCTCTAGGAATCTAACCTACAGAAATAATCCAAAATGTCTTTGTGCAAATACCACTTCCTCAGAGAGACATTCCTCTAACCCTCCTGAGGAAAATCGCCTCCCCTGTCATTCATCTTCCTCTGTCCCCTTACTTTGCATCACCTCTCTTCATAGAGCTAATCAGTATATGGATTTATTTGCTCCTCTTGTCTGTACACCCTCAGGAGTATGTACGCTCTCCAAGGAAGTAGACCTTTGTTCATCTGCTCTAAGTACAGTAACTGGGATATAGTGGGCACTCAGTAAATACTAGTTGTATTAATTAACTAAGAAAATAAGTAATTAAATGTGGAGTAAAATTTATACACCAAGATCTTCACTGCAGCATTATTTACAGAGCATATATATAAAATAATGTATAAGTCCAATATTAGGGAATGGACTATAATGATGAAATGATATAACCATAAAAGGTAATATTCATGAAGAATTTAATGACTTAGAATAAAGGGTTGTGACATAATTTTAAGTGAAATAAGTAAACAGATTACATAATTGTATATACATTATCATCTTAACTATGTAATAAAGCAAAGCATAGAAAAAACAGAGGTGGAGGGATTGTGAGTGATTTATTTTTCCTGCTTCTTTATACCATTCTTTATTTCCCAAATTTTTGGCAATGGGCAAGCTATATCGTGATAATTAGGAGTAGTAAAATAATACTTTTTTGTGTGTGTGTGTGGTATGTGGGCCTCTCACTGTTGTGGCCTCTCTCGTTGCGGAGCACAGGCTCCAGATGCGCAGGCTCCGGACGCGCAGGCTCAGCGGCCATGGCTCACAGGCCTAGCCGCTCCGCAGCATGTGGGATCTTCCCGGACCGGGGCACAAACCCATGTCCCCTGCATTGGCAGACGGACTCTCAAACACTTGCGCCACCAGGGAAGCCCAATAATACCTTTTACATATTCTTACCTCATTAGGCAAAGACATGGGGGTTTAAATCTTCAGGACTTGCCTCTGCATCAACTATATTCCTTTCTGAATCCTTATGGGATAATGCACCTATGAAAGAAAAATTCTTCAGAAACTTTCCTGAATGGCTTAATACAAATGGTTCACAATAGCAAATTACTTCTCCCTGTTGAGGATGTATGAATGCCAGACACAGATATTAACTTGGATGACCCTATCACATTCTGAAATGATGCTAGATAGCCCCATAGATTCTCATTTCTCTGTCTTAGAAATGGAAGGTCTTGCCAGGGAAGGGAATGAGAGCTGTTCTTACAGGCCCCTCGCCACTTACATGTGAAGTACAGTTTGGCTCCCTTTAGAAATAATTAGTTCTAGGTTTAATATTCAGAAAATAAAAACAAAACAAACAACCACAAAAAGTGAAAACTCAGTGAGAGAGAGATAGCAGGAGATGAGGTGATGCAGTTACTCAGGGGATGGGTTAGCAAGGGCCTGTGGAAGTTCACCCAGGCAGGTCCCTGGGAAAGAAGGGTCATTTTAAATATTCTGATTGTGGATACAAAGAGGAGGGAGCTCAAACCTGGGAGTCTTCATAGGAGTCAGTTTGGCCTTGAAGTGGAAGGCAGGATAAGGGTGCAAATCTCGTGCCTGTTAGGGGGACCTATTTCCGATAAGATTGTGACCCCTCTCTTCCTCCCTCCCTCCCTCCTCTCTCCCTCACTTCCTTCCTACCTTCCTTCCCTCCTTCTTCCCTTTTCTTCTTCCTTCCTTCCTTTTTTCCTTTCTTCCCAGCACCAGAGAAGGAGCAGTGAACAAGATAGATATGCCTATATGGAGTTTTCAGTCCACACAATACATACATATCTGTAGTTTCAGATGGTGACAAATGTTAGAAAGGATATAAAACCGAATAACAGGGTAGGAAAAAATTGGGCTGTGTTGGGGACCCAAAGGAGCTGACATATGAGCTAAGAACTGAATAAGGAGTTGATAGTCATACAGAATGTTCAGGGAAAGAACATTCCAGACAAAAGGAACAGACAGCAGGTGTAAAGGCCCAGAGATAAGAATAGTATTGACATATATGAGGATCTGAAAGAAGACCAGTGAGCCAAGAAGGCACGAGGAAAGGAGATGTGAGTGGGGTGTGGGGAGGGAGACATGTAGGCAGAGACCAGATGATGTGAGGCCTGCCAGGCTGAGGAGTTTGGGGTGTGTTCAGGGGCCACAGGAAGCCACTAGAAAATTTAAAGCAGGGGAATGACATGATTGTGTTCTTAGAAAATCATTCAGGCTGTTATGTGAGGAAAACATCATAGGAAAGTAAGATGGAAGCTTAGCAAAGCAGTTAGGAGACAGTCCAGGTGAGCAAAGGTGGTGCCTTAGGTTGGGATTAAAAAGAGACCAGGAGAAATAAAGAGACGTAAAGCATATTTGTAAAGGATTGCTGGCAATCTCTATCAAACTACCAATGGCATTTTTCACAGAACTAGAACAAAAAATTTCACAATTTGTATGGAAACACAAAAGGCCCCGAATAGCCAAAGCAATCCTGAGAAAGAAAAACAGAGCTGGAGGAATCAGGCTCCCTGACTTCAGACTATACTACAAAGCTACAGTAATCAAGACAGTATGGTACTGGCACAAAAACAGAAATATAGATCAATGGAACAGGATAGAAAGCCCAGAGATAAACCCATCTTATCTTTGATAAAGAAGGCAAGAGTATACAATGGAGAAAAGATGGCCTCTTCAATAAATGGTGCTGGGAAAACTGGACAGCTACATGTAAAAGAATGACATTAGAACACTCCCTAACACCATACACAAAAATAAACTCAAAATGGATTAAAGACCTAAATGTAAGGCCAGATACTATCAAACTCTTAGAGGAAAACATAGGCAGAACACTCTGTGACAGAAATCACAGTAAGATCCTGTTTGACCCACCTCCTAGAGAAATGGAAATAAAAACAAAAATTAACAAATGGGACCTAATGAAACTTAAAAGCTTTTGCACAGCAAAGGAAACTATAAACAAGAGGAAAAGACAACCCTCAGAATAGGAGAAAATATTTGCAAACATAGCAACTGACAAAGGATTAGTCTCCAAAATATACAAGCAGCTCATGCAGCTCAATATCAAAAAAAAAACAACCCATTCCAAAAATGGGCAGAAGACCTAAATAGACATTTCTTCAAAGAAGATATACAGATTGTCAACAAACCCATGAAAGGATGCTCAACATCACTAATCATTAGAGAAATGCAAATCAAAACTACAATGAGGTATCACCTCACACCAGTCAGAATGGCCATCATCAAAAAAGGTACAAACAATAAATGCTGGAGAGGGTGCAGAGAAAAGGGAACCCTCTTGCACTGTTGGTGGGAATGTAAATTGATAAAGCCACTATGGAGAACAGTATGGAGGTTCCTTAAAAAACTAAAAATAGAACTACCATACGACCCAGCAATCCCACTACTGGACATATACCCTGAGAAAAGCATAATTCAAAAAGAGTCATGTACCACAATGTTCATTGCAGCTCTACTTACAATAGCCAGGACATGGAAGCAAGCTAAGTGTCCATCGACAGATGAATGGATAAAGAAGATGTGGTACATATATACAATGGAATATTTCTCAGCCATAAAAAGAAACAAAATTGAGTTATTTGTAGTGAGGTGGATGGACCTAGAGTCTGTCATACAGAGTGAAGTAAGTCAGAAAGAGAAAAACAAATACCATATGCTAACATATATATGGAATCTAAAAAAAAAAAAAATTGGTTCTGAAGAACCTAGGGGCAGGACAGAAATAAAGATGCAGGCGTAGAGAATGGACTTGAGGACACGGGGAGGGGGAAGGGTAAGCTGGGAAGAAGTGGGAGAGTGGCATGGACATATATACACTACCAAACGTAAAATAGATAGCTAGTGGGAAGCAGCTGCATAGCACAGGGAGATCAGCTCGGTGCTTTGTGACCACCTAGAGGGGTGGGATTAGGGGGAGAGGATGGAGACGCAAGAGGGAGGGGATATGAGGATATATGTACATGTATAGCTGATTCACTTTGTTATACAGCAGAAACTAACACAGCATTGTAAAGCAATTATACTCCAATAAAGATGTTAGAAAAAAAAAAAAGGTATTCAGTAGTTTTAAAAGGGAGCTAGCTATGCACTTCGTGGCACCTCCTCTCATTGCCCCTTCACAGTTACATTAAGAGACAGGAGCTCTGTTAGCCTCACTTTATAGATGAGGAGGCTGAGACTGGGAGCAATTTAAATGGCAGACCCCACCCAGGTCACACAGCTAGAGTGAGGCCAGCACTCAACCCCACGGCTTCTCACTCCAAATCCTGTTTCCTTTTTGCAGCCACTGGACAGGAGGAACACTGAGGTTACACGCTAAAGCCAGTATTCTTCCTCAGTCATGTGAGGGAAGGAGAGTTGCCTGAGTAGGTGTGGAAAACTCCAGTGGCCTCTGCCTGGGGATTCCTGGGCAAGCAGGGACGTAGTGAGGAGTGTGGTGTCTGCACCTAGTGGTCCCTAGAGCCCCAATTCCCCCACAGCCCAAGGAAACGCCAGGTACTCCCAGTCAGGCTCTGCACCAGGCCGAGCTCCTTTCCTCTAGCTCCTGCCCCTCGGTTCCTCTAAAACCTGCCCCGAAGGAACGCTCCTCCAAGAGCCCCTCTGCAGTCTGACCAGCCCCTCTGTGCCTGCGCAACCACCCGCACCATCTGTACCGCGTTACTCTCAGTGCCCTGTCTCGGGGTGCTCTCCTGCTTTGTAACGTAAGCTTTGACCTTCCCATGTTCCCACTGCTTTCTATCCTAAGGCCAAGGGCAGTGGCTCTTCTATTTATCTGTAACGAGCCATGGGAGAGGGCTGTCGATAGCATAGATGCTCAGTACTTGTTAACAGATGGTCTGCTTCACCAACTGACTCACTGCCTGAGGGAACAGATGTTTCATTTAAAGAATGAGATGTTTTCCAGAAAAGAAGCAGTTAGGATGCAGAGAGGTCAAAGGGAAAATGATGGCCTCCTAGATCCTTTTCACCTCTTTTTCACAACTGTTGCTCTTTGGGGTGGGAGATTATTTTCTGCCAAGTCCACACTCTGAGAACCTGGACCCTGCCCCTTCTCTTCTCTTCCCTGTAGTATCCCTCCTGCTCAGTCCAACAAAACCGTCTTAAGTGCATAAATTCTTTTTATCGTGGAGACCCTTCTGAGCACAAGCTCCGTATACCTGAGGGAAAGATAACTATTTAACTGGTCCAGCCGTAATTGGCTAACTAACAAAGTCCTCATAGAGAGTCAAGGCTTCACCACAAGTCAGCCAACTCCCCCTTTACCTCTGATCCTTACCCCACCCCACAGGTCCCCAGGTGAAGTAGCTCCTCCCAGCCACCTGGTGCCTTCCCTGTTTCCCCTTCACAAAGATCTCCCCAACTCTTCTGAGCTGCCATATGCATTCATGGTTTTCAGTCCACATGCCAGCTCACAACCCTCCAAAAACTGCCTTTTTTCTCTTTACCACCTCTGAGTCCTGACTCCATCAGTCTGACCTCAGTGGTTTGCTGGTACTTATGAGATCATTTCTACCTGGCAAATGATTTCCATCTAGCAACACTATATGCAAAGAGAAGGTTTTGGACTCAGACAAACCTGGGATCAAGTTATGGCTTTGCCATTTTACTAACTGTTGTGTTGGGGTCACTTTTAACCTCCTTCAACCTCAGTTACCTTACCTGTAAACTGGGCCCAATACTGCCTAGTTGACAGAGTCACTGTGAGTATTAAATGAGACAACATGTATAATCCCTGTAGCACAGAGTTCTCAGTAAGCATTAGCTCCCCACCACCACCAGTAGAGTTATTGTAAAGATTAACTGAGTTAATATTTATGAACTATGGAACAGTGCCTGTCACATAGAAAACACACACAAAAAATAATTTCCCCCTTCCTTTTTTTCCCCAAGGAATGAACACTGGCATATCTAAACTCCATTTTGACCTATACTTATTTCCAAGCCAAGGAAACAGAATTTTATCTAAATCCACATACATTTCAGGGAAGGAGAATTTTGTTATTCGGCTAGAATGTAATTCTTTAATTCTATTTTTTAAATGTATCAAAATAAATTTGAGACGAGTGGAATTTATTCCTAATTTAGGCATACATAGAAAACTTGCCTCATTTCAGACAATAGGGCATGTGAACTCAGCTTTAGCCACTGTCCCCAAAGCATAGGCTGACACAAGAGCCAAACTCATCAGGGTGGTGACCAGGCAACAGAACCCTATTAACCATGGCCTTTGGAAGTGGTCAAGACATGTCAAACTCAGGGAATCTGGTATTTTTCAGATTCCACAGAATTTGGAGCCTCTTTCTAAGCTGAAGAGGAATGCTACCTTTCTGTTTAGTGGGCCTCTCAGTCAACTGCCCTTTAACCCACAAAGGGCTAGAACGCACATGATTCCCAAGGTTGGTCCAAATATTGGGCATGGAATGAGACCCCAAGGCCCTTTTGGGCTGCCACATCCATGGGTTGGAATCGATGAAAAAGACCCCATAGGTCCAGGTTAGCCTGGCAGCAGGAGCCGCAGGATGATGTCTTAGTTCGTGGAAACATTGCTGGCCTCCAGATTCCTGAGTGAACTCCAAAACACAGAAATGCCAACATGACCCAGGCTGCTCTCCAAGCTCCATGCCTGTGTCTATCCACAGATCTCTCTAAGCAACCCACATGGGCACTTTGTCCTGAATGAGAATACTCACAAAATAAAAACCCCAGAGATGCTGGGTTAGGAAAATGACAGTTTTCAAGCAGCTGCCCTTCTTTCAGGGGCTCCAAGCCCATCCACTGGGCTGGCACATGGGACCTTTCTTCACCTTCTCAGGCCCACATCCAGGACACAGCTGCATCAGGAGGGTGAATCGACCCCGGTACCAAGACAAAAAGGAAACGCAGCCTGCCTCGTGAGCTGCCCCTTCGTTCTACCCAGCCTACATGGTCCGTGCTGCTGGGCCTGGTAGGTTGCCAGTAGGATGTGTGATTTCTGGCACCAGGAGTCAGGAACCCATCTGGTTTATTTAGATGTGGTGCCACCATGGGGTGGGTCTCCTAAGGTTTCAGTGGCTTTCCACTTTGGATCTTCCCTTCACTCCACTCCCTAGAGCCCCTGCCAAGCCTGCCATGCTTCAGCCTGCTCCAAGCCAGCCCTAAGAATCTACTAATTAAAGGTTCTCCTTTGACATCTTTCATGCGGCAATTTAGGAAGCTCCAAGGCAAGTCCTAATCTGAGGACTTTAGCCCAGGTGGTATCACCTGGTTTGAACGTAGGCTTTTGACCCCAAAGCCTTTGGGGCACCAACCCATTCCAGAAGTTGTCAATCAAAAGGGAGAAGCAGGTTGGGCAAGTGTCCTTGGTCATCCCCAAAAGATCTACTCTTTGGTCTTCACATCTGTAGTCACTTTGGCCGTGGCTAAGTGGTTTTGTCTTCCCTTCATCCTCTGATTCCATACCCTGCTGTACCCACCCAGCAACCCCACAAATTGTAGATGAGCTGCTCCTGGCCCTTAAAGTAAACAGAGCCATGGCACATGGCACTTCCTGTGGTGACCTCCACCACCCTGGCAGTGGAGAGACATGAATAGAGCGCTCCTCAGCATCTCCTCCCAGACGGCCACTCTCAGTGATTCGGGGCACTGATGCCACTCCCTGGGGAAAATTAACTTCATGTCAGCCCCTAAGGTGATGGAAGAAGGCAGCCATTTTTCCCTTAAAGCACAGGAATGATGCAAGTAACAGCAGCTGTCATTTAATTGGGTAGTAATGTGGGAGCCATCTATTACAGGAAGAGCTTCTATGCCAGGGATGATTGACTGGAAGAGGCTGCCTGAAGAGCTATGCTGACAACTCCAGCAAAGGATGCTATGATTGGTTAGCAATGTCTTCCATGGGTGTGAGGAAGGAAAGTGGGAACATGGGAGCTACATATGTGCCATCTCTGTCTTTCATGTAACTTCCAAAAACCTCCTCCTTCCTAGATGACAGCATCTACCCCACAGATGGGGTGGGGAGGACAATGAAAACAGCATCTTAGATGTCCTTTCTAATCTTTCTGGGAGATGGTCCATCCTTTAGCACCTCCCGATCTCATGAGTTCATTCAGTCCAGCATCAAAGGACCCTTTGCTCTCCATGCTAGAAGCTGCTGACTTGTCCTTCACCCGAGTTTCAGCCTGAAGCCATCACTTCCTCTCTATGGCCCCGCGGACACCCTCGTTCCAAGCACCATTCCCAAGAAAGCTGGACCACTGACCCTTCCCTTGGTCCTCCTATCCCTACTGACCTATATGTTTCATGCCACCTTGATAAGTTATCCCTTCCTGTCATCTACAGTCTTCGTTCCTTTCCCTCCCGTTGGCCCATTCATTCTAACTTCTCCACACACTAGAGGATGGAATTCTCCTCTGGCTATTTGTGGGAGGCTATTTTTGTATATTTCACCGAAGTCAACACTTAACTGAGAAATCTCAGTGCATATAGAACTTAGATACCAAAAAATCACACTCTGTCCCTACCTGTTGCTTCTCATTCCTGTACGCACTTCCGTGGTCTACATATTGTAGGTATTCATCATAACACTACATATCAAAGCCATTCCCTTATCTTTGGTTTCGAAAGCTTCTGCTACCAAGCCACAGAGAGTGTGATCATCCCCTTCGCACCAGCCTTCTCCCTGCCCGAGCCCTGAATGTCCCTTCCCAGCTCTGAGTCTTCTCATGTTTTCAGCCCCAAACGGTGGGCTCACACCCCCTCTCCCCTTGTTGGTCTTTTTTTCTCTCTTTCCTTCTTCAGTCAGAAGGAAGTGAGGCACCACATGAATAAATGTCCTTCCCAAGGAAAATATATTTTTGGCCCTGATTAGCAAATAATTTTTCAGCTTGAATAACACAACTCTCCATCATTTTATTCCTGTCAATTTTTAAGCAATAGCTTAAGCAGTAGTAGGTTGTTTGGGGGCAGCCAGGAAAATGAGCTCTGGCCCAGGAGCCCCAGACTAAAGGTAATCAGACAGCAGGCCCAACGGCAGCAGCATAAACTCTCCATTTCTGTTGTTTTTTCTTTCCATTTGGTTTCCATGGGGCCCTGTGTTGGGGGCAGGGAGGACTTCCAAAAGTACTGATTTGTATTCTTTAGAAAAATAAGGAACCAAATTTCAGGATGGCAAAAAAAAAAAAAAAAAAAGAGCATTAAGAAATGTGTAAGGGACCAGTACCTAAGAACTTTGGGTGCCTATCATTTCCAGAAACCCAACTCCAAGGCTAATTTGGAGGGTACCTCATTGACTGCCGTTTCTATCTAAGTGCTCTTTAATAGGTATCAAAATCCAGAAGAGGTTGTACCTTCAGGACTTGGAAATATTTTCCATCCAACTCACAGCCCAGAATTGTAATGTCCTATTTTGGTGCTGAGACTGAGAAACTCCTCTCCTTTAGGGTTTTTTTGGGTTTTGGTTTTTGCTTTGTTTTGTTTGAAATTTTATACTACCCTGTGATATTTTATTTACTCTCCTTTAGGTTTTAAACAGTCCTGTGATTCAGCAAGCCAGCAGGCTTCTCTGAGTCATCCATATTTTCTGGGATTTAACACTGGGACCTATGACTGAAATTCACTAAAAGGAAACAACTGAGAACTAGAAGTGGGCATGGCAAATCAGAACTCCTGAGGGCCAAAGCTGATGAGCCTCTGAGTTTGACAGACTAAACAAAGTTGGAGAAAAGTATATCCATCTTCCCTTGCAAGCTCAGATCCCCCTGATTCTGGCACCAGCCTGAGACACCATTTTATGCCTCATCTTTGCAGAACCTCTTAGCTAATTGTCAAGAAATCATGGAGTTTTTCTTTGCTAGCCCTAAAATAGATGCCTTCAAGAGTATTTGTTTTTTTATAAAAGCTTCTTGGAGTTGAAATTCACCTCTAATGGTAACATGTAGTGGGGAGAAGATGGTGTTGGGTTTCTAAAATCACACCATACAGGGACCCACCCCATAGCGTGATGGTGGAGAGAGGGAGAGCAGTGGGTGCGTGCCTCTCCTCCGCCATCGCGTCACAGTGCACTGTCCTAAAAGGAACAATGCTAAGTATCTAAAACATACATCACTCGTTCATTCATTCATTCATTCAAAAGATATTTGATTGAGTTCCCCCTGTGTGCCAGGTACTATCCAGGTACTAGCAAGACTGCAGCAAACCAAACTGACAAAAACCCCTGCCCTCATGGTGCTTACAAATTCTAGACACACTAACAGAACATATTAACATATGAAGTAGGGGCTTCCCTGGTGGCGCAGTGGTTGAGAGTCCGCCTGCCGATGCAGGGGACGCGGGTTCGTGCCCCGGTCCGGGAGGATCCCACATGCCTCGGAGCGGCTGGGCCCGTGAGCCATGGCCGCTGGGCCTGCGCGTCCGGAGCCTGTGCTCCGCAACGGGAGAGGCCACAGCAGTGAGAGGCCCGCGTACCGCAAAAAAAAAAAAACATATGAAGTGAACTTTGCAAACAGTGAACAAAACTCATGGTTCTGTTTTTTCTGTGATACTGTAAAAAAAGACTTAAAAGTTTTAGACAAGATAGGCACTAATAAGAGTACAATCTCGTGGGTAAATCTATTTCTACCAGATCATTTGGAGGCCCACCACCTGCTTCCTCTATCAGGCATACTTTTCCCTGGAAAAACTGGTCTAAAAGCGGGTCTACCTTCCTCGGAAAGCTGGGCAATTTTTTACCCCTTTATAACCATTTCTTTAAGTGAGCCCCAGTTTCCTCCTCTGTAAAATGAAATTATGACCAGGGATCACGAACAAGTTTAACTGGAATAATATGTAAGAAAGCACTTGGCACTATGCTTAGCGTCAGGTATGCAAAAAATTCATTTCTGAGTCACCCAAAGGTCATTCCTATCAGGTGGCAGAGCCGCGCATATTAATCCAGTTGCCCTGTTCATCCACACTCCTCCGACCGCTCCTCCTGGGATCTCTTCCACTTCTCCACCTCGCAAGTGCCGCTTCATCTCCAGGACCCTTCACACACTCCCTGACAGAGCCGGCCCTCCCTCCCTCCCCGCCGCTCAGCGCTGGACAACACGCCTCCCTTACAGCAAGCAGCAGCTCCTTTGTAATTATTTGTTCACTTTTCTTTCTCCCTTACTAGATTTTGAACTCTTTAAGGGCAAGGATCATGCTGTAATCTTCTCGTTCAAGTTTATATCTCTGTCACATGCCTAGCACGTGAATAAACAAAATGAATAAATACTTTTCGAGAGAATAAATAAATGGATGATAATCTCATAGCGAAGTGAGCCCTCAGTCACTGCGCGCTCCACGGCTCCTGGTGTTTTCAGTGCACGATGTGTGCTTAGGGGCAAGAGCTCGCCAGACGAGAAAGAGCTGTTTTGCAAACCCTGAGAGGGAAAGGGAGGCGGAGGCATCTCTTCAGTAAATAAAAAGCTGCTGATTGGCTTAGTGGCTGGCCCCAAACTGGAGTGAGAACTGGTCTATTAGCACAGTCCAAGAGGGGCTGGATATGGGCTCTGAGCCGGCAGAACGGGAATGGACAAGAGTGGGACGGAGGTGGAGCCGGGGTCACGCACCGCAGCTGCCTGTGGGGTTCCTTCCACGTGCCCCTCCCTGTGGACCCAGCCTCACCCTCCACGTGGCAGCTGTGAAGCCCCAGTAGGCTTCCAGGCCTGGCTTTGCCTCTTGGCCTTCAGTCTATGGGCATCCTCACCACCTCACCTTGACCTCCCTGAGCAGACACTTAGGATACGAGCTGCTGGGATTACAGCCGTCACACTCATGTCCATTCACCTGAGGTCATCACCGTCAAAGAACACCAATGCCAGAATCTTCCTCCACTGTAGCAGGAGGAAAGCCAATCCCATGTTCCTGACCATAAGCCCATGGCACTGCAGGATCCCAAGTGCCTTTTAAATCACCAAAAATATCAAATACTTCCAGTGTAACTACCCCATAATGTGTACTTTACTAAATTTTAAGTCTTTGAAAGTTGGGGATTTGTGTATAATATGTCACGGCGTTGGCCCCAGATTTCTTAGCACGACCTTCAAAATTCTCTGCAAAATGCTCCCAAACTACCCTCCTGGGCTTATCTCCTCTGTGCGCCCCCTGTCCCTTCTGCTCCCACTGCCTGGACCCCTCCACACCTTAGGGAAGGCCCCGTGGGGTTTTCAGCTGATTGTAAGTTCTTCCAGGACCTACTGCCGTATCGGCACCATGGGTGCTGGGAAACCTTGCCCTGGCCTCTCCACCCAGCGGTCACCCTGGGCTGTCAGCTCTAAAAGAAAGCAGAGCCTGGGAGAGTAAAGGCCATGAATGCTTCTTCTTCGCTGCAGCTTTCTGAACAACCCTCCACCCCACCTCCACCCTTGCCGCCTCTGGTTGGTGGAAGCCCTCTCATTACCTCCTGTGTGGGAAGCAGTCTGGGGGTCCCACAGGCAGGCGGATTCCAGTGTAGTCTTGGTGGAGCTTCCCTCTCCCCCAGCCCTAGTCCAGAGAGACTCATTCCTCTACCCTCTGTGGTTAAAACAAATCATAAAAATGATAAATCATAAAAATGACGCAATAAAAGGCATACATTGTCAGAGCTGGGCGTGGACTAGGGTGGGGAGAAGGTGTGGAATGAGGCCTTTGGCTCCTGGTGGGCTCTGCTGGGCCAAAGCACTCTCTGGCTAATGTCTCTCGTGTATCAGGGCTCATCTTTCTGAACATCGCCCAGACCCCTTCCCAGGCCCACCCGACTCGGGAGTGTGCGGGGCAGATGTGGAGACAGAACTGAGATGTGCCCATTTGCTTCTGATTGGAAAAGGGTGGGGTGTCTTTGTGTGCCTCACCATTCAGACATTCTTCATGGTGCTATTTTTATCAACAGTAATCATTAAATTGGTGTCAGATGGGCTGGTCCACTTCCTTACACCGGGGCTTTTCCAGGCAAAAGATGTGGTATGTGGCCCACATGAACGCACCTCTGGAACCCTAGGTCTCAGAGCGAGTCCCTCTAGTCCTGGACTGTGTTCCTATGGCAACGAGAGCAAGGCTCCTCATCACTGAGGGTTCATTCCTGACCCGATTCATTTAACAGACATATGTTGAGCACCTTCTAAATGCCAGGCATTGAGCAAGACACTGCGGACTCACAAAAAATATTATCTCTACCTCCTAAGAGACGTGCATTTCATGAGAATGGGCTGTCACGTGAAGTGGCAGTGTCTACTGGGCTGTGCATGTCACAGAAACACAGTGGAGGGAGGATTTGTTTAGTCTGGGCCTCACAGAAAGCTCCATGGAGGTGGTAGCACTCAGCCAGGGCTTCAAAGATAGAGTTAAGTGGATGAAAATACAGGAAAGGGAACCAAGGGCAGAGGCATAAAAAAATGACTCCATAGATTTATCCAAAATCCAGCTGTGGATGCAGCTGTCACCATGGGAGTCCCAGACCCACACCTGCCTGGAGCCTCACCCTGGGAGGCTGTGAGGAAGAGGGCTTCGGGGCAGGAATGCCATCTGCTCACTCCCAGGGCCCTGGCCGTTCTGACTCTGGTTTCAGAGTTTGGCCCCTGAGCAGCGCCCAGCCTCTGGGACAGGGGGGACAGGGGACGCACAGAGGAGATAAGCCCAGGCTTGGCCTGTAATGGCTAAAGGGACTCAGGAGGTTGAAGTTAGACGTGAGCCAGGAACCTGCACCGCAGTCCGCTTGCGGATCTTGTGATTGAGAACTTAACTCTCAAGTTAGAACTGGGGCCTCTCACTAGACACAGGTAGCAAGGATGAGTCATTCTATGGAGACTAAGGGCAGAATTTTCTAGATTCTCAATCTTTGAGTTGGGATTATACTTCTTTTAATTAAATGCCTGGAAATTCAGGGTGAAATTTCACAGAAAACGAAAATGGGGCATAACATGAAAATGGGCAGAAATATGGCCCTGAGTGATGGCAGAAAGTGGTTTTGCAGATGTCCCCGGACATCCAGGGCTTGGCGCTCTGGTTTTCATTTCCTCTGACCAGACATTCCAAACTCCACCCCCCACGAGTCACGTGGATGCCCAGGCTCAGGCCCACAGGGCGCGGCGGGTGTCACTGAAAGGGCCTCCTCGGCGGCTGGCGTCGGCCAACTGGAAGGGCCTGGGGTCACCTGTCTGGTCAGGAGCCTCTCTGCTGTAGGCCTCTTTGGCCTTACAGTCTGACTAAAGCAACAGTGAAATTAATGGGATCCTGATGCTCTGACTGAGGCCATTTCCCCGTGTCTCCAAACAGGGATGAAAGAGGAAATGTCATTTGGACGCCAGGAGGCTTTTGAAATTTTCAAGAGGGACCATGCTGACAGCGTCACCATCGAAGACAGCAAACAGATTCTGAAGCAGAGGTAAGGCTGGCGCGGTGAGCAGCTGGTCCTCCAAAGCTTAGCTGGGCCAGCCTAGAGAAAATTGATTTCTGAAAAAAAGGCACAAGGTGTGTGCAGTTTCACGTTGAATGACATCCAGCCTGGTACACTTCTCTCCCATACGTTAAGCCTCACCATCCCATTACTGCTGGGTAAGCGACGTTAGAGCAGGGCTGTGACTGACAGCACTTTGTATACAATTCTCACATCTCACATGAATTCTCATCAGCCTGGGACTCTATTGCTATTTCACTGCCCCAAAGGCAAAGGAAAAAAGTGTCTACAGACCAAATGATACATCTTAGAACTCTAGGCCCTCTGGCTGCTCAGGAAAGCCGTCCTGTACTTCTTGGTCAAAGGAAGTATTCACATGCACATCCTGTGACCCAGACACCTCTGGTGTGTTCCCCAGGCCGGAAGCAGAGCAGGCTACAGCATCTGCTGACAGGTTGTCCAGCAAGCCTGTGTTCTGGACCCTTTAGAAAAAAGTTAGAGGTACATCATTTGTTTCAACTAATCCATGAATTCGACGCATGTCCTCAAACTGGACGTGTGGCTCTAGAGTTCAAAAACTAGAGTTCTAGACTGCGAACTCTCATATGTCACATATGACTGCATCTCAGCACACAGTACATTTTCAAAAACTATTTGTTGAATTAAAATGAGATCCAGGTTTGAGAGTCATATGTTTATAAATGTTTCAAGGAAGCATGAGAAGGGGATGAGCTCTCTCAGGAAAACATGTGGAAGTACAAGGGCCTGGAGGGTAGAACCAGAGGGAAAGCTTTCAAGGAAATGGGTGGGGGGTAGGGAGGAGGCCATGAGGGAGACTGAGAAGAGGGGAAGAGCCAGCAGGAAAGACCTGCCTGAGAGCCAAGAGGGGAGACGGCTCCCAGAAGCGTGTTGTCGGGGGTGTCAGATGCTCCAAAGAAACAAGCAGGAGGCAGCAGGCAAGTGCATGGGGGGCTGGCAGCTGGAAGAGCACGGGTTGGGCGCTGGGAGGGAAGGGGCAAGTGAGAAGGAATTGAGCAAAGGAGAGAGGGTGAGCAATGTGTTCAGAAAGCCTGTGAGAGGTGGGAGACATTTGTAAAAGAAAAAGGGGAGTGGCCTGAGGAGAAGGGAAGTTGGTTTCAGAAGGGGAGAGAGTTGGGCAAGATTGTAGGCCTCAGGCAGAAGCAAGCCAGTCGGCGGGGGGCGAAGGGGGGGGCGCGGAGAGCGAGAGAGAGAAAAACAAGGGAAACACTGACCCAGCAAGGCTCCAGGGAGCCGGGCAGTAGGGAATGTCAGAGGGAGGGGAGCCTGGAAGGAAGCCTGAATAGAAAAACACAGCAAGTTGGGCTGATGCTGATACATTTAGAAGTGGAAGGAGAAGTGGGGGAAAAGAAAAAGGAAAGGCAGGGCTTCCCTGGTGGCGCAGTGGTTGGGAGTCCGCCTGCCAATGCAGGGGACACGGGTTCTTGCCCCGGTCCGGGAGGATCCCATGTGCCGCGGAACGGCTGGGCCCGTGAGCCATGGCCGCTGAGCCTGCGTGTCCGGAGCCTGTGCTCCGCAACGGGAGAGGCCACAACAGTGAGAGGCCCACGTACCGCAAAAAAAAAAAAGGAAAGGCAAGCAGCATTGAGCACCCAGCCCAGCCTGTTGACCAGTGATGTTTGCACTTGGGGGGCATGGATCCCAGATCACTTTAGGAATTCAGTGAAGGCCAGAGCAGCCCTCCTAACCAAAGAGGTGTCTGCACCTGCTGTGACCCAGCAGTTCCCCTCCTGGGTTTTGAGCCATCATGCCTCAGTATCTATAGGGATTGGTTTCAGGACTCCCATAGTTACCAACGGCTCAGGCTCAAGTCCCTTATATAAAATGGGTAGTACAGTCGGGCCTCCAAATCCACAGGTTCCGCCCACGGATCCAGAGGGCCGACTGTATCTCCCGAGAGGTTCTCATGGATTCAGGAGGGGACATACATGAGGATGTTCACAGCAGCTCTGTTTGTGGCCAAGGAGCACTGTAGACCTTGTGGGCATCATCCCTGGGGAAGTCGAGAGATAGAATGCTGGGGAGCTCTCTGTGCAGGCTGCATGTTGGGGAGTCGGATGTGGCAGGTGGGAGATGGATTAATGCACACATACCAACAAGGACAGCACTAAGTAAGAACACACGATTTATGTAAATTATAAACAGATGCACACAAAGCAAACAAAAACAGCTGAACAAAAAGTATACTTTCACCTACTTTGACCGTAAGAATGGCTGCCTCTGAGGGGAGCAGAATGGGAGCCCAACATGGGATATGAATGATAGATGAATAAACCAAGGGGTGGGGAGAAGATAAAGTGAATCTAGGGAAAGCTGAAGACTCTGTCCCCAGAGGAATGGAATATGCACATCCACACAAACTTTAGCCTGTGAATCCAGGGGTTTCACAGACTTTCCAATGCTTCCTCCCTGGTGCAGGCCATGTATTTTCAGCAGAGTCAGTTAGATGTGTTGAAGCAGGACACCTTGTTCGTCTGGAGACAAGCATATGAAGCTGGATGACAACTGCCTCGTCCAGTGACTTCCGAGGAGCTCTCAGCTGTGTCCGCACCTCAGGCTTCATAGCTTATACGGGCACCTCGTAACCCTTGCTTCACAGTAAAATGACCCATGGAGCCTGTAAAAGCTACCAGAGCCTAGGCCTGACTCCCCAGATAGTCTCACTGAATTAGGTAGAGCCTGAGCATCCATTTGTTTCAGGATTCCAACATGCCACCAGGTTTGAAAACCACTGGCCAGACAGAGACCTTGTCCAGAGACCTTGAGACCCAGAACCTCTGCAGGAAAGCCTCAAAACTCCACAGGTTAAACCAGTTACCAGGCGACTCCTCTGCACCTTCAGGTTGAAGAACCACTGGCTTAGGAAGAACATAATACTTTGTCTTCCTTGTTCTAGATTGGCGTGGCTCCAGGATCGGGCTTGTACCCTTGAGTTTAGGTCTTTTCCCAGCGGGGGGTGGGTCGAGGGGATGGCAGAGATGAGGATGTTGTGGGCTTCCAACCCAGAGCTCGCTTAACTCTAGTAGAATAGTAGAGTTCTGACAGCCCACGGGACAGATGTGCTTTGGGGTTCAAATACATCTAAATCGCACAGGATGGGCTGGTAATAATGGTGGTCCCATCTTCCTTGTGGCCATGAAGCAAAGGAATTAATGAAATTCACACAAAGCTCTCCTCTGAGAAGAGGTTTTCCCAGGAGTAAATCAGTCTTTTAAAATCAAATGAAAAGTCAGGAGGCCAGCCCACATTTTTAAAATGTCTACATCTGTTCAATGTTACCAATTATTAAAGGAATATTTGGTACTGGGGAGAGTAAGCCATGACCTACTCTTTTCTCAGGATTGGAAACTTTTTTGCATTCACGGAGAGTATTCAATTATCAGATATTACATGCTCATAACTGTGATGGCAGAGGACAAAAAGAAATGTTTTTATATGAAAACAAATAACTACAACCAGTGCTCCCATAGCAGACATCAAAATAAAGCATGACTTCCATGCCTCCCTTTAGGAAATGGTCTGCAGTAACCCTGATCCCTTCCACAGATTTGCTCCCATTCCCTCTACTGACCAGGAGCACCACATGGACCATCTGTGGGAGGACTGACCGGTCCTGGGAATACAGACATGTGCCAGAGGGGTGTTCCTCAGGGCGGCGTTAAATTGCTGTTCCCTAACCCTACTTCTAGCAGACTTTCTCTTAGAAAGTCTTACCTTTCTGGTAATCCTAAGCCACCAAGACCCACAGGCCTGGGCTCCCACTTTATTCCCCACTTCTCACGTCAAATAACTCTGCCATCCGATGGCTCAGGTGTTGAGCCGTCCTGTTGGAAAAGTCCACGAAAGAGGGGCTTAGGACCCCACACACGAACCTTGGTGCAGCTCAGCCTTGTTAGCCAATGGCAAGTAGCTTCTAAGCTCAAATGTAGGGATTGGTGGCCCAGATCCCTTTGAATTCCCTCAGCTCCCTCAGAGTGCAAGGCTGATGCAGAGATGCAGGAGGGGACCATCAATGGCTCAGACATCAGTGTTACTCAGTAGGAGCGATTTCTTCCCCTTCTTGCCAGCACCCTTTGCTACCCCACAGGGAACTTCTAGCGCATCTCAGCTCTGTCCCCACTCTGGGGAAAGTTGTGCTTGCCTGCCTGTGACAACAGAAACAAGATGTTGGCACATTCATGGGATATTTACCCTTCGGTGAACTAGAGCACGTGAGCCAATTCTTAAGCCGGATTTTTCAATAGAAGACAATTCAAGTAGAAGTGCAGTTGAAAATCACTACATTTTTCAGGCATGACTCATCCTCATAGTATATAATAACATGAAGAGAGGCTGGAAACCCCATGCTTGGCAAATTCCAGTGCCTGGGCACCACACAGCTAACTTTCTTTTGTGGTAGATCTTTCATGCAAACTGAATCCCCTGTCACTGAGTCCCATTAAGTAACAAAAGAATAAATAAATGGGGAGATTAGCCACAATTGGAAACGAAGGCATTGATAATGTGAACTAAACCAAGAAAAGCACCCCTTCACTCAGTTGGATCCTTAAGATAGAGAATAGATCAGCAATCTAACGCCAACAGGAAAACTGGACCAAGAGTGGCGAGAAATCTCGTGGCACCATCTGGAAATAACGTCCATGACAAATAGGAGCTCCCTGGTTCCTATTAGACTCCAGATTTAACCTTTATTATTTTGCCATTTGTTTTTTGTATTTACACCTTGTCTCCTGAACAAGAATTGTGAACTCTGAGAGCAGAGATTAGATTAGAATCTTCTAAGCCTCCCACAGTTTTTTAAAACAGTGCTGGCCACAAAAATGGTACTCAAGAACACTGCTTTTGGGCTTGAGAATGACAATTTGAACTTGACTTTGAGAAACCTTAGCAGCCAAGAAAACTGCGTGAGAACCGCTTCCTAGAAGTAGGTGAATGCAGCAGCGGCTTCCTGAGAGTCAGGGAAGGAACCGCTCAATGGGAGACAAGAGGGCAGCCATCTTGATGGGGAAATGGGATGAAAGTTTCTATTTCGGTATTTTTAAAAAGTGTAAAGGAAATGAAAGGTGGATCTTCATCACAATATAACAGAGGCAGCCAAAGTACCATGTCAGGGACAAGTCAACAGAGGAAAGAAAGGGCATAGATACAGACTATACAGACATACGGTCTTTCTCTCTGATGGGGAAGAAAATTGGATGTTTGTTCACTCTATGAATAATCAACATATTAGGTTAATCACCCCAGACCAGAAGACAGGAAAGACTGAAAGGTAGGAAATAGCCCAAAGGCAGGCAGCATGAATGCAGGGAGCTGAGCAAGGAGTCGTTGAAGTGGCCTGGGGGAGAGCGACAGCTCCTTCCCAAGGCAGGTGGAGTAGGGTGAAGCTCAGTGGGACGTCAGGATAGGTACTGAGGACATAGAATGGGCGAGACTCCAGGGCTGAGTGAAGGATCTAATGGAGAGCAGGGCAGAGGATGGTGTGCAGGTTACTGGCATGAGCACCTGGATGAGTGGGTGCTGTGCAGCGAGAGGAGAAAGGATGGGAGGAAGGCACGGAGGTCTTCAGGGAAGGGCATCAGTTCTGCTCTAGATCCCATGGGTTTTAATTATCTGCAGGGCATCAAATGGGCAATTGGATAGTGGGTCAGGAAATAAAGCAGGGCCGAGATGGAGATCTGGGAGGTGTCCCTAGAGGTGACCAATGAAGGCACTGCCTAGAGTGGAACGAATGGAATGCCCAGAGAGAAGAGGTAGCTTGAGGAGAGGGTCTAAGACTAAACCCTGACCATCACCAACATCTAAGGAACAGGCTGCAGAAGAAAAGCCTGAACAGGAGACTGAGAAGCAGCAGCCAGGGAGAGAGGACAGAAAACGGAGGTGGGTGATGTAACGTGGAAGCCAACGGGAGAGAATTGTTTCTACTCTGTGGACAGAGCCTGGCGCACAGTGGGTGCTGTTGGGTGGGTGAGGGCTGGATGTCACAGGGAGCCAGGCTTGTGAAGGAACAGCGAGAGCGCTGCGTTCCTTCTTCCTTCCAAACCCAGGCCTCACCCCAAGGTAGAGCTTTCTCTGCGCGGGCAGGTGGGCAGAGCAGCCTGTCGCGCCCCACTCTGGAACTGCCCCCCAGCACCATATGCTCCTCACATGGAGCCACGCAGAGATTCCCCGATAGGAATGTTTTGGCACCGGGAGTAGGAGACCCTCAGGGGCTCACAGGTGGTACTGGTTGAGTCTCAGCGGCTCCCCGGTACCAGCCTCCTCCCAGCAGCCTCAGATATCGTCCAGGAGGGCGGCACCCCTGGGGAAAGTCAGCACAGGTTCAACCACCTGGACCACATCCCTAATGGGAATGTGCCCCTTTTAGAAGCTCAGGAGTCAGGAGGCTCCCGCTTGGGAAGATCAGAACGTGGGCTGGGGCGGGAGGAAGGGGAGGGGCCGGGGCTGGGGGAGACTTGGGCTGTGTGGAGGTGCAGGGTACCCAGGAGGAACAGGGAAGAAGTGCGGGGGGCCACCTTCTTTCTCATCTCTCCCGCCATCCCTTACTCCCCTCCTTCCCCCTCAGGGCTGTGCTTCCTTAGGCAAGGGTTTGTCTTGACAACCAGAGATCAGGAAAACATGTGGGTGGGGTGGTCCGAGCAGTGACAACTGCAGCCTGAAGGGAAAATGGTCTGGCGGAGACAGGGCGGCCCTCAGCCCGCACCTCTTCAGTGGGAAAGCCCTTCTGAGCTCGCGCTGGGCTGCAGAGGAGAGCATGGAACAGCTCCTGGCTCCCGATGGTGTCCGCCGGCCCGGGTGTGGGGCGGCTCTTCGGAGACGGTCGACCGCAGCGCTAAGCAGCTCCTCGCCGTGCCCCCTAAGGCACACGTGGGCACCGGCCAGGCTGGGGGGCTCCCTTCCAGGCCTGTCGGAGCTTCTCTGAGCCGGGCTGCTGCGGAGATGGCCCGTTCTGCCTGCAGGATCTTCCCTCCTCCAGCTCTACTCTGGTTTCCTCCAGCATTGACATGAATGTCAGCAGCTTTGCAGCCCTGCTCTTGTGTTTTCCTCATTCCCAAGAATCTAAAGCTTCCAGAACTCTCTGGAACAGGCAGTAAGGGGGGCCACTCATTGAGCAATTGAGGACTATCAAACCCCATGAAATCCTAGGTATTGGGGATGGATGCAGTGACCACCAAACAATTAGAGCCCCGCACTTGGCAGAACTTCAAGTATGAAGATAGTCCTCATCTAAGTGGCCCGGGCCAGACCTCAGAGTCTGTCTGCCCAGGGGACAGAGACCAGAATGAGCCCACAGAGCCCAGCACAGTGATCTACACATGATATGAATATTTGCTGAGCTGAATTCAGTCTTCATGGCATCAAATGGGATTGCACTTCTTTCTCTCCAGAAGGTGACAGGCACTAGCTGAGGAAGGGACATATGTCATCTGTGATGAGCCTGAACACCCTTAATAAGGAGGCAGAGGTGGAGTCCCAAGAAACCGAACACTAAGAGAAAATTTAGTCCCCTTCCCTGGAAACGTCTGTCTGCAATCTCAGGCCCAGCAGACACATTCAGAAAATAGCAGTGACATCATTCACGCCTCTTTTCCACTGAGCCTGGAGGCTGCGGGGCACTCTGACCTTTGCTTGTGTTGTTCCCCTGCCTGGAATGCCCTCTTCTCCCCACTTCCTCTAACAAACTCCTGCTCGACTAAAGCATTTATGGATGAAACAATGTGACATCTGAGATTTACTGGGATCCAGAAAGATTTGGGGATGGGGCATTGACATTTCATAAGAGCCCGCTGTGTGTAGGGGCCTGGATGGTATGGTTTTTACAGAGACCATTTCCTACACTTCTCCATCACGGGTTGGGGTCTCAGGGGGCATCTCAGGAATACCTGTTAGAAAATAGGAGTCATTCAGTAAACTCAACACAGCATCTGGCGGACTAGTGGGCAGCAATCTAAGAGAGTGGAGAAGTTTCTGGTAACATAGGGAAGGACTCATAATGCTGAGTAAAAACAAAACACCCAAAGCACAAAAATCATATATTGGTATGATCTTAACTCTGCAAAAACTGGCCAGAAAGAAGACTGGATGGATCTCAAAATGAGCTTATTTCTGGGTAGGGGATAATTAGGGATTTTTTCTTCTTGTTTTTATATGTCCAAAATGTGATTTAACATCATATATAACAGGAGTAAGCAAATTCTTTCTGGAAAAAGCTAGATAGTAAATATTTTCAACTCTGCAGGCCCTATAGTCTCTGTCCCAGCCACTCGACCCTGCCTTTGCAGTGTGAGAGCAGCCTTAGACAATAAACAAACGAATCGGTATGGTTGTGTCCCATACTACTTGATTTACAGAAACTGGTGTTGGGATGGATCCGCATCATGACCAGCCATAGTTTGCTGGTCAGAAAAAAAAAAAGGATAAGAAAAAAAAAAATGTTCTTTAAGTATTCTTTGACTCTAAGATCTTGGCACTGTGATTAATAGAGCACAGCACAGGAGGCTTACAGCCGTGCTTTACTCTGGTTTCCTTGTATCATAAAATACTAGAAATCAAAAGTAGATTTGATAAATCTACATAAATCAGAGACTATGAGAATGAAGTTCTATGCTGGAGAGAGGAGTAAAAATTCACGATACCAGTAATTAATACAAATTTTATCTCTACTTTTAAGCCTAATATATTTCATTCATTTAAATTTTCTTTTATGTCTTTCGATAAAGCTTTATAATATTTTAGAGACCTCTCGGAAAGCTCTTATTTTTAAAACATAATTTAGGATGAACAGAAAAGCTTAAGCTCTCATTTCTTTTTTTTTTTCCCTCCAGATTTTCCGAAGCAAAGGCCCTGGGAGAAAGTATAAATGAAGCAAGAATTAAAATTGGTAAGCCCATGATATTCTGTGAGCCTCTTTCACAGGCCATTTTCCTGGTGAAAATCAGGTCATGATGTGCTTCCAAATAGCTGTGAGGATGAGTTTCAGGAGGTCCCTGCCAAGGAAGCCGCTTTCAGAGCACCTCTCCTTGGAAGTTTGTCATCTCTCCTACCATCCATCAAGAGAAGTACTTTCTTTTGTCTAGAACTTGAATTTTTCGTCCTCATACAGCCTTGAGCTCTAGCATCCGAATGAGAAAGTTTTGCTTTTCCTGGTGTTTTCCAGCAGTAGCCCAACTGGTCATAACTGTACAATTATAGCGACATTTCTCGTTTTCAAGTGCCATGGAACGCTTTTACACCTCCCAGAGCTTATACTTATTGTTTTTGGCCCAGGTGCCCAATTTTCAGCGCCATTTCAGTAAGCCGCCTGGAGGATGAGAGGAAAGAATGAGTCACTGTGCCTTCCCAGGGCACAGGCTGCCCAGCAGGGCTCCCTCACTTTAGTGAGCATCCCTGGACCCGTGAGGTTAAGGCAACAGGCTAACTCGAAAATAGTATGCCTCAGATCTTTGTCAAAGTGAGAGGAAAATGCTTCTTTCACAGCAGGCTAGAAGACACACGGTGACCCATCTCCCAGGCTGGGGCAGCTTCACGAAGCTGCAGCTTCCCTGTGGCTTCGTCTCTGTGCTAGGGAAAGCAGGAGTTACCTGGTCACAGCGACTCCCTGTGTCCCTCTTGTCCTCACCTTTCTCCTCTCATAAGTGAGGACAGGACGGAAGCCACTATGAATGTCCCTTTTGGCTTTTCCTACAGAATATGGAAGCTCACAATAGCCTCAGGTCACTTCAGTTAGGGAAACAGGGAGCCCCACGTTCTCTTCTGTGGCCTGAGTGGAAAGAGTTGAGGCCACCAAGCCCTGAGCCATGCCCAGTACCAGGCCAAGAATCTCCAGAGTCTCTGAGATTCTTGACTTAAGGTCCAGGATCTTGGATGGAGGAAAAATGCATCTTTATTTTCACTAACCTCTAACTTCAGTTTAGCACTCCCTCCAATGATGAATGTCGGCAGCAGACCACAGTAGAAGTAGCAGCACCTGTCACAGCGGAAATCACAGACATTTTCATTTCACAGCACAGTTAGCAGACATCATAAAATATCTTTTATACTCATCGGTACTTCAAAATTACAGGAGCTATTAGACTCACCAGTAGATCTTGTTATTTAACGCATTTATATAAAAGCACATAGATATTTCTATATCACAAAAATTTTGATAACTACTTCAGTGTAATTGGTCTCTCTTAAAATCCTATGTAAAACTCCTTTCTTGGCGTGAATTCTCAAAACTCCTAATACTGCATGAAAAAAAAAATTGGAGGTCAGGAGCACTTTTCTAGTGATAATATCCGTAGTTTATCTGATTCTCAAAGGGGTCAGTGACCCAAACCAATAGTGAGGGAAGGGGAAGCAGGCTTAAGTGGATCCAGAGCCGGCTTGTCAGAATTGTCTGACTGGAAGCTCCTAACGGTCTGTTTGCATCCCTGGGGAGACAAGAGGGAAGGACCTTTTATAAACCGTTTCTGCCCAGAAAGTGATAATAAAGTTTTGCTCTTGAAAAATATCTAACTCTCGAAACCAAAATGAAACTGTTCCAACACTAATGAACTATGCTAATTATGGAAGGCACCAGTGGCCTATACTAATACACTTAGTGTTTCTCTCTGAATACGAGTTGTTGTCACAACTAATTCTAAGTTCACCATAATTTTGGTGCGAAAACATACATTGACGAGTCCAGTTTGCCACATTCTTGGGATTAGGCAAATTGCAGGCTGCCCTACAAGCTGCCCAAGAGGCAGGGGCCCGGGGTCTGAGGGATGTAATTGATCTTCCAGAGAGGGTGTCTGTAATTTACACACAAAGAGTCCAGGTATACTAGAAGAAGCCCTGGGCAAGTAGACCTTTCTGTTTTCTAGATAATAATAAGTAGGGCTCATACCAGGGTTAAAATTCAAACATTTATTGCTAACGAGAAAGTGGCTGCTAGTTCAGTGGTGCTAATAAAACCAGTGTTACTCTTACTTCATTCTATGCAAATAGTAGACTAAGACCCATCTCCTGGCCAAGCATCTTTCAAATGTGCTCTTGATCCAAGGAGGGCCCAGGTCAGTGGATCGCTGAGACTCAGCCCCATTACTCAACAAGCCCTCATGGTGCTTGACCACAGGGAGTAGCCCCTCCACCACTGCATCTCAGACACAAGGTTAAGATTAAGGAAGTACAAGGTGGAACTTGTACACATATTTAAAATTTCCAAGGCAACTTTGAAGGAAACTGGTTTCAAGAGATTTATGACATTACTGAGTGCATTTTTCCTAGGGAGAAATTAAATCAAGTGGAATTTTCATTCCCCTCCAAGTCCTTTAATTAATCTAAGAGTCAGGAGGTGGGAGCGTGGCACAGATGTACCATGACTTGCCTGGGATGATGACTCAGCTCCCCTCCCGAACTGAGCCACATCCTGCCTCTGGACCTCGGGGCAGGAGTGAGATGCTGGGGGGTGCACATGTAATTGGCCTGCCGAGAGGAAATGGAAGCTGCGTTTGTGATCTACACGTCAGCCAGCCCACATGCTTAGAGCTCAGGTTGCCACTGTCTCTTCTCAGGCAATTTGCTTTTTCTCTGACATCGTGATCTAGAGCTGCCACTTGAATTTCATTCTTAAAAACCCCTAAAGGCTATTAATTCAGGAGTGACCACATAATATCTAATTTTTACATGGCATAATCAGTCAACCAAAACTTCCATATTATTTCCTTTTCTTATAACAAGCCAACCCAAACTAGGTAGATTAAACTCTTGCCACAAACTCCTTTTTTGTCCTTCTCTGTACACCATTTACATCAGTCCTGATGTTGAAACAAGTTGAAATCAGAAATGGAAGAAATAACCAACTTAGGATCTCCCCCAAAAATAACGGTGTCTTTGTTTCAGAAAGGAGAGCCATTTTCATTGCATTTGCCTGTCCCATACACAATAGCATTTAGGCTGCTTTCCATCACATGGGGCTGTGTTTTGAACACATTCATGTATACCCACCTCCATTCATCATACCTCTAAAGATGCCATTAAAGCCCAAACTGTAGGGAAAGAAACAGATGGCTTCCAAAGCAGCGGCAAAAACCAGGCCATTTTTCACTTATTAAAATCCTGGCGTTGGTTTTCATCAGTGAGCTACCACTGGCAGCATTGTCTTTGGCAACAAAGGACAATGAATGGCTGTTGTTTGGCTTGAGGCCCACCCTCGACCAGTCCAGGAACCAGCTGCTGTGGAGGCAGGTGAAAGAGTCTGACTGACACGTCTTAGCACCTCTTCGCCCTCCACAGACCCCTCCAGGCCTAAAGGAAAATGCCCATCACAGGTCGCTGCACAGAAGGGTTTTCACCGGGGAGCCAATCAGTGATCACTTCAGAAATCACAGGTAATGTAATAGGAGTAGCTGTCAGAGAGCAGGAAACGCTAGAAAAGCGAACAGAACATTCCGGAAGTTTTCTTTCTCCTACTCCACATTCAAAGAAGGACCCCCAACCCACCATTTGAACAGTACACTTTTTAAAAATGTATCTCCTGAACATTTGGGATTTGGGAAAATCATTACTCAGATCTGGGTCTCCATCAGCAGAATACATAGGATTATTTCCCGTTGTACATTTTCTGTACTTTCATCTTCCACTGAGGTTTACTTCTAGACCTACCTCGTGCATATTGGCTTCTAGTATCTCACCCTGGCGTAAAGGAAAGGCTATATCCAGATCGTCTTGCTAGGCCGTGAAGACCTCTATCAAGTCTATCCTTTTGTTATCATTTGTCACCAACTCTGAATAACCATCACACCCACAGCAGCTTCATTGAGCACTGACTCTGGGCCGTGTCAAGAACTTGACAAGCGCATTATCTAACTTAATCCTCACAGAGAAGAGTCATTACCTATAAAGTGGATATTACCATATGTCATAGAGTCTAAAATAAACAATTCTTACAGTCTTAACACCTCTGAAGTCAGGAAAACATTTGACCATTCACTTGGCCATTTTTTCATTTTAAAAACCTCTGTAATGAGACAGGGTCTTACAATTGATATAGTCTAGATTCTATGAAATATAGTATTATCATTATTTTGCAGATTTTTTAAAAACGGAGTTTCAGGGAGGTGGCCTACTAAGTGGCCAAGCTGGAGTCAAAGTCCATTTCTGTCCAACTCCAAAACTTTTAAATACAGTATACTATCCCCATAAATTCAGATTTGTCTGACTCTGAAGTTTTTTTCTTAGTTTAACATTTCACTAAGCTGTTACCCAGTTCTCCTGAATCTCTGCCCTTTATCTGATGTGCCCGACAAAAGGCTCACACTAGACCCTAGCTCGTGCACACATAGCCCAAGAAGATGAAAAGGGTCTTTGTAACATGATTAATGATAGGTCACCTTTTGCCCAATGGGGCTCAGTTGCAGGCGTGAGTGGGGTCGGACACCCAGCCTACCCTTGCTCTCCATCCCATGTGCACTGGCCCACAGTTGTATCTGCCCTAGGAAGAGGCGCCTTTTTCCAATTTGCAGAAAGGTGCACTGCGGGCTTGCAGCATCCCTGGTAGGCTTCAGTGTCCCACATTTCAACTATCATTTTCAGTGCTTTGGAAAATAGAATAGAGGGGTTGTATTTTCAGGCTCTATACAATTCCAGCTCAGTGGGTTTACCGATGCTTCAGAAAACATGAGAGAATTCAAAGCATAAACTTAGATGAGGTTAGTAAGAATGGGTGTAATGAAGTGCTTATGCTTAAGTACCAAAACCAGCACCAATAAATTGGACTAGAGAAAGCCTGATTAAGGGCACACATAGAAATCATCAAGGACCACAAAATAAAAATATGTCACCATAAAGTGAAAAAATACTACGTTCTCAAAAGTAAAAAATGCAAAAGTCAAGACGTCACCCTTTCGCTCTGCCCAGCATTTCCAGGTGCGCTGTGTTTCCTCGGGAGCTCTGCCTCTCTACAGGAAGAGAGATGGTTCAGAGAAAAGCAGCTAAAGTCGTGATGAAAAAGTTATGAGGTAGATTTTTTTGGCTTTATTAAGTAATCCACCAAGTTTATTTTAAATAATAAGCTCTGCTTGCCTGTTAGAGTATTTAGTTCGATTTTTCTAATTACTCTTATCAAACAAATTTAATTAATCTGTGTTCAGCTTGTATTGGCCAGGATGTTTGGCTGTAAGTATGAAAGGAAATTTATTGTCTCATGTAACCAGGAAATCCAAGGAATACAGTTGGCTTCACATGCAACCTCATCCCCCTCCTCCCATCTCTCAGTGCTACTCGACTAGGTTCTCTGATAGCCTCTCCCCATTTAGTGGGAAGGTGCCTCTGAAAGCTCTAGGCTTACATGGTCTATAGAATTCATAATGCCAGTAAACAGGGTCTTTTCCAACAGTGTTGGCAAAAGTCCCTGTAGGGAGGGATGACTGGCCTGGCTGAGGTCATACACCCATCTCTGAAGCAGTCCCTGCATTCAGGGGAATGAAACACTCTGACTGACTGGTCCTAGGTCCTGTGCCCACTCCTCGGGGCTTAGCCCATCTGCTCCACACAAGCTGAACACGATTTTTAGGGAATTAAAGAGGTATCTTTCCCCAAAGGAAGAAATGTTGGGCCGACAACAATCATATTCACTACAAACCTTTCAGATATTGATCTGTGGCTTGAAACAAGATGCATCTGTAAAGGAATGAATAGTAGTTCCTGTGAGAGACTACAACGTTTAGAGTAATTTATCCTGGAAAAAAGAAAGCTGTGAATGAGGAATTTAAAAACTGGCTTAAGTACTGGTGCCTCTGCTATAATGGAATAAATGCAAAATTGCATGATAAAAAAACTAGCAGGGATTGTAGAAGAATTAAGACTGGGAAGACCTCTCAAAACCCATGCAATTTTATAACGAGTACTCTAAGAAAACCAATTGCAATGCTAATAAAAATAATGATATAAATTTAAAAGACATGTTAAATTCCTAATGCATAAGGAAACACTATGTAAAACAGCCATTTTTTTTCCAAAATGAGGCTATCATGGTAGAAGAGCATATAGGAAGGGCTGAGGGCTGAGTTATGGAGGCGTGAACAACACATACAAAGATGGGAAGGGCCCCTCAACAAGGAAGAAGCGCTTCCTTCTAAGAAGGATCACTGACCACAATGGACTCGGAGGAAGAGTGTGGGGAGAGGGGTGTGTTCAGTCCTGAGCTTCCCCCCCCAACTGCTGGGCTCAGCTCTGCTAGTTTTGTGTTTAATGACCTTTTCTTGGTGATACAAAACTTGAATTTACTAGGAAAAAAATCCTATGTCAACAAATGAGTCTGCTGTATGATACTGACCTCAGCTCCCTCTAACCAACTGCATATGAGTGATTCCTGTTAAAGAAACCTAGTTGCATGAGGACAGACTGTGTATTACTTGATGTTATACAGAGGGACCAGTAAATTGTAGTTCATCTTTAAGGAGACTCAAAAAGGAAGAAAAAATTTTCAGTTGTATTGAAACTATAGCTGATCATGTGAAAAAGACATTTTTGTCAGAAAAGGTAATTAAATGGATATAGATTCTAGGAATCATTAAAAGCAGGATAGATTGGCACCTTTCTGAGATGACTCAGTGTATATAGAGACGAAAAGAGCAAAGCAGATTTCTTAAAGTCCTTTCTGTAGCAATTCAGAATGTTGAGATTCCAAGACGTGCAGTTATTGGAGTGACAGCCCATAACCAGTACGACTGATGTCTTCTTAGAATTGATTGAATGTTTGCTCTCATACTTTGGAGATCAAACAACAAAAACATGATTTGAGCAAGCTGGAGGGCTGTGGAGTATATTAACTGACAAGAGGTAATGCTAATAATTGTCATATATAAAGAAGGAAGCAGTGATTTGGTCGGAATGCCAGGAAAAAAAGAAAAAAAAGATGGATGGCTGCCTCCCAAGAGTCCTGACAGGGTGGTCTTACCTTAGTGAATGAAACAACGTCCAGGATCTGGCCTTGCTGGGTGGACCCAGGAAGGCTGTCCAATGCCAATCAAACTCACTATAAACCAGAGAGGCAAGCTATTAATTTTCCATGGAGGATGTTCTTTTATAGACAGGAACTCTTAAACTGCCTCCATCCAGGGCCCCTTCTCCCTGGGGAAAAAGTAGATTCCTTATTGGAAGGTTAGTAAATAAGCATCCCCAAGCACAAAGGGAGTCAAAAAAAGGAGAAGAGTTTTGACAGATAGGTTCCCACAGTCACGGGGAAGCCACGCCAGGTGTCCACCGCCCGCAGGAGCGAATATCCCCAGAGCAATTCAGGCAGCCTCCAGCCCGACCACCCCTCTTCTGTGCACAATACCCTCTTCTCCAGAAAAGATAGAAACCACTTGTTAGGTTTCTACTTACTAAACTGTAATTATATCCCCGCTCCTGCCTCTCGAGGGTGAACCCCAAGTCACATTGCTTCAGGTCATAGGAATAATCAGTTCTACTTTGGCCCCCTTGATTTTCAGACATAGGAACCCAGTTGAGCTAGCTCAGGCCTAGGATGCCTGCATGGTGATGAATCTCCCTGAGATACAGCCATGAGATCTGAGAGCCCTCCAAGCTGCAACGGGAGCCAGAGCCAGGACCCGGGGTGGGGTTAGGGGGGTCATCGGGAACCAGCGCGGCTCCAGAGCCCAGCACACTCCGCGTGCCTCCCTTGGGGCCTCTTGCTACCTCTGTGCACGTCTGCTCTCGCAACCTGCGGGCCCTGCTGACCCTGGGTCCTGCTCGCTCGTGGCTTTGGTCTGCTCTGGCCCCAGCTGTACCTGAAAGCATCCTTTAACTCTGTTCCCAAGGTAACAAGCTAATTATTTGCTTGTTTCTTAGCTCAAAGTTATGAGAAAGAGAACTTGACTGGCCCGATTTATCTTTTCTGGGCCTTCAGGACAGCTGCTGATGGCGAGCTTAAGAATGTGCTGTCTTTGAGTCAGAAATGTACCTCTGGTCCAGGCAGATGTGGCCAGGGAGGAAGAGAGGTCTTGTGTTTCAGAAAGTGTCCACCTAGGCAAAAGAGGGTGTGACAGGGGAGGTTTCTGTTTTATAAACAGGATGGATAGAGCAGACACAATGATTGACATCTTGTATTCTCTCGGTTCTATCTCACGGGTGTGAAGATTTTTGCCAGTTCAACTCTTATAAGGTGACATCAATTCCTTTTCTTCTAGGTTCTCCAGGAAGCATCTTGCCCTTGTCCCTTTGTTTTACCAACAGGAATAGTGACTAATCTTTGTAAAGTGCATTATAATATATAGGGATTTTATTTATTTTTATCTCATCAAATTCGTTGATCTTTTCTTTTACAACTTCCTCCAGTGCTTTTGTACTTAGAAAGGGTCATTGTAACAGCAATAATGATGGATTGTCCATTGCCTGGTATTTGTTTAATGCTTTCCTAAATTTTCTTATAGTTTCTTTTTATCTTTCTATTTTTCACACTCAACTCATTTGGGATTTATTGTGGAATGCAGTATAAGCTGAGGCTCTAAGTTGAATCTTTTTCAAGCAACCAATTTTCCCAACACCTATTTCATTTAATGAAATGCCTTAAAATAACATTTCTTCTCATAGGAGAGTCATTTCAGATTTTCAGAAGGCAGCTGAGGCATCCTAATCTCATCACAGCAGTAGTATACATTCTTGACATGATAATTTTCATACAAGTATTTCAAAAATAAGTTTCCCAGCAGATACTATTATCTAGATATCAGAATAACCCTGCAGAAAAGTGCCAACTTTTATGTAAACCAGGAAGCTCACAGATGGGGAACAGTAGGCGTGTATCTGTACATGGGTGGTCCCCGCAGGCTCTGTCGGCGCCCTCTGAAGGGAAGGGGATGGTCTTTAAATAACAGCAGCACAAGCTGGGCTCACCTTACTCATTTGCCAGGGGAAGACAGTTGGTACCGTATTTTCTCACTTCCAAGGAGAAAAAGTGTATTTCGTTTTCTTACATTGATTAAAAAGGGGGAATAATGATAGTTAAGGCGGAAATGAGAGTAGGGACTTTGTCAGTGATGCTGTACAGGGAAGATCTGAAAACAGCAGGATTGCTGTGTCCACTGTCTACCACCCTGAAATCACTGATGAGCCTGCCTGCTGAAAAGTACCGTGTTTCAAAAATACAGCACACACAAGAGCGGGACTATCCCCTCCCTGCAGTGGCCGTTCTGCTCCGGGTGGAGATGGCCATGGTTTGGTGTTGGCCTCATGTAATAACAGGACTCCGTGGACCAGCCCCGCTCTCTAATGGATGGTCTGCACCACAACTTACTTAAGCCTAAAACATACACGTGCAGCTCCACAGCAAGGCGTGCTAGTTGCAGCACAGGCCTTCAGAGGAGGCAATGAAACACCACGCAGAGACATTCGCGCAGCCGCCGGCGCTCTGTGCTCCCCTTCTGGCAGGTAGACGGCTGCCGTTCAGGCAGCATTTATAAAGCAGGGAAGCTCCCTCCCGAGCACATCTAGGCTACATCACTAATCAGGCATATCATGAACAAAAGCCCAACCCTGGGCAGCTACCTGAGCAAATCTGAAAGGGGGCCCAGTGGCAGAGAAACCAGAGTGAGTGCCACAGGGACTCCCCAAAGTCTGGTATCAATGTTTGGTCAGAGCTGGGGTTGCCCAAAAGGACTGGGAGTAAACAGAGACATATGCAGCCAACCATCGTGTGTCTAAGCACAGATTTGGGGCCACTAAAAGTCAAAGAGATCGAGTCCACTCCAAACATGAGTGCTCCTTTGAGGTAGATGCCTAGAAGTAGACCTGGGGAGAACAACAGCAGGTATGCATTTTTAATTTTCATGGGTACTCCCCATTTGCCTTTGCAAAAGTGTTTCATAAGTTTGTATTTGCATCAGTGTGTGACAGTACCCATTCCTCTGCATCCTTGCTTTTACATCGTAATATCAGTCATTTTAGGCTTTGCCAGTTGGAGAGCAAAAAATGGTATTTCTTTATTGTCTTAATTTGCATTTCACTGACAGCCAGTGGACGTGAGTGCTTCTTCATGTGTCTCATACCCTTTGCCCATTGGGTGGTTGAACTTCTCCTTTTGATTTGTAGGAACACTTAGTATCCTCTGGATATTGGGCCTTTCTCCATGGAATATTTGGCAGATGTTTTCTTCCAGTCTGTCACTTGTTTTCATTTTCTCTGAAGATTCTTGGAAGAACCCTAAAACAGTTGCTTCTCTCTAATTTTTAAAAATTTCCTTGGATAAGACTAATCTGTCTGCTCTCCTTTTTTTTGAAGTCGTCCACAAGTCCCACAAGTTGGGAGTTATCAACCCTGACTCACCATAACTCTGCCCCAAAGATGTCCGAGATAACTTTGGTCATACTGCGCAGATCTCGCTGAAACGTACGTGGGTTAAAATTGAACATGATGGTGATTGCAGATCCTTGTCTTTTGGCCACTAGCCACTACACGAATGCATGATTCCTGCGTACAGATGTTTAAACCTTTTAGCAGACCACAAACCTGGCGATCGTACTGCTGAAAACATAAGCTCTGTAATGAGGTAAAAACTGATTTCGTTAACTTAATCTTTATTGAAGACATCTTTAATGATGCCTGACTATTTTAAAAACTTAATCGTGTTTTGCAAAACAACCTGTTAACACATGTGTAGGCAATACTGAAATCTAGAAAACCTGCTGATAAATAATTGGAATGCCACACTACCTGGTAACTCATTAGCAAATACTAGGGTCCTTGGGTACTCCCTTTGTTGGAAGACAAAAGCAAATAATTAAGGAATGAGTACAGAAATGGGTAAAGTGCCAAGTAAACTTAATAGACAAGGGACACCAAAGGCATAAAGCTTATTAATTGCCTGTACCTGTAATCCAAAGCCAAGCCAGGTCTATATTTGAAGGTAGTGAAACAACGTATTCGGTGTATTCCTGCAGAGGTGTCTTGTAAAACGGAAAAGCTATGTCATGGAGAGGAGTCATGAAGGGTCTAGCTTCACCTCACCCCTGGTGAGATAACTGGGACACAACCTTCGTTAACTCCTATTACAGAGGTGACGTCATATGCAAAAAGGGGTCCAACACCTGGAAGGCCGGATGGTGCAATGGTGTCTCCGTAGTCAGCACTCAATGGGACAATAATGTCAGTACCTCTCTTCTGCTGCTACTGGGGGCAGAGGATGAACTGCAGAGGAAGGAGGTCAGAGTCAGGGTTGACTCAAACTGCTGCCAAAGGAAAAGAGCTGTTCAGCTGCTAAAGTAGAATCCAAGGACACTGATTCCGAAAGAGAGAAATCCATCGAATAGAAGGGTCTTGGGGAGAGGGAGGAAGTTGGCCACCTTTAAATTAGAATTCTGGGTGATTAGTAGTAAAGATTGCATTCTAAAGGTGAATATCCCCAAGCCACAGCTCCAGTCAATTCCTTCTCACTCAGAAACCTCTGAGGCCTACCAAAAGTATTCATGCCCCTTTAGCCTTTCTAAATTCTTATCCATGTCGATATAATTATATTAAATTCATATACTTATATGAAGTATTGGGTTGCTCGTCTTACCAAAAAAAAAAAAAAAGAGAGAGAGAGATAAAAAGCATATTATGGGGTCTTCCCTGGTGGCACAGTGGTTGGGAATCTGCCTGCCAGTGCAGGGGACACGGGTTCGAGCCCTGGTCTGGGAAGATCCCACATGCTGCAGAGCAGCTAAGCCCGTGTGCTACAGCTACTGAGCCTGTACTCTAGAGCCCACGAGCCACAATACTGAGCCCGCATGCCACAACTACTGAAACCCGCACATCTAGAGCCTGTGCTCTGCAGCAAGAGAAGCCACCACAATGAGAAACCCGTGCACTACAACAAAGAGTAGCCCCTGCTCGCCACAACTAGAGAAAGCCCGCGTGCAGCAACGAAGGCCCAACACAGCCAAAAATAAAATAAATTTATTTTTTTACAAAGCATATTATGTACATTTCTCTGCATCCTGCTTTTCACTGTATCCTGAATTTCATATACGTATGAATACACATATAAAATCCCTCCACATCAGCTGGGGTAGTTATATTTCATTCTGTTTAATAGCTGCATGATATTCTATAGAATGATTGTGTCACAACATTTTTCTATCATTTTCCAGTTAACAGGTATTTGCCTTATTACATTTTTCTGCCATACAATGTGCTGCAATAAACACCCATGCACATATATCCGTTTATACTGTTCCTTTTACTTCAGTGGAAACTTTTCCTGTAAAGGACCAGACAGTAAATATTTTAGGCTTTGTGGGCTCCCTGTGGTGGTCTCTGTTGCATATTCTTCTTCTTCTTTTTTTTTTTTTTTTTAACAACTCTATAAAAATGTAAAAACCATTCTGAGGTCACAGTCCAAAGCCATACAAAAACAGACCACAGGACAGATGGGCTTGCCAGCCCTAGTTTGCCAATCCTTGGAATAGAGTCCTAGGAGTAGGATTTCTTCCTGAGAGTATTATAATTTTTGCTGCTTTCTTGAATGAAATATTGTTCCATTTCCTGGGATAGAAAAAAATCTGTTTAAAAAAACAGATTTTTCTTGTACCCAGTCATCCTACCAAATTCTCTTTTCGATTTTAGTGGGCTTTCTCTTTCTATAGTTTCTCGAATTTTCTAGAAATGAAATCATATTCATCACAAAAGAAGAATCTTTTTCCAGTATTTGCACTTAGTATTTTATTTTCTTATTGCATTCATTAGAGCTTCTGAATCACTATTAGCGAATAACAGCAACAGCCTCTCCTTTCTTGTTCCCAAGTTTAATGAAAATGACTTAAGATTACCTAATTTAGAATGACAAAAGACATCATATGAATGCGATAAATATTGCCATACATCACCCAAGTCCAGGCTGTTAGAATTTCTGTAGTATGAATTTGATATGAGGCAGAGCCACAGTGCTCTAGACACAGGACCAGAAGGGCAGGTAATGGAGAGATTCAGTGTTTGAGAATTGGCCTGGTTGGTAGGTCAGAGGATCAGGAAGGTACAAATGCCTGAGGTTTTATAAGCAATTAAATACAGTGTAAATAGATCAGCTAATGAGCTGGGTGAAGGAGAGAGATGAGTCTGCTCTTATGATGAAAAAAGATAATGAAGCAAATATTATGAATGAGATTTTTCAGCCCTAACTGTACAACTGGCTAGTGAGAAGGACGTATTCTTAAAATTAAAAAAAACAAAACAGAAACAAGCAAACAAAAGACAGTGTGAGTTTCCAGGTTCTGGACAAGGTAACCACACTCCATCCCATCTGTCCTACTGAAGGCAACTATAAACCATGGAAAGAACACATGGAGCAGCTATCTGAGAATTCCAAAAAGTAAGTGGTAGCAGGCAACTCAGGGAAGGAGACCAGAATTCAAAGTGCCATCAAATTGGCACTCCCAGAGAATCTTCTGGGAGCAGAGAAGCAGCAGCAGCCGTCAAACAGAAGCCTAAAACTCTGATGGAGGAGACTCCTCCATTCTGAACAGAGGAACTGTGGTACCAGAAACATGGGAAGACTTCCCACTGCTCTTTCCTCTCTGTCCTCCCACTACTTGGTCTGAGATGCAGACATAGTCCTGGGAGTTGCATGGCAGCATTGAGGGGTCCAGGAGCCAGGCCTCAGAAAGTCATAATGTGTCAGGTAGATCACAGAGAGAAGGAGATCAAGACAGTAATTCCATAAAGTTGTTTATATTAACTACAGGGCTCACCTTCAGGCTGAGCATGCACGGATCTAAAGAGCATGCCAAAGGCTTTGACAATGCTGCTGTAAGATAGACCAGCACCCAAGTCCCATACTGGCCACTGGGTAGCACACACATGGAACAAATCTGAAAAGCACTGCAGAGCCTTTGAAAACGGAGCCAACATTGGAACCACAGTCCAAAGAAGGCTTACTGGAATTTGTGACCTGAACCTAACCAGATTGATTGTCTGCTGAAACAGACAAACAAACAAAAATCAGTAGTCTCCTTAGGATTTAAACAAGATCTTGAAAATGTTCAGGATGTGATCCAAAATTACTTAGCATAAGAAGAAGCAAGAAAATCTCAACTCACAAGGGAAAAGACAATAAATAAGTAGCAGCCCCAACATAACACAGTGTTAAAACTATCAAACAGGGACTCCCCTGGTGGTCCAGTGGGTAAGACTCCAAGCTCCCAATGCGAGGGGCCTGGGTTCGATCCCTGGTCGGGGAACTAGATCCTGCATGCATGCTGCAGCTAAAGATCCCATGTGCTGCAACTAAGACCCAGTGCAGCCAAAATAAATAAATAAATATTATTTTTTTAAAAAAACTATCAGACAAAGACTTAAAGCAGCACCTAAAACTATGCTTCAAGAATTAAGGAAAAAAACTCTTGAAACGGGCTTCCCTGGTGGGGCAGTGGTTGAGAGTCCGCCTGCCGACGCACGGGACACGGGTTCATGCCCCGGTCCGGGAAGATCCCACATGCCGTGGAGCAGTTGGGCCCGTGAGCCATGGCCGCTGAGCCTGCGCGTCCGGAGCCTGTGCTCCACAACTGGAGTGGCCGCGACAGTGAGAGGCCCGCGTACTGCAAAAAAAAAAAAAAAAAAAACAACTCTTGAAACAAACCAAAGATATACGATGGCAAATGAGCACATGCAAAGATACTCAACATCATTAGTAGTTAGAGAAAGGTAAATTAAAACAATGATGAGATATCACTATACCTTACTGAAATCGATTTAAAAAAAATTTTTAAACTAACTATGCCAAGTGCTGACAAGGATGTGGAACTCATACATTGAGAATGCAAAATGGTAAAGACACTTTGGAAAAAACTTCGGCAGTTTCTTTTAAAGTTACACATAGATATATGATACAACTCGGCTATTTACCCTAGAGAAATGAAAACTTATGTTCACACAAAAACTTGTAGACAGATGTGTATAGCAGTCCTCTTCATAATTGGCAAAAACTGGAAATAACCCAAATGTCTTTTGTTGAGTGAATGGCTCAAGTACATAAAATAGAATACTACTCAGCAATAAAAAGAACAAACTACCGGTACGTATGACAGCATACAAAACCTCAGATGCGTTGTGCTCATAAACTTGTACACAACCTAATTCCACTTCTATGACATTCTGAAAAAGACGACTATAGTGATAATGAGCAGGAGCGGAGGAGAGTGTGAATCCAGCAGGGCAGGATGAGGGAGTTTTGCGAAGTAATAGAACTTTGGGGAATCCTGATTGCGACGGTGGTTACACAAATCTATGCATGTGTTAAATCTCATAGCATTGTCCGTGCGTGCATACACGCACTCACAGCCAAGTCAATTTTACTGTATGCTAATTTAATAAATAAAATTTAAAATAGAACAGGATGGGTCCACAAGAAAAGAAGATGGAAGGGAATATTAAACAACATAACTCAGCTATAACTTTGAAATGAATCTTATGTAGAGGACAGAAATTTTTTTTAATTTCTCTGGGAAGGGAAATTTAAAGTTTTTAAAATTTCTTTGTGCGTAAGTTAAGAGTACAAGATTTGGTAAATTATTTCAGGCTGAACACAGTAGGAACCTTTACTACAGTTTTTCCACAGTTTGGGCAGGGCTGTCAAGAGTGAAAGAGTAGGAAATTGAGGGCTTCTATGATCAGGAATATTGGCAGAAACTCTAGGTCTTGTGATTTATTCACTTGGCGATTATTATGCATCTATTAACTCCAGGGTTCTGTGGGGGACACACAAATCCCTAGGAGAGAGTCCCAGCCTCGGGATACTTATATGCTGGTTGAGAAGATAGGACAAAGACGATTCGTGGGGTTTGGGCCCTGAGGTTACTCTGTAGAGCCCCCGATAAAACAGTCAGGGCTTCTCAGCCAGGCCTTGGTGGTGGAGTAACAGGTCACCACAAATAAGTGTCCAGTAAAAGATCTGGGGACATCTGACCAGAGATAATCATCTATAATGCAATTTCCCCTTCTGTGGTCATCCCAGCAAAATCTATGGGTTTCTTAAATGCGCCTCTGGAGACTTTCTGTTCTCTGTCCCACTTAAAGACAGTTTGCTTATCTTTTCATCTCTCTCCACATAGCAGCCTCTCACCAAGCTGCCCCCGGCCAGGGATGTCTCTCCCTGACTTCCTAGTTTGCTGCAAGGCTCTGCCAGGCACTGCACAGAGTAAAGGAGAATGCATTGTTCCCATTGTTCTAGCTTGAGTCCTTGAAGCGGCTTGAATCCCTCGCGCTTCCACGTGGGGTCCACCTCTGCCGGGGTTGGTCAAAGTGGCATTTACCATCATAGCAACACATTGCCACCTCTCCAGGGCTCCGAGTGAAAGCTGATCTCCGTGAAGAAGCGTTAAGGAGCTTCTGCTATCAGAGCTTCATTTCCAAGGTGTCACCTCAAAGCGGGAAACCGAGGCCACAAGAGAGAGTAGCTCGCCCCAACATGCAGAATGTGTGCCAAGGTCTGGGAAATCCGCTGTCTATTAAAATGCGGTGAGTAGAAAACTAGGGGCTATTAAGCCAGAAAATAAACCTGGCCCCCCAGTACCAGCCAGGCCTATAAGAAATGAGGCAGCGGACTGGCTGGAATATTGAATTTCCTCTGTCTCTCTCTGTGCTGGCTTGGTAGCCAGAGAATTAGCTGTTTGTAAGAGACTATATTAACCGCAGGCATTACTAATCTTTATCAGACAAGGAGGATGAAGAACAAGAAATAAAGGATAGAGCAGATGCTGTCAGAGCCCCACCCGTATCCCCGATGCATATCGTGTGTGCACCTAGCACAGTCTCATCTGCCAGCACCTTCCAGTCTCTCTGAGAGCCTTCTCTGACCATCCAAGAGATGCACGTGGGGCAGGCTAGTGCCAGGGAATTAATGCCCCCCAGGAGGCCTCACCCAGTGACTGTTACACACCCCAGCTCCCTCACCCCCATCAGGGACAACTTGGAGGCATGTGTCCTTCACTCGCCCTCAGAGGTCCCCAGTGGGCCTCAGCTGCACTTGCCCACAGTGGAACTGGCTGGCTAGTGCCCACTTTAATGGCTACTTTCTCTCTCTGTCTCACTTCCCCACTTTCTTATTAGTTTGTCCAGGGATCACTTCCCAAATAAGCTACTTGTACTAGGGTCTGCTTCTGGAAGACACCTCACTAACATAGGGGTCACCATAACTCAAATGGTGAAGGGAAGACAGAGAAAACTGGGAGCGGGATTATGCAGGCTGGATCTGAGAGAATTAAAGTGAGTGGAGGAGCCACAGGCAGGCCTCGGAGCCCTTCCACAGCTTCCTAGATGTCACGATGTCAATACTGGTAATGTCACACTCTTAGGAATCAGGGGTGCTCTGTTTGCCATCCAGATACTTAGCTGTTCGTTTCCTGCTGTGCACGCAAGATCTTATGTCATTTGTGACATCATGCGAGAAAATGTCATCCATCCATTGGATGAGCACAGTTGGTGATTTCCTAAGATCCAGGTAAAAACCACCAATTCCACTGAATGCCCCCTCGTGGCTAAAATAACAACCCACAAAGGATCATTGACTTTAGTCTGCTGCCACGTAATCCACAAAAAATAGATTTCTGCGATTCTGTGGTACGGAAGGTCATTACCTCCAGGCTGTCGTCTCCAGCAGACAACATCCTAAGGTCCAGAGCAAAGTCCACACGGAACCCATGTGTCACACTTCGTCACTCTTCACTGATACCCTTGACTGTGAAGAGAAAAGATTACAAATACTCATCACCGTGAAGAAGGAGTCAGATCTGTTTCCAGTGACAGGTCAGCGTCAAAATCCTTTTACCTGAACCCGGATGGATTCATATGCTTCTCCCCACATCCCCACTCCCCCTCCTCTCCACACGCTCACTCAGCTCCTCCAAAGCAAGAGCTATTTCTAGTGGAGGCCTTTCGGGATGAGAAACAGTCCTCAGATTCCTCTCCTAGTTCCTTGGCCGCTTCTTGGGCCTCCTGATGCCAGCCAAATCTAGATCAGGTGTGTTTGTGTTGGACCCCCCATGAGGCCGGGCCAGCATGGCCAGCCTAGAGCTGTCTGCAAAATATTAGCTTTTGATGTTTTTAAGAAGGATGAAAAAGAACAGATTTAAGCAGATTCTGTTTCTTCAGCAGTTTGTGAGTTCGGATCAGCATCCAGGCCGCGTTTGAGAGGAGGCCATCCTTTTCCAGTTTCCATGGCTCCTTGCCTCTTGCCTGCCCTTAGAAGCCACCATTCCTGTCCCTGGACGGGCACAGCATTAGAGGAGGCTGCTCCCCAGGAGTCTCACACATCCCTGGCCTCACCAGCCTCCTTTTTATTTCCAAATGATTATGGCCAGAGTCCCTGCTGGCTTTACTGCTACATATTCATCCACTTGTCTCGAAAAAAGTCCCCAGACTGTTCCCATGAGGGTCTCCAGGGGCTGCCTCCTGACGGCTCTGGAGCGCGTGCCTGCGGTTCCTCCCCCTGGCTTCGTCTTCCTCTACACTGCAGGGGCTGCCGTTTGCTGGGACCCCTCCCTCTGACGGTGGCACTGCTGGTGGCCACTGCTCCGGCCTCAGGGACCCTGCTCCCCTGGCTACCGGCCAGTGTGGGGCCCGGCAGACTTTTACAAGACTTTGCCAAAGGCTTGAGGCTAATGGAAAGCCCCGTGTTTTTTTTTTTTAAAGAAACACCACAGTTCATTGAAGACTACAAATATTTTGTTACAAGTTGAAGCTACATGCCTTCCAGAAATCAAAAGCAACAGCAGGTGTGTGCATTGATGCTTCAGAGAGTAGCTTATCTAAAAGCTACGTCTGGCAGTGGGGCTCTTGGAGGGCCCTGACCCAGCGGCTCCAGAGACTTCTTCGTGGAGGCCTCCACATCCCCTTGTCCAGGTGCCCCAAAGAGCAATCTGCTTTCAACTCCAGGCCCAACTGCCTCTTTAAATATTCACTCTCTCCAGGCCATTGTCTGGATCATAGCATGACAAATAGTTCATAACAGTTTGTTTTCCCAAACTGAGCTATTGTCTTTTTTTTTTTAATTTTATTGAAGTGTAGTTGATTTACAACGTTGTGTTAATTTCTGCTGTACAGCAAAGTGATTCAGTTATACATATATATATATATTCTTTTCCATATTCTTTTATATTATGGTTTATCATAGGATATTGAATATAGTTCCCTGTGCTATACAGTAGGACCTTGTTGTTTATCCATCCTATATATAATAGTTTGCATCTGCTCATCCCAGACTCCCAATGCTTCCCTCCCCCACCCGCCTCCCCCTTGGCAACCACAAGTCTGTTCTCTATGTCTTTGAGTCTGTTTCTGTTTCATAGTTATGTTCATTTGTGTTGTATTTTAGATTCTACATATAAGTGATATCATATGGTATTTGTCTTTCTGACTTATTTCACTTAGTATGATAATCTTTAGGTCCATCCACATTGCTGCAAATGGTATTATTTCATTCTTTTTAATGGTTGAGTAATATTCCATCGTGTTTATATACCACATCTTCTTTATCCAGTCATCTGTTGATGGACATTTAGGTTGTTTCCATGTCTTGGCTATTGTAAGTAGTGGTGCTATGAACATAGGGGTGCATGTATCTTTTCAAATTATAGTTTTGTCTGCGTATATGCCCAGGAGTGGAATTGCTGGATCATATGGCAACTCTGTTTTTAGTTTTTTGAGGAATCTCCATATTGTTTTCCATAGTGGGTGCACCAATTTATATTCCCACCAACAGTGTAAGAGGGTTCCCTTTTCTCCACAGCCTCTCCAGCATTTATTATTTGTAGATTTTTTAATGACAGCCGTTCCAACAGGTGTGAGGTGACACCTCATTGTAGTTTTGATCTGCATTTCTCTAATAATTGTGATGATGAGCATCTTTCAATGCGCCTAACGGCCATCTGTATTTCTTCTTTGGAGAAATGTCTATTTTGTCATTCTGCCCATTTTTCGATTGGGTTGTTTGTTTTTTGTTCTTGAATTGTACGAGCTGTTTGTATATTTTGGAAATTAAGCCCTTATCAGTCACATCATTTGCAAATATTTTCTCCCAGTCTGTATGTTGTCTTTTCATTTTGTTTATGGTTTCCTTTGCTGTGCAAAATGAGCTATTTTCTTAAATGACACAAGTATGTCACTAGTACAGGTGGGCTACACCCAGCAACCAGCTCCTTGCCATACCTTTCCTCAAAAGCAGTGTTTCTCAATGGGGATGCCACCAGCCTGTTGAGACGGGCAGTTCTTTATTGTGCAGGACCAGGCCCAGCTCACTAAATACCAATAGTGTCTTTCTCGTTATTACAATCACTAGTTGGTACCTGGAGGAGAGCCTCCATTCTCATACAAGATGAGGACAAGATTAAAGCCTTCATGTCCATCCCACCGCTGTCTGTCCTCTGCTCCCAAAGTGCCAGAGCAAGTGCTTGGACAAGTACACATACCCACACCATCTGTATTAGTCAAGGTTCCCCAGAGAAACAGAACCAGTAGGATATTTGTGGGTAGATAGATAGACAGATGGGGAAAGATTGGTTTATTTTAAGGAATTTACTCATGTGATTGTGGAGGCTGGCAGATTTCGAATTCTGCAGGACAGTCTGCAGGCTGGAGACCTAGGGAAGAAGTGAGGGTTACAGCTCAAGCCCCGGGGCAGTCTGGAACTCCTTCTTCCTCAGGAAACCTCAGTCTTTTTTCTCTTAAAGGCTTCAACTGATTGGGTGAGGCCCATCTACATCCTGGAGAAGAGTCTGCTTTATTCAAAGTCTGCTGATGTAAATCTTAATCACATCTGAAAGCAACATCTAGTTGTTTGGCCAAAAATCTGAGCACCAGACCCTAGCCAAGTCGACTCCTAAAAGTAACCATCACGTTGTCCAAACACAAACACTACTTTTTAGGCGTAAGACAATCTCCATGGAGATATAGAAAAAAAAAAAATTCGCTAGCTGTACAAGCACATAGTTCTGCTAAAGAAACATCCAATCTGTGTTTCTGAACACACAACACCAAATGGAACACCCGACTCTCATCGTGAAGCACCTGTATTGGGGTTATTTCATGTGTAGAGCCTCCCCAAGAATGGTGGAGCTGAACCTTACATGTAGAGACTCAAATGGTCCATTAAAGTTGTTAGATTATCTCAAACAGAGCTGTGTTTGCCTCAAAGATAACATTCAGACTCTCCCATAGAAGGCAGTAGCTGCTCCTAATTCTGAGAGTTTTAACCTTCCCCAGTCCAAAGAATGGGAAGGTCTGCTCGCCTCCCAGCACCCGCTGGGCTGTTGAAGCAGCTGACCGCCAGCATACTCCATGAGCTGAGAGGAAAGTAGCTTCTGCTGAAATGAGGATTCTCGTCAGTTGCTGTGCCCTGAGATGTGCACTGTCGTGTCTTCTAATTTATAGAGTGCAGTTATTCATCTATCCCCAGCCACGAGGGATTTGAATATCCTGTGATAGGAAAAGTCATACTTAAGGATTAAGGCTTTTTGTGAAAAATAAGACTGAGTTTGTGCGTAAACCCATGAAAGGCCCCGCAAACATTTTTATATTCACCGAAACAAAACACTAAAGCGAGTACACGAAAGAACGCGCAACACCTAATTCATCTTCAGTCTGTCGCGATGGGTTCTGTATACTTGACTTCCACTCACCATTCCTTATGCACTGAAGAAACTTCAGGGTCTCTCTCCCCTAAAGTTTCAGCATGAAGCTGGTAAATTATTTCCGCTTTTGTGTATGATGGCAGTTCCTTCTCTGTGCCTGTTTCCTTCCCTCTGAGTGTTCACCCCCCTTTCCGATGTTCTCACCCGGAGTTGCTGACTCCGCTGAGACGCAGCACCGAACCTGGCGCCGTCAGCCGTACTTACACGTGTTCTGACCCGCGTCCCCTTCCTTGCCCTCCTGATGAATGAAGCAGTGTAGTTCTCAGGCTGGGGGGACTCCCCCTTCCGCTTCCTTCATCTCTCCCAAACCTTTGCCGCAAAAGCCTCCATCCTGGTTTTGTGATCTGCTTTGCCTCCTTTTTCTAGTCCTAACTCCCTGGGTTCCGCTTATCCCCAAAATGACCAGCTTTTAACTACTGGGACTGAAATCTGTACAGAAATAGAGACGTGTACGCTAGAACTTCATGAAGGCAGAGTTCAAGTTCAGGGAGGGGAACCACATTCTTGCTAAGGAGCATCCTCTGCAAAATGGCCGGCAATTCCCTCTTAGCCGCTCCCCTACCCCTCTCCTTGCTGGGAATATTTAGCCACCACAGAAACCTCAGGAGAAAGAGCTCTAGTGCTATTTTCTGGAAAATTAAACAAAATAAAAGGATGAGGGTAGGAATCATTTCAGGCTCTGAAAATAGAGCCGTTACCACCACCATTTCAAGCAAGCTTATTAAAAGTCATTTAGTTACACTTGCAGAAGTCAATCATATTTACCATCATAAAGGAATATGAAAGACCCCGTCACTAATGACAGTGATGGTGAACTTGAGGCTGAGTAACCGATCCAAAGGCAGGGGTGTAGTCCGTGCGGTCCTACATTTGTAAAAAGTTGGAGTTGGACTCAGTGGCTGCCGAAGCCCTGAGTTGGGACTGTTGCAGGGACATTGCGCCCACTGGGGGATAGAGCACCTCCATTCAGTCCACTGGGCCCAAGGAAACGAGTTAATTAAGACCTTAGATGGCTTTCAGGAAAGGGAACGGGGGAAAATGCAGATGCCATATCATATGTGAACATAACCAAGGCCTTAGAAACAATTGCGGTGGGTTTGTTTTCTCCTGTCCTCCATACAGTATTATTTGTAATTCAACCCCCCCATAATAATTACTCTTACTATTACCACCACCAATGCTACCCCACTTTGCGCCCCTACAATGTGCCAGGCACTGTGCTGGGTGGTTGATGTATATCTTGTCTAATTCTTGTAGCACCCTTACCAGAGTGGTGTTATCACCCAATTTTTGTGAAGAAATTGAAACTCAAAGGGATGAAGTGGCCCAAGGTCACTCACAGGTAGTCACTGGCAATCCCAGCTCGCCTCCTCCCAAAGCCCGTGTTCTTTCCACTCTTCCAGGCCCAGGGTTCCCGCTGCCATTTCTCCTGCCAGCTTCCACGGCCCTCCTACCGAATGAGTCTTCACCGCTGTGCGGTGCCCTCAGAAGGCCAACCACCCTTCTCTGGCTTCCCACTTCCACCACCATTTCCTAGTCTTCCCACTGGCTCCTTCCCTTAAGCTTAGCCCCCATTGGCTCCCCTGGGTGATTCTCCCAAGGTGCACTAATAGATCCCAGCCCCCTGCCCCCAGCCCCGTGATTGCAGAGACAGAACACAGGAGCCCTCGTGGATTAGACAAGGGCTTGGCCCATTGTGCAAGAAAGAAGCAACAGGTGTAGCAGCACATAAACAATGACTTTTGAACCTGGAAGCTGAAACCATTTCCGTATGATTTCGTCTTTTAATTACAAACTCACTGACACGTTTCCCCTAATCTCCAGCCTCTTCAGACGGAGAACAATTCCCACGTCAAGAAGCGCTCCGTGTACAGCAGTGATTTCACATGCCAGCTGGCAGTCTGACCAGCAGTGAACCTTAACTGGGGCATGTTTCTTTCCATTGACTTTTTTTTAAGCACTAGCTAATTTTTAAAACTAAGTGAATAGAACCAAGCTTTATCTTGGAGTGAGACAGTTTATTATTTATATCAAAGAGCAATGTAAAACCCACTAGTTTCATGTTAATCCATCTAAAAACTACGTACATTGCCAAATCAAACATCTTAGTGCTTGGGGGGTATTTTATATTCCTTAGGTGAACCCTGCCCTCTACCTCCACAGTCAGTGAGGGGGCCATACAAACTAGCCTCCAGCATGAGCAGGGGACATTGAGAATAGGTGGAGTATACCTGCGCCCCCATCCTGGAGCAGGGGAGCCTTGAATGTGCCCAGGCACCTCTGAGAGTGTCCTGTGCTACTACCCCTGGGGCTTCAGGGATGGAGGTCAGAGGCCATGCTGCACGGGCCCTCCCCTCACCCCAAATAGCATCCCTGGCAACCAGAGCCATGTCTTCAGATGGAAAGAAGGATTGTGATCTATACCTCCAGGGCAGGTCGTAGAAGCTAGTTATATTCCTCCCTTGCTGAGATAAGAACTTCGAAACATCTAAAGTAACATCTTTTGAATGGATGCCAACACAATCATGAATCCTCAGCTCCCTGAGATGTTTAGTATGTAACAATTCATGCTGGTTGCTGAGCTGAAAATTTTCCTTATGCTTTACCTACTTGCACATTTGTTTGAGCTTTTAACAAATGCACTTATTTACTTAATTCTCTGAATATGTTTATGGAATATTATCACATACTGGAATAGTGATATCAATAAGCTCCTTAGCTTAATTAAGCGTATACAATAGCCAAATGCCTAAGCTTCAGACAGAATGTGCTAATCTTGTATGATTATTATGATTACTTGGGTAACCAGAATGAATATTCCATAGGAAAAGAATTGGGTCTCCCAGACATGGTATAATTTGGTCATAGTTTATAAATGAGAGCGTCCTCCAAAATACTATCATATACCATCCTAGAGATAAGAAAGTAGCTCAGACTGCTGTCTGGTGCTTTCATCCCGAGCTGAAATGCTCATCAATTACAGGGCACATCCTCTTCTACAAGAGAGGACCAAGGTGATGGGGTGTCCTGGTGAAAAGCCCCATGAGGGGAATCAAAGCAAGTTACAATATGTTTTTTCTTAAAATTATTGATATTTTCAGAATGAGCTGCGTTTTCCTCTCTGTGTGACTTAATAATGTTACCGAATATGATAGTAAATGGAAGAAGAAGCTTGAATTCTGGAGAACTGAAATAACATTTTGGAATGAGAAGGCTTAAAAACATTTGCCCAGCATTTAGACCATTTCCGGTCTCCCACTCTGTGCTCTGTCACTGGACCTTTGTCTCTAGGGAACCCAGGAAGGACTTGTCTTCTTCTGCACCTAGGGAGGGCTGGAGACCTCCCACATGCTTCCCCCAGCCCAGGCCAGTGGACAGCTCTTGGGTTGCTGCTGCTGTCCTGGGCTCCCTGTGACTCTCCACCCTCCATCCTCCCCCCTTCTCAGTCATGTTCCTGAGCAAAAACAGAGGCCTGACAAATAAACTGAAACACTCCCCATCACCCCCAGCCTATCACTGAGGCCCAGGTTGTGAGTATTTTCAGTCATCGCACGTGTGGCAGGTGCCCGAGCACAATTTTCAGCATGCTACAGTAGCATCACATTTCCCTCTCCGGGAAGCATATTGCAGTGGGTCTTTAAATTTTCATCTCTTTTCATAAATATACACAAATATACTTTTACATAAACCATAAATCATACACACTTATTGATGTGTGATTTTGTTTTCATCTTCCTTGGCTCTCACCTCCTTACCCATTTCATCCACCACACCACTTCCATCCACAGCTAACCCACTGTAACAGCTTTGTAGATTCCCATGCACATCACCTCCACACTCATATAAGCGCGTATATGGGTGTGCGTGTGCTCACACACACACATACACACACACACAATTATACACATACACAGATATGGAAGGCTCTTGCCATTGTTTGACCAAACAGGATTATTTATGCCCTTTTTTTCCTCACTGTCTTCTTTGCTTCTTTTCTCCTTTCCTGCCGTGTTGAATTGTTAAAATGTTGGCATTCCCTCTCTGCAATCCTCTCCCCTGCATTTTTTTTTATTCTCTATTGATTTGGCTGCTATACTACATATTTCTATTCTTCTAGAGTTAAAAAGTAAGTGTAACAATGTCTGTAGTTATTCCAAATCCATCCTCCTCCACCCACATCCAGGGCTGTAGCTTGCTTTAAGTCCCCGTTGGACGGTCTGTCACCTTAGCTCCAGTGTTATTACTGCTTAAAGTTTTAGTTTTCACACATACATGCGCACACACACACACCGGGTGTTTATGGTAGCTACTTAAATATTTTTACTTAAGTACTCTACTTTTTTATGTTCATCATTGTTTCTTTATCCTCCATATTTCTCTGTGTTTTTCCTCTTGCTGATCATCATAATAATGACTTACACTTATATAGTTCTTATTATACGCCATGCACTCTTCCAGGCACTTTACGTATGTGACCTAATTCGGTCCTGTCAACAGATACTGTCATTATACCTGTTTTGCAGATGAGGAAACTGAGGCACACTGACATTCATGACTTACCCGAATTTGCCCAGCAAGTGGCCCGGCTGGTCTGCTGACCAGGGAGCCTGGCTCCAGAGTCCATGCTCTCTTGCTTGGCTGCCTCTCAGTGAGTCCTTTCGGAGATGGGGGCGGGGGAGTGGTGGTGAAAGCTTAGTCCTCCTATGATGGGAAATGAGTTTTTTTTTTAATAAATTTATTTATTTTATTTATATATATTTGGCTGTGTCGGGTCTTCGTTGCTGTGCGTGGGCTTTCTCTAGTTGCGGCGAGCGGGGGCTACTCTTCATTGTGGTGCGCGGGCTTCTCGTTGTGGTGGCTTCTCTTGTTGCGGAGCAGGGTCTCTAGGTGCGCAGGCTTCAGTAGTTGTGGCTCGCAGGCTCTAGAGCACAGGCTCAGTAGTTGTGGCACGTGGGCTTCAGTAGTTGTGGCTTGCGGGCTCTACAGCACAGGCTCAATAGTTGTGGCACATGGGCTTAGCTGCTCCGCGGCATGTGGGATCTTCCCGGACAAGGGCACAAATCTGTGTCCCCTGCACTGGCAGGCGGATTCTTAACCAGGGAAGCCTGGGAAATGACTTTATTGTGTCCTCACCTATGAATGATAGTTGGACTGTGTATAAAATTCAGGTTGACAGTTACTTCCCTCCATTGTCTCCAGGACCTATTGCTGTCACTGCGGCCGGGGCTGTTGTCTAAGTTGGTCTTTGCAGGTCCCCTGGAAGCTGATAATAGTGGCTCTTTTCCCCTGAAGTTATACAGTTTCACTATGATATGTCCAGGGGTAGATTTATTTTTATTTATCCTGCTCAATGCTCAGAGTGCACTGTCAATCCAAGGGCTTATGTTTTTTTCAATCCTGGAAAATCTCAACTGCTATCTCTTCAAATATTGCTTCTTCACCATTGCCTCATTCCCTTCTTCTAGGACTCTTATCAGGCAAATGATGAAACCTCTCAATCTCTTCTCCATGACTCTTATCTGCTCTTTCCATTTTTACCTCTTGCTTTCTGTGCTGTGTTTGGGATGAGTTTTTCTATATTAGCTTCCAGTTCACTAATTCACCCTTAAAATATGTCCAGTCTGGGGTTTAGTCCCTTATTCCTTCTATCTTTTTGTTTGTTTGTTTCAGTGATTCTAGTTTTCATTTCAAAATTTCTTTCCTATCCACCTGTTCTTATCTCATTTATACCTATTTGCTGCATGATTTCTTATTCCTTTTAAAGAAATCTCATGCCTGCATTCGTCTCTTCGGGTATTCTCAACATGCTTATTTTGACGTCTGTCTTGGGAGTGTAGACTGGCACAGTCTTGATGGAGAACAGTGCCGCAAATTCAATATACTGATCTGCTGAGACCCAACAAAGGAGTTTTCTCACAGACTTAACCAGACTACATGTTCAAGGATGGTCATCACAGCGCTATTTCTGTTAGTGGGAATGGGGGGCAATCTAGTTGTTCCAGCCTCAGGAAAGGGAAGTAAAATTTGGGGGTACACAGTATGGAATGTATGTAGCACTTATAAACTGAGAAGTAGATGCACATATAGCAAAACTGGTAGATGTCAAAAACACAGTGCTGATAAATAAGTAGGAAACAGAATGAGCTCTGTAGCACAATATTACTTCCATAGCTTACAGATTGCACAGAAAACTTATAATGCAGATGTAAGATTACATACAATAAAAGGGTATGCATCAAACCAGTTAGAATGTGTGCCTGTTAGAAGAAGCAGGGCACAGGAATAGGGCTGGGGCATGAGGCACGGGGATAAAAATGCACACACACTTGCACTCACACACGTGCGCGCGCGCACGGCTTTGCCCAGGCTGACAAGGATGGTGTGCAGTAAACTGAAGAGTATGGCTCATTCAGCCCTCTGTGCTTCTGTATCAATAAATGTCTTTTTCTGCCTGTCCAGAAAACTACTTTTTCATCTATAACAAATTCAGGTCCCAACCATTGGTTTTGCTATCTTTTTTTAGCATTAGATTTATTCATATACTTTGGCATTTTGGTGGGCAGGTTCGTTTTTAATGAAAACCATTTTATTTCTTTCTCTTTCTTCCTGTCCCTTTGTGCTCATCCCTCTCTGTCTGACAGACCCTCCAGGCCCCCAGTACAAAAGCAGCTCTAAGAAGGACAATTTGGAGCAACTGCTCCCGGCAGTATTGGGACAGGGCTGTGGCCGACCTGGTCAGAGTCAGTGGGCGGCTCGGCTTAGCAAGCAGAGAGGCTGAGTTTGCCCTTTCTTCCACCTTGGGCTTGCAGTGGGCGTGACCCAAGCCCCAGGCGACATCAGGCAGCCCTTGTTTTCCTCCATCCCCTTTCACTCACACGCTGGGTGGTGGGGAGTCTCTCCCCACCCTGCAGTTTCCAACCATGTCTTGCACTTTCAACCTCCTTCCTGCCTCTGGACCGGAGCCCCGAGGCTGAAGGCTTAAGCTGTACTTTCCATTTTGCATCTCTGTCCTGCTCCTAGTGTTCAGAAATACGTCTTGTAATCTAACCCAGCAAAGCCTTCTCGATATTCTCGTTTTTAATTTTACCCTCCATTGCTATGGTGGGAAGAGGTGGTTCTTGCCTCCATAGATTCTCAAATTACACAAACAAGTTTAGATAAAGCCTGATGAAATATTTATTAACAAGGAGATGAATGTGCCTGATTTTAAGGCTTCAAATGATTTATGTACTCGTTTCTTGGAAATTCATCTAAGGATTGCACGCTTAATTTATGCTAGGCCCATTCTTTTCACAGATAGCCTTACAAACAGCTTAGGGAATCCAGCCTTTGGTAATCACAATCCTCTATTTAGAGCACAGGGAAACTGGCTTCTACGTCACAGCCACAATCGATGCTCCAAATTCAGAACCACTAACTAGACCTTCCCTTTCAAAGAGGCCCCTCAGGCAGGAAACATTCTGTGTGTTCTCGCCACACCCCAATCCTGCTACTGAAGTTTATTTTCATTTGATTTTCCTGGGATACAATAGTAGTATAGTCAAATGGAAGAAGAGATTTTTACCTGGGTCCAAAGCCCTTGGTAATTATTACCTAGGATCCTGGACTCTAGTATGATTAGAACTCGGTCTCCCCCCAGCCTTACTCCCCCATTCAAGCCCTCCTTCCAACCCCTGCCCCAAACCAATGTATACCTGACCTCCCCCACCATCTTGCTCCAACAGCTCTCTGTGACTGGAAATATTTATTAGCAAGGAGGAGACGAATGTGCCTGATTTTAAGGGCCCAGCTCTCTGGGCCTTTCCCAACGGCCCCCTTAACCCCCTGCACTTTTCGGAACCTACTCAAGTCTCACCTTTAGTAATGTTGCCTTTCCTAGTGCCACTAACCCACCTTTTCCTCCTCTGAACTTCCCTCTAGCATTGATCGACATTTAGCCCTTTGCCCTTCAGGGCCTGTCATCTTATGAACATAGTATCCTTCCAATATGTCTGAAAGTACCTTGATGCCTAAAGCTAGTGTCATGTGTCACAGATGCTGGTACGTTATCTCTTGATCCACCCTCGAGTCTTGAGATACAGTAAAGCAGGTATTATCACAGTTATATTATTACTCCTATTTTTCAAATGCTAAAATTGAGGCTTAGAGATGTTCAGTAACCTGCCCTACTAGGAAGTAGCAGAGCTGGGATTTGAACTTAATTCTCTCTGCCTACACATCTGTAATTACTTTCTAGTAAAATCAAAATGGCAAAGAGGTCTGCTTCATCTCAAAGTCCAACTCCAAGTGGCTGGTTATCGCTGCCCAAAGTACTGGGCTGAAGAGCCAAACTCAGACTCAGCAGGAAAGCAAACCATCCACGATGGAAGGACAAGGTCAACCGTGGGTTCAGCTTTTTAAAGGAAAAGCATGCAGGCCACCTGTCTGCCATCCCCCATGTCATGCTAACTTTCTTGAACTAGGATGGAGTCTTCTATTAGTTTGTAGGTTCCATAGCACTTAGAACACAGGGCTTAACATAGGGTGGAGGAACAGTAAATAGGTACTGCTTGACAGTAACATCAACATTGTCAATAAGGCACCGCATCGTGGAAGCTGCGCAAACAGCTTGCAACAGCTGTGCCGAGGGAGAATAAGTGAAGGGCTCTATTCTGGACCAGCTAAACAGCTTTCACTTGGTGAACGATTTCAAGCTAACACGCGTGCAAAATACAGTGTGAAGCTTGAGGAAAATTGTTTTATCCAGAAAACTGAGTATCACTGTAAAAGAATGAGTTTTGCTTCTGCATGATGATAATACCTCTCATACGAACCACCGCTTGGCACATACCCGGCACGCAGGTGTTTTTAAAGGTCATGCCTCTCTTCTGGAGCTCAGCGTACCCCTGCACCCCTTGCTGCCATCTCCACTCTTGTCAAGTAATGAATCCAAAAGCGAGAGAAGGTGTTTCCAGCATATACTGTTGTAAGTTACCGGAGGCAAAATTACAAATTACCACCATTCTCCTACAAGCAGATCGCTCCTCCCCTCCCCGGCTTCCCTCCCAGACCATCTCCTGCCTCGGGCTGGGAGTTCTCGGTTTCCGTTTCATCTCTTTTCCGTACCTCGGGACAGGGATGTGTCCAGGAACCCAGGCCAAAAGTAGCAGATTTATCACCGTGCTAATGACAGCGAGCTGCATGCTGAGTGAATTCTGCAATCCCCCTCAACTCCTTCTTCTGCCAAGACCTATGGAGCTGCAAGATCCAGCCGATTACAGAGACTGTTACCTTCACATGAAGAATGGCTCTGTTGGAAAATGCAATTAGGTATCAGCCATAAGGCTATTTTTAGAAGCTTGTTTGGGAAGATCTCAAAAGCAAAAAATGCCATGTGGTGGGAGGTGTTAGCCAACTGGCCAGAATTGAGCATCACTAAACAGATTTTCCACCTACCTTTATCAATTTGCGGCATTCTAATGACCCACCTCACGACCCCGAGGGATGGCTCATTGTTCTGGGAATAGGTACCTATGTTTGTGCAGTTTATAGAACTCTCAGTCCTGGTGGCAAAACCCCGCCTCTTTATTTTCATGAGCAGTATTTCCCAGGCTGGATCTGTGGAGAATATTTCACACTGTCATTCCAAAATAGCCTCCCCAGGGCTTGGGAAGGGGAGCCTGGTCACTCCGGTAGGAACAGGGGAAGCCACAACACACTAGGCTGAGCACCTATGGGAGGCACATAGCTGGGGAGTCGCATGGTCAGGGAGGCCAGCCGTCGAGGACATTCTTTGGCGGGGAGGCTTGTTGTCGGGGAGGTAGTTTCCAGGGGGGCAGGCAGCCCGTATGGGCTCTAAAGGAGCAGGTCACTGTCCAGTCTCATTAGGAGGGTGGTACCCAGGCACGTTAGAGGCTCGTGGCACCTGCGCCAGATACCCAGGAAACCAGCCAGGCACCACAGCAGCATCGGTGCTCCATACTGTGGGCGTGAGAAAGCCCTCGATGACCTCCTCGAAACCGAGAGAGGTGTCTAAATGGGCCGCTGCATTTGCCGCAGCATCATCTCCTTTTATTTGAAGACTGTGTGTGCCGTGCGTCTTTAAAAATCAAGTCAGCAATGTTTGAGGCAGACTGGAGGCTCAGCCCAGCACCACCCCTTTGCCCCCAACTTGTTGACTCTGCTGGTGCAGACAGTAGGGTCACGTGGGGAAGAGAGCCCACCTCTGGCCATGGCTGGGCTGGGTTTCAGGTCCTGGTGGCTCCAGGCTCATCCAGTACTCATCCATGGGCTAGGTTTCCACCTCCTCACCCCCTTCCAACACATTCCCTAAGTTCTCACTCGCCCCCACTTGGAATTAGGGTGCAATGATTGCTTCCACCCAGTCATTGGCTCCCTCTCTGTGCGTAGTTCTCTCCAGGGGGGACACGTGGAAGGCAGGGCAGACCTGCACAGTGACACACCAGGAGACGGTGGCCTCCGAGGTGGAGCTGAAAGAACTGGGGATGTTTAACCCAGAAAGGACACATCTAAGTGGAGAAACCATAGCACCCTCAGATGTGTAAAGGGGTCTCACTGCTCATGAGAGAGGATCCTTTTTCTATGCTGTTCCAGAGAACACACCAGGTCCAAATAGGAAAATTCCAAGGAATCAGGTGTCAATAGCACATCAGCAATTCCTTATATACAGTTTAACCAGTGGAACAGCCTGGGTACATATAAGTCAGAGGTGAAATGACCATTTCATTCTGTAGAAGGGACTCCTAAATTGTGTGGGAAATTAAACTGAACGACCTCTGCCATCCCTCCCAATCATAATATTCTAGGAGTGCCCTAGAACTTTTGGGGAGTGACAAGGTCTCCTGTGACTGCTTCATTGGAAACTCAGTTCAGGTGTAGCCTTTGAGGCATAGAATGAACTATATATGAGGAAAGGAAGCAATGAAGTTCCCAGGCTTTCTCAGAATCCCCCAGTGGCCTGATCACATTTCCCAAATGGGATGTGCAATACAGACAGCGCTGACATTTTAACAAGTGTGCTGAACGCTTGGACATAAACTAACCCCAGGGCTGCTGTTGCAGCCATGCCTCAAGCACGGCATCACGGAGTTTCAGAGATGGAGGAAGCCTGGAGGTCATTTGGTCCCAGCTCCTACCCAGGGCAGGAATTCTCCATCTAACAACCCAACAGATGGCTGCCCAGCTTCTGCTTGAGCATTTTCAGGAAGGGGCTCACTGCTCTGCCAGGAGATTTAGTCCATTTTGAGACAACTTAATCCACGTGGAGACAGTCCTCGTTGTGAGCTGTTTCTTCCTCGTATTGAGCCCCAAGTCTGCCTTCATTCGACTTGACTTTTACCCTCAGCAGTAGGACAAAAATAAATCTGTTCTCTCATCCATATAACAATGTTTAGATTTTTAAAGACAGCCATTGTCTCCATAACTCCAAATATTTTTTTTTCCTGTCTAAACATCTCCAGTCACCTTAACCATTTCTCACATGGCGTGGTTTCCGAACCCTCACCATCCCAGTTACCATCTTCTACGTATTTTCTATTTTACTCATGTTCCTTACAAAAAGCAGCTCCTAGAACAGATAACCAGCTGTGGCCTGACCTGCAGAGCGCAGCGGTGCTCTCACCTCCCTTGATCTACACACTAGACCTTGATTGATGCAACGTGGAAGTAGATGTGTTTCCTACCAAATGATCAACTGTCGTGTTCATATTAAGGTTATCATCTACTAAAACCACCATATTTTTTGACACACTTTCTTATAGCTTAAAAGAAAGAAGTGGATTTAAAAGGGATCCTATAAATTATTAAAAGATCAAATCCTGCCTCCCCTTTCATTAGTAATAGACACATAGAACTGTTTGAGAGACCTAGCAAAGATTATGAGTGACATACTAAGATAACCGAACCCACAGATAGTCCAAAGGTGAAATGTGTGCTTATATTGATACGCCAGGGCCCCAGCCTTTGCAGCCTCTTGTTCCACACATCCAGGGCCTGCAGGGCTGTGCTTGCTTGGTCTTTCATACTCTACCTAATTTTCTTAGCTCGCCACCTGCTTCCTAGGCCACGTCTTCCTCCAGCCCACTGGAGACTCACCAGTGGTTTCCTTTGTGTCTTTGACAGGTCGCCTGAAGGAAGAAATCACCCAGCGGCACGTGCAGCAGGTAGCTCTAGGTGGGTACAAAGTGGAGCCTGCAAGCAGACAGGGAAGGTAATACAGGCTGACCTGGTCTGGGAAGCCCACGCCCAGCTGAACAACAACCCATCCAGAACCCTTGGGAAGGTTAAAGGAGGGGAGGTTTGCGGTCAGTGCAGCTTTCTTGGGACGCCCCTCCTCTCTGGGACCAGTCAATTGGGACCAATTGACCAGGGACAATTCACCCCCTATGTCCCAGCTCCTCAGGGCCCTACTCGGAGCTTTCTAGAACCACGACTAACTCATCGCAGCAGTAACGGTTGGTGATGAAAACAGCTACCAGTGGCTGAACTATCTCTGTGCACTGCTTTATGTGCACGTCTCCTCATCCTCACAACAGTCCTAAGAGTGCAGTGCCTTTTCCAGGTGAAGGTGATTCAGTGACTTGCCCAAGGTCACAGGCTAGTAAGTGTTGAAGCTAGGACTTGAACCAGGTCTCTGAGTCCACACTGGACGCTCTTGGTCCCCATGCAATTTACTGCCCACAGAAACGATGGGCCCACTTCATACATTAATAATGCAAACACTAAACCAACAGAGTGATATTGTAAGAGGGCCTGGGCACCTTTTAGGCAGTGGGCATCTGCAGAAAATGCCCCCTTGTGACATGTGACTCAAGGAAGTCATCCAGGAGGAGTGTGCAGCTCCCTGGAAGGCTGGTGGAACAGGGCTCCTGGGCAGGGCCCCCCCGTATCCTCTCCCACTAGCCTGGGATCAAGCCTTCTAGAGCTTTGATTAAATAAGCAATTCATACGTTCCGAACAACGGGATTCCCCTTGAAAGGGGCTGGCCCCTGGAATGACCTGCAGTTGGAGAAATCCTGTGCGCAGGATCTCTGGGGGTAATGGAGTAGAGCCCCAGCGTCATGAGGGTAATCCATCTGAGCCTAGTAGCTTGGATTATTGGGAAGGTTGGTTGTTTAGTTTTGGTCATAACAATGATCATACCAAATAACTACTGATTATATCAGGAACACAGAACAAGGAAGCCTAAGACACCCTGATGGAGCCCGAGCTTTTCCCTGGCCCCGGGACTGAGGGGTCAGGCAGATGTGCTGGGCCTGACCTCCCATTGCCCGAGGCCTGGGCAGGGTCTTGGAGCCAGGATTCTGCGGAGCACCTTCCCCAGCACACAGCCAGGGCTGTCCGGGGCCCTAACTCATAGCGCCATGCTTGGGAAGGACACAGGGACCTCTGTGGGGAGCTGCGCCGAGGTGCAGGTCACCGGAGAGGGAGTCATCCCTAGCGCTGGCTGCCACCTGGTCTCTTCTTCAGTCTTCATGATGCTTGTTGAACAGAAACAATGATGTGGAAAATACCACTCAAGTAATTCCAAGGGCGGTTTTGCTCTAGGGCCTGGGGAGTCATTTCCATGGCTTTCAGGGCAAGAGGTGTTCCATCCTCTATGCCCCCGCCCCCCGTCCCAACCCTGCTGCGTCTCTTCAACCGCAGGCTCCTCCTTAATTCCTGTGTTCACCTCTCTGGGAGCCTTCTTATGAACTATAGCAGGTGTCAGGTGAAGCAGGGCCCAACTTTGCCTGAAGTTCAGCAAACTTCAAAGAGAAAGCACTTTGGCTGAAAGTCCAATTAAGAGCATTTGAAATACCTATTTATTTTAAAAGCATACTATCCCAATTAGAGAAGAAGTGTTACCATCTCCCTGCTGCCATTTTGAGATCAAATGCCACATTGCTATCCAGACGCCTTAGGAGATTGTCTGATGGGGCTGTGGACCCGCCGGTGCACATGTGTCCCAAGGGACACATTTCAGAAGGGACTTCTTCTCATTGAGAGAAAGCTCTCAATGCAGCAGATTATTTACAGCGCCATTTCCTGCCTTAACCCTTGCCCTTCAGACTAGCCTTGGGGCTGAAGGCCAGGACCCATGGCTCCTGTAAGAACAAAAACAACTCGCTCGGTGTATTTGGCTTCCTGACGTCCTGTAGTTTGGGCTTCAGTACAGGGATGAGGCAGTGACTACACCTGGTCTCACCCTTCCATTTCTGTGGGTTTGTGTTGCGGTTCCTTCCCCCTTTCTGTTCTGTTTCTTTGTCTGTTTCTTCTCCTCCCTACTTTCCCTCACCCTCCATTTCAAGTATTCCCTTTGATATTATTTCTTTCTTTTACCTACATGTTCCTAAGTTTCCATGAAAGTGCAGGTGGGGTCGCTTGGTTGAGTTTGGGGTTTTGGGGGCTTAGGGGGGTCAGCAGTAATAAGCAAGTCTGAGCAGGAGAAGTTTTCTCATGTATTTTGCATAAGAATATGTCTCTGTTTGTATGAGTAGACATATGGCCAAGAAAATTTGCAGAAGTGTAATCTCGTAAAGCATACTTAATGGTGAGGTGAGAGGCCCCGTGTGGAAGAGACAGCAGACTGATGAAAGAAGGCCAGATCCAGTGGAGAGCATGTCACCATGTCAGGAATTTGGGGAACACTCAAAATATATCACTTCCTGATTAATTTACTACATTTTACTGCTATCTCTGCTCATGAGGTTATTTACAATGACTGCGTCTGTGCCCTGGACACACTGTCTCACGGTGTGCTTCTGTGCCTCTCTTCCCAATTCCACCCTCAGTGACATCCCACTGGCAGCTTGAAATCAGCCACAGTGGGAGTATTTACACCAAGGGCAAATACTGTTATAAACTGGGGCTTTCTTTCCCAGAGAGCTAGTTGTTAAACGTTTCCCACCACACCACTGGCACACAGATAAGCACCCATGGAAAGGCCCATTCTGTGCATGAGCATCTTTGCTCTTAAGAAGACTTCTACTCCCCTTCCCAGCTGAAAATCCACATTATGGTTCTGCCTGCATTCACTGCCCACCCAAGGGACCCTGGTCCTTTTGAAAGGCAGTGACCAGGGAAACCAACGGAGACAGTGTGGCAAGAGAAGAATTGGGCCCAGTGGGCCCCCTTGATGTGACAGCCAGAGCTGGAGGGGGTGGGTTTCTTAAGAAAGTCATCAATGACCAGTTCTAAGAATATCATCAACAAACAAGTTACTGCTGGACTTAGAGCAGGGCTGACTCCCGCACACTATTTCAGGAAACAATAAAACTATTATTTTTCAATTAAGCATCATGTGGAAGTGACACTAACTGAACTAGATCGAGCCGGCTGAGTTGAGAGTGCTTTGCTGAATTCAGCTGCGTGTGTTTTTCCCTCTCTGTTGTGCTAGCTCCCCAACGTGGTAAAGTGTTGTCAGTGATGCAGCTGGGACGAATCAGCAGACGTTTCTTGAGTACTTCCCCATGTGCCGTGGCTCTAAGCTCTTTACTTGTATTTCCCTCTTTAAAGCTCCTAAAATCCCCATGCGGGAGGTACTACTATTATCCTCACTTTACTTAAGGCCCAAAGGGGTTAAGGTGAACCTACCCAGCTTTGCTCAGCCAAGGACACAAATGCAGATTGAGAGCTTGTGCTGTAACCACCACACTGCACGGCCCTCAGCCCCAGGCTGAGCATTATGGAGTCCACAGAGGGACAGGGATTCAGTGCCTGCCCTCGAAGGGTGCATAGCCAGCACAAGGAGATATATACATTAAAAAGATAACTCTTTATCTAATTCCGGATTTAGACACATGTATTATTCTATCCACTGTCCTCTTCCTACTGTAGCCCCAAACCAAGTTGGCCTTGACCTCCTCCATGCAGCCTTGCCCACCCGCTCCTCGCCAGTCTGCTTTGTCCTTTAGCCTCATGCACCTCTGCTGAAGCACCAACCTTGTTTTGTAATTATTTCCATAGCTATTCTCCACTCTAAAATGTGAGCTCCTGGAAAGCTGGGTGCAGTCAAATTAATCTCTGTACCCCCGGCAGCCAGCACAGGCAATAAACAGGCCAAGTCAATGCTTCCCCAGATGACTCCCAGACTCACACATCTTGCAAAAGTGGAATGAGACATTTGAACATAAAATAAGTCCATTTAAAAGAAGTAGAAGGAGTAAGTGCTTTCGGAGCCCACAGCTGAGCGGATTACATCACACAGGCAATAAATCCGACTCTGTCTTATCTAGCCACCAAGCAGAAAGAGGAGTACCCAGAGTTACACAGTTTTCATTTTCTGACCACAGGAAGCATACTAACTAATTTATCTGCAGAAATAGAATGTCTTCTGGAACTAAACACAGACCAGAATTTATCGTGAGGACCTTTGTATAAAGGACACTGAGTGACATAGTGAATGATGTCGTCAACTGCAGTTTTACAAAAGATACCGCAACGTTCCACAAGATGATTCTCGCATTGACCCTCTGTAAAAGCGAGAGGCCTGACATTAGCGCATAACTCACTGAGAGGTGATGTACTCCAGGAACCCTGCTTTCTGACGGCCTCACAGCTCAGGGCGAGAGCCCAGGAAGCCATCCCAGGAACGGGGGCTGTGCCCTCTCTCTCAGGTGTCTCTTCCAAGCAATATTTGATCAGGGCCTGGATCTCCTGCAGCTCACGATCAAAATTCTACCACGTGCCTGTGATTAAAATTTAAAAGGCCCATCGCACTACCAAGTAGCATGTGAAATGTGACAGGTAAGAGGGACAGACCATCAGAGCTTCAGGACCTTAACAGAGAGAGTGGCCCCTGGGGGGTGTCACCAAGGCCATGGGCCTGAGCTGAGCCTTGAAGAATAAGCAGGAGTCAGAACCACAGAGAGGAGGGTGGGAGCAGGGGTTAGTTGTCATGTGTGTGCTGAGGTGGGGAGGGGGGGAAGGCTGATTCGGGGTGCGTGTGTGTGTGTGTGTGTGATATGTATGTATGAGGGGGATGTATGTGTGTATAGTGTGTGTGTGATATGTATGTATGAAGGGGATGTATGTGTATATAGTGTGTGTGTGATGTGTATGTATATGTATGTGGGGGGGTGTATACAGTGTGTGTGTGTGTGTGTGTGTGTGTGTGTGTGTGGTATGTGTTTGTTTTGTGCTTTGTGGGGAGTTGATATGAAGTAGTCCAGAAAAAGGCCAACACGGTGAGCTGGGCCAGTTCACTGAGAGCCTTGAATCCAAAGATTTCTCTCATAGGCAGTTGAGCCACTGAGCATTTTTGAGCAAGGAAGTCTTGGTCAAAGAGGCCTTTTAGGAAAAGAAAACCCCAGGCGGTAGCTCGAACGCCTCAGCATTTGCTACCTGACTGGTGAGTAAATAACCTGTACCACCCTGGAGACCCCCCTCACCCAAGCCTTCACCCGGCCCCTGCACTGGGCGATTCCTCCGGGTACACACGCCTGCAGCCCAGGCCCAGGGAGGGGTTGAGGACTCCTGGCCATCTCTGGGTAAACCTGCTGCAGACACTGCCCAGCGAGATCTGGGGCTGCCCGGGGAGTCCCACGCTGACCACATGCCATGCAGAAGCGACCCCTGAGAACAGGCCATTGTAGCTGCAATGCCTCGTGGGGCCCTCGGATTACCACCGGGTAGCGCGCGCACGCTACCTGACCTGAAGAGCCGGCAGTGACAGCGGTGAATCCCAGCAGGGCCTTAATGAGGGTCGACAGAGGCACTGACCCTGAAGGCTCCCTGTTCTACCTCGTTGTTCCAGCTTAGAGCGCTCTGAGGAGTTCTTTTCTCCTGAACGGTGTTCCTGCAGTGACCTCTTGTGGCGTCCCTGCCATTCTCCAAAGACAGGCCACCACCACTGCCACCTTCTCCCGTGTGGTGGAAAATTAAGCCTGAGTCTTGAAATGCTTTTTGGAATTCTGAGCCCGGGAGCCACAAATTTGAGAGAAAGCAAAAGGCCAGACTGTCATCAATGTGTTCAGCAGACTAGCCTGGGCACCCAGCATGAGACCAGGAATTCCAGGATGAGGGGAGGGACCACTGATGGAGACAACTGGAGCAACCCTCCCGGCATCAGCCAGCCCAGTGGTTTTCAAAATGGGCTCTAGGGGACCCATTTGGGCCACGCTGTGGCCCCTTTGGGACCACAGGGTGAGGGTGAGGGGACCCAGGGTGCAAATGGCAGGACCCCAGGATTTTCACCTGGTTCAACCAAAGCAACTTCTGTTTCTCTTTTTGTCATTAAGCCTTTGCTTGAAGAAAAGGTTCTGAGCTTTGAACACATCTTCCTCCCTTCGGAACTTGCAGCTCTTTTTGAGACATTTCCAAAGGCAGACAGTCCAAGCTTCCCTTCCCCAGAGCTATCTCAGTTTCCCCTGGGCTCACACGGAACTCTGCATATGCTTCTATAAGAGAACTTGTCACTTGTATAGTAATTACTCAGTCTTTTATCCTTCTCCCCCAGCCCCAAGCACAGTGATTGGCACACAGAAGGTCCTCCCTAAGTGTTAGCTGAATAAATCAGTGATATCTAAGGGATCCGATTTTTGCCTTAAAGATTCACCAGCTAAGGGACTCTGTGCCTAGGTTCCAACATCTGTAAAATGGGGGTGGTTGGATTAAATGATATCCTGTGCCCAACAGCCCATCACAGTCCCTGGGACTTAGCGGACGTCTACAGATCCCTGGTTGAATGAACAACTGAATCTAACACTCCTCAGCCGTCAAGTGCCACAATTGTATCTCTTTGTGAACGCAGAGTTCCTTAAGACATGCAGAAAACACTCACAACCTTGGCGAGGAGACATGCGAGGGCTTGGATGGGTTAGAGATGTTTTCATCCTACCTGAAATGAATGATCCAAATGCTGACCCTTTGGAGTAAGGGAGAAAGAAAAGGAAGCAGCTGGCCCAGAGGCTGAGATGGCATCTCAGCTGGTTCCAAAAGGACTCAGGTGGCTCTGTAAGACCAGTGATAAAGTCTCACCACCTGAGCCGATTCTAATCCACAGGTGCTTGTGAATATAGGGTCAGCTTCGGTGACACAAGGTCCTTGGCCAAATTTCCAGGCTCAAGATGGAGGCTGGGAGTAATAAGGAGTCCCCACCCCATTTCCCTGCCCAGTTCCCAGTTGCCAAGGCTCCAGACCCTTCGAGTAGTTCCAACTCCCTCAGCAGCCGTTCTGGAGAATGGAAGGCTGTGGGCCTCAGCCCCGGGGTGAGTCTTGAACAGCGACCATGGTTTAGTAAAAAGAGCACTCGCTCTAGAGTCAGGAGAACCCTGCTTGATGGTGCCTCTGCCATTCGCTAGTCATGTGACTTTGGTCCATTAACCTTCCTGCATTTCCGTTTCCTTGTCCATAAGAGAAGAAGAACACCTACTCCCCAGGACTGATCTCAGTGCTGAGCGAGGTGTATATGTGATGGAGCCGAGGACAAAGTAGATGCTCAGTGAATTGTCAAGAACTGTGACTCTGGGTGTCGGGAACCAAATGCCCAGGCAGTGGGCAGAGCCCCTGGCCACAGAGCTACCACAGTCCTGGGCTACCAACATGAGTTGGCATAACTGGTGGAGGTCACCATGGTCCCCAGTCACCACGTCTCTCTACCCACATTTGCTCACAGGTTCTATAAATCACTCTTCTTTGCAAAAATACATCAAGCCCCAGGAAGGGGCTGTCTATTCCTTTGAGCACTTGAACACTGATGATCCTGTTACCAGTTGCCAGAGCCATATTTTTCATTGTGCAGATATGCAGAAACCATATGTGCTGCTTTGAGTGAATTAGGCATTTGACCGATGTCTCCATCAGTTGGGACTGCTGTAACAAATTACCACAGACTAGGTGGCTGATAAACAATGGAGATTTATTTCTCACAGTTCTGGAGGCTGGAAGCCTGAGATCAGAGTCAGGTTCTGGTGAGGTCCCTCTCCTGGGCGCAGACTGCCGGCTTCTCGTTGCGTCCACTTGTGCTGGAAAGATCGAGCCAGCTCTCTGGTCTCTTCTTAGAAAGGCACTAATCTCATTCATGGGGGCTCCACCCTCATGACCCAATTACCTCCCAAAGGCCCCACCTGCAGATACCATCACATTAGGGATTCGATTTCAGCATGTGAATTTTGGAGGGGACACAGTCCATAACAATCAAACACAGTAGACAAAATTCTAACCTCTTGACTTCATCTGCAAAAATGTATCTGATAAAATATACCACGGCCGGCTCCTCCATCTGTCCTCTCTTGTGTTTGGCCAGTCTCAGCCCAGAAAAGTTCTTACTGTTTTGCAGGACCTATGGTGTTGCAAGCATAGTGGAGCTGGGTAAGACCTTCCTAAATCCCCAAGGAAACTGATGATGCGTTTGGGGAAGACCTACCAGCAAGAAACCGGGGTCGTCTGTGCTCAGATACAGACGATGGGTGCTTTGTGTTCCAAATAACCCACATAAAGCTCTAAGTGGTGCTTTGAAAATACTGATGTCTATTCAGAAAACCATGAGGGCACTGTTGTACAGAGAGCTGTGGGCAGGGGACACCCAGAGAGCAGAGCAGAGCAATTTCCAAATAAAAAAAGAAAAGGAAAAGAGAAGCAGGGAGAAGTGAATTGTATAGATAAAGCCTATGACCAACCATTGGGGATGAATCAGGCAATATCTGATATCTGCAATATCTAGAAGATATGCAACCTCCACCACCTGGCAATTCCACGCCTAGGAACATATACCTGAGATGGTGTCACATGTGTGCCCGAGGGGGCACTCCTGGCAGCATTGTTCTTATCATAGCAGACAGTCAAACGAACAAGAACCAAGACAGGAGACCACGCAAAGGTCCCCAGTAGGGGGTGCATAAGGGAGCGAGAGCTGTGATACAGTCACACAGTGGAACACCCTAGAGAATTCAACATGGATAAACTGGATTTACGTGTAGCAGTGTGAATACGTCTCAAAAACACAATGGTGATTGAAAGAAAGAAAATTGCTGAAGGATATATATGGACCCATACCGTTTGTGTAAATTCCAAAATTTTCAAGACTTTTTGTCGGGGCGGGAGGGAATGGGAGCTTTGGACATGAAAGATTCATAAAACACACAAGTACAGGTGCACAGTCCGACAAACGGTTATAAAGAGAACACTCTGCCACCCTTAAGTCAAGAAATGGCTAAGTAACGTTTACAGGGCACTAGAGACACAGAGCGCGAATATAAAAGCATGAAGGGAAGGCTATGGAGCTCCATCAGGACAGTGATGTTACCTTCAGGGACGGAGGGTGGGGCTAGGGGAGGGCACAAAGGAGGCCTCCACCAATTCTGAACCGTTCTAGCTCCAAACAAAGCCCAAGTCTAAGGCAGCTGTGCAAACTGCTGATTTTTAGATTTTCCAAAATACTATTGTTATTATATCATTCTTTGAATATTTTTTTGTGTTTGTAATGGTTTATAATAATTTCTACGAAGGACTAGATTCCAGCGGTTCAGAAATCAAACACAAATGACTGTTCTCGTGGAATCATTGTGTTGGTGGAAGTGGTAGTAAAAAGTGAATCCCAATTCAATTCCAATTCATCTTCGTTTTCCTCACTACCGTTCATGTCAGAATCATTTTACTTAAAGAGGAAAACGGAAAGTTTACCACCATTCACTTTCTCCTCCAGGTGCCTTGTATTCTCTGGGAGGGACTAACAGCTGCAGATGGTCTGCCTGCATGTTGAACAATACAGGGGAAGCGCCTGTGAAGGCTGCTTTTTATTGCTCTCCCCCTGTTTCTATAAATCCTCACAATGGAGAGAGTTCTTCTCCTGCCCCTGGAAGAAACTGGGCAGCCCAGTAACTCAATTGTTCATTGTTAATTACCAGCAAAACAAACAACAACAAAAACGACAGAAGCCCACAATGGTCATTCTGTATTGTAACTAGAATCTCAATAGTTCAAATTTCACTCAAAGATAAGACTTCCCTCCCTTTCCCCAGCTAAGGCCAACCACCAGGAAGAGAGGGACATGGTCAGCTCCTTCTCTCTCTAACTCACTTCTTCCCTCAGCCTGCTAAGCTGTTTCCCCAGAAGGAGTTGGAGAGAAGAAGGAAGGGAGGAAAGGCAGTTGGTAAAGATCACACTGAACTGGTACCATTGTAACACAGCTTTGTGCTCTCTGGGCCCAGCAAATGTTCACAGATGACTCTTGCTCATTCGGGGTACTTTCACGGGTCCCTGGAGGCGTTCCTTGTCTCGAAGGAATGCACCTCATTCGGACAGTTGCTTACCTGTACAGGTCAGGGTCCAAACGGGAAGCAAGTGGCACTATTCAAATTAGCTATTGTGAAGAGAGTTGAATGAAGTCCTGTTGACAAAGGCGTGAGCAGAGGGTAGGGAAACCACAAAGGAGATCGCAGTACCCCAGAGGTACTAACAGCAGCAAGGCAGGAAGCATCAGGCCTAAGAGGGCAAGGGAGTGAGCAGTTATGAAACTTGAAGACAGAAATGGCTGTGCAGCTATGGAGAACAGTATGGAGGTTCCTTAAAAAACTAAAAATAGAACTACCATACGACCCAGCAATCCCACTACTGGACATATACCCTGAAAACCGTAAGAGTCATATACCACAATGTACACTACAACACTGTTTACAATAGCCAGGACACGGAAGCAACCTAAGTGTCCATCGACAGATGAATGGGTAAAGAAGATGGGGCACATATATACAATGGACTATTACTCAGCCATGGAAAGAAACAAAACTGAGTTATTTGTAGTGAGGTGGATGGACCTAGAGTCTGTCATACAGAGTGAAGTAAGTCAGAAAGAGAAAAACAAATACCGTATGCTAACACATATATATGGAATCTAAAAAAAAAAAAAATGGTTCTGAAGAACCTAGGGGCAGGACAGGAATAAAGACTCAGACATAGAGAATGGACTTGAGGACACGGGGAGGGGGAAGGGTAAGCTGGGACAAAGTGAGAGAGTGGCATGGACTTATATATACTACCAAATGTAAACTAGATAGCTAGTGGGAAGCAGCCACATAGCACAGGGAGATCAGCTGGTTGCTTTGTGTCCACCTAGAGGGGTGGGACAGGGAGGGTGGGAGGGAGGTGCAAGAGGGAGGGGATATGGGGATATATGTATACATATAGCTGATTCACTTTGTTATACAGCAGAAACTAACACACCATTGTAAAGCAATTATACTCCGATAAAGATGTTAAAAAAAAAAAAGTAATGGCTGTGCAGAAAGGCTCTGGCCATCTGATAGGAGCTCTGACCTTCAGTAAAGCAGTGCATCCAGCTCGTGGCCTCTACAGAGATGTCTGGGGAAAGAAATACCTCAGCCTGTCTCCTCCCATGCTCCAGTCCCTGCCCATGTTCCCCATCGGCTGAGTCCAGCCAGAGGGCGGAGGGCAAGGAAGCCCACTGTTCTACCAGCCAGGCTCCTGGGGTGAGGAGCAGAAGAGGAGAGGGCGGAGAGTGGATTTGGAGAAGCAAAAGGAACAGGCCTAGCTCTCCCAGGCTTCCTGTGGTCCACCGCCAGGTTTGTTTCTCCTAGGGTCCCTCTAGGTGGCTTTATTAAAAGGGATCTAAGTTTTAAGTGGTGTGCCAAAGGGTCTGAGTGCTGTGCTGGACCCCGCTCACTCTGGCTCACGAGCACTGACCATGGGCATCTCCTCCCAGCTCCAGATTCAGGAGCATCATGCTGGTGGCGTGAAATCAGTCACACCACAAACATTGGCAAACACTACAAATCAGGGCTTTTTCTCTCCAGAGAGCTGGTTGTGACACATCTGCCAGCATGCCTCTGATCTCAGGTGACCCTAACGGACTCTCCTCCATGCTGGAGCCCATGCTTTTGCCACAGAAATGGCAGCCACTCTGCTCTTGCTTCTCACACAGCATCACATGCCCCACCCTCTAGAGTTCTTGAGGGGAGTCACAGTTCTGTCCACACCACACACACACAACACACCGTGCACACACACAACACACCGTGCACACACACACCACACCACAAACACACAGATTCCCAAGAGTTCTCATCAAGCTTTCTGAGCTGTCTCCTTCAAGCCCTCTCCCTACCTTGGGAAGGATCTCTACACACATTACCCCCAGTGAAGCGGATAAGGTGGGCTGAAGGCAAACTACTAGGGTCTTTAAAAAAAATCTCCAGAAATTTCTTTTGGCCCTTTTCTAACGTCAATGTGCGCATTTTGGTTGTCTGCCCACTCTTGCCACATCACTTTGAAAATGTGCCATTTCTACTGCGTAGTCTGTTTCCGAACTCACTTTTGACTCTGAAATACAACAAAATTTTGCCAAATGAACAGATTGGCTTACAAATTGCCTAGTAGCAGATAAGTTTTCCAAAAGTGGAGGGAGATGATTTTATTAAGGATTCTCAGTTCAATTCCTAGAAGTCCTAAAGTTTCTTTTACAAGCCAATCAAGAGAGTTGACCAAACCCCACTAATCATTATCGTTAGAGGTTTTCACAGGAGGAAGGCCTGTGCTCACCCTCACAGGTGTGGGGAAAACTGCCCTCCCCACAGTCTAGGTATCCTGAGAACACTCCAGACTCGCTGGGTCCAGTGTGACAAGGATATAGCTGGGTTTTAGGGATGCCAAGCTTCCTGCTAATGTCTCTCTGAAAAGCCACTGAGATTAAGAAATGTGGTCACCACTGGTCAGTGAGGCAAAAGTGACAAGAGGGTAGAATTGCCGACGGACTCGGGCTCGTAGAGAAACCCTGAGTTCAGTAATGTCGGCACACTTCTGAGGAGTGAGGAGGCCTCAATGGGCTGGACGCAGGCAGGAGCAGCCTTTGCACAGGCCTGCCTCTGAAGGGGGTGGGGAGAGGGTATCAGGAGCCTCAGAAGGAGGTGCCAGGCTCTGAGTGGCTGCACCCAGAGAATGCCGACCGGAAAGCAGAGATGGAGCTGGGGTCCCAGCAGAAAGGACTGTGGAGAGTTGGGGGAAAGAAAGAGCTCCCATTTGAGCAGAGGTGATCGTGGTCAGGAAGTGAGTAAAGAGACTAGAAGCATCTTTCCTGTGAATGCGGGATGCTCCTGGGGTCTCCCTTGTATCATTTGCAAGTCCACACTGACCCTCTGTATGGGCCGCGTCCTCCTCCGGGAATGCAGTGGAGGGGAGCAATGCCGAAGGAGAGAGGCCACCATCCCAGGGGTCTGGTCGTGGGCAGAGAGGCCCAGAGTGGACGCAGAGGCAGTTACTCAGGAGGGAAGGGACGCAGCTGGCCTTCCATGGGCAGAGTCCAGGCTCCAAACCGGCATGGGGAAGGATTTTGATTGTGCTAAAGCTGGGCCATCTGTGCTCTCGGAGAGTGCCCCATTCTCCCTGCGGGAAGGACGGCAGTGGTGAGTGGGGACCCGAGCAATGATCAGCCACAGCCCTGGGTCCGCAGGGTATTCACCACGCCCTTGAGTCCGAGCCTGCCGTGGACAGCGATGGTGTTACACAAAATCAACACCAAGAGGCATGGTGGCCCTAAGCACCTGTCAGCGTGTGATCACTCCAGCTGGCAATAAATTTGAGCCATTAAACAGGAAATGGTCTGATCGGGAAGCCAGAACCTTTGCCTCTGAGCTGCTGACCATTGTGGTAACTGAGCTACTGACATCATCCATCTTGGGTAGAATAGACACTTTGACTTCGGAAGCAAGGTGAGGCTGTGATCTGGGCTCTGTGAGACAGTGTAGCCCAAGGAGGCCCAGAGTGGGTGTTCAGGGAGCGAATCTGTAGTTGGATAGCTAAGGCCCCCTGCTGGAATGCCTCCGTGGCTCTGCTGTCTCGTCTGCCACGGTAGAGCCACATAATTCATGGCCTTTCCCGCGCAGGGCACCGGCCTTTACTCCTTGGAAGACCACAGGGCCCCTTTCGGCTGGTGCCTGGTTGGAAATGTCAATACCGCCTTCCTTAGGATTCCTAACACACAGTTAAGGAGACAAGTAGGCTGGCTCTGGGTGTTCTGGGGGCTGCCTTGGGGGGGCCAGGCTCCCGTGGGGAACGTGGGTAGCGAAGCTCCTCGCACCCATCAGGCGAGCTGCAGATACCCGGTGGGAGCAGCGTGCAGGCCGTGGTTTCGGTTAGGAAAGGGCAGTCTGCACAGGCTGGCACTCGGGGGAGAGACTGAGGCTTTTTCTCAGCCCCGGCCCCGCACCTGAAAGGCATTCATGGAAAAGAGCATCACCTTCAGATACCAAGGACGAGTCAATACCGACCTCAGTGATCTGCCCCATGGCTGCCTTCATTATGCCAGTCGCTTGCAAGGGAAAAAGCACCAGCTTTGAAGTCAGACAGAGCTGGGTCCTGACTCCAGCTCTTTTTACCAGTGGTGTGATCCCAGGGAAGATGACTTCCCCTGTCAGAACTCAGTTTCCCCATCTGTGATGGGCTTGTTATATAAGGGCCACAGAGCAGCCACATGGTGGATATCGTTATTCAGATATCCACCATCTGCAAGGGCCAAGTGCAGGCAGCCCAGCCCTACAGAGAGTGTGACTTCCTTGGTTCAAATCCCTGAGCTCCTTTGCCCCACAGTGGCTTCCAAAGGTCTGGAAGGTGGGCGGGGGGCAAAGGGCCATGTTGGCCCCCGTATAGCATCCTATATGAACCCCTGCAGGTCCTGCATCCTCAGTGACTCCTGCATGGAGTACTTGCACTGAAACTGGACACAGAGCCTTGAACGGTGTTTCTTAACAAGGGGCGAGCATCGGAATCACAGGGGAACCTACCATCAAATCCTAACTCAGAACGTCTGGGGTAGGGCCCAGCAGTCTTTGCTTTTACAAGCACCTTAGGTGATTCTCAGGTTCACCCCCAGTAGAAAGCCAGTGAATGAAAGAAACGAGATTCTGCACATTTCAGACATTTACTGACTGTAGGAGAGGTTTTTTTTTGGGGGGGGGGTGTAGGGTATGGGGAGGTGGGAAGAGAAGGTACAGTGATCTTTCCAGTGACCCTGAAATCATGCCAGGTATAAGGGGACCCACAGGAGGCTGGCCTTCCCAGCAAGCACCCATTTGTTCTTGTGCTGCTGGTTCCAAACACCTGACACATCAGAGGTGGGGTCAGCCTGAGATGTGTGTGCCCTTGAGTCACCACGCCCTTGTAAGTTTCAGTTACTATTTGACTGCTCAGGGCTTCCTCCGTGTGTGACATTCAGATCTACAGCCGCTGGAATGAAGCCCTTCTTTTTCGCTTCTGTATTGTGTGGGAGACAGCTGCCCACACAGACTCACAGTGTGACCTCATGGGCCACTCAGGGCTATGACCTTCAGTGCTCCCGTCCCAGCCAGAGTCCTGTGCTTGAAAGGAGGACTCCTTGTGCCTCCTATCAGGTGACTGGAGGTTCTGTCCCTGGCCACAGTCCCAGTGGGCATGGAGACCTGCAAAGCGCAACTGCCCTTTACTTACTCCCTTTTCCTCTGTTCCTGCTCAGTCGTTTTGTCTGGTTCCCTTTCAGTTCCCAGCCCCTCTTTCTCTTGAGAGAGGGCTGATAAGCCAAGCTGCAGGAAGCAGCAGAAGCAGCCAGGGCCGTCTCCTGGTGAGGTTACAATGCATTTCACTCAGCAAACATCACTTTGGCAAGAGGCCCCTTTGGTTGTCATGGCAACGCGGGTAGCTTGTGTCTTGGGGGTATGCTGTGCCCTCATTCTGGCTGCCCAAGTTCCCTTGCCCCAGCTTTCTTTCCCAGATCCTTTCACCACCCTGGCGCCACCTCACATTAACTATGCTTCAGTTTGGAGCAGCTTTGTCTTGACCAGCAAAACAACTGCTTGGCTTTGCTATCAAAGGAATAGATCACACCATTCCTCTCCGCAACGCCCTCCAGCCTCTCAGCTCTCTCAAAGCCAACGTCCTTTCCAGGCCCTCAAGGTCCTACCCGATCTGGCCTCAGTTTCCTCACTGGCCCAGGCTTCACCCCAGAGCAGGGTCTTCACTGCATCTCTCAGGGGGTTCCTTGGTATGGGATCAAAAAGTGTTAAAAGGACAAAGGAGAGCCACAGCTTTTCTTTTTTAACAGACTCGGAGATACACGTGTCCATTTCTGAAACCATTAGGAAAGGAAATATTCTATTTCAAGTCCTGCCGTTATCAGTTTGGTGTTGAGATACTTCCTTCAGTTTATCAGGTCTGACGTCTCCCAGAGAGGACAAGGGCCAGTGAGCACGGGCAGCATTGAGGGCACCCTGGACGCGGAGTCTGAACAAACAAAGCACTGGGGAGATACAAAGAGCAGAGGGACCAGTCCCTGCCCTCGAGGGGCTTCCGGTGCCTAGGCCTGGGGGACCATGGGTGACGAGGACAGGCAGTTTGGCTCATTAGGGCCACTAAGATGCACCAGCATGGGGGACAGCATAGCCTTCGGCTGGGAAGTCTATGGTATCTATGAGTGAGACACTTGCTCAGCCAGTTTACAAGTCACAGGTGATACTTGACACAAGGGACAGAGGGTCACAGGTGCCTGGCAGACAAAGAACAGAATCCTGATCCGCCTAGTGTATTTATCAATGAGTTAGATAACGACATCAAAGCAGCCCAAAGGGAAAGAATAAGGCATGCCAGAATAAGGACCTCTCAGCAGGCTAAGCCCCCAATAAATGGGAAATGTTGCATTTGTGATTAAAAGGATAATCACACTGAAATAGAATGCGTTTCGACAACCACTCATAAATATAGGAACGTGGGTAAACTGACCGCAAGCTTAACAGAAGACCGTGACAAACTGACATGACCATGACAATGACGAAGCTGCTGAAAAACAAAAACAGTGCTAGGGGGCTGCCTGGTATAAACGTCTAGCTCTTTGGAACCAGAAAAATTGGGTTCACATCCCAGCCTTACCACTTATTAGCTCTGTGACCTTGAGTTATTCACCAACCTCTCCGAGCCTCAGAATCTAACTGAAATGAGATGGTAATGCCTTCCCTGCTGAGTTATTTTGAGAATTAGCAATAAGATGAGTAGGCCACCTAGCCCAGCGTCTAGTAGAACTTGGCAGAACCTGGAATATAGAAGGCGCTCGGTAAATGGTCGTTGTTAGTAATTCACCTCCTATAGAAATATAGAACGTAAATTTTTCAAAGCTGGGAGAACTCTTCTCTACCCTGCCCCTCTCGGGCCTATCCGGAGTATGATGTCCAGATTCAGGCTCTGTACTTCAGATCGATTAGAAAGTCACCTTGCTACTGAGCCCTCAGGTGAGAGAATTAGGCAGAGTCAGCCCGGGAATAAAGCTCCAGGCACATGTGGTATTTTGTTGTTGTTGCTGTTGCTGTTAAAGTATTTAAAGAACCATCAGATTAAGAAGGAGGACAAACTGTGCTGCTCCAGAGCTCCAAAGGAGAGGTGAAAAGAAGTTAGTGGGGCAGGTCTCACCTCCAATTAAGAGGAAACAGAGCTGCCCGCAAGGAGGTATGCTCAGTGTAAAGCACTGAGCCTCACCCCCAGCAGTATGGGGGGAGAAAGCAGATGACCATCCTCAGAAATGTTATCGAAGGAATTTCTGAATCGAGAGCCTTGCAACCAGACAAACCTGGATTTGGATCCAGGCTCCTCAAGTTAGCCATGCGGCCTTGGGCAGGTTAACCTCTTTGAACCTCCATGCCCTTATCTGTGAAAGGGGAGCAATAATACCTCCAATGAGTACCAGAAGGATTAAGTCTGATCATGTCCAGAAAGCACCTAGCGTGTGATAGAGTCTCCCCTCCAAAGAGTAAAAAGTGGGGCTGCATAACTCCTAAGACGCGTTCTGAGGCTGAGAAATGCAGTACAACCACCGAGAGCCTCCTGGGAAGATAGACAGACCCCACCCACCAGGCTAGGAAAGGATGGGCTCCAGACAAGCACACAAGCAACCAGAGCAGGCAACCCGGCAACCAGCAGTGACAGCTGGTGTGTCTGGGGACACAGTCCTCACCTAGGACTTGCCAGGGCCCTGTGGGCAGGGCGTCTGAGCATGGTTCTCAGCCCTGGGTGCACACTGGGTTAATCGGGCTTAGAACCACTGCTTCAGAGGGAAGTCAAAAACGGGAGACATGATTTGAGGCTGGAGAATTCGGCACCTCAGCTGAGGCAAAGTAAGATGTGAGCCGTTTTAGTGATACCTTCTTGGTTTATGAAGGGCTCAGTATCAGAGGAGGGGGAAATGGTGTTTTGCATCTTCCCTGGGGACTCAAGAGGAAACGAGTGAACTCCATGGTAAAAGGATTGGTAGCGATATAAGGAAGAATTCCCTTCCAGTGACAGATATGGGACAGTGGGAGGGACAGTGGATGGAGCATAATCATGGAACCCTCCTCTGGGGCTCTCAGCCGAGCAGAGGTTGCCACCCAGAGGAGGTGGGTAAAGCAGGCACCCATCCAAAGGCCCCAGAAGGACTCACAGGGTCCCTTTCACCTGGGACGCATGATGACTGTGTCATCCGCTCTAAACCACACTCTCCCTTGACCTCTCTTCCCCGCTGGAGGGAATCATCAGCATCTCCCTTCTCCAGGTATCTCAGGAAACACACCCACGCCCTCGGCGCCAGACCTGCTGGAAGAGAAGCTGCGATCACGACTGCAGGAAGAAAAGAGAAGGTGCCCTTTCTTTTCGCCACACACACCCTGACCCCAGCCCCTCGGGGCCACCTGGAGCTGTGCGGCAGGGCAGGGTGGCCACGCCCGTCCCAAGCCTGCAGCTACTCTGGAAGCGGGTCCTAAAATAGCTGGAGGAGGTGCCACCTTTCAGCAGGCAGTCGTGAGATGCAGGAAGCCGAGGCAGGGTGAGGCTGGAGTGGGGAGCAGAAGGCCCAGCCAGGCTCCAGCGCTGGGATCAGCCTCTGCAGCCCCAGCGCAGGCTGCAGCCCAGGAAGCGGCGAGCCTTGTCTGCTGCTGCCCTCTAGGGGAGCCCAGGAGTATGACCATGGAGTACCTCCTTCCCCCCACTTCTCTCCTGAGGCTCTTTATCTGCAAGGTGTCCAGAGAATATCAGACCCTCCTGCGGCCATTTAGGGCCCCAGAATGATTTAACCTGCAGAGCGAGGAACCTCAAGCATAAACAGACATCTGGTCATTACTGATACAAGCTTCTCAGTTCATTCATCCATTTAGGCATTCAACAGCTATCTCCTCTGCCACGAAGATGTTTGGGGTAAACCAAACAAGAAACCTTCCTTACTCTCAAGGGGGCAATGCTGTCACTGTAACACACACCACCCACCCCTGGGCTGGCTAGGCATGTACCCTGAGCGCCCCCTGTCACACTGCCCCCACCCCCAGATGGCCTGGGTTCAAACCCTGGCTCCTCTGTTTATTAGCTCGGTGCCATAGAGCAAGTTCCTCAACCTCTCCATGCCTCAGGTTCCAAATCTGTAAAGGGGAGATGATATAATAGCGCCTTCCTCATAGGGCTGTGAAGAGGATTAAATGAGTTTATAGACGGCAAGGGCCTAGAGCAATGCCTGCCCTTCAGTGCCCAGTAATGGTACTTATCCTTCCTGGAGAGGGGTTAGTCCTGTCACACACAGAGCCCCACGGCCCACTGGACAGAAATACCTGGCTGTGGGCTCACATGCTGGTGCCATACTCTGGCCTGGGTGGGCAACTGTAAGGTCCCAGCCCCAGGCACCAAGGCTGCATGGCCAGGCTTCTGAGGCTCAGGCCCTGCCGCCGCCAGTCTCTTTAGAGCACTCCCTCCCTGCCAGTGACTTTCAAGACTCCTCTCTGACTCCACTGCAGGTATAAAGCAATGTTCACGCGCCTGAAGGCGCTGAAGGTGGAGATTGAGCATTTGCAGCTACTCATGGACAAAGCCAAGGTGAAGCTGCAGAAAGAGTTTGAAGCCTGGTGGGCAGAGGAGGCCACCAGCCTGCAGGTACTGGCAGCCATGCCCCTCACTGCCCCAGAGCCCACCCTCCTTCTGGGGCCTGAGGAACGTCAGGGCAGACAGGGAGGGGCCAGACCCCCAGCCCCATGGTGGGGGGGAGCAGAGGAAAAAGAATGGGGGCTTAGACCCGCAGTGCACGTGCTCTCAGCCCCTACCTCCTGAAGCGAGGGCTCGTTTTAGTAACAAGGAACGTGAGTGGTCAGGGGCTCACTGTTTCCTTGCTAGTGCCTGACGCATAGAAATGTAGGGAGTGGGAGGATTGCCACCATTGCTTCCTGAGACATAGTGACAACACTGATTGTTCTTTATTACAGTCATATATATGCACGTATGTGTGTGTATATATATATATATATATATATATGGTATAAATTTTAGAAAATACAGAAAAACACAAGGTAAAATCACCATAATCCCACCATTTAAGGATAATCGATATTAATATGTTGGATTATATTATTTTATATTTTTATGCATATACATCCTTATGCTTTTATAAAAATAGAATCATATTAGTCTTCAAGTATCACAAACGGCTTTTGTTTTTACTTAGCTGTCCAGCATGCCACCTCTTCCATGGCATGATGCCATGACATCATTCCAGTGCTGTCACTGTTCAAGCATATGGATTTATTCTAATATATTTAATCTCCTATTGTTTAATGCTCAGGTTGTTTGGGGGTCGTTTCACTAGAAAAGTATTTGAAGATACATTTTTGCATATTTCCTAGACAAATTCCTAGAAGTTCTCTATAATATTATGAAGGCTAAAGAACCTGTTAAGAAATGTTAGTACACACCCCCAGTTCCAACTGTCCTCATGTGACCCCTCAGCTGTGTATAATAAAAGAGATGACATACACATAATCCTACCACTTTTGTGGCTGGAAGAACCCTTAGAAATTCTCTAACAGGCTGATTGTGTCATCTTAAGGACAAGAAACTGAGAGCCAGCGAAGATAGCATCCCAAGGACACAACCGAGCAGTAACCCATACATTACCGAGTGGCCTCGTGGCCAGACGATGGAGAAACATATTTGGATAAAGTTAAATACACAAGATGACAAATAAAACCAATAATATGGAAATACAGTTATCACAGTATCTTAGCAGCACAGTTATGGTATAGTAATATGTATACCATTTTACAGATGCATTAATTAATAAGATCTGGGGGGCTCAATATTCACCACAATTTCAAAGTAGTGATGAACACAGTATTTCAAGATTTCTGCAATAACTGTAACGTGATCTGAAAATATCTGTCATTTCTACTGGTGGCGGAGTCACTGGTGCCACCCATTCTACTGTGGTTTGTTGTCTACATTTAATCATCGAAAGATATGTTAAATTTCAGGTAGAAGTTAGGAAGAATAAAGATGTCATTGGTTCCCAGTCACGTTCACAGTGCCCCTGCTCTCCAGTTAAGAAGCCTCCCTCGGGAGGTCATCAGTGGGTGAGACCGTCAGCCACTGCTGGTGCCCATGGGCATCCGGCCACTGGACAGTGATGAGGGTTCTCCCATCATCCCGTATGACCCAGTCAAGGCTGATGGATTCAGACCGTTTATTACTTGCATAGACAGTGAAAGGCAGGTAGCCTGTGCCCTCCACCCCACAGGATGTCATTGAAACAGAAGGGACCAGGTGACCACAGCAGGGATGATGGGGCGCCCTGTAGCCATTCCATGCAGCCACTAAGCCATTTTATAGCCGGCGGATGTACCCTGAGTGGGGCAGGCAAAAAGCCTTAACCCTCATTAGAACATAGGAGGTGATGAGAAACTGCCCCATGACGGCCTCTGAGCGAGATGGGGAGGAAGTGGGAGACGGCCTGGCAGCAGCTGCTCACCAGCCTCCTGTGCTCTCATGTCCTGGGAGAAGCGCGGGGCACTCTGCTAAGACTCAGATCAGCTGGGGTTTAACCGCTGCTCAGGAGACCTGTGTGGAGACACGCAAGGTTTCCAGGACCCTGCTGGAGCTGCCCCCACATGCATGACGCATGAAGAATGCATCGCTCCCGACTCTGCCAGCATCTCTTTGGGACGAGGGAAAGCAAAGCCAGAAAGGAGTTCTGGAGAACTGTCAGATCACATTTCAAACACTTTTTCTTAACTTTAAAAAGTAATACAGGCTCAATATGGAGAACTTAGAAAACACAGAAAAGCACAAAGAATAAATCAAACATTACCCATTATCCTGCCATCCAAAGAGAATGTTTTGATGCCCCTCATTAAGGTCATGACTACCTCTAGATTTATTTTTTTCCCACACATGTACATACCAACTTTTCTAGCTGGCTTTTTCCCTTTAAGAAATAACATCAAAGACATTTTCCCCATGTCATTAGATTCATGCTTACACTGTGAAACTTTCTCTTGGACCAACAGGTAAACTCCCCAGCAGTGAATTCATTGAATCACATGAAACCCTTTCCCCAGACGCCAGAATCCCAGCACGAAAGGTCCCAGCTTCTCTCTAGCAAAAGGTAAGGGGAGAACCCTGCGACAGGGTTGGGATGCCCAGAAAAGATGCCCTACCTCTCCTCAACCCAGTCTTGATGCTCTAAGTGTAGGCTGCCTGATCCGGGAAGATGAGTGACTTTCACTGTTAAATTAGTTGAAAATACTCAGGCCAGTGGCTCTCAGGCTTTACTGGAGTACCGCGCCCCCTCCCCCCACCCCGGCCCTTTCCCTCCGGCTCTGACAGCCAGTGGACCTACTGCCACAGTGACAAGAGAAGCAGTTTAACCAAACTGTGCAAGCCCTGGTCCTGCCGCTGGGTGGGAAGAAGCAGTTGGCAGTAGTGGGAGGGGAGAGGGAGGGGGGAACTGTGGAGGGGATGTTGGGTAAGGCAGAGGGGAGTCAGCCTGCCAGGACCCAGGAACCTCTGGTTAGTGACTCTGTCCTAGCACAGACTCAGGAGAGACGTGGGCACCCTCCCGTGAGGACGCCCAGAGCCAGTGTCCCTGAGTGATGGCATGAGCCAGCACAGACTATACTTCCCACACACACACCTTCTGAAGGCAGGTTCCTTCTCATGCCACCCACGTTATTGTCTCTTTCCAACCGCACAGCGCGGGCGGTAGAGCCAATGACACCTGCCTCATCCATCCTGCATCTCTGAGACAGGCCCACTGTCCGCATGGCAGAGATCAGGCCAGCATGAGCGGGGCTTCGGCCTCGACTGCCAAGGAACGCTCCTTGCCTGGGTCTGAGCAGAGCTGAGTTCTCACGTTGGAAATGTGAAATAGAGCTTTTTAAAAGGGGTTGGGGAGAGGGTTGCCAGACGGTGTCCCTGATCCGATGATGTGATGAGAATGGCAATGACCTCTGTGGTCTCCTTTTCAAAAACCCATAACCCTGGTTGAGTCATGAGGAAAACGTCAGACAAGTCCCAGTCGAGGGGCATTTTACAAAATACCTGACCAGTACTCCTCAAAACTGTCAAGGGCAAGAAAATTCTGAGAAACTGTCACAGACAAGAGGAGCCTAAGGAGATATGATGGCCAAATGTAATGTGCTATCCTGGATGGGAACTAGATCAGAAAAACTAAGAAAATCCAAATAACGAACAGACGGTAGTTAATAATAATGTATCAGTATTGGTTCCTTAGTTGTGACAAATGTACCACACTAATATAAGATTATATAATGAGGGAAATTGGGTATGGGGTATAGGGGAACTCTCTGTACTATCTTTGCAACTTTTCTCTAAATCTGAAACTATTCTTAAAACAAAACAAAACAGCCAACCAGAGAGCTGTCCACCACCTGGCTGACATTTTCCCTGGACCTCTTCACATCCCCCAACCTGGCCCTCAGGGCCAGCACTTTGGCTTGTATTCTAGCTTTAGGAAAACATCTCCTATGTGAGCCCCTAAGCCCCAGGTTAACAGCCGGCAAGGTATGTTCTGTTTGGCTACGCTGGTGTTTTAAAAGGCAGTGTAGATCCACGAAAGAAAAAATTGATAAGTTTGACTATATTCATATGGAAAATGCTGCTCTGTGAAAGACACTGTTAAGAGAATGAAAAGATAAACCACAGACTGGGAGAAAATATTTGAAAAACATATATAAATGGGCAAAAGATCTGAACAGCCACCTCACCAAACAAGATATACAGGTGGCAAATAAGTGTATGACAGGATGCTCCACATCATATGTCACTGCGGAAATACAAATTAAAGCAATAATGAGACACTATTCCACACCTATGAGAATGGCTAAAATAAAATAAAACTGATACCACAAAATGCTGGTGAGGATGTGGAGCAACAGGAACTCTCGTTCATTGCTGATGGGAATGAAAAATGGCAAAGCCTCTTGGGAAAACAGTTTGGTGGTTTCTTACTAAACTAAACATACTCTTACCATGCTATTCATCGGTCATGCCCCTTTGTGTTTACTGAAATGACTTGAAAACGTACATCCACACTTACAGATGGTTGTTTACAGCTTTATTCATAATTGCCTAAAACTGGAAGCAACCAAGATGTCCCTCAAAAGGTGAATGGAAAAACAAGACAAACGGTACATCCATATTTAATGATAAAAAGAAATGAGCTATTGAGCCATGAAAATACGTGGAGGAAACTTAAACGCATATCACTAAGCGATGAGGCCAGTCTGAAAAGGCTACATACTGTATGATTCCAGCTATGACATTCTGGAAAGGGCAAACCTATGCGCACACGTAGAAAGATCAGTGGTTGCCGGGAGAGAGGGCAGGGCTGGAAAGGATGAATAGGGAGAACACAGGGGATTTTTAAGACAGTGAAACTATGCTGTAGGATACTGTAATGATGGATATACAATAGTATGCATTTGTCAAAATCCATAGAATCGTACAACAGAAAGAGTGAACCCCGACGTAAGCTGTGGACATCAGTTAATAATAATGGTTCATCAGTTGTAACAAACGTACAGCACTAATGCAAGATGTTAGTAATAGGGGAAAATACAAGCCGGGAGAGAGAAGATACATGCGAATTCTCTGTACTCTTTGCTTAATATTCTGTAAACCTAAAACTTTTGTAAGAAAAATAGTCCATTCATTTTTTTAAAAAACTTAAAGGCAGTGTAAGTAGGCAACTGCACTTCTCTGTGGCAATACAGAGCTTGGCATTAGTGTCCCACACTTGCCCTCTCTGTGCCTTCCCTTGGGTACCTGCTAATCTCTGGGATACTTGAGTTTCCAACCCCTAATGCCTTCCTGCTGCCCCACTCTGGGCCCCCTCCCTGAAACCCCAGGACTCCACAGAGCATGTTTAAAAAACACTAGTCCAGCCAGCCCAGAGCTTCCCCCAGTCATTGCTCTGGCTCTGGCTCCGATCCGAGCCTCTCGAGTGTCCGCCACACGAGAATAAGCCCTCCTCCCCAGTGTGAGGCTTCTCAGAACCCCTGACTATTTCTCCAGCTTCTTTTCTGACCTCTTCCAAGCTCCTACTGGTAGGAGTATCCTGCCCAGCAAATAGGAAGCTCCAGCTCTAATTTTTCTTTTGCTTCAAGACAATGAAGTGTGTGTGTGTGTGTTGGGAAAGGCCCAGTGAAACTACTCCAGGGCTATATGGTAGACATAGACCATGCCTGCCAAGTGAAGCTCAGAACCTTGAATTTCAAAGGCGTGTATCAGGTTACCTATAGGAGCTTCTCCCAAAACCATGCTCCCTGAGCTCTACCCCCAGCACTTTTGATGATGCTGGAAGGAGGGTCTTTGGGGAGCGGACTCTCAGGCAGGCTCGGGGCGCTGTTCAGTCTCTGTCATCTGTGGTGGCAGCCGGTGCTCTGGTGGGATCTCTAACCTTCGGCAGAGATAACCAAGTGTCCTGAAAAGTGTCTATTAAGACACCTCGGCTATGAGCGGTCGGCACCCCTAAATTCCTTCGCACACAGTAGTTCAGATACCGTTCATTGTGGGCGGAAAGGTTACAGTGGACAGGTGAGAGGAAAAGGGTCCTGCTAGAGACTGGCAAGGGCAAGGTCTCGGGCTCCTCCTCTGATAAAGAAGTCACCTGCCACTGCTTTAAAAAGCTGGCAGAGAAGAGCTCACAGAGCTCTACCAGGGGTGAGGCAGGGAGGAGACCCTTTCCCTGGTCATCGTGGCTTCGCAGACATTCTCTATGAACAGCCAACTGTGGAGGATTAGTTGTTGGCGTCCTTAAATTCTCCAAGGAGACTTCTCCAAGGCTCTCCTCTCTTACGGTAATCACATCTCCTGTCATATACCGAGGGCTCTAAGGGCCAGGAACTGAACACGTGTGTGACATATGTGCTATCATTGCACCCATTTTACAGATGCGAACACTCTGGCTCCGAGAGATCAATTAACTTGCTAGGGTCACCCAGCTAATAAGAGGTGAGACCAGGGTTGGAACCCAGGCCTGTCAGCATCTGGCCACCCCTCTCCCCTCACTCCTCACATCAGTTTCCTTTAACCTTAATGACCATGGCCGTCCTTTAGGGACACATGCGTATCCTGTTGTTTAGTAGAAGGTGACATTTTCCCACTCATATTCTGCACTATTTTGTACAAATGTGTTTTCCTCATATTCCTCCAAGTGCCAGGTCCTCCTGCTTGGGGTCCCCACTCTTTCCATGTGTCCACGATCTGATTTTCCCAAGAGACCAAGATTTTCAAAGAGCAAAATTATGGCTCCTTAGAAGGCCAACCTCTGACTGGAAAACCAGAGCTCCCTTGGATTGGGAACTCCAATCCAAGGATGGGATGATTGGCCCCATCATTTCAGTTGAGAAACCCTGAAATCAATCCTATTTCACTAATGAGAAAACTGAGGCCCAGGAAGGGAACGTGATGCTCTGAACTCTGTGGTTAACAATGGGACGAGCTGCAGCTGCAGCCTGAACTCCAGGCTCCATGTCGAGCCACGGTTTTTCCTTCCTTCCTTGCCCCCCGGCCCCCCATGCTCCCCTGCCTCCCCCTCTCTCCCCCTCTCTCCTCCTCACTCCTTCACTCCCTTCTTCCCCTCACTTTCCCCCACTTTCTTTTTATTTATTTATTTTTTTTGGTACACGGGCCTCTCACTGTTGTGGCCTCTCCCATTGTGGAGCACAGGCTCCGGACGCGCAGGCTCAGCGGCCATGGCCCACAGACCCAGCCTCTCTGCGGCATGTGGGATCTTCCCAGACCGGGGCACGAAGCCATGTCCCCTGCATCGGCAGGCAGACTCTCAACCACTGCGCCACCAGGGAAGCCCTCCCCCACTTTCTTTCTCTACCTAACCCTTCCCCTACATTCTTTCTCCTCCTTTTCTCCTCCTCCTCCTGATGCTTCTCGCCCCTCCTCCCACGCTCCCTCTAGGCCAAGGCCACTCCCTATTGTTTGTCCATTTGTCCATCCCTCTGCCAGCTTCTCTGAGAGAGTGTCCACCCTGGAATGGGTCTAAGAACTGGCCACTGGGAAGGCCTCCTAGGATCTCCTCGGGAAACACCGTTAGAATCCTCCCCCAGCATCTACCTTGTCTGAGAGGCAGGGCCTATCCTGGCCTGGCCTTCCTAGATATTCCTTAGGTATCCCAAGTTAAGGTGATCCCTGGATGTGCTTGCCAAGAGATCCTTAACCTTGACATTCAGAACCTTGGATCTCAAAGGTGCCCATCAGCTCACCATGGGTTACCTGCAAGGAGTCCCCTCAGTTTAGACTTTCACAAAGGGTGCTCTTCTGGGTGCTGGCCCTCGGGCAAGCCAGCTCCGCCTTTGGGATCCCCTCGTCTCATCTGTAAGATGCATCGAGGTCCCTCTGACACTATTCTTCCATGAGCAGGCGAGTGTCCTGGGGCCACTGAAGAGCTGCTGGAACAGGAGAGAGTCCAGCTGCCTGTCTCCCCTGAGCTCCAGAGACGCTGCTCCTGATGGAACCACTGCAGCCCGGGGGCTGGTCCTCTTGCTCCTCGGGTTCTGACAGAAACTTGATTTCATCACTTCCCCAGGGATGCTCTGGGCCTGTGGGCTGATCACACTAAATTCACAACACTCTGATGGGCAACCATCATTAGGAGGCCTAATTACTATTAATATTACTTACTAATCCTTGTGAAGGAAGAGATGATTAATTCTGATGGCTGTTGTGCACTTTCTCCGGAAGGAACGTCAGCGTGAGAAGTGAATTCACCGTCAAAGGCTCGTGGGTCAGGAGAGAGGACAAAAGTCATGGTATGACCCTGAGGGTTCAGAGGCCGAGCTATGGCATCCAGGGATGCTCCTGCAGCCTCGGGGCTGGAGGAGCCCCAAGCCATCACACTGCATCATCCTCCTGCGGGAGCTGCTCTAGGCAACGGGATGGGCAGCTGGGCCTCTGCAGAGGGTGCTGGATGCCCCCATCTGTCCTGTCACCTCCATCTCTGCCCTCTTCCACCCACTCCCAGCCCTCAACAGTTAGCACCTGTGAGCACTCCCTGGAATCTTAGAAAAGGCTCGGCTGGGAAACCATTGAGTTCATGAGCCATTTGTGTGCCAGTGGCTTGATCTTGCAAGACTTGCTGCAGCTTCCAAACTGACCGTGACCTGGTGTCATTGCAGCACCTGTGGGATGGAAAGCCCTTTCTCCTTCCCTAGTTGAGGCCTGCACCAGGAACCATTCAGAAGGAACCCTAGGAACTTGCCTCTGTTCTCCAAAGAAAGGCGTGCAGAGCCTGCCACCTTGTGGCTGCCTCTGGTCCTACAGTGACCCTCATCAGCACAGATGCTCAGCTCACCCAAAGACTCAGTGCAGAGTCTCTGGGATACTGGGAAATAGACATCTGAGGGGGGGGGGGGATCCCAGGCTCTGATTTCCTTTCCCGTTTGTAGGACCCACATTCCTGAGACGGTGGAGGCAGGCCCAGGGTAAGAGGCCCTGCCCTGGCTGAGACAGGAGAGGGCAGGAGACAGGAGCTGGAGAGGAAGCAGTGCTCACGGCTGGGACAGTAGGTTATTGGGCCTGTGGAGAGCCTGGGGCTGCTGACGCGTGCTGAGCAAAGCCAGAGCACCTGTCTCTAACCCTGCCTGCCAGTCAACCCCAGAGTCCCCATCTGTGAAATGAGGGTTCTGAGGTGACTTCGGAGGCCTCTTTCTGCTCTGATATTGTGTCTAGGTAGGACACTGCAAAGCAAGGGAGTGGATCCCTTCATGTCACTGACATCCCAGGATAGCTTGCCTCTCCACCTCCCAAGGGGTGCTGTTGGGCTCCACTGTTTCCCAACTGAGAATCCAAGGCAAGGAGCGCACATCAATTAAATGGGCAAAACTGCATCTGCATGAGCTGTTGGGTCTAACTCCTCACTCAGGGAGCACAGAGCCGGTCAGCCAGGGCCCCCCAGGGTCGGTCCATGTGGCCAGGGATAAGCCATGTGTCTCCAGCATGTGTTTCCTCAGAATGCCAGAGCTGAGTCCGGTTAATAAAGCACAAGTTCTGAAGCCTCACAGAGCTGTGATTAGATCCAGATACTGCCACTTACCACTGGGCAACTTTTAGAATTTCTTTGACCTCTCTAAGCCTCAGCTTTCTCATCTATATAACGGGGATGGTGAGGCTATTGAGAGGATTAAATAGCGTGATGTTTGCAGAGCCCCCTCCCAGGACCTGGTGTGCAGACAGTGTCTATAAATGACGGTTGTGATCCTTGTTGTTTTTGTTCCACGACCACAGCTGGTACATGCAATGCTCTAGCAATGAAAATTAGTGTATAAACCATCTGTTATAGACTGAATGTGTCCCCAAAATTCATATGTTGAACTCTAATCCCCAATGTGAGGGTATTAAGAGAAGGGGCCTTTGGGACCTAATTTGGTCATGAGGGTGGGGCCCTCGAGAATGGAAATAGTGACCTTATAAAAAGAGGCCAGAGTCCTAGCTTACTCTACCATGTGAGAACACAGCAAGAAGTCGGCAGTCTGCAACCCAGAAGAAGCCTCTCACCAGAACACAACCACGCTAGCACCCTGATCTCAGACTTGCAGCCTCCAGAACAGTGAGAAATGAATTTCCATTGTTTATAAGCTGCTCGGCCTACGGTATTTTGTTATAGCAGCCCAAAGAGACTCAGTCAGAAATTAGTACCAGAAGTGGGGTGTTACTATAACAGATACTTAAAAATGTAGAAGCAGTTTTGGAACCAGGTAATGGGTAGAGGCTGTCAGAGTTTTGAAGCATGTGCTAGAAGATGCTGAGGTTGTCATGAACGGACTTTTAAAGGCAGTTCTGGTGAGGGCTCAGAAAGGAAAGAGGAGAGCTGTAGAGAAAGCTGCTATCTTCTTAGAGAATACGGAAATAATCACGTAGAGAATGTTGGTAGAAATATGGATGGTAAAGGCCATTCTGGTGAGGTCTCAGACAGAAATGAGGAACATGTTATTGAACAGTGAAGAAAAGGTGATCTTGTTATAAAGTGGCAAAGAACTTGGCTGAATTGTGTTCATGTTCTAGTGTTTTGTGGAAAGAAGAACTTGCAAGTGATAAAATTGGACATTTAGCTGAGGAGATTTCTAAGCAAAGTGTTGAGGGAGAGGCTTGGCTCCTCCTGACTGCTTACAGCAAAATACAGGAAGAGAGGAAAGATTTGAAGATGGAATTATTAAGCAAACAGGAACTAGAACTTAAAGATTTGGAAAACTCTCAGCCTATCCGTACAGCAAAAAAATGAGAAAACATCTTCAGAAGAGAACGCTAGGAGATTAGCGTGGGTGTGAATCCCAGACTTCATCAGCCTCCCCAGCAGAAAAACTGCCAGACTGAACTGAAGCGGAAGGAGATGGGAGGAAGAAAGGAAGGCTGGTAGACTTCTTGGACCTCACAGGACAGGACCATAGAACTATTCCGTTGTGAATGGGCACTATCCTTCAAGACAAGGGAAGAATTACCCCAAAGGCAATTCAGAGATCATCACAGCTGCCTCCTCCATTTCAAAAAGGGAGACGATAGCCTTGCTTTCAACAATCCAGACAGCCTCTGCCCAAGGCTGTGGGGGTGGAGCCGAACAGCAGAACTATGAGGGCACGACCCCTGCCCAGCAGAGCTCAGCAGCAACTCCACCCATGGGTCCAGAAGACAGGACCCTCACCCCAGTGGGTCCGGAGGGTAGAGTGTCAAGCCAAAGAGGATTGTTCTCAAGCCCTAGGATCTCATGAAGTTTGCACTGCTAAGTTTTGGACCTGCTTGGGACCTGTCACTCCCTCCTTCTTTCCTGTTTCTCCCTTTTGGAATGGAAATGTCTATCCTATGCTTGTCCCATCATTGCATTTTGGAAGCACATAACTTGTCTGGTTTTACAGGTCCACAGCTGGCAAGGCATTTTTGCCTTAGGATGAAGCATACCTTGAGTGTCACCCATATCTAATTTAGATGATATTTCAATGGATGAGATTTTGGACTTTAGAGTTGATGCTGGCATAAGTCGGGGGCTGGTGGAATGGAATGAATGTATTTTACATGAGTAGGACTTGAATGGGGGGAGGGGCAGGGGCAGAATGTTATAAACTGAATGTGTCCTCCCAAAATTCATATGTTGAAGTCTAACCTCCAAAGTGATAGTCTTTGGAGGTGGGCATTTAGGTCATGAGGGTGGGGCCCTCATGAATGGGATTAGTGCCCTGATGAGAAGAGGCCAGAGACCTAGCTCACTCTCTTTCTACCGTGTGAGAACACAATGAGAAGTCGGCAGTCTTGACCATGCTGACACCCTGATCTCAGACTTGCAGCCTCCAGAGAGAAATAAATTCATGTTGCTTAAGCCATCCAGTCTGTGGTGTTCTGGTGTAACTGACTAATCATCATCCACAACAGAGGATTCTTGGCTTCTGCCATAGTCTGCTCGGGCTGCCGTAGCAGAATGCCATAGACTAAGCAGCTTAAACAACAGGGACTTATTTATTTCTCACAATTCTGGAGGCTGGAAAGTCCCAGATCAAGGTCCACAGGATCCACTTCTGGTAAGAACCCTCTCCCTGGTTTACAGATGACTGCCTCCTCTCTGTGCCCTCACCTGGTAGAGAGACGGCTCTGATCTCTCCTCCTCTTCTTATAAGGGCATCGATCCTATAATGGGGGATCCACCCTCATGACCTCATCCAAACTAATTACCTTCCCTCCAATTACCTTCCCTCCAGATACCTTCCCTCCAGATACCATCACACTGGGGATTCGATTTCAACATATGAATTTGGGGGAGACAAACTTTCAGTCCATACAGCTCCTAGATATAAACTCTAAATTTCTCTTCTGTAAACCTCCTCCCATACCTTTTTCTTTTGTTGACTTGTCTCTTGCAGTGACGTATATGCCAGCAAAATCCTGCCCTCGCCTGGCCCCCTCCTGCACAGCCAGGAGCAGAGCAGCCCCAGCACCCCCCTGGAGGACAGGTCTGTGGTCTTCCCTCTCTGACACCTGTGACAGCCACTGCTGTGGGTGCAGCAGGCTGAAATCGCCAATCTGCTTCCCTCACAACCCAAGGAGTCCCTTGTGCGGTGGCTTCACAGACAGAGCCCAGGGCAGGCCTCCGCCGTGGTACCCCAGGAATTCCCTGGGATCTCTCACAGATGCCAACTCCCAGAGCCAAGGAATTTTCCCCAGGGTCGCTGGGGCCCCATGCAGGCAGAGTGGCTTCATGTATCCTTGTAAATGACATACCTGGGGCCATTCAAGGAACAGGAGCCAGCCCAGGGGCTGTTCCACGTGGCCCACCAGCCCTGTGCAGAGTCCCCAGGCAGGGAAGGGCATGGAGTTGAGAAGCCTGGCCTCAGGCCTGTGAGCCATTCACTCCAGGATGAACAAAGCCGGCGAGGCCTCTCCTCAGCACGTGTCTCCATGCCCTCTGACTAGAATACCTGCATGCCCTTCTTCCCGTGGCAGGTAGGCCGTCCAAGGGTGAATTCCACCCACCGTCCCTCCCAACCCTGGACAGAACACACAGCTCCAGATCTGTCCCAGTCTCCCTGCCGCAACTCTGCTTTAGCACTTCTCACTGACTTGCAGCTGGAACGCCAAAAATTACATGTGATAATGAACAACCCTTTGCTATTTATAATCCTCACTGCCTTCTAAGAGAGTGGATACTGTCACCTGCTGTGTGGAGTGACAGGTGTGAGGATGGACGCTTGGCAGAGCCAGGAGAGTACCTTGCTTTGAATTTTCTCAAGGGGGATTTTATGTATAGGAGGTGGATGGAAAAAGAGGAGGGAGAAGGTGACATGCATCCCTCCCTTTTTAAGGGGATTTCACTTCTTACAAATCTCATTGGCCAGAACCTGGTCACCTGACCACACATAGCTGCAAAGAAGGCTGGGAAATGCCATTTTTTAATGTGGCAACTTGCTGGGCTAAATATTATGGTTCTGTTTTTAAGGAGAGAAGGGAGAAGACTTATTTCTGTCTCAGGAGCAACTAGCTAAGCCATGGTAGGGGATGGGGATGCAGTGGGGACACATCCTAAAGGATACGACATCTAAGTTGGGTGCTAAAGGAATCTGGCCCCAGGTAGAATGGGCTTGGTTTGGGTAAGTTAGGGGCAGGGTGGGGGGAGGGTGTGGGTGCAGGGAGAGGAAGGTGGGGTGAGGGGATGGAGAAGATGCTGAGAGAAAGTCTGTGCTGCTGTGTAAGGGTCTGAGGGGAGAGCAGCCCAGGAAGAGGAGACAGCGAGGCAAAGGGCCTGAGGCCAGAAGGAACTTGGTGTAACAGAGTAGCAGGGTGGCCGGAGCACAGTGAATGGGCCCACATCACACAGAGACGGAGTTTGAATTTCATTCCAAGAGTGATGAGAAGCCACTAAGGGTTTGAGCCAAAGGACTGGGGGACACGTGCCTCGTCTGGGTGCAGAAGGATTGCTGGAGGGGCTTCAGAGAAGGAGGGGGGCGAGGAGGCAGGAGCCCGCAGCCCCTGGGTGAGATCCAGTCAGTGAACGTGGGAAAGCACTATGGAAAGGTGAGCGCTGGGCCCAAACATAAGGCGTGGTAAAGTGTGACCTGTGCTTGTCCCCAGGATCCCGGAGAGGCCAGTGTCGTCGGTCCCGCTCACGGGGGACAGCCGGACAGACTCCGACATCCTGGCGTTCATCAAGGCCAGACAGAGCATCCTGCAGAGGACAGGTCAGTGCACCTTCCCTGGCAGCTCCTCCAGTGCCATGGTCAAGGGGCGGCGAGGGGGGGAGGCTAGAGCAGAGGAAGCTGGAAGCTTCCCGAATGTTCCCAAAGCCTCGGGCCTGGCCTTGCAGTCACTTCACATGTGCCTGCCTCGGCCTCCTCCTGGAGAAAGCCCCAGAAGGCAGCATCGGACACACCGAGACAGGCCAAGGTGGTGGCTGGCCCAGGTGCCCCTGCCCTGCTTGGCAAAGCTGCTCTCCCTCCTCCAGATCTTCAGCTCCTCTTGTTGCCTGTCCCCAGAGCCCACTCCCCTCTGCCCAGCCCTCTCCAAACAGGAAGGGCTGAGTGATGGTTTGGTAACTTGTTTAACCCCAGGCTTAAAATTTCACTCTCCTTTTGGAGCGTGGTCCTTGCCAGCGAGTTGGAGATGTAAACACCACTTAAAAGCTCAGGCCTGAGGACATGGTAACAGTTACAGAAGAAATATGTGGTGTGTCAGAAACAGGATGAGAAAGAGAAGACCCTTCCTGGCCTCCATCACTGACCTCTCCCCTTCGTCTTGGCACCTGCCCAGCCACCGTGGACAGGGCTTCTCTTCTCCTTCCTTCTCCCTGGAGACCCACAGGGACTAGACTCCATCTGGGGCCCCCTACCCCAGCCCCGCTTTTAGTCTTAGCCTCATCCCAGCACTGTAATGCAAAGGCTACTAGTCAGACTCGGCATTGCTTTCACATGGCAGCAAGGCACCCTGATGGGTGAAACAGCTGACCTGGATCCTATGATGTCCGACCCCTGCCCCGAGAGGCCTACACGCAGCTTCACCGCCAACTCCCTGCAGTTTAGATAGTAGGAGGTTTGCACGTGGACAGAGCACCCCCAGGAAAGGGTGGCCTTTATCATATCGTCCTCACCCTCGCTGGGATGCCGGCCCGCTGACTGTTCTTTCTTCTTCACCACTAGCACCAGCAGCATCAGCGCCATTGTCAGGTCTTTTCTGAGACCTGGGACCCGCCATCTCTGCCACCAACCTGCCGTGACGCCCTGACCACATAACTTGCCTTCTCTCATCCTCAGTTTCCTTGTCTAAAAAAGAAAAACAATTGAATTCAGATTCAGTGCTCTCCAAGGCCCCATCTCTCCCCCAAATACTCTAATGATATGTATCAGACACAGAACAATACTGAACAGCCAATCAGTGAATGAACACTGCATTTATTAGGCACCATCTGTATGTCAGGCCCTGTACCAGTGCTGGGGCCATATCAGTGAACAGGACAGACTCAAGCCCTTTACATTCTGGAAGGAAGAAGACAGACAATGACCACATCGACAAAGACATAAGGTCATCCGAGGTGCCAACAAGTGCTTTAAAGTAGCTGAAATATGTAATGTGTAGAGATCCCCAGGGACACGGTGGTGGGGGGAGAGCTTGAAACTGATGGCTGAAGAGTGAGGATGGCGTAGCCATGCGGTTCTGGAAAGGAACCTTCCACTCAGTCTGGGAAGAGCAGAACGTGACCAGCCCTGGAGGGGAAGGAGCTTGGCTTGGTTACAGGCTGGGGGAGCCGAGCCAGGGAGCAGGGCCAGATCACATGGACCTTGTAGGTGAGGGTAAGGGCCTTGGCTTCCATTCCAGGAGTGGTGGGAGCTCTGTGAAGAATTTGAAACATAGCGTGATGTGATCTGATCAGTGCTTTCGAAAGCTTGCTCTGGCTGCTGCATGTAGTGTAGGCTGTGGAGGGCCAGAAGCGGCTCACTTCTCAGGGAAGCACCTTCCCAGGAAGGTCCAGGGGGAGGGTGGCCGGGACTTACCCGCCGCCTGAACAGGACACGTGAGGGTCATGAAGACTCGCTTATATACTGAAAGGAAAGGCCCAGTGCTGGGTGTGGCAGGGGGAGGGAATTTATGATTTGGGAAAGAGGACCAAAACTGCAGGAGAAAGTTCTTTGAGGAATTGGACGGGATGATGTCCAGGACATAAGTGGAGGGAGTGTTGGCTTTTGGGGCTGGGAGACACACCCCTCAGTGAACAAATTCATAAAAATCAACCGTTATTTGTCCTGTCAAGAAGTCTACAAATAAGCAATACTTTAATGTTATGTTTACTTAGCTTTTGTACACGTAATACAGATGTGATCATCCAACCTTCTCAGAAGAGAAGAGGCAGACACCCAAGGTCTATGTCAGGATGGCGTCTTCCTGCTGACACCAGGCCCAGCTGGTGCAGAAAGCTGGGCCAAAGACTGGGGCGCTTTTATTACAATGCGTATGGCAGGTTACCAGTTATACGTTTCTTTCACATATATCATTCCCTCAACACTCCTGTAAATTACCCAGAGCCAAGAGTGTGATCCCCCTTTTGACAGGAGAGGAAACTGCTCACAAATGGCAGAGCCAGGAGGACCCTGGCCTCCCGTGCTCTCTCCACTGGGCCATACTGTCTGGAAAGCCACCCTGCTGGCGGGTGTTTTCTCTTGGCCTCCACCCTCCCTGCAGCTGGGGAGCTTTGTTCTCCAAACAAACAGCAGCCTGGAAGTAATTCATCAAAACAAACAGAAGTTCGAGGGTTCAATTTTTATTCTCAAGGGAAGGAAAATAATTCCAGGTTCTTAGTGACCATGGGGCCACAAGGAAGCTGAAAACAGGGTGACAAAGGGTCCCTCTCCGGCCAGGTCGGGGCTGAGAGGCAGCAGGTGCAGCCTCTCCCGATGCACAGATGGCCCAGGTCCCACCGCGCAGCGCTTTCTACACAGCCCACTTATCAGGCCTCCCTGGCAGGCAAACACACAGGCCGGGGCCCAGGCACTTCCCCAGCCAAAGCAAACACTCCCTCTCCCCTGGCCTGGGCCCCTCTGCTCTTAATTTAGCGGCGCTGTCTGCCTGGGCTCCTTCAGAAGTGCTCATTACGGGGAATTTGTGACCGTCAGCCTGGGAGCAGCAGCCCAGAAAGAGTGATTTAACACAAGCCTCGCCCGACTTCTCCAGCTCTTAGACTTCACCAAGGGCCAGCATGAATCTACTTGACTTAGGATTCGTGGAAAAGCTGTGGAGCGTTTAAATCCCTGCCAGGGCCGCACGTGGACAGGTGTATCTCCCCCCATAAGGGGCGTTAGTCATCCATGGTTTCAAATCTGCTGTATCTAACTGACAAGGGTGGCTTTAAGAGATTAACCCCTTTCTAGAGTGCCTTTTGTTTTTAATCTCCCTTAATCCCTGAGTTTGGAAGTATTTCTGTCTGGACGGGAACCTTGGTGTGACCCCGGTGACCACGACGCCCTCTTCTCCAGCTGGTGCCAGGAAGAGGCTCCAAAGCCCCCTGAGCTCCCAACCCCACCACCTGTGTTCTGAAAAAACCCCGGCTCTCTCCTTCAGTCAGGAGCCCTCCCAGCGAAGTGGAAAGAACACAGATCTGAGAGGGAAGAGACCCAAACACAAGGGCTGTCTCCGCCATGGGAGACCTTGGGCAGGTCACCTCCTCCAGCCTCCCTGTCACATCTGTCAAGTTCAGATTCCACCTTTGCCTGGGTGGTCAGCCTCTCCTGAGATAACGTCCATAAAAGTCCTCTGTAAACTGCTGAGTGCCAGGGAGCCATCATCGGGGAAACTGGCCTCTGAGCTGAGAACTGGTCCAGCACAGACCAGTGATTGTTTTGTAAAGGGTGCAGCAGTACCCTCCATTCTGGGGATCTACAGTCACAAAATCCCAATATAGACTGAGAGCTCCATCAGTTAAATAAGGTTCATAAAGTAAAGAGTGGACTGGAAATGGCACATCTGTCGTGGGCTGAGGTCCGTCTGGGTGAGGAGCTGTGTCTTGGTGACTTGCGCACTCTGAGCCCAGCCCTGCCCCCAGTCATCACCGCAGGCAACTGTGACAGCCCGGGGGTGGGGGCTGGCTCAGACTCCTTCCCACTCCTTCCCACTAATCCTGGCCCTGGGTGCTTGTCCGTGGGGCAGAGGAAGCATCAGACCCGTGACTTACTCAGCAGCCACATGCCTGCTGGTCCCCGGTACCTGCCCTCGCCAGTCCTTGGAATAGAGAGATGAAAGCAATGGGTTTCGGCCTGGCTGTTCCTCAGAATCGCCCGGACCCACCCCAGAGATTCTGATTTAACCCATCCTGGGAGTGGCCTGGGTAGGAGGATTCCAAAGGGCTCCCCAGGGGTTTCCAGTCTGTAGCAGAGCTGGGAACCATGGGTCCAGGGTGACTAGAGCACATTACCTTCCCACGGTCTGGTGTGTCTGACATTCTCCCTTCCTGTCCTGGGATTCAATCAGGACAGCTAAGAACGTCTTAAAACTAAGGACCATCTCCATTTAATTAAACAGTGAGGCCTGCCTGGGGTCTTGCACACATAACTAGGTCTGAAGGACCAACGGCTCACAGCCTTGAATTGTTTTCAATCTCTTCCTCCCCATTATCTCTCACATTTGATGTGTCGCAGAGAATTACCGATTCTCCCCCAGCAACAGCAAGCGGACCACGCCCACACTCTCCCACTGCCGGGTCTCCACGGCCACACCCAGCTGCCCGTGCTGCCTCACCCCTCAACCTCTCTGCCTGCTGCAATTTTTTTTTAACACTGTGTTCTTTACCTGAGAATCTTCAGAAATTCCCTTTTGCTCTTATTATGACAGCCAAACTTTAAGCAAATTAACTGCACGTCACTCACACTAGTTCTCACACTTTTCTGGTCCGGTGAGTCTGGGTGGGCCCAAGATTCTGCATTTCTTAACAAGCTCCTGGAGATGCCAATGCTGCTGGTCCGTGGACCACTCTTTGTGAAGCAAGGAGCTATGCTAGCTACGTTGCTCTTTCCAGGTACCTTGTCTGCTCCAGTGATTTGGAAATGAGGAAGTGAGGCCCAGAGAACAAACATGTTTTGCCCAAAGTCACACCACAGGTTGGGGACCATCCTGGCTAGAACTCAAGGGTCCCGCTTCTTAGTGCAGAGAACCCTTCTCCATATCCAGCTATGGGAGGCTACAGGATGGAGCCACGTGGTCAGGAGGAGCCTTCATGCAATATAATGAACATCTGGGGCAAAAAGCAAGGAGAGAATCTCTGTGAGAATTAAGTAGGAGGGTCAGTGAAAATCATGGGATAGGAGAACGAGGGTGGATCCTGACTCAGAGAGATGAAACCTTTGCAAAGGGGAGTAAATGCAGCCCTGAGAGGTTAGGCCCTGAGAGGTGCCTTGCCCGACACCCAGAGTGGTGACCTGCAGCCTCCTCCCCTTGCCTTTCCATCCAGGAGGGGTCCGTGCTCCACGCACAGCCTAACCAAGAACACTTGTCTCCTTTCAGGTTTCCAATAAGCGTCCACCATGCATTGTGGCAGCAAGAACGGAGTACAGATGAAGGCCTTGTCTTCAGCAGTGATCTGTGGGCTGCTGGGGGCCACCGGTGACTTTGATTCTGGTGGAGGGGCTACTTCTTTAAGGATGATATCTTGGAGGCTGCCAGTGAGGCTGGGGCCAGGCTTACGGTGCCATCCTTGCTGTGGGTGCTGGAGCTCTGGCAGTCAGGCAAGGCCAGGGTGCTGGGGCGGGATGAGGGCTTTAGCTCACTCTTGTGGTGGTGTTTCACGCAGACGATCAGAAACTTTGAGATTATGAAATAGTACCATCCTAGTGTAGTGGCAGGGGAAGCTCACACTGGTAGAACGAGGGGGAAAAAATAATGGGTTATTTTTAGCTACTTACCCACCCGCTCCCCTGCCCCAGCCCCTGGTTGAGAAGCCCAGGAATGGCTGGGGCAGGCTACACAGCAGGTCAGAGCCAAAGACAAGGCAGTGGAATCCAGGGCATCTGGATGGCCAGTCCTGACCTCCCAGACCGGACCCTCCGCCATGGCCTGGACGACCCGTAGGCAGTGCCGAAATCAGCTGTATCTCCAGGGAGCCACCCCCGCTGCCCCACTGCAAGGTCTAAGGACATGGCAGCACCCAGAGAGCAGCGGATGGCTCCGGGCGCTCTGCAGAGAGCTGAGAGGGGCAGTGTGGGTGCCCTGGGCCTCGCCTTCACCCCGCCTCTTAGGGCTCTGCAGGATTTGGGCCTGGATTTGCTCCCACGGGGGGAGCGTCTGTGGGGGGGTCTCGTCTCAGGAGCCCTCTCAGCATTCCAGACACAGAGCCAGCGGCCCGGTGGGTGGGCCACCCCATGCCCACCCCGGAGCCCCTAGGGGAACTGCCACCTACCTCAGGGTCCTGGCAGCAAGGGTCCAAGCCAGCTGCAGCGGGGGAGGGGAGTGGAGGAGGGAGAGGGATGGTACCTGGAGATGAAGCCAACTGAATAAAAGTTCTTGTCCACTGCTCCCATTATCTCTGTCCCCTAAGTGCAGGCCCTCGCCACCCCAGAGAGAGAGCAGAGAGAGAACACGGCATAATCGGCTTCCCCCACCCCTTTTCAGGTCTGGGTAAAAGGATCATACAGGAGAAGCTAGATCATGACATTTCATGTCATGAAATATCATTAGAAAACTCATTTATATCATTAGATATATTTATATCATTAGAAAACTAACGCGAACGGGAGGACCTAGTTGTTGATATATAGCCAGTTAGTGGCAAGTGTCCTCTCCTCGGGGGGCTTTCCCTGATCACCCCAACTAGAGTGACCCCCTGGTCCTCACTCTGTTATATTTTCATCATTACTACCTGACATCTTTCTTTATTTGCTTTTTTTTTTTTTTCTCCTCTTGTGGCCGTGCTGCATGGCTTGTGGGATCTTAGTTCCCCAACCAGGGATTGAACCTGGGTCCATGGCAGCAAAAATGAGGAGTCCTAACCACTGGACCGCCAGGGAATTCCCTATTTGCTTATTTTTTAATGGTCCGCAAACCCCACCACCACTGCCAAGACTAAAAGCTCCATGACAACAGGGACCTGTCTGTCCTGCTCATCACTGGGTCCCCTGCACGAGCTGGTACTCAATTCATGAGTATCAGAGTCAGAACCAGCTCTCCTGCTTCTCAGGCCCCCACGACCTCCCTCGGGCTCTGTGACTGAGGCCCACTGGGCATTGTGGCCCTCACAGTTCTCTGGCAAGTGATAAGTCCTCAGGAAAGTCCACAGAACCGGGGGAGGCCAAGCAGCCCTTACAGCCTGATTCTAAAAACCTCCCCAGAAGTCCACAGGGCACACACATAAATACACGCACACTCTTTCTCTCTCAAGAGCCCTGAGGATGGTGTGGAGTGGGCCAGAGTCCGTCAGAAACAGCCTCGGTGTACCTGGCACACCTTAGTGCCCCGGCCCTCTGGAACCGCTTACGGTGTGTGGACTGTAGCTCCCCTGCCAAGAAGTTATCTCCTGGATCCAAAGGCCTTATTGACAGGGACATGTGGTGTGGCCCCATGCAGGGTGCAGATCCACCTCCTAGAACAATCACTAAGGCAGGAGAGGAAATGAAGAAGAGAGGAACACAGACAGCTCCCAAAGTCCCTCCCAAGGGAAGCTGACCTCTGACGTGGACACCTGCTCCACCACGGTGCATCTGCCCCAAAGCTCTTTGGCCCCTGCAGATGGGAGAAATGTTCTGAATAGACTCTCCAGCAATGCACCCAGGCTCAGTGGAGCCATGAAGAGGTCCAGAGTATCTGAGTTTACTCCAGGCCGAAATGTGGAGCTTTCCAAAATGTCTTCCAGAAAGCGGCCTGGCCAGTGACCCAGCCCAGTTCCTACTAGAACTGAACTGGCTCTGCCATTCCCTTGGCAGGAAGTGTTAGGAAGAGGGAGGTGTGGAATGTGACTTTCTCGGACCTTGAAAAGAGGGAGTTTTAGAAAGCAGATAGAGAAACTGTGGTACATTGAATACCTCGCCTTAATTCTTCACCCCCTGTAATAATAGAATAATAATATACATCCAAATCTTTGCCATGGCCTCATGGGAGCAAAGTACACTTCCCTACCCCTTAAATTTGGGCTTGGCCCTGTGACTTGCTCTGGTCAGTGGGATATTGGCAGATATGATACAAGCAGAGGCGTGAAATGTGCTTGCATGGTTGGGCCTGCCTCTTGCACGCCAGTGATCTGCTTGAGAAGATCATGGTCTGGGCAGGTGCCGCCCCCTGAGCCTACATCCCAGAACATGCAGTGAGCAGACCTGAGCCCAGCCTGCGGCGCTGGAGCCTGGAGCAGAGTTTCCCCATCAAGCCCAGCCCAGGTCAGCTGCATCCTGGCTGACCCAAAGACCCATTCTCCTGAAAATAAATGGCTGGTTGTCATTAGCCACTGAGACTTGGGGTGGTTAGTTATGAAGCATTAATTGTAAGAACAGCTACAGAAATTGAAACCCAGAGACAGTCCCTGACTAGACCCGGAATTTCTCAGAGTTCATTCCGTCCCTCCGTGCTGCCTATCGAAAGGCACTTGAGAGCATGCTGTACATGAAAAAGTGGGACTGCCACTTATGGCCATGATAGAGCAACAGGGACCTGAGTTAGCCTCCTTCTTTAAGCAATTGAAGACCAGACAAAACTGTAAAACAATGGTTTTCAGACATGGGAGCAAAGGCAGTACAGGACATTGACCCCCAAGAGAAGAGAAAAAGGTGAGGTGAGCCTTCCGATCACCCGTGTGCAGGGCAAGCCGGCAGTGCAGGAGGTAACCTGCCCTGGAGCAATCCTCAACTGACAGGGACAGGAGCTGGTGGATAAACACCCCAGCCTCCTTCCGCCCTGGGGGACAACTCTGAAGTGAGCCCTACACGGTGTCCCCGAGAGCCCAGCAAGGTGGAGCCCCCCGATGCCCACAGGAGTCACCTGCTCCGTCACACACACTGCGTTGGCCGCCTTCCTCCCTGTCTCTCTTGCCCTCTTTCTTGGGATCATTTCCTGGGATCACTTCCCACATGAACTACTCACACCCACATTTGGCCTCAGAGTCTGCTCCGAGGACAGTCCAGCTTAGGCAAGGACATCTATTTCAGAATCGTGGGGTGGGGAGGGAGCTCTTGCATCCAGCTCTCCGGGCTGGTGAAAATGGGAGCCGCCTCCAACTTCAACCAGAGCCCCGCTCTCCACTGCGCTACACATTGGGGCTCAGGGAAAGATTTCTCATGAGAAAGGGATCCTGCTGCTCCAATAAACACTGGAAATTTCTGAACAAGATCAATAACTGGTATGTTTGATTGTTTGTTGGTCTTGAGCCTTTCCCTCGAATCTCCCCTCCGCTTTCCCCTCCCTCTGTTGGTCACCCCGTCGGGCTGGACCTCCCCTGACGTCTTACTCTCTGGCCAGGAGGGCCGACAAAGCCCCACACACCTGCACCCCCTGCCTCCACACAGGAGGCTCTCCCACACCCTTCACTGCAGGGACACCGCCAGGAGCCCAGACAACCACACACAGAGCTTGTTACTCTGGCCCCGTGTGCCACCAGCAGGGTCTGAAACCAGAGCTCCTTCTCTCCACCTGCCCTTTCCCCTGCAGGGGACGTCCCTGGGCCAGGGGGGCCTTAGCCCCTCCCCTTACTTCCGGTCCAGAACGTGCCTTTTTCACTTGTGCGGATACGTGCCTATTAAGTGGCTCCTCGAGAGAATACCGATGTTGGACGGCGTGTGGGCGGGCTGGCCTTCCCCTCATCTCCAGGCTCATTCAGACGGAAAGAGGCCCATGTCCAGCTGCTCTGTTTGCTCTGCATCCTCTGCCCACTGTACGTGAAATTGATCTTGGGGGGGGGCGGTGTTTTTCTTCTTTTTCCTCCAATCTCCCTTATCACTGCCGGATGTCAGGCCGCACTCTGCCATCAGGCCTGGCCATGTTGGACTCTCCATTAATTGATTTTGCCCTCCCCGCTTGGGAAGCACAAACTGGCCCAGCCCATTAGCAGCAGTAATTCCCTGAAAGGGATTGTAAATCACGCCCTACGGCCGTCCGCTGCTCCGGCGGAGTGGTGCCCACGTGGGGAGGTGTCGGGCGCGGAGGTGCAACGTCTGATGAGCAGCAGAGGTCCCTGCAGGCCTGCGGGTTCCCTCCTAAACCTACCCAAGCCAGGCCACAGCCAGGCAGGGGAGTAGCCAAAGCAGGTGGCAGCACACAGAGGGCAGCGACTAGCGTGTACTGAACGAGTGAAGGGAGGGAGGGGCGGGGGCTCCCTCTGGGGCACGGAGGGCTCTGAGGACCTCTCGAGCTGACCTCCCATCAAGTCCACCATTATGGCTCCGTTCTTTAGCTCTGTGGCCCCCTTAAGCCAGAAGAGCTCCTGGGAAAGACTGTCTTAAACTCCAGTCAGGTAATGCCCTGCCGGAAGGGAAGCAGCAGCGGCAGGGGACAGGTGGGAGGAGGCCCTCGACAGGGGGTCCATAAAGGAGTGGAGATCTTGGCCCACAGTGACCCTGGCACCCCTTCCTGCCCAGGCCCTCAGGGAGGGAGGGCTCCACGCCGGCTGTGCCAGCCCCCCTCCCCTACCTGTCACAGACAGCCCTCCCCCGCTGCGCTCACCCCTCTCTCCCTTCCTTTCCTTCCACCTGAGAACAGCCACCACCTACCTGCGGACCATGTCCAGACCCAGTGAGGATACTTGGGCTAAAGAGGTTGCTAAGATGTAGAGAATGGACGTGAGGACATGGGGAGGGGGAAGGGTAAGCTGGGACGAATTGAGAGAGTGGCATGGACATATATACAGTACCAAACGTAAAATAGATAGCTAGTGGGAAGCAGCCACATAGCACAGGGAGATCAGCTCGGTGCTTTGTGACCACCTAGAGGGGTGGGATAGGGAGGGTGGGAGGGAGACGCAAGAGGGAGGGGACATGGGGATATATGTGTACGTATAGCTGATTCACTTTGTTATACAGCAGAAACTAACACAACATTGTAAAGCAATTATACTCCAATAAATATGTTTAAAAATAAATAAATAATAAATAAAGAGGTTACAAGACCTGCCCAAGTCCTCCAGACAGCAGCCGATAGCTTTCCAAACGGTAAAGAGAGAACTCTTCACGTATGGAACTTCCCCAGGGCAACAAAATGGGACCTGATTGTCACACAGCCTGGCAGGTATAAGTACAACCCTAGCTTAGAGCCAGGACGTAGCGAGTTTGCAGTGACAAGATGACGGCCAGCTCTCTCTCCCAGTCTCTCCAAAACACGAGGAGGAAACAGGCAAGGGGGAGATTTGTGACTCCAGACGCTTCCTTCTGCCCCAAGACAAGCCCGCTTCCCAGTGTGGTGCTGTCTGGGAAAGCTCTGGGTGCAACGAAGGCCTTCCGGAAGATGGTTCTAGACCCCCAGGTGGCCTCAGGGACCCAGAACCAGCAGGACTACAGAGAAGGCGCCCGCAACCCCCAGACAGGGCCCCACCTAAACCACAGGAGGATGAGGTGCTGCAGGGACACCTGGGCCTGCCTTCCACACACTTACAGCATCGGGATGTTCCTATAACATGCAGCCTCCACGTCGCTGCTTGCACCTCCACCTACTGTGTGTGTGTTGTGTTTTGGCCTTAGAGCAGATGAGGACCCCCATGTCCTCACTACTACTCCCTTGATCATTCATACACTTGAAAATAGTAACATTCTCCCCCTTGCTTTCGTTTCCTATGAGACTTCTCTCCCTCCCCGCCCGCCCCCCATCTCTCATTACACAAACCATGGTTGCTTGCCCTGGACATAACGCCCATGGTGTCTGCCTCTGCACCGTCCCTTCCAAGTGACACCTGTACGTGTGACGCCGCCACCCCTGGCTGGGGCCCATCAGCTGAGGGTCGTGCATGACCCAAGGACGGCCAGACACCTGTGAAGTGGCTCACATGCAAAGGTGCTCTTGGACCCCCAGCCTTTGAGAGGATTTGAGCCAAGCAATACCAAAAGAGAGAAGCATGGGGCAACGGGAGCTGGTGCCAACCGGATGCCGGGGTCAGCATGGAGCAGAACTCAGCAGAGGGAGGGAATCACTGCTGGGACAGGAGGAGGGGAGGGGGCACCCCGAGGGGGTGGGCAGGGCAAGTTAATGGGGGAGAGTTCGGAGTGAGGTCATGGCCCAGTTCTTCCAGAACCCTGGCTGCTCCCGGCTTCCTACCACGAATTATTTCAATTACTTGAGATAACCAGAGTGTGTTCCTATTCCTTCCAACTCAAATAAGCCTTGAACAATTAAAAGAAAAGAAAACTTATGTAACCATTGGGAAGTAACACTGGCTTAAACAAATAGGACTTATGTGTCAAACTTTCTTAAATCTCAAGGGACTTCCCTGGTGGTGCAGTGGTTAAGACTCTGCACTCCCAATGCAGGGGGCCTGGATTTGATCCCTGGGCAGGACACTAGAACCCACACACTGCAACTAAGAGTTTGCATGCCACAACTAAGGAGCCCGCCTGCCACAACTAAGATCCAGCACAAATAAGTAAATAAAATATTCTTTTAAAAAAAGACTTTTTTAAATCTTGAGGTAGGCGTGGAAACCAGCGGAGCGTCTTTGCGACGCTCTTGACCTTCCCTCAAGGACACGAGGTGGCTGAACAGGTGCCATCATCTGTGCACTCAGGGCAGATGGGCGGAAGGTGGGGCCGGCTGCAGCCAAACCCTTGGTCTGGAAGGAACACCTTTGCCCCGCACCTCCGCAGCTGCCTCTGCCCACATCTAATTGGCCAGAACTGGCTCACAGGTGGCCCCAGCTGCAAGGGAGCTTGGAAAGTGGCTGCAAGGGGCAGTCAATCCCCTGGCCCCCTCCCCATTTCTGGGCTCCTCTCCTCTGCTTTAACGTGAGTTTGCTTCCAATGGCCTGGCCGCACCTGGGGCTCCTCAGTGGACTATCCACCGGCTCCTGGAGCTGTTTTGCCTGTAGGTGCAGAGCCAGGGACGCCTGGATGACTGCCTGGGCCGGGAATATGAAAGCGCAGCCTCCCTGCCTGCAGGGAACCAATGGGGTGTGCTTCACCGGTCAGGGCTCCCCAGGAACCAGGAGGAGGCCAGGACTACAGTGCCTTGTTTGGCTTCACTTGCCCCACACCCCTATGCACCTTCACTTACTCCACTGCCCGTACACAAAGCCCCCTCTCAGGGCTGTTCCTGAGACAGCGAGGAGTGGGACTGTCGTGATGGGTGAGACCAGTCATGCTCCATTGCCTGGGGCTGACGTGTACAAACGTGGGATTCTGTTAGCCGGGAAGGAGGGAAAGGCTATCAGGCTGGCAACTCACGGTGTCTGCTGGCGCAGCGCGTTACAGGAAGCACCAGAAAACACAAGCGGAGAATTGGCAGCCCTCACACGCTGCTGGTGGGGATATAAAATGGTATAGCCACTTCGGAAAACAGCCTGGTGGTTCCTCAAAAAGTTAAACGTAGAGTGGCCATGTCACCCAGCAATTCCACTCCTAAGTACATACAGGGGAGAAATGAAAACATACTGCCCCGCAAAAAAAAACAAACAAACAAAAAAAAACTTGTACACGAACATTCATAGCAGTATTATTCATAGGAGCCAAATATCTATCAATTGATAAATGGATATGTGAAATGTTGGTACATCTGTGCAATGAAATATTATTCAGCCATAAAGAATGAAGTACTGATACTTGCTACACTATGCATGAACTTTAAAAACATTATGCTAATTGGAGAAGCCAGACACAAAAGGTCACGTATTGTATGATTGAATCTGTATGAAATGTCCAGACTAGGGAAATCCAGAGACAGCAAGTTAAAGGTTGCCAGAGGTCAAGGGGGCAGGATGGGCAAATAGAGGTGACAGGTAAAGGGTACAAGGTTTCTCTCTGAGGTGATAAAAATGTTCCAACATTGATTGTGGAGATGGTTGCAGGACTCTGAATATACTTGAACTCCCAAGCTAACCTGCTAAAGGTTTCAAGCAAGGAAAATTTTCAGCAAAAGCTCTAAAGCAAGTGCATCCAATTGATTAGGAGCATCAACCCTCAGACGGTTCCTAATCCGTCACTTGTATGTTCGCTTTGCCCCAATTTGCTACCCAGTTCCCGCATCCCCAGGTTCCCCCAGTAGGCGGGTCCATCCTTCTAGCTCCACTTCATAGCCAAGGCAACTGAGTACAAGGTTTATTCACACTCATTCTGATGTCTCCCCAGCACCTAAGCTTGAGGGCTTGAAGCTATCGTGGGTAAGAAGCTGGGGGCTGCCAAGGGGCCCTGGGCAGAGTGAAGGGGAGCATCTGGTTTGGCCCCAAAGCGCCCATCCAACTTGGAGGCAGAAGGTGAGACACGATGGCCTCAGGAGGACCATTAGGTCTCTGAGGGGGTCCCTGCCCCTGACTTGCTGCTCTCCATGGAAAAAAAAAAAAAAAAAGGCTGGGCGGGGGGTGGCAGGGCTGTTTGCACTCGCGGTACTTAGTGCAGCCAAGCTGAGCCGCACTGTTCAAACAGACTCCCCAGCCCCTGGACACCTGTGCCGAGGAGGGCGAGGCAGGCAGGAGGCTGGGCACAGGTCCCCGGGCGCTTCCCGCCCCTGAACCCACAGCCAGCCCCACGGCCGTGGCAGAGTCCTGGGCACGCCATGCCCCGCACCAGGCTCTGCAGCTGCTGGGGCGGCCAGGTGCTGCCCCTGCTGCTGGCCTATGTCTGCTACCTGCTGCTTGGCGCCACCATCTTCCAGCTGCTGGAGAAACAGGCGGAGGCTCAGTCCAGGGACCAGTTTCAGTTTGAGAAGCTGCGCTTCTTGGAGAACTACACCTGCCTGGACCAGCAGGCCGTGGAGCAGTTTGTGCAGGTGAAGGGAAGATGCTGGTGTGGGCCGGTGGGCAGAAGAGGGGTCTCGTTGCAGGTCCAGAGCCATCACTTATGGCTGAGGCCCTATTTGGAAGCAGAGTGTGGTGGGAGCAGAGAGCCAGATGAGACCTAGTGCCGGATTCTGGCCGTAGGTCTACAACCGGATTGCTGTGTGACATTGGGCAAGTCACTTAACCTCTCTGATCCTCTTCTAGGAGAGAAGAATAACCTTATATGCTGCAGACATTTGACAGCTGATTAAAAGTGCTTTCTAAGCTGCCACTTGCTGCATAAATGTGAAACGTGTGTCAGTGCTATCAACGCTGCACACATTTCTGCCCCGCACACTCCTACAGCTTCCCCTTCCCCGACTCCGGGGCTGCTGCACCCTCTGCCCTCTCCCCAGATCACACCCCTGTGCTGACCACAGTTGAGTTGGAGACACAGATAAAGGTCAGGAGCAGCCGCCACGCCTGCCGTGGAGCCAGACTTGATGAGCAGCAGCTGGGGTGACTGAGCTACGGTGCCCCCCCGGGCCTCTCTCTGGTGGCAGAGCGGGTCACCCCTGCTCGGGCCCCTCTGTACAAACTCTGGGGCCCCAGCACCCTCTCTCCCAGAAACCAGGCAAAACCAGGGTGCTGTGAGGGGAAGGTGAATGCACTGGAGACCAGGGGGTTGAGTGTTCCCACCGGCTGCAAGGGAACTAGCCAGCTGCGGAATCATCACAATAGCTGTGGCGTATTGAGTGTTTACCACGTGCCCAAAACAGCAGGGAGCAGGGTCATCGCGCTGGGGTCAGACCAGTCCTGATCCATCACCTGGGGCCCAGTGTTTTACACGTGTTTCCTCATAATTATAGTACCTATCTCTACCACTGTCTCCAGTTTGTAGGTGGGAACTGGGGAACAGAGAGGTCGAGTACGTTGGCCAAAGCTACATAGTTAGTGGTAAAGGCAGAATTCGCACCCAAGCCTGGCTGCTCTTCAACACAAAAATTAGCATAAGTGCAGGGGGCAGGATACCACCTAGAGCAGCAGTTCTCAAAGTGTGGTCCCAGGTGTGGACCACCTGGGAACTGGTTACAAATGCCACCAGTCACTCCCCACCGCAGACCTACTGAATCAGGAACTCAGGGGTGGGGGCAACAGGCTGTGTGTTAACAAGCCCTTCAGGTCACACTAATTCCCCCTGAAGATGGAGAACAGCTGGCCTAGGAGACGAGAAGTGGGCTGGCCTACGAGATGAGAGAACGTTCCGGAGCTGTGAGAGGCCTGTCCAGGCGCTTTCTCCCAGGAAATGAGGCTTCCGGCCTCTGGCTTCACTTCCTTGCTCCCCAGCAGCACAGGGCTGGGACCACAGCACCCCTATCGGGGCTGGGAAGGATTCAGGAGCCTCCCAAGACCCAGGGGGTAAAAGGCAGAGGCCCTGGAGGCCCCGGACCCACCTCCACACTCAGCCCCAGGTTAGAGGCGAAACCCAGGAGCCAGAGAGCGGCGGAGGGATTCATAGCTGGGGCCTAATTAGAGACACAGGCTGGACTGCAGCCCCGAGGGAGGTGCCACAGATTAACAACCCCCAGGCCTCCCCAGAGGTCCTCAGCCCCCTTAGGAGGGACCCTCACTTGCCAGGGTATGTCTAGCTGAGAGGCAGAAGAACGCTAGGATAAGATTCCCAGAGGGGAATTCCCTGTCGGTCCAGTGGTTAGGACATGCACTTCCACTTCAGCGAGCATGGGTTCCATCCTGGACCAGGGAACCAGGGAACTAAGATCTTGCAAGCCGCGCGGCGTGGCCAAAAAAAGGAAAAAACAGAAAGATTCCCAAAGAACACAGATTACAGTTGCCCCTCGGTATCTGCGCGGGACTGCTTCCTGGAGCCCCGTGGATGCTCAAGTACCTGACAGCCAGCCCGCCGTATCCGCGGATGTGAACCTCACAGGTGTGGACCCCATGGATATGGAGGGTGACATGAAGGAAAAAAGCTATAAACAGTAGTAACAACAGTGTTGAAGACCGACACCATGCGGAAACAAGGCCTTGCCCAAGGTCCCGGGACTCGCGTCTGCCTTTCCCACCACGCGTGGATTCTTAGAGAAGAATGGATGGTCCACGTTGGGCACCCCACGCCCAGTGCCCTCGCCGACATCACAGCCCCTCCTGGGCAGAATGGAGACCCTCAGGCTGGAGTACGGGACAGCTGGGTCTAGGGCAAGTGCTTCTCCCACGTGCGAGGGTCTCTGGGGAACGGGTGTGTTCTGGAATGTTCAGTCCTGGCCTCTCTGGGTGTGTGGGAAAGAGGGGAGGCCAAAGTTCACATGGGAAGAGGCCAGTTCTGCCAAATTGAGGAGAAGCAGACAGCCTGTGTCAGGACACCCAGACTGGCCTGGCCCTCAGGGGCCATCCCACCCCGGCAGAGCACACTCACCCAGCCAGCGGGGAAACGGTTCCCACAGGAACTGGAGGCTGGAGCTTTCCCTCCCCCACTGCCTCCTTCCTGCCTTTAGGGATCTACCAGGTGGTGAGGCTGCACTGCTGCCCTGGGACAATTCACAGCGACAGGGGAGGAGGATGGAGAGCAGATAGGCGAGGGAGTCCTGCCCACCTCCAAGAGGGCTGGGCCCGGGGACAGAGGGGCTTAGGCTTGAGCCTGTGGGGTTCTGGTTCCGTAAACAGCAGCATGCACACACATGCAACATACGGCACCCATGCACACGCCACATGTATACAACACACCATACATATACGCCACCAACACACACACACACACCCAGAGGACCTTTGCCCTGGCCTCTGATGGAATTTCTCGGGCAGGCCTGGGCTGGGACTCACTAGGGGGCAGCAAAGAGCAAGGCTGCCAGCTCACCTGGAAGCTCAGAGAGCGCCGGGTTCTGTCCGGAATCAATCAGCCCCATGGGAGGGCAGCCCCATGGCTTTCCCGTGGTCCCGAACCTCAAGTTCCCAAGTAAGCCCTTCCAGGAACATCCAACCTGAAATTTTCCCATTGTTCTGACCACCCATGGAGTCTCACCCTCTTGGCTGTAGGTGGCATCTCCCACCTGCACCCCAGTCCGTAAGCACCCTCCGCCTCCTTAGGCCCCTTCCCCTCCACCAGCCACACTCACAGCGCATCTCACTCAGCCCTGGCCAGTGGAGCAGCCAGTGAATTTGGACCTCAATGACCTTGGGCAAGTCAGCCACTCTGAGCCTTAGTTTCCTCTTCCTTGAAATGGGAATGTGAGTAAGAATATCACCAGGTGAGACAACACGGAAGCACCCTGCAGAGAGCCTGGCCACCAGCCAGTGCCGTCAGCTCCCCTCGTCCTCCCACCCCATGCCACCCCCCCCAACAGGTCATCATGGAAGCCTGGGTGAAGGGCGTGAACCCCAAAGGCAACTCCACCAACCCCAGCAACTGGGACTTCGGTAGCAGTTTCTTCTTTGCGGGCACGGTCGTCACCACCATAGGTAAAGGGTCAGGGTGGAGAAGGGCACCCCCAATGCCCCTGCTGAACTTTGGGTTCCCCAAAAGCAGGTGCTGAGACTAGGAGACGATTCCGGGAAGCAGGACAAGTGGGAAATTGAGACAGGAAAAGGCAACGAAGTTTGCAATAATGAGCAGGGGACTGGTTAGGGCGACTGGGTTCACCAGTGCTGGAGACCCTCTGAGAAGCTAAGGAGAGCCCTGCCAGGGGAGAGGAAGCAGGCGTATTTATCTACCAACTCCTGCCCCTGCTGGTTGAGGGCTGATCCCGGATGTATTAATTTTCCGGTATTTTGGACCTGCCCAAAGGTCTCTCAGGTAGAGAGAAGCAGGGACTTGGGGTAGGGAGTCCTCTGCGTGTACTGTCCACCCAGCTGCAGGTGCTATCTCGGTGTTCCAAGGGGACAGGGCATATGGTCAAGTATCTGCTCTACCCCCTCAGCCAGAAAACCCACACCACCTCCCACAAGGAAACCCCAGACCCCACTAACCCCGGTCTCCATATCCGTTCAATTAAGTCCAGTTCCACACACCTTCCTTGAACTCAGGTGACATTCAAAGCAGATAGAGTGGAGGTAGGAGAGTATGAACTTGGATCAGACCCAAGCTTGGCTCTCAAGGAGCTTCTGAACCAATAAAGAAGGATAAGATAAGCCAAAAACAAGAGCACAGGGCAAAGTAGAATATAGATAGGAATGACACAAAGCACTGTGGGAGATCACACCTAGTAGAGAGGAAGAGAGTGGCAGTCCGGAGGGCTTCCTAGAGTCAGTGTTTTTGGAGATGGGCCTTCAAAGACAAGCAGGATTCTTACAAATAGAGATCATTCTAGAAGAGGTTGAGAAGGGTGTTCACGGGAGCAGAGGGGTTTCCCCTCACCACGCCCCGACCCACAGTGGTGATGGGAAACCTACCTCTGCCAGAGTCTGTCGGGGAGGCAGTTCTGAACTCTTCTTTCCCCATATTTGCACACCCTCCTCCCACTGCAGGATACGGGAACCTGGCGCCCAGCACGGAGGCAGGCCAGGTCTTCTGTGTCTTCTACGCTCTGGTGGGCATCCCGCTTAACGTGCTCTTCCTCAACCACCTGGGCACGGGGCTGCATGCCCACCTGACCACACTGGAGAGGTGGGAGGACCAGCCCAGGCGCTCCCAGGTAGGGCCCCTCCCTCCCCACAGCCCCACTGGGACAGAGTCTGTTGCAGGTGGAGTCCTCCAGAAGTTGACACTGAGAAAAGAGTTTGGCTAGCATGGTATTAGGGGTCAACAGCTATGGAAGAAAGGGACTGGGCAGAAGGAGAAATTAAATTGTGTTGCAGGCTGGACAAAGCCTTGGTCCACCCCTCGAGGAGCTCGGCAGGTGCCGGCCGCCCCAGCTGTCCCGCAGTGGGCGCTGACGTGGCCAGGACTCTGCCCTGGGCTCAATCAGGCCCTGGGAAGGTGTGCCCTTGGGCCAGGCTGCAATACACCCTGAGGGAGCTGCCGGCTGGAGGCCACCTGCCAGTGGCTTGGCAAGGTTTTCTTTGAAGGGGGATCTATCTGGGCGGCACAGAACTCCAAAAGCAAACTCCACGCCACCCTGAACACCACCAGTGCCCACCTGTCATCGGCTCCTTGCAAAGCTAGGCACGCTAAGAAAGCAGGGGTGCAGAGGAATCTGGGACAGTTCGATGACCATCCTCCGTCCCAGATCTGAGTTCCCTGGGGGCCTGTACATGTGGACCCCACACCTGAAGGAGTCTCCAACTTGACCCACCGACACAATCCCTCTGACCGAATCTTTCCCTGGCCTGGGCAAGGTAACACACACACAGATACAACCCCCATCCCAGAGGTCTGCAGGGCAGGACAGGGCAGGGACCTGGCTATGGCCCAGCCCACTTCCTAATTTGCCCCAGAACCCCACACCCCCACCCCCCCACACCCCGCAATTTACAATCCTGGGTCTTCCAAGTGGACTCAGAGACAGACTCCTCCCCTTCCAGCTACTGCAGACCCTGGGCCTGGCCTTGTTCCTGGCCCTGGGGACGCTGCTCGTTCTCATCTTCCCGCCCATGGTCTTCAGCCACGTGGAGGGCTGGAGCTTCAGCGAGGGCTTCTACTTCGCCTTCATCACCCTCAGCACCATCGGCTTCGGGGACTACGTCGTCGGTGAGAAAGAGGCATCACAGATCTCGGGGGGGGGGCCGCTGGGATTCAGGGGATGGGGAGATGTCCGCAGGGGGTAATTACTGAGGACCAGAGAGCCCCTGGGTATTCAGGGGAGACAAATACTTTGTGAGGCTGCTGTGAATTCTCACAACATCCTCAGAAATTGCTGGTCTAGGACCCATCACCCTTTCCCCCAGGGACCTCCACTGCCGATCCTTGTTATTGGGAGGCTGGTGAGAGCCCTTGTGGAACCTGGGGGGTGGCTGTGCCCTCGGACCTCTGGCATTTATCATGTCCCCCTTCCCGGCCAGGCACGGACCCCAGCAAGCATTACATCTCTGTGTACCGGAGCCTGGCAGCCATCTGGATCCTCCTGGGCCTGGCATGGCTGGCACTGGTCCTCCCACTGGGCCCCCTGCTTCTGCACAGGTGCTCCCAGCTCTGGCTGCTCAGCAGAGGCCTCAAGGAAAGGGGAGCCCCCGAGACTAATGGGCTCCCTAGACCTCAGAAGATTCCCATCTCTGCATGAGGCCCCCCAGTGGCCACAGAAGCCCCTCCCAGCATCCCCAGTCACCCCATATGCCCCCTGGATTTCTTGCCACACCTCCTCCTCTGCCAACCCACTCACTTCCCAGCCAGAGCTGGTCTCGGGGGCTCTCCGGACAGAGAAAGGAGACAGGAGCATCCAAGAAAGTAACAGAAAGGAGAGGTAGAGACAGGATGGGAGACAGGTGTGTGTGGCACAAGATGTGCACAGTTGTCCCAGAGCCCCTCCCTCAAAAGTGACCCGAGAAAGTTGAATCTAGACATGGATCATTGTGGCCAAATCTCCATCGCCCTCCCTGCATCCTCCGCCCAAGAGACCTCGTTCGGGACAGCAAACACAGGGCGACTTTATTTGTGCCTCATTTGATACATGCACAGCGTGTATCAGGCACCGGGCCAGGCTCTGGGGCAACAACAGTGAATGTTCCTGCCCTCCAAATGGAAGGACTAGACAAGCAGAGAGGCAACCCTGACCCAGTGGCCACAACCCCATGATGAGGGGCAGACCTGGGTATGACGAGTGCCCATGGGACCAGCTGGCAGGGAGGGTCGAGGATGGGAGAGAGCCAGGCAGGGACTTGGGAGCCATCTTCATGCAAATAGGACGTCTGCCCTCAGGAAGCTGCCAGCCGGAGGGGTAGGCAAGCTGCCTCTAAGTCTGCCAGTTCCCCTTGCCTACAGGTCTAGAGTTGTCCGTGAACAAGGCTTGGGCACACTTGGGTGTCCCCGCCCACTTTCCTGGGCAAGGCCTCTATTGAACCCCTCAGGGCACCCCTTGACCTCATCACCCCTTCTGGGCTCTTAAGAGCCTTTCCAAACACTCCCTGGGAAAACACCAGCCCGCTGATCCCAGGAGATTTCGGGGAAATGACCTGCATGGAGGCCCAGCATCCCTTGGGAATACCCTGTGCAGCCTCGTCTCTCTCCTGCCAGACTGACATCTCTGGCCAGGAGGAAAGGAGAGATATACACCAGTCCATCTCAAGGCCCAACTTTACCAAGGACTGCAAACCTCTCTCAGCAAGACAGACCCATAAGTGGCTGGGGACCTCTGGACAGGACTGAGGCAAGGCTGTGAAGCAGAGGAGGCTCCGATGGGACACCTAGGGAAGGATCTACAGCAGCAAGAGACCCGGGTTACACCCAGGACTTCCTAAGACAGAGGAGAGGCCTGAGACACTGAGGACTCCCAGGACTCTTTACATACCCTGGACCCTTCCTCCATCCTGGGTGGAGGAGGGAGTGAGGGGGCCTCTTCAGAAGCAGGGAATGGACAAGCCCACTGGTCAAGGCCCCTCTTGCCTCCCAAGTTCATGGGCAAGTGGTGATTGGCTGGAGCCCCTCATCTTCGGGCACATAAAGGAAAGGATAGTGATGGGAGAGACCCAGAGAGGACCCGACAGGCAGCAAGTCCGTGGCAATAGTCCCAGTGCCCCAGGACAATAAACTTCGCTTGCACTTTCTCTTCACCCTGCGTGCGGTCTGCAAGAGTCCCTCCCACTGTTCGCTACAGGACGCTGGGAGGCTCTGGGCCCCTTCTCTCCCAGCGCCTGCGGTCACCCAGCAGCCCTCCCCTTCTCCCAGAGCTAGGCCTGCCTGGGGGTGGGCACTCCACACACATTCGAGGCGGGGCCAGATGCCCACAGCTGGGCCTCTTTTTGTCCCTGGGATTGGATCCCGGTGGGAGTGGGGCAGGGCTGTCCCATTCCCCAGCACGCCTCCTCTGCTGAGAAAACTGGGCACAGGCAGGCGTTGGCTAGAGAACGGACCAGCCCAGTTCCCTCCTAGCCCTTCCTTTCCGCTTCAGTCCTGGTCCAGGGCTCCCGGCTCCGGCCTCCCTGCCTCTCCCGCTGAGTGCAAGCGGAAAGCACGGGAGGCGCCCGAGGGCAGGGTCTGGGGCTGCGCGATGCCGAGCACATGGCTCCTGCTGCTTGCCTACCTGACTTACCTGGCACTGGGCACCGGCGTGTTCTGGCTGCTGGAGAGCCCCGCGGCGCACGATTCCAGCGAGAGATTCCAGCGCGACAAGTGGGCGCTGCTGCGGAACTTCACCTGTCTGGATGGCCCGGCGCTGGACTCGCTGATCCGGGTCAGGGGCGAGCGGGGCGGCCCGGGCGCGTGGTGGGGCGTAGGGGGGTGGCTGGCGCAGCGGAGCGCGGGGTGCACAGGCATGCGGCGAGAGGGCACGCACCGGCTCGGGTCAGGGCAAAGCCGGGAGCACTTCTCCAAAAGAAAGTGGAGGGCACAGACGCGGGGACGAACGGAGGCGCGCGTTGCCGAGTAGGGACCCCAGAATTGGGCTGGACCCCGATGGAAAGAGCCCAGCTCCGGCGAGAGCAATGCGCAGCGCGGCGCCATGAGTCCCCGGTTCGGGGCGAGAGGGCCTGACCCTCCCTGTCCAGAGAGTTGCGTGGCGCACGCACCCGAACCTGGGGACGAGGACGACAAGGGGCGCGCTAACGGGGTCCAGAGCTGGCTGGCGGGGCCGACCGGGTACGGGCGGCGTAGGGACAGAGCGCGCTGGCCGGCTTGGGAGGTGGCAGGAGGGCGTCGACCTGGGACCGCGCGGCGCTGTGTCGATGTCGGACCTAGGGCCAAGGGCGAAAGGGCACCCTTGGCCCCTTCCACCGGAGACCCAGGTGCAAATTTGAGAATTGGGGGCAAGGACGGCAGAGAGCGCTGGGCGGAGGCCTGGAGGGGCTGAAGGGGGCGGCGGGTGGGAGGATGCAGAGGTCACGGAGGACAGAGACTGCTGAGGGCGTGGGGGAGACCCATCGGGGCCTGGGGAGGAGGGCAGGCAGGCGAGGGTTCTTCCGGGCAGGGCCTCACAGATGAACGGAGGTCTCCTTCAACTCTGGGCAGGCGACGAGGGACCCGGTGCTGCTTGGATTTGGCGGAAGCATCAACGTCTTGGACCGTGGCTTGGTCAGCGGGTGCAGACAGCTGCGCCCCTAGACCGACATCCCCACCCTGCAGTCCCCGTGCCTCCTCTGGCGAGGAGGGCAAGGCCTGTGTGCCAGAGTCACCAGCCCAAAGCTAGTCCCCAGAAGGTCGCAGGGAAGTGTGTCGGGTGGGAAGGGACCGGAGCACTGGATTGGAGGTAGAGTCCTGAGCCCTGAGACTGGGCCGCTGTGGCTGGGCCTGGAGCTGGACAGGGAAAGGACTATCTCTGTTAAGAATCTGATGTGACACCTCCACCCGCTACATCTCAACTTCTACAAATACAGCCCGACTGCCTAGTCCTGGGGGCTGTGTGACACGCCGCTTGAAAAGGTGGTGGACTTCAATTGCCAGCAGCCTGGGCCCAAGGAACGTGACAATGATGGCAACGGGAATGATAGTAAATGCTTACTGTGTGTCAGGCACTGTTCCTACTGTATTAACTTGGTTCATCCCCACCTACCTCACAGGTAGGTGCCATTATTATCATCCCCATTTTAGAGATGGATAAAATGAGGCTCAGAGAGGTTAAATACAAATGCACAGGTTCATAGCCAGTGCAGTGGGGTTGTCAACCATGAGTACCAGCTCAGTACAGATCTGTGTATGTGGGTGTTTCCCAAGGATCCCTGGGGGGCTCTCATCTCTTCCTCTCCACGCCCTCCTGCTCCACCCCCACTTCACCTCCTTCCTCAACCCCCTGTGGATTCAACCATCCCCAAGAATAGGGATGCGGTATCTCCAACCCAGATCAACCCCCTGAGTGCAGACATGTAAGTGCAACTTCCCACGGCCCTCAAATTCCCACAGGGTCAAGAGCAAGCAGTTCTCCTCCTCCCAGCCCTGTTCCTCCACCTGTTCTAAATCTCTGTCCTTGGCCTCACCTCCACACACCTTCACAGAGTTCTTAGATGCTTCTCTCACTACCCACACCAAATAAGGCCAGAGCCCTGGGCTTCTGAATATCTTCTCTCTGTGCCTCCTGGGCCACTCTGTGCTAGGATGCAGCCCAGGCCCTCCCCATCACGCACCCCTGCAGGACTCTCTCCCCTTCCCATCTGCCAGCAGCTTCTATGCTGCCAGTTGCCACAGAGCACACATACCTGAGCTTGCCTCGCCTTTGCTCGGTGACCTTAGGAGATGCCTGCCACTCCATCCCTGGCATGGCAGAGTCAAGCATGGCCTGGCTGCCAACTACCTTGCAGTCTCCCTATTCTACACCCCAGACCCAGTCCTCCCTCCCAGCCTTTGCTCCTGCGGCCCCATTTACCTAAACGTCCTTCCACCAGGAACAGTCCTATCCGACCCTCAAGGAAGGCCCAACTAAAACATCACCTCCTCCATGAAGCCTTCTGCCCCTACCGCCATCAGAATGCACACTTTCCCTACCTGTATTCCAACAGCGTTATATTTGCAGTATTGATGATGATAGCAACTGCTAACCTTTCCCATGTTCCATGTTCCAGACTGTTCTAAGTCTTTACACCTAACACCTCATTTAACCCTCAACGACTCGATGAAGCGGGTGCGATTAGTACTCCCATTTTACAGAGAAGGGGACTGAGGAGCAGAGAAGTTGGATATCTTACCCGCGATCATGCAGCTGCACTGCCTGTGTGCCTAAAGCTGCATGGACTGCACCGTATCAAAGTTAGTTAAGTTGTTGGCTCTGTCCTGCTGAAGACTGAGGTCATGTCTCCTTTATCTTCAGCTCCCCTAATACACCACATGTACCAGGGCTTGTTGCAAGAACAGGAGTGAGCAGGGGAGAGAACAAATGGAGTTCTTCCAGCCAGTGAGATATCCTGGGCTGACCTGGGTTCTGGGGTGAAGAGAGGGGAAGGAGCTATCCCCATGGTCCCTTCCCGTGGGGAGCCCCTGGTTGGACTGAAAGAGCCTCCTAGCCCCAGACAGGCTGGGATCATTGTCACGAGTATGTGTGTGTGTGTGTGTGTGTGCGTGTGTGTGTGTGTGTGTTTGGGTGCAGGGGCCCCATCGCCCCACAGAGCCTGGCGGTCACTACAGCCTCTCCCCCAGGGCGTCATCCAAGCCTACCAAAATGGGGACATCGTCCTCGACAACACCACCAGCATGGGGCGCTGGGAGTTTGTGGGCTCCTTCTTTTTCTCCGTGTCCACCATCACCACCATCGGTAAGAGCAGGATGGGGCCAGGGAGGGGGGGCTGGGAAGGGCAGCCTCCCCTGAGGGACAGGACACCAGTTACTTTCGGAGGGGTTACTAGGGCCTCCTGGCTCTGAGCGTAAACAGACACAGCAGCGTGGGCACCGCCTGGGAGCAGAACCTTGGGCTCACTGAAGATGTGCTGAATCGGCTTCTGCATTGCACCCAGGTCCCCAGGAGGTTTGTGAAATGCTGCTCTGGGGACTTCTGCCTCACACAGCCTTTCAGGCAGCTGAGGGCCCCCCGGGTAGCAATAAAGACGCTGCTGGGCACAGTAAGTGTCCTGGTCTGCTCAGCCAAGCCCACCCAGCACTCAGCCTGGGTTAGGGAGTGGTGAGGGCAGAGGGGAGGTAAGGGAAAGTTGGGGAGGAAGGAGGGGCAGAAATCCAAAAAGAGCCTTTTGACCCCCTGTGCGCAGCCTTGGGGAAGGCGGCCCTTCCCACCTCTCCACAGCTCACTAAGGCACCCCCTCACCCCATCACCATCCTCTCCAACGCCTTTCCTCCCTCACACACCTGGACCCCTGGGCTAGACCTCCCTCCCCCATCTCTAGGCCTGTCCTCAGGAGAGCAGAGGTGGAACTTGTCCTGGGTGGGTGCCTGGGGACTGTTGTTTGGGGAAGAAGAGTGGCCTAGATCCCTCTGGCTCTGACACCCAGGAAATAACTCCAGAGGGGCTGCCCCATCACCCTGCCTGGGCACCCTGCCTGGGCGCCCGGCCCGAGCGCCTGCATGACACCAGACTCACCACCAGGTGGCGGGCGGACACCACTGGTGGCTACCACCTCCAGCCAGCTCCGCTCCCCAGGAAACTCCCAGTCACTCTCCTCCCCAGAGTGGAGCCAGGCAGACGCACCCAGAGGACTCTCCCTGTGGCTTTAAATAATACTTCTTGGAAGCAGATCTCAGGCTGCCCGGGGGCTTGGGCAGTCCTCCACCTTGAAGCAAGCATGCTTGGGAGGCCCCTCGACTCCATGGGCCCTGCGCCCCGGAAGGCTGGGGCAGGATGGTGTTTATTCACCCTTACACCCCCGGGTCTAGTACAAGGCCCAGCATACAGTGGGTGCTCGACAAATGCTGACATAACGAATTCCAAATATACGCACTCTACCACCATTTATTGAGGTCCAGAGCAGGAGGGGATGTTGATGGACAGTCACTGTGGGCCATGTCTCCCAGATGTGCGGGGGTCTCTCATCTCTGAACCCCACACCTCCTACACTCTCTGACCTGGACCTGTGACCGGCCCACCTACTTCAGAGTTTCGCAGCCTCTCTCTTCCCAGCTCTACCATTCCTGATGTGGACTTTGTCCCTGTCTCTTCTCTGCACTCAGTACTGCCCTAAAACTGTCTGGGCCGGCTCTGAGCGGGGAGGAGGGCCGGGGAAGGGGTCTCCACCCTACCCCACACGCCTGGTCTGCGTACCAGGCACCGTAGGAGCACTTTTATACTCGAGATCTCATTTTGTCCATATGGTCCAACCTCCAAGGATAAGGCTTCTTCTTCTCACGGGTGAGGAAGCTGAGGCAAAGGAGTTGCACAACTTGCTCAGGATCGTGTAGCTAGTAAGCCACAGGGTTGGAGTTCAAAACCCAGCTGGGGGCCATCCTTGCCCTTTCCAACAGCACCTACCCTTAGGGTGGGAATTCTAAACGGCAGGAAAAAAGAGACAGCCATTCAGAGGTGGACAATAGGGAAGTTCATGATTCTGATTCCAACCACACACACACTCACACGGACACACATGCACACGGAGAAAATGCAGAGAAAGGAGGGGGAGAGGGGAGATGGGAGACCGGGTACATGTGGGACAGTTCACGACAGAAGGAAGGGGTCCTGAGAGGCGCAGCAGCGGGCTGCCTCCTTGGCACCCCTGTTACCCTAGGACCAGCACCCTGGGAGGGCTGTACTTTCCAAGCCCTAGAATGAAACAGGGTCTGACCGGCACACAGATACTTCTGGGCCAGCAGGATGGGCCTGAGCCCTGAAATCATTTGTCATCTATAAAACCCATCACCAACTTGCTCATTTATTCACTCAGCTACCCATCCATTCATTCAACAAAAAGACTGAGTACCTAGTATGGTCCAGATAGTTCTAGGTGCTGGAGCTACAGTGATGAGCAAAGCTGGCAAGTCCCTGCTGCCCATGGGGGGCTGATATCCCATTGTGAGGGAACTCATGAGAAACTAACATCTATCCTGAAGGAAGTGGCTGGAGGCTCTGCAGGCTCCCACACCCCTCTCCCACATCCCTCTGCCCACCCAGGGAGGGAGGAAACGAAGCGAGGACAGACGGGATTCTCACACTTTGTGGTGTGTACTCATGCACACAGCACCCCCTAGAGATTCGGTTTTCCAATCTGTCAATCTGGGCATAATCTGCATTGGGAAAGGTGGCTGAGGCTGGACTGAGGGAGCAAGTATAGCGCCCTGCATGGGAAGGGAAGGCCATGATACATACCAGCTGCCTTGTCCGTAGCGGGTTAGGAACGGGGGCCCCTGAAGATGGAAAGGCCTCCTGAAGTGTCCCCCTCTGGCCTCAGGCTACGGCAACCTGAGCCCCCGCACGATGGGCGCCCGCCTCTTCTGCATCTTCTTTGCTCTCGTGGGGATTCCGCTCAACCTCGTGGTGCTCAACCGACTGGGGCATCTCATGCAGCAGGGGGTACACAGCTGCGCCCGCATGCTGGGGGTCACCTGGAAGGTGAGGGGGCTGCAGGAACAGGGGCGAAGGACGGGTCACTTCTAGAATGGGGGGCTGTGGTGGGAATCGGGGCCGTGGATGGCCAGGTTGTCACTACCTGGAGGGAGAGTCTCTGGTAGAAGATGATGGCCGTGGTGGGTAAAAGGGTTCACTGGTGGGAACAAGGGATCCTTCTGGGAATCGGGGTTACTGGTGGGAGTGTGGTGGGGTTGGGGTCACTGCCCAGAACGGGGGTCTTCAGTGATAAAGGGACATCAGTGGGGAGACACAGTGGGACCTGGAGCTAGCCAAGGCCTTGTCCAGGAGCCTGGAGAACTCACACCAGGGACAGAGGCCCCAAAGGCGGCCCCCTTCTTACGAGGGTAGCGCTCACCCAGCCGTCGGCTCAGTACGCCCCCAGGCTGTCTGCCCCCGGCCCCATGCACTGAGCAGAGGCCTCATGGGGGCTGGGCGCTACGTGCACCCTCAGGACCCGGCCAAGGCCCGGTGGCTGGTGGGCTCCAGCGCCCTCCTGTCCGGCCTCCTGCTTTTCCTGCTGCTGCCCCCGCTTCTCTTCTCCCACGTGGAGGGCTGGAGCTACGTGGAGGGCTTCTACTTCTCCTTCATCACCCTCAGCACCGTGGGCTTCGGCGACTACGTGATTGGTGAGAACCCCCAGCGGGAGGCGGGAGGGGCGCCCTCCACTCACCAGCCCATCGTCCGTGTCCCTGGGCACCTGCTGCGTGCCAGGCCCTGTAAGGGTTTAGGGGCCCAAAGTCCAGAGGACACGGGCTTTGGCAGGTTCAACTTGCCTTTGTGGTGTGATAGGGCTAAGGTCACCCAGCTAAAAAGTGACAAGTGGAGTTTGAACCCTGTGCCTCAGGCTGTAAGCCACACTTCTGGCCATCCTGAAAAGCCTGAGAATTCCCCAGGCTCACCTATTATTCTTAAAGCTCATCAGATAAAGGGGGACCCTGAGTTCTCTCCCCCGTCCATCGTTGTCCCAGGGTCTCTCCTCCCCACTTCACCCCGCCCCACGAAATGCCCCTGGGTTCAGGGCCACGAAGCCCACATCACAGCCCAGGGGGTCTGGCAGGAGAGTCTGGGAGAATCAGAAAATCCCAGCCTCCCCTAACCCCCAAACAATTGGTCTCCAAACTTGGTCAGTAAGAAAGGGCTGTGTGGTCCAGAGGGTCCAAGGTGGGGTTTAATCCGCGGTCATCACCCATCGTGGTCAAGTCAAGGGCCCCCGGAAGCGACTGTCCTTGTATTAAAAACCTGTGGCAGTTGCCCAGCAGGTGGCAACAGAGGGACATTCTGCGGGGCGCAGGGGTGGCTGGACACCCAGCCCAGTCCCATCCCCCTTTACTCCCCCCCGCAGAAGGGTCACCAAGTGAGCAGTGGCCATGGCCTCAAGGGGCTCTGTGCCCTCCTTCAGGTCTCTGGCCCTAAAGTGAGTTGGAGGCGCTGCCCTTCTGCTCTCCTGCAGAAACAATGTGAACCCAGCCTGGAATATTGAAATGAGGTCCTACCAAAGTAACAAACAGCTATAGCCCATTAAGCAACCACGAGTGATGATTGTCACCACATTTTACTGAGGAGAAGAACGAAGCTCACAGAGGCCAAGACGTTTGCCTGAGATTTTGCACAGCTAGTGGGGTATGACTTCTGACCTGACTCCAAAACTCTTACCCCTTTCCAGACGGCCTCACATATCCCCTGTCTGGGCGTCAGTGTTCCTGTCTATAAAATGAGGGGCTGGTCTAGGTGATGGCTAAGACTCCTCAGTGCTTTCTGGCCTGTGTGCAAAGTCCCCTTCCCTAAACCTCTCCTTCCCCAGGAAGCAAGGTCTGGTGTCAGGGGCGTCATGCTGCCCCTTCCTGATATCCTCTGTCTTGGAAGGGAGGCCATTGCTCTGGAAGAGAAGCTTTGGGACAGTTTCCTCCAAGTGCGTCATGCTATCACTCCTACCCTCAGAGAGGAGAGATGTATCTGAGGAGAGCTGAGCCCGCCGTCCCCACATCTGCCCACCTCAGAGCTCAGAGAATGAGTTTTGGGTATGCCCTCTCCTCTCTGTTCCCACTGCCGTTTCCCTAGTCTAGGCAGGGCTGTTGCACATGGCTGGTTGTACAGGTTGGGCACTGCACAACCCTAACGGGTTGCCATTCACACAGAGCATGATGAGGATGGCACCCATGGAATGGTACAGCCTCTGTCCTTGTCCTCCCTTGGCTCTCATGACCTTTAAAATGGCAAGTGCTATCATGTCACCTGCCCAGCTCCTCTGAAAACCTTCAGTGCTTTCCTGCAACAGCTGGCCCCCTCCACTGACTGCCCCCCACCTTACCCCAGGGCTCAAAGGATGAAACGCAGGATGTGTCTCCAGTGATAGTCCTAAACCCACAAGTCCTTGTTCTCTGAGGGTGCCCATGCAAGGAGGGGGGAGGAGAAGAGGGAATGGGACCCCCAAATGCAGTCTCTTTGTGCCCATGGATCACTAGGGCTCCTAAAGTTTGGTCCTAGATGGGAATAGCTGACAGCAGGCTCCCCTAGAAGCTTACCTGGAGGAACCTTTATGGGGTTACTGAGGACACACTTTGTGAGTATGTCCAGAGGCCCCACAGCCCCCTGAGGGAAGGCAGGGCAGGGGGAGGAGGGGGCAGGCCTCTCTAGCCATGGGCAATCTGGAAATGTGAAGCAAGGCCTCTGCCACCACCGGGGGGGCGGGGGGATGGGGCGGCAGAGACATCCACACAGCTGCAGGAGTGAGGAGGGACTGGCAGGGCAGGGAAGCTGGTGTATTAGGCGCAGGGCCCCCAGAGTCCCCTTCAGCCAAAAACTCTGACTGAGAAGGCCTGGTATGAACCTACGAGGGCCCTTTAAGTCCAGAGGGACTGCCGGGCAGCCCACTCCCACCGAGTGGCAACAGGCAGAACTGTCCCCTTCACCACATCTCCAGAGATGTGCTACTCACACTTTTCCCTCTGCACCCATCTCAGTGTCTCGTGACAAGTGACCACACGTACCCTCACTTGCCCTCTGCAGATCACACAGCCCTGGGTTGAGGCTGTTATGGCCGGGCTGGTCGGAAGAGTATTTCATGGTCGCCCACGTCCAGCATAGAAGCGGAGAGCTCAGAGTGGAGAGGGAAGCAGGGCCCGGTCACATAGAGGGCCTCACAGGCCGAGTCATGGATTTTGGACTCTGTCCTAAGACTAAAGGAAAGCACTTATGGTTTTCAGAGGAGCTGGGCAGGTGACATGATAATACTTGTCATTTTTAAAGCTCATAAGAGTCAAGGGGGGACAAGGACAGAAGCTGGAACAGTCCATGGGTGCCATCCTCATCATGCTCTGTGTGAATGGCAACCATTTAGGGTTGTGCAGTGCCCAACCTGTACAACCAGCCCCTGACTGCCTCATCTACAGACCCAGAGAGGGGAAGGAAGTTGATTAAGGTCATAGAGCAGGCAAGCCAAGGACAGGTCTAGGATAGACTCCCAAGCCAGGGATCCTCATACACATATGTTCTAAGATCTTCCATAGCTCAGAGGGGACAACCCACCGTCACTTCTTCCCCATGTCTCTCAGCCTTCCTCGTCCTCCAGGGATAGGACGAAACCCCTTTCTTGGATGGGAGTGCTGAGGTCCACCACCTGGACTCTGGGTGTCCACTGTCCTGTGTCAGCAGCCACAGGGTGTGTTGTCTTCACAGTCGCTCCTCTTGGCCCCAGTGCCGTGGCCGGGACAGCCCCCAGGTCCCAGCCGCCTGCTTCTCCCTAGCTCACAGCCTCCGCTTCCCCCAAATGCATTTGCAATTCCGTTGAGCGCCTTGCCAGCTGCCAGGTCTCCTGCCACTTATGATTTCGGCTAAAAAAACAATGAAATAAGAGGGGAGAAGAACACCTCCTCCCCTCCGTTGCCAGAAGCAAGTCGAGCTGACGGGCAGAGAGCTGGCTCACGGCTGATCTCATTTGGGACCGCCAGCGGAATGGTGGCCCTGTAACCCAATCAGCCTAATCCAATCCCAGCTTCCGCCAGGCAGTGACGTCGGGCCCGGGGCTGTGGGCTCATCCCTGAGCTGGGGCCCAGGAGAGGGGCTCGGGCTAGGAAGACAGGGAAAAGAGGTTGTGTTGGGGCCAGCAGGACAGGGTAGGGGGTGGACAGAGGGGTGAGCGGTACAGAGAGTTGAGACAGAAGACGATGTCAAAGAAATAAGAGGCCAGATCTCTGCCCTTTGAACAATCCTGATCTGATAAGATAGACCCTCCAGCACAGAGGGAAGAGCTAAGTGATGGAGTAGGCTCTTGACACAGCTTATCTAAGCCTCCATCCGTCCCCTCCCTCACTCATTCCTTATCCAGCCCTGACTGTGCTGGGGCACAGTGTGGGGATCCAAAGGCGAGGAAAGCAATCGCCTGACTATAGGTCTTACATGCCAGGCACCATCCTTAGCACTTTATGATGTGAACCCATATGATGGTCGCGACAGTCCTAGAAGGTGGACGCTCTTGTTGTCTCCATTTTATAGATGAGGAAGCTGAGGCCCAGAGAGGGTAAGTAACATACAGACTGCGGGAGACAGGGGCCCAGTCTAGTCTCTGGGGAGTAAAGTCTGAGCTGAGATCTGAAGGGTAAGGAAATGAAGAGCGTTCTGAGCTGAGAGGACAGCAAGTACAAAGGCCCAGGGGCAGGAAAGAGGATAGATGGAGAAATGGGGGAAAGACCACAGTGACTAGAGCACAGCACTCAAGGGGGAGAGGCATGCAAAGCGGGGCTGGAGAAGCAGCTGGAGGGCATTGGGATGAGAATGTAGGATGAGAATGTTCTTCCTAAAGCTCCTGGAAAGCTCCCTTCCTTCAGACATGAGAAAACCAAACACAACAACAGGCCAACCACAGAGCAGGCATTAGAATCTCTTGGAGGGTTTGTCAAAACACAGATTGCTGGGCCCACCCCCAGAGTTTGTGATTCAGTAGGTCTGGAGTGGAATCCAGTCTTTCACATTTTTCGCAAACTCTCAGGGGATGCTGATGCTACTGGTCCAGGGACCCCACTTTGAGGACCACTGGGACAGAGCACAGAGTCCTTCAGAAAGACAAAGAAGAATTTTAGCTTTGAGGACCACTGGGACAGAGCACAGAGTCCTTCAGAAAGACAAAGAAGAATTTTAGCTTCTAAACCCTAGGAGTTAATCCAGGGAGGCTTCCTAGAATCCAAGGGAGGTGACCACAAGACCAGCAATCTCAACCCGGTCTGGACTTCCCACATTCTACTCAGACACATCAAGCCATGTATGTCTGTTTCTGTTTTGGGAGCATAGCCCTGACTTTCCCAGGTCTCTGTCCTCTGACCTTGCTTCTCCCCCAGGGATGAACCCCTCCCGGAATTACCCTCTGTGGTACAAGAACACAGTGTCTCTGTGGATCCTCTTTGGGATGGCGTGGCTGGCCTTGATCATCAAACTGATCCTCTCCCTGCTGGAGGCTCCACGAGGATTGTATCCCTGCTACTGCCACAGCTTTAAGGGGAACTTCAAGCCCCGAAGCTGGAGACAGAGCCTGGATGGAGGGGCAGAGCCCCACTCCCCACAGCCAGGCTGCTATCTGGAGAGACCTGTAATCATGAATTGCCCAGAGCCCTCTGTTCAAGTCTCACACTGTGGAAAGGACAGCTAGCTATATTCTATTTGTTCCACCTTCTTCTTCAGCAGCAAGATCCCTGATTTTAAGCTTGGCATAAGACCACCCAGACTAAAGTCTACATTTTTTGGTCTTCCCTTAAAGCTAGGTGCAGCTATATGATTAAATTTTGCCCAACAGGATACACAGAGAAGTATTCTGTGTGACTTATTACGGATGTGACTTCCAGTGTGTGGGGGATGCTCCTCTTTACCACGTCCTTCTTCTAGCTGGCTGCAATGCTGATACGGTGGCTGGAGCTCTGGCAGCTACGTCGCACCATGAGGTAGAGGTCATGTTTGAGATTGGCGACACAATAAGATAGAAAGAGCCTGGATTCCTGATGTTTGCAGAGCCACCATAACAAACCTGGACTGAATACCACCAGACTTCATTTATGTAAGAGAGAAATAAATGTTGATCTTATTTAAAACGCTATTAATTGGGTTTTTCTGTCACTCATAACCAAATCTAATTCCAGTTCTGGATGACACACGCACCAGAGACAAAGGCAGCTTCTGAGACTGGAGTATACATAAAGAGAAATCACTCCCTCCCCAGGTGAGTTTGCCCAGGACTGGTGGAGGGAACGGATTGAGGGCCGCACTGCAGGCCCCCACAACCCCAGAGACCTTCCAGGTAAACTCACTAAAGATTTGCTGATAACTCTCAAGGTTGGTACAGCCAGCAGGCAGCTGGTCCCAGTTTGGCTGCTAAATTCTTGCTCTATCACTCACTCATACCACAGAAAAGCCCAGGACAGGCCAGTGGGCTCCTCCTGCCTCAACATGGTCCACTGCATTTGAACGCTCCAACCACAGTTTGCAAAGCCAGGTAGGATTTGCAGAGGTCACTTCTCTTTGCAGAGCATCTCACCCTAAGCATTTCCGTCTCTCACTCAGTGTTGCCACTAAAGCAGCACATAGCTGTGTGGTCCCCACCTCACCCGGGAACCCAAGCCCAGCCAGGAGGCCCTGGCAGTACCAGGCAGCACCTACAGATCACCTGGGGCAGTTGGGTTCTTGGCCTCAGTGGGTATCTGCAACTCTGCTCCCCTCTACCATCCTATAGGTAGCATCACAGGGACCTGGGGGGTGGGGCTCCATGTGGCCCCTCCCTGTGATGAACCCCTCAGCCTCAGGGCCCTCCTGGAACTGGGTCTGGGGCAGCCTCCTGGCCAAGGAAGAAGGAAGGGCTGTTACACCAACCAGCTTGTGCCAACCGGCCTGGGCCAAAGTGGACCAAGGCCAGACCCAGGAGCAAACACCAGCGAGTAAACAGCAGGGTCCGTGCCCACTTCTTAAGGCCCACAGGCTGGGCAGAGGAAAGTGGAGGTGAGGAAGAGATTGCTGGAGGTCTGGAAGTAGCATCCCTTGTATTGATACATAGCACACTCCAGAAGGAGGACCTAGCAATTCAAAACTGGGAGAGAGGGAGAGACTGGAGTGCTGGGTTGGCCTCTGTGGCCCCAACTCTGTCTTGCCTTGAACCCCTTTCTCCTCACGCCTAGCCTCTCTAGACAGAGTCCCTCTCTCCCCACCAAGCCCTTCACCCTTGCGCACTCCTGCCCCTGCTCACAATGCCTGCCCCAGAGGGAACTTACAACCTGCTGTGCTGGGGGTGGAGCAGAATAAGGCTTCTTGATTGGCCAGTTCCTTACAGACGTCTGCTCCACAGCCAATGAGAAGAGTCGCTGGAACTCTAAGTACAGATCCGGAAGTGGGGAGGGGACACAGGTGAAGAGTGAGGGGTTGTAGAGCGGCGGGAGAAATAGAGTAACGAAGTCGGGATCTGGGAAAGACACGAGAACAGAAAAGCCGACCTTAGGACAGAAATCATAGAGCAGAACGGGCGGCGAGGTCTTTCCCACGTGAAGCGATGATGCCGCAATAGGGTCAGCCAGAGAGCTGTGCACAGTGTGCGGGTAAGGAACCAAGTCATTCATTCGCTCACACAGCCTGGGCCACCAAGTCCTGGAGGAGGAAGGAAAGGGGCCCCTCAGAGCAGTATACTGTGGTTGTAAAGGGCGTGAGTTTAGAGCCAGCCTGCCTGGCTCACCCACCAGCCCTGTGATCCTGGACAAACCACTTAAAGTTTCTTTGCATCAGTTTTCTCCTCTGAAAAATGGAGATAAGAGCAGAGCTGATCTCCCGGGCGTAAACGAGTGGCTGTGCAAAGTACAAGAAGGATGTGCATCAACCCAGAGGAAGAATGATGTGCACGTCAGCTGCTGGCGGTCCACGGCAGGCCCAGTGGCCGGGGCAGGAGGCGGACACCGTGCAGGCCGGCAGCCAGGTGACAGGCAGCGCCTCTGATGACCCCTCTCGGGGCTGGGCGCTGGCCAGGCAGGCTGGGCTGAGCAAGTGGTGACGCAGGATGGAGCCCTGCCCTTGGGCGCTCCCAGGCTGATGCCATGGTGCTGCTGGCCGGGATGAGGGGCCTGGACCCGCATGAGTCACAGGGGAACCTCCTAGCAGAGGCCAGGAAGTGTGTGCTGCGTGCAAGTGCAGGGCCAGGGGACCACGATGCGGAGGGACAGGCAGACCCCTCACACCAGCCAGCTGCTGCCTCTGCCTTCCCTCCTGGATGGGCTGCCCAGCTCTGTGGCTCCAGCACAGTCGGGACAAGATCAGACCCAATGTCAAGCAGTGGTTCCCTTTGAAACAGTGGCATCTTTTACGGTCATCGTGGTCGTCATCGTTATCACTTCCTACGTTTATCCTGTGCTTAGTAAGCATCAGATGCTGTTCTAAGCTCTTGGTCGTTCTCTTCTCCCATCAGCTCTGTGAGAAGGAGCTATTTATTTAATGCTCTCTTAACATGGGGAAAATGAGATTTTCGATGGACGTTAAGACCAGAGGTAGCCACGGGTCCCCGTGGGTGGGTAATCTTTTTTTTTTTTTTTTTTGCGGTACGCGGGCCCCTCACTGCTGTGGCCTCCCCCACCGTGGAGCACAGGCTCCGGACACGCAGGCCCAGTGGCCACGGCTCACGGGCCCAGGCGCTCCGCGGCACACAGGATCCCCCCAGACCGGGGCACGAACCCGCGCCCCCCACATCGGCAGGCGGACTCTCAACCACTGTGCCACCAGGGAAGCCCTGGGTAACCTTAACTGTTGCTGCCAGTCCTCTGGGATGTAATGAGGGCCTGGCCTGGGGGGCAGGGAGACTTCCTTTAAGCCCATTGAGTTCGTAACCAGCCTCTCTGCTTTCTACGCCTCATTTTCCTCATCTGTAGAAGAGGCTGGCTTCAGGGAGTCTGAGCCTTACTACTTCTACACCCTCAGCTTTCGTCTGGATTTTCTAATTAACCACGTTTCAGGGAGGGCAGTTCCTCCTGGCCCGACCCAACTCCTGGGGCTGTCTTAAGAGTTTGGATCCAAGAGATCTCTCTCCTCTCTCTCTCTCTCTTTCAAACACACACACACACACACACACACAAGTTCACCAGGCCCTTTCCCCTACCCTCATGGCCCATCCGATGCTAAAGGTCCGGCTTGGGGAGGGATGTCCATTCATTTTAGGAGCCAGGACAGAGAAGGACTTGACTCAGAGGGAGCTGGAGGAAGCCTCAGTCTGGGGCAAGAGTTATGCTGAGACTCCCTCATTCCCAATTCCCCTCGGACCTTACCACACCAGGTTCCACCCCAGGCTCCAGGCCTGGAGAGCACTGAGCTGAAGTCGGCCCCACAGACTGCCCCTCGCACCCTCCCCAAACCCCCCACACTGCTGGCCCCAAGACCTCCCAGCCCACAGATCCACCCACCCACCCACAGGGCTGGTCCTGGGCCTCCCGCCCCAGTCCATCCCACCCCCCATGTACATACGGTGCTGGTCCCTGGGCCTCTGACCTCACCGACCCTCCTCCCTCCCCCCAATACACAGTGCAGAACTCCCTTATCTCCTGTCTCTCCTTTGCCCTTTGCTGGGAGAAACTCATCTCACTTAAAATTGTTCTTTGGAGCCAAGGAGACAGCCACCCTTCCCTCCCCCGAGGCCTTCTCAGCTCATCCCTAGGGTCTTTGCCCAAGATTACCAGCCCCGACTTCCAATCAAAAAATCTCTCCCAAGCCTTCCGGGACCCCTTGTAGCTCACAGCCTGCAGGCAGGAACAGCAGCTGGAGCTGGACATGGCTCTTGTAGGGCACCAGGGATGCTCCCCTCACCCCGCCCACCCCCCCCACCCCCGGAACATTCTCCAGAAGTACGAAAGCAAAACTGTGCAAACGGGCTCCCCTCCAGCCACTGACCCAGGCTCCTGCCCTCTGTCTGGCCCTGGGGGTAGGATTCTGTTCAGCCTTTGCCCACATTCCAACCTTCTCACATCTTTTCAGACCAACTTTTATTATACCTCATTTAATTCCTCCCTGGACTCGGGCAGACGTGAGTCTATATCCCGACTCTATCGATTGCTGTACAATGTTTGAGAAGTCACATAACCTCTCTGAGCCTCAGTCTTCCCATCCTTAAAATGGAAACCCTGATACCAACCTCAGGAATGTTTTGAGGAATGTGAGGAAATGAGTAATGGATAAGAAAGCACCCATGTTGTATCTAGCACAGAATAGGGCTCAGAAATATTTGTTTCCCCCGCTTTCTCTTCTTCTTGGACTGAAGCTTCTCCCCCTCCACCCTCTTTCATCTAGCAGTTCATGAAGCCCTTCCGTGCCCCTTCTTCCCAGAGGACCTCCTGGACCTGCCTGCCCTTTGGCCCCTCCAGTGGACTTGGGAGGGGCAGGAAATAAGGAGGGGATGGAGGGAATAAATTTGCCAAATTCTGGGAAGCAAGGAGACAGATTGTAAAATGAGAGGGTTAGTGTGAGTCTTGGACGGGCAACTCCCCGATCTGCCCACCAGCCAGGGCCTCTCGGGTCAGGAGGGGTGAGGTGGGGTGAGGGGCAGCGGAGAGGGGTGGGCGGGAGCCGCCAGCAGCGCTCTGGCTGTGCATCTCTCTCAGCTCCCCTCCCCATCTACCCTCTGCCTGTCTCTGAGCCCCTGAACCTTCCAGGGTGCGGGACAGGGGCTGACCCCTAAGGACTGTGTCACCCAGGCCAATTCGATCTTTGACTTCAGACTTGATTAAGCCTGAGAAGGAAAGTGATGGGGGGAGGTGGCAGGGAAAAGTCAGGGTATTTGCTCCCCTCTCCCTCTGGGTCCAGCAGTGGCTGTGTTCCTCACCTAAGGGCACAGTGTCTGGTGGCCCCTTTCCCAGGGTAGCAGCGTTGGCTGGGTTCTCATAAGACCTCCCTTCCTTGCCCCGTCAGGCCTGGGGGGGTAACGACTCCCCCCTATTGCTAGTCCCTGGGAGCCACACCATCGCTTAGACCTGCCCACACTGTACATGCTTCCTTCGTGACATTCTTTGCCAGGAACTCTTGGAAAGTGCCGTCTGCTCCCTGCAAGGGCTTGATTGATCCGAGCACCCAGTTCATCAATTTCTCACCTACTCCTTGAGCCAAACTGGAGCCAGATGGTGGGGACAGAGGCTCAAAGCACTGAATTAATGCTTGGAGGAATCAATCCAGCTGCCCTGGTCCAGGATCCAGCTCATGCTCTGGGTAGCGAGAGTGGAGGCCCAGACTTGGTGCCAGGGCAACCTCGTCACTCTTGCCTACCTCAGCCTGGCTGGGGACAGGAGCACGAGGGAAGGGGAAAAGCCTCCCGGAAACCCTGGTCTGGGCCCTGCAGAGAAGTCAGGGAGGAAGGGACAGACCCTGCCCCCAACAGGAAACCCCTTCATCAGACTGGGGGCTCCATGACCTGAGAAACCAGGTCTCCCCTATCTGACTAGATGCTCCCTTAGTGCAGGGGCTGCATCTCACTCATTTGTTTTTGTTTTATGGGGGGGGGGGGTTGTTTTGTTTTTTTGTTATTATTTTTTGTGTGTGTGTGGTATGCGGGCCTCTCACTGTTGTGGCCTCTCCCGTTGCGGAGCACAGGCTCCGGACGCGCAGGTCCAGCGGCCATGGCTCACGGGCCTAGCCACTCCGCGGCATGTGGGATCTTCCCGGACCGGGGCACGAACCCGCGTCCCCTGCATCGGCAGGCGGACTCTCAACCACTGCACCACCAGGGAAGCCCTCACTCATTTGTTTTTGGTTTTGTTTTTAAATCATCTCCAACATCTAGCTCAATCACCAACAAACATCTCCTCGGTGCAAAACTTAGAGACAGAAATGTACAAAACGTGACCCCACCACCTTGCGGGGAAGCAGGCCCATCTAAAAGGCAGTGCAGCTCGTGCTGTGTGGGAGGTCCAGAGCGAGACCCTGGAGCTCCTGCCTGGCTCCAATCCCATCTTCCCACTCACTCTTGTATGACCTTGGGCAAGTGACTTCACCTTGGAGTGACCGCCTAGTCCCGATTTTCCCAACACTGTCCTGGGATAGTCTCACATCTAAGGACACGCCTTAGCCCCCAGAAAAGTGGGACCATCTCTACTCTACTCTACCTCCCTGGGCCTCAGTGCCCTCATATGTGAAATGGAAGTGATAATAGCAAGATCTGCCTCACGAGGAAGGCTGTTGCATAGATGAAGTGAGTTCATGGGAATCGAGCACTTAGAAAATGTCTTATGATTTGAACAGAGTAAGTTCTATATGACTTGCCTTCTTTGAGTTTCCTAGAAGCAGATCATGGGACAAGATTTGGCTACAAGTAGTTCATTTGGTAAGTGGGGCCGAGAAGCACCAGTAAGGAAGTAAAGCAAGGGAAGCAAAGGAAACCAAGGCAGAGAATGTTCACGAGCAGGTGACTGCAGTGGGCAGCTGAGGCTCCACCCAAAGCAGAACCCTGGAAGCCTGGGTGGAGCATGCCTCAGAGTTGCCCCCCTGAGGTGCAAGGAAGCTGGGGTATGTAATCCCCAAATCCCATTCTTACTGCTTGAGGGCTGCTCCCTGGGTCTGGAGGTGCTAGCTCCCCAGCACACATGGTGCAGAAGCCTGCAGAGATCACTGGGGTATGAGGACAGGGCAGATAGGGCACTGCCAGCATCTGACCCGTGTACCTTAACCACACTTATGATGTGCAGGAGAGAGGACCCTGCCCAGCTGTGGGAAAGGGGGCCCAGACAGAAGGAGACAATGTCTGGGAGAGCTTTGAAGCATGAGTAGGAGTTTTCCAGGCAAAGGATGAGGCAGGCTTTGTACATGGTGCGTGCACAATAAATGTTTAAATGATGCCAAATAAGTCGAGAGTGATTCAAATGCTTGAACTCGTAGGGCTGACTAGATGTTGGAGAGCTGTGGGCAGACAGAGGAGGAGGTGATGCAGTCAGGCCTGTGGGCATCAGGAAAGGCTGGATCAAGGCATGAGGCTCTGAGCTAGTCCCTGGTTGACAGATGAAGAGGAGGGAGAGTAGTCCAGGTAGAAGAACTTTGAGATAGCTAAAGCAGAAAAGCAGGAACGGTCAAGGGTAGAAAAGAGTGTTTTAAAAAGGGAGGGCTGTAGAGAGGAGGGGGGGAAAGAAAAGAGAAGGGAAGGAGAGGGAAGGCAAGGAAAGGAAAATAGCAGAAAGAGAAGGGACCAGTCAAACTTGGGAGGAGAGGAAAACAGATGTAGAAAGTCTGAACACAGGAGTAGAGGGAAAACCACAGAGGCTTGCATCACAGAGGTCAATGGAAGAGAGAGATAACATGGGAGCATCCAGTTCTGAACAGCTGAGTCCAACCCAGAGTGAAGGCATGAGCCATCCCGGAAGACTTCCTGGAGGAGGTGAGTCCTGAACCAGCCAGAGGCTGCTGTCAGCCCAAGAACAGGAGCTTTGTGGAAAGAAAGCTGCAGGGGCCCTGAGAGTGAGAGTGAGCTGAGAGCAAGGCGCTGCCAGCAAGCCAGGAGGGAGGGTGGTTCCAGCGGTTATTACCGGAGCTGCACAAATATTGTTGTTTTGACTGGTAGTGGGGATTGGTTTATTTTTCCCCAGGAACCACAGTGTGATGTGCAGGTTCATTTTAGAACATGACACCATGGGAAGAGCAACAACCTCTGGCCTCACCTTTCCCACTTTTCCTGGTGAGACACACACATGCACACACACAGACACACACACACAAAAAGTCTTGAAAAATAACCCAAACCACAAATGTCTAATCCACCAACACCAAGGGTCTGCTGGAAATATCTCACTTGACGCAATGGTAAGAACATTGCACTTTTTAAAATATGTAAATCACTTACAACAGTGCCTGGACTATAAAAAAATCCATAAATGTCTTTACTATTATTTGGAGGCTGAATAGCCCAACAGCTAAGAGCATGGGCACTGCAGCCGCTTCATCTGTGTTCAGAGGTCAGCTACACTGCTTACTGGCTTTGTGACAGTGGGCAACATGCTTAAGTGCTCTGTGGTTCAGTTTCTCCTTCTAACAGAGGCACTAATAATAGTACCTCCCTCACAGGGTTGTGAGGATTAAATGAGTTCTTGCATATGAAGAGCTTAGAAAACAGCCTGGCTCAGAGTAAATGCTACAGATGTGATCATCATCATGATCACCTCCTGCCCTGGAAGGAACCAGAAATGACCAAATCCCTGAAGCTTGTGCCATAGACTCCCATCCCCCTCCTTCCCACTGAAAACCAAGCATACCTTGCACAATAGTGCCCTGGGACTCTGAGGGAGAAAGAGAGAGAGAACGTGTGATCTTGTGCATTTAACAGGAGACTTCAGATGCCCAGAGGCTTGATTCCAAGATGGTGTGAACCTCCCCTTTTCACCTCAAAACTACATCCAGAGGCCGAGCCACAGCTACCTCCCTCTCTACCACCCCTTTTAGGAGTCTCCTGAGGAGAAGACAAAGCCACCTCCCCACCCTGAGCTGACTCTGCCTGCACCAATTAAGCCAAGTTCCAGGGCCAGGGCTGGTAGGCGAACTGAAGCTTACATCTGGTCAGGGTTAAATCTCTCTTAGTGGTTGGGTTTGCCTGGGGAGAGAGGAGGTGAGAGCCCCTGTGCGCCATTTTCAGGTTTGCCTTGGAGCAATCCGAAACCTGAAACCGGGAAACCTCTCAATCTTGAGTGTACATCCTTATCCCCTAGAGGGCTTGTTCAAACACAGGTTGTTGTCCCCACCCCCCAAGTGTGTGACTTCTAAGACAATTTGCTTTTCCAGCCAGTTCTTATGCTGAGGCTGCCGGTCCAGGAAGCACCCTTTAAGGACCAAGTATAGGTTTAGGAGCTTGAGCCTAGACAGACCTTTGTCTGAATCCCAGTTCCACTCCGAGGAGCTGTGTGACCTTGGCCAGGTCACAACCTCTTGAGCCACAGCCTCCCCACTTCTAAAACTGGGACTCTAATACCTGCTCTCAGGATGGCCCTGAGGGTTCCATGAGGACAGGACGTGGAGGCAAAGCCACCAGCACAACGTCTGCCTGGCCCCACGAAGTATACCCTGTGTCTATTGATATTGATATTATTCCCCCAGTGGCTGGGATGGGTGAGTTGCCTCCAGGATCTTCTCTTCCTCAGTGATGCACCCCCAATCATTAGATGGGCACAAGGCTGTGCAGAATAAAGACCACATTTCCCAGGCTCCTTTGAGACAGTGTAGCCTTATGATAAGTACTGACTAATGGGTTGTGCATTAAAAGGGATATTGGTTTGTGACTGAAACAAGAGATGCAAAATAGTAGTGACCCAAGTAATGGAGAAATGTATTTATTTCTCATGTAAATGCCTGATAGGTGGTCTATGACCCTTCTATCTTGTTGCTCTCTCATTCTCAATAGAAGACCTTTATCTCATCATATAGGATGGCTGCTCCAGCTCCTGCCATCACATCCACATCCCAGAGAGTGGGAAGGGGAGAAAAGGGAAAGGAAGATCAAACTTCTTCCCTTTAAGGTCACAATTAGCGGCTGTAAGTATCATCTCTACTCACAGTCTATTAGCCAGATGTTAGTCACATGACCACATCTACCTGCATGGGAGGCTGGGAAATGTAGTCTTTAGAGGAGCAGCTACAGGACCAGTCAAACATGCTATTACTCTATAAGAAGGGGAGAATGGCTACAGTGCTTGCAACAGGATAGAGTCAGAAGTTGTGTGTACAACCTCTGGGAATTGTCCTTGAAGAAAGGGAGTATTCCCTTTTTCAGCCTTCCTTCTTCCTGTTTTGGAAGGTAGGTGTGATGGTTGAAGCTTAAACGGCCCTCTTGGACTGTGAGATAAAAGCTGTGTTAAGGTAGGAAATCGATTACGTAGGAGGGCCTGTGTCCCCATCAATCGTGGCACTGCCGTACCAGCCCTGAGCTGCTTCCGCTGGATTTTGTTTACATGAGAGAGAAGTATTTACCTCATTTAGCACACCGTTACTTGGGATTTTCTGTCAATGGCAGCTAAACCTAATCTGAACCAATAACCTTCTTCCCAGCTAACTGAACTACTCCTCTCTCTAGCTCAGAGTCTTCAAATGATCAGTTGTCACACGTTCTGGGAAATGGGAGGGAAGGGGGGAACTCATGGGAAGTTCTAATATTTTACTGAGCTTTTAGCTGTGTACCCTGGCCCTGTGTTGCTTGTTGTGTAGCCTGAAGAACATAGTCCCAATCCTTCATGCCTCCCTGGATCCCTGCCCTTTGTCGTATGACTTTGCAATGACATCCTTGGACCATGAACAACAAAATGGAGTCACTTATGTCACAGAGTCTATTTTTGTATTTTCTTTTTCTTTTCTTTTCTTTGTTTTTTTTTTTTTTTTTTGCCACACTGCTCAGCTTACAGGATCTTAGTTCCCCGACCAGGGATTGAACCCAGGGCCACGGCAGTGAAAGCCCCAAGTGCTAACCACTGGACCACCAGGGAATTCCCTCACAGGGTCTAAAATGGAGCTGGGAGGCCATTAAGGAGGTGGACCTTCCACACATCCTTCCACACATGCATATTGATGTGCATTAATAACAATGCTCATTATTTTGCATTTTGAATGCAAAATAAACTTTTGACCCTGTTACCCTGAGAGCACCTGGAACTTTTCTTCTTTACTCCCTAGAGACAGCGGCTTAGCAATGAATCTGCTGCCCTCAGGTGACTGAATGCCTGCGGGCACCACCCATAGTTCTGTAAAGATAACGTATATAACTTCTCCGGAATGTCTTTGTCTATTGCCTTTATAAACCCCTGCCATTTTCTATTTCCCTTGGGGCACGTTTGAGTTGCTCCTTGAATCAATGCCTCCCAAACTGCAATTCTTAAGACCCCAAATCAACTCTTTTTCTTGCTGTCTTCTGCATTTCTTGGTCCACACTTGTCAGGCTGACTATACAGGCTTGGTCATGTGGCTTGCTTTGGCCAATGGGACGTTAGCAAATGAGATGCCAACCAAGGCTCAAAAGGTGCTTATGAGTCTGTTTGCTTTCTATTTCTCTACCATAGCCATGACAACATTTCTGGCCTAACCTTCTGGAGGAAGAGAGGCACACATGGAGCCAGGCATTTCATTTCAGAAACAATAACCAAGGCTCAGAGACTGCTCATGGGCACCCTTAGTAGAAAATGGGAAAAGAAATGAAACTACAACTCGCTCAATACTTCCTACGTGCCTGACGTATTCATTCATTTTAGTGAGGTGGTAATGCTGGGGCCAGAGTTCAAACCAGCCTCCAGCCTGACTTCAAAGCCCTGGTGCTCACACCACCCCACAGTGCCTCCAAAGACAAACCCTGACCCAGCTTCCTCACCTGGCCACACCCCTCCCCCAACTCCAGGGAGGAATCAGACACAAAAGTGTCTCTCTCTGAGGACAGACCTCCATGTTGCTAAGTCCAGGTGTCTTAGCTCTGGCAGCTACAAAAAAAAATGCCATAGACTGGATGACATATAAAAAACAGAAATTCATTTCTCACAGTTCTGGAGGCTGGGAAGTCTGAGATCAAGGGGCCTGTGTCTAGTGGGTGCCCACTTCCTGGTTCTTATAGAGCCAGCTTCTCACTGTATCCTCACATGGTGGAAGGGGAGAGGGAGCTTTCCCCTTGATAAGGGCACTAATCCCGTTCATGTGGGCTCCACCCTCATGACTAAATACATCCCAAAGCCCTCACCACCTAATCCCATCACCTTGGGGGTTAGGATTTCAACAAATGAATTTTGAGGGGACACAGACATTCAGACCACAGCACCAGCTACACTTTCCAGCTTCATCTTACTTGCTCCTCTCAGCAGCTCAGCGTCTGTGTGCCTGCACTCTCCTGGATTTCCTCCTGCCCACCTGGCCACACCTTTCAGGTGTAGCAGGAGAGTCTGTATTTTTTTCCTTCTTTTATTCTGTCCTTCCTTCTTTCCTTTCTTCCTTCTTTTCTGAAATGGAGGACAACTGACCTTCTTTGTGAGACAAAGGGTCACTTCTGGAGAACATATAGTTACTCAAAAGTACGGGCTTCCCTGGGGGCACAGTGGTTAAGAATCCACCTGCCAATGCAGGGGACACAGGTTTGAGCCCTGGTCTGTGAAGATTCCACATGCCAAGAAGCAACTAAGCCCGTGCGCCACAACTACTGAGCCTGCACTCTAGAGCCCGCACACCACAACTACTGAGCCCACGTGCCACAACTACTGAGCCTGTGAGCCACAACTACTGAGCCCATGTGCAGCAACTACCAGGCACCAAGAGCCTGTGCTCCCCAACAAGAAGAGCCACCACAACGAGAAGCCTGTGCACCGCAAAGAAGAATAGCCCCCTTCTCACTGCAACTAGAGAAAGCCCGCGCACAGCAGCAAAAGACCCAATGCAGCCAAAAATAAATAAATAAATAAATAAAATTTAAGAGAAAAAAAAAAGTAGAGCAACTGGGCATCCACTGTTCTGAGTTTAGGAGAGGAGGTGGATCAATTTGTGTAAATTCTTAGAGATATTCAGGGAGAGGAATGTATTGTACCAGTTTACAATAGTGACCTGTGGCCGTGAGATTTGTGGGCAGGTTGGACAAAAAGGCTACAGTTCTCTCCCCTGCATTGCTTTAACCTCAGGACTTAGCCCTTTGGGACCTAGTAAACCCCTGAGAGTATTGTCGGCTGTAGATAAGGGTGTTCCAGATGGAGATAATGGAGTTCCTGTTGTAGGGCCAGTGGAGACTGAAGGCTTTAATTGGAGTCTGATCTGCCAGCCCATGATTATCTGTAAATCTGAAACTTTATATCCATTAAACAATAACTCTCTATTTTCTCCTCCCCGGAAGCCCCTGGAAACCACCATTCTCCTTTCTGTCTCCATGATTTGGCTACTCTAACTGCTTCACGTAAGTGGAGTTATACGGTATTTGTCTTTTTATGACTGGCTTATTTCACTTAGCGTAATGTCCTCAAGTTCCGTCCATGTTGTAGCATATTGCAAAATTTCCTTCCTTTTGAAAGCTGAATGAGATTCCATGGCGTGTATATACTACATTTTGCTTATCCATTCATCCGTCAATGGATGCTTGGGTTGCTTCCACATTTTGGATATTGTGAATAATGCTGTTATGAACACGGATGTACACATGTATCTTTGAGACCCTGCTTTCAATTATCTTGGGTATGTATCCAGAATTGGAATTGCTAGATCCCATGGTAATTCGATGTTTAGTTTTGTTTTTGTTTTTGTTTGCGGTACGCAGACCTCTCACTCTTGTGGCCTCTCCCATTGCGGAGCACAGGCTCCAGATGCGCAGGCTCAGCGGCCATGGCTCACGGGCCTAGCCGCTCCGCGGCGTGTGAGATCTTCCCGGACCGGGGCACGAACCCACGTCCCCTGCATCGGCAGGCGGACTCTCAACCACTGCGCCACCAGGGAAGCCCCCAATGTTTAGTTTTTAAAGAGACCATTATACTGTTTTTCACAGTGACTGTATCATTTTATATTCCCACCAACAGGGCACAAGGGTTCCAATTTCTCCACATCCTCATCAACATGGTTGTTTTCTGGATTCCTAATGGGTATGAGGTGGTACCTCATTGTTGTTTTGATTTGCATTTCCCTAATGACTAGTGACGTTGAGCATCTTTCATGTACCTGTTGGCCTACCTGGAAAATTGTCTATTCGGGTCCTTTGCCCATTTTTATTGGGTTATTTGTTTCTCTGTTATTGAGTTGTTTGAGTAGATCCTAAGAGTTCTCATCACAAGGAATGAGAACTTTTTTTGTGTGAGGGGGAGTATCTATATAAGATGCTGGATGTTAACTAAACATATCATGATAATCATTTCACAGTATACGTAAAGTCAAGTCATTATGCTGTAAACCTCAAACTTACCCCGTGCTCTATGTCCATTATACCTCAAAACTGGGGAAAAATAACAAAGTGAAATGGGTTTTGAGAAGCATCTGGGAGACAGGAATAGTGGGTCCTGGGGCTGCTTGGGCATAGGGGAGCGGGAAGCAGCAGCTCCCTGGCTCTCACAGCACCTCCTCCTTGGGGTTTCCCCAGATTCTGGAAGGCAGCACCCCACAGCCTCTGCCAGGAGCTACTGTGTCCCATGTGCATGCCTGTCAAGTGGCCGGGCCCATGGGCAGGACACTGCCTCCTGGAACCAGATGTGGCGGACACCCCCGATGGTCCATGGATGCAGCAACGGCCTTAATCCACACGTGCAATCCCTCTTTGGTCTCTCTGGGAGGGAGAACTGCAGTGCCTTGTACCCAGGGCAGCAGATCCCCGACCCTTCACCCACCTGCCTGCACCCTCGGTGGCCGAGAGACCACTGACCTCCAACTGGAACACCTGGGTAAGAGAGAACGGGAGGGATGGAGAGCCTTCTTGCACATCTGCGGCTGGGTGGTGAGTCTGCAGTAGGACTAAGCCTGAGGCCACCTGGGCCCCTGTGCCACTCGCTCTGGGCTCCCACCGCTGGCACCACTGGGTGCAGGACTGCAAAGCCAAAGGATAAATGTGCCCCATCTTCTTGCAACATCCATTAGACTTCAAAGAATGTGAGGAAGATAAGAACATTGTTGTATTAAACACAGATATGACGGAATAGAATGAAACATTTATATGTGGGTTTTAGATAGAAGGCTTGAGATCCTACTAGGGCATCGGGTAGGCTATTTTGAGCCAAGGCCCTGGGGGGAAGGTGATCTGGCCCCTTTGGGTGCCATTTTGGTGGGAAATTTTGAGAAAGGTCAACTTTATCTAACACCCACGGTCCCGAGGACAGTCTCCGCCAACAGTAGCTGCCAGGTGTCACCTGGATGAGCTTCCTTCAGGGCCGACAATGTCAGGGACCGTGGAAATGCTGGCTGACGTTCGCCTTCCCAGCACCAGCCGGTGACCAGCAAACCATCCCCATTATGTCTCCCTCTGGATGAAGCGCCAGCCAGTTCTCTCTGGCCTCAGGCTCCCATTGAGGACGGAGCCAGAGGAGCCCGGGGGGGCTTCTCTCAGCCGTCAGCAGCAGGGGCGGGAGGGCGGTCGGCCAGACCTCGCCCCATGGGTTTGGACTCTGGTTTCACCGAGGTGCCCGATTCTGCCACCTTTGCTCCCTGGTCAATGAGTAGCAGAGTTGTTCTCGGATGGAACCGGGGACCAAAGGGCAGGGCAGGAATGGAAATGTGGGATGACTGGGCGAGACAGACGAGGAAAGGGTTGCAGGCGTTGGTGGTCTGACTGGGAGAGGGGAAAGGAAAGAGGAGGAAGGAATACAGGAGAGAGATGAGAGACTTCATGTCTGAGCATCTTCCTCTGATGTGAGAGGAACCCCAAGAGGGGACACCAGGCACCTAGTCTGTTCCCGACAGTGGGTCCAACTGTACCTCTGAAGAGGTAGCCCAGTGACCTGCGGCTACAGGGGACAGAAAATGAGAGCTGGTCACTCCTCCCAGGAGGCCCCTGATAGGAGGGGGAGACACAGCCCTGCCCTCAGGGAGCCCCAGTCTGAGGGGAGATAGAGCCGTGTCCCCAGGAAGCCTGGGTCTGACAGGGAGACCCTGGCTGTGCCCTCAGAGAGCCCGCAGTCTGAGAGGGGTACTTCCATAGGGCCCTTGCCCATCTCACCACAGGTATTTCTGTGGCATTCCCCTGAACTGCCGTCAACAGAATTGGGAAATCCCAGGAACTGCAACGCGTTTAATCACCCTCGTTTACTGTCCTTCCCTGGGTGACTCAGCGGTAGGAAAATCACTGCTGAGTGAACCCGGAATGAAATCCGAAAGGGAGAGTGATGAGAGAGCCTGCTGTTGGCACGGCTCCTGCAGCTGCCTGCCGCCTCCTTGCCAGGGACTGCTGTCAGCCGGTCACCGGCAGCCACTGAAGCCGCTAATGGGGCCAATTGTGTGGGGTGGGGGCAGGAGGACGTCCAGCCCCTGGGGACTAGGGCTAGGCCTCAAATCCAGGCGGGGACCAGTGCACAGCAGTGGAAGTCTGGGGGGTCTGAGGGGAATCACTCACTGTTTAGGGCTTCTGACTTCTGCCCTTTCAGACAGACACCAAGTCCCCTCAGCTGGAAGAGCCTCCCTTTCCCTCCAGGGTGCCACATCCCGCTCCCCTTCAGCCTCATCTGGCTCCTCAGAGCTGCCACCACGCCCTCTGTCGGGGCCCCCTTGCTATCCCCTGACTGATTTGGCGTAGGTGGGAGCTTGTGTCTTTTCTTCTTATCTTAGACCCTCAAGCCTCGAGATTAGGTGTTTTAACTGCAGCAGGATGGGCTCAGTCCTTAGGAAAACATGAATGAATGAAGGAATGAATGAATGAACAAATGAAACTAGAGCCCAGTCTGTTCTCTTGGTAGAAGCAAGAGGTCAGGGAGCGCCCAGCCCTACTGCCTTTCCCTGGGAAGGGGGAAGGAGACCTCCCTGAGCTGAAGGGGCCTTAGAAATTTCCTGAGACTGAGGTCCTGAAAGGGGAAAGGCCCTGCACCAGGGTCCACTGTCTCCATCCCTCTGCCTGACTCTCCAGCCCTGTCCCTGGACCCTGGGCTCTGGACCAGGCTGACAACCAGAGAGAGAGACACGCTGCTCTGTTCTCACTCCCGCGGGTAGGGCGGTGTGGCCGCAGCAGTGGCTGACCGGCTCCACCCAGTGTAGACACATTTCATCAGAAAGCCTGGCCAAAGCTTGCAGCTTCTGAGGCCCAGTGAAAGCTGTGCTTTGCACATACCAAGGCACCCGGTCCCCTTTCCAAATTTTCTGCAAGCCCCCAGGACATTCCAGCCCTAGCCAGCAGCGAGGGCAGGGCTGCCTGGGTACACTTCACCTGCGAAGGCAGCTCCTGGAGTCACTGCAGCCTGGGGGTTCTGGCATAGACTACTCTGGAGGAGTCCTGCCCAGTTTTCATCTGCCCTCCAATGGTAACAGTGTTTGGAGATGATCATAAAAATTACTATTCTAATACCGAATCACTGTGTTGTGTAACAGGAATTAACATAGTGTTGTAGGTTTAATTACCCTTCAAAAACAAACTCATAGAGGGACTTCCCTGGCAGTCCAGTGGTTAGGACCCTGTGCTTCCACTGCAAGGGCCACAGGTTGTTTCTTTTTTTTAAATATATTTATTTATTTATTTTTGGCTGCGTTGCGTCTTCGTTACTGTGCGCAGGCTTTTCTCTAGTTGTGGCGAGCGGGGGCTACTCTTCTTTGCAGTGCGCAGGCTTCTCATTGCAGTGGCTTCTCTTGTTGCAGAGCACGGGCTCTAGGCACGCGGGCTTCAGTAGCTGTGGCACGCGGGCTCAGTAGTTGTGACGCATGGGCTTAGTTGCTCCGCGGCATGTGGGATCTGCCCGGACCAGGGCACGAACCCGTGTCCCCTGCATTGGCAGGCAGATTCTTAACCACTGAGCCACCAGGGAAGTCCGGGGCCACAGGTTTGATCCCTGTCGGAGAACGAAGATCCCACAAGCCTCACGGTGTGGCAAAAAAAAAAAAACCTCATAGAAAAAGAGATCAAATTTGTGGTTACCAGAGGTGGGGGGTTGGGGGAGGTGGAATTGGATGAGTCAAAAGGTACAAACTTCCAGTTATAAGATAAATAAGTACTAGGGATGTGATGTACACCATGAGGAATATACTGAACACTGCTGTCTGTTATATATGGAAGTTAAGAGAGTAAATCCTAAGAGTTCTCATCACAAGGAAAAAATTTTTTTCTATTTCTTTTATTTTGTATCTATGTGACATGATGGATTTTCACTAAACTTACTGTGATAAGTATGTAAGTCAAGTCAGTATGCTGCACACCTTAAACTTACACAACGCTGTATGTCAGTTATAACTCAATAAAACTGGAAGAAGAAAAAAATTGCTTTTCTAATTTACTTTGCCCATCACTACACATATATTTCCTCACCTAAGTCTCTTAACAGTTCAGTGAGGTCGTAGTGTTACTATGTTATCACCCTCATTTTACAGGATGAGGACATTGGGGTGCTAAGAGGCACAGTGGCTTGTCCAGGTGGCATAGCTGGTAAGTGGTGGAGCTGGGACTGCCCTGCTCCAAATCCTAGCTTTATATCACCACACTGCCAGTGACCCAGCTTCCGCAGCACCCCTCCCAACCTCTCAAATTCCTTCCTAGGAGAAGGGCACCCAGAACCCTGAGAGCAGGAAACAATGGCTGCAGGTGCAGGGGGAGTGGGCGGTGGTGGGGCCCCTCTGCTTCACAGAAGTGTATACTGGAAACCAATTTGGACTGTCCCCTTTGCCCACCTTCACCTTCTGGGAAGGGGAGGGGGCAGGAATTAGCATTTGACATCAGGGAAGCACCTACTGCCAGCCCTGGGTTGGGCACTTGTAAGATGGTAGTTGACCCAGGGCAGGGCAGGTAATTTCAAAGTTCTCTGGTGTTTGAACCAGCTGTATTTGTAGAACTGGTGCCCTGAGCGTGACAGCCTCTATAGAGGGGATCCAGGGCTCTGCCCTTAAATCTTTCCTGCTTGGTACTGTCATTAGAGCCCACCCACCGCCCACCTACTGAGTTTCTAGAGAGGATCATGGAGGAGGAGGCTAATGAACACTGTGGAAGACAGAATCCAGAGGGCAGTCTCCCCCGTGAATGATGAGTCGGTGTCATTCAATGTTCCTAGAACAGCCACTGAAGCCCTACTGTGTGCCAGGCCCTAGGGAACAAAAGGGACAATGAGGGGTCACTCCCCTTGATGCAGGTGGGGGATCGAGTGGAGCTGCAGGAACCATTGCCAGATTCAGAGGGCTGCCCAGCCCCCAGGATGGAATGATTAGCCTGGGGGTGGGGGTGGGGAAAAGGGTTTCCTGGAGAAAGGCTTATCTGAACTAAGCTTTGAAAGGCAAATCAGAATAATAGGCCTTCCTGCCCAGATAACCACAGGATTAGTGTGAAAATCAAATGAGACAATGGAGAGAGAAAGTGTCTTGTGACCTGATTTTTAAAAAGCCAAGGCAGTTTCAAGGTCCCTGTTATGCTTCCACAAGTGAGGAAACTGAGGCTTCTGATTCTAGCACTAGGTTTTGGGTCCTCTACACTGACTTCTCCAGAGAGTGAATTCCATTGTAAAACTGGTTTTCTTAGTATCCTGTTTATGAATGGTAATACAGAGTGGGAGTCTTTTACACTATAGTATAAATTAGCGGCCAGCCTGCTTTGCAAAGAGACAGCAAAGAACAGGGCTGTGAGGGAAATGTAAAGTGGAGAGGGAGGTTGGGTATGAAAAGGGACAATCTGGGAATATGTAAGGCTTGAGTGGAGGAGGGCTATTAAAAAACCCAGATGATGAGGGACAAGAAGCGAAGAGATAGCTCAGGAAAGAGAGTGAGAGTGCCAAACACAAACTTTACTAGATTATCAAAGGGCTCGGTGTCCAGACTCTTCTTCTTCAGGATGAGAAGCTGAGCCTGGTATTAAATTGTATACCCTCTCTGAGCTTCCAGGTCATCCGAGCACTGCTCTGGGAGCAAACCAGTCCTCTATCTCCATTTGCCTTCCTTGTGTAGAAGGGAAGAATAAGTGAGAATCTGAGATGATCATTCAGGCTTCCTGGGCCACCCTTACTCCCATCCTGAATGGGGTTTAAAGAGCCTTACCGGATTTCTTTCACCTGTTGGCTAGAAACCATACGCTCCAGTGGATTCTCATTCATTATGTGAAAATGCTGAGTCTAGAACCTCACCTTCAAGTTAAATGGATAATACATTTTTTTAAATATATGATGACTTCCTTCACTCCACCCTCCATCCCCCTACATCGTCAAGCCATGGAGAACAAACTCAGAGAAAACAAAAAAAATATAAAGAAGAAAATTAAAATTACCCATTATCCCACTCCCTAAGTGAAAAAAAGATGGTTAACACTTTGATGTATTTCCTTCCAGTCTTTATTCCATATGTACATGTATGTATTCCACAGAGCACCAGACCATGTAAAGGTTTTCTTTACGTGCAACTTCCTGCCTCCTAGGAGGAGAAGGGAACAGTCTCCTTTCTAAAAAGCCCCAGGTCACCCACAGAAAGTCAGGTCTGTGGATCTTTGTGGTGGATCCCAGGTACCAAATCATTTGCATATATTGATCCTTCAGGCTGATTTACATGAACATCCCTGGGACGTTGACCAAACCCTAATCCTGTAAATACAGAGGCAGTTCCACTTCCCACACTCCCCACCAAGCTCTGCCTGGGGCTGGAAACTTGAGTATTCTTGTTGTACTTCACTCTTCCAGCTTGTCCCTGGCTCCCAGGGAGCTTAGCCTTGGTTCCCAGGGAGCTTGGCCCAGCTCATGCCAGTGTTTGCTGTGACCTCGGAGTTGGGGTCCTCTCTTAGTCTCAAAATGAATGGTCTCTGTCCCGACCTGGTCCATGCAAAGCAGTTAGGCCAGTCACCTCCAATCATGCCTTACGGCACTCGTGCCCATCAATTCCATCTTTTAAAAGGTTGTGATGGGCAAACTATGGGCGTTAGTTGTTGATACTAGTAGCTGCCGCTCTACTTAGGGCTAAACACTGCAGTGAGCTCTTTACATTGTGGTCTAATCTAAACCTCACAGCCCCTATAACAGGACATTCCTAGATCCCACTTTACAGATGGGGGAACTGAGGCTCAGTGATTTGCCTGAGGATACCTGGTACAACAGTCCAAAGCCATTGAGCTTCCCACTGCTCTCCCCTGCCCCAGTTATGCCCAGTGAAAAGCATGTACCGATGGAAATCATTGCTTATCCAAGATAAGACTGGGCTGCCACACCACTCTGATATCATTCCCACCAAAAGCAAAAGATCGGGCCTTTTCATGAACCCGAGTGACCTTATCTCATCTAAAAGCATAAATTCCATGAGACCATTTAAACCGTGGAAACAGCTCTGTCGCCTCCATTACTGCCTACAAGTGTGCCTTGGGAACCTCAGTTTGGAGACATCTAGCAAGGTCAGCGTATCTAGTCACTGGATTCCCACCAGGTGTTCAGACCCTTGGGGATCTCTTCGCCATTCAGTCAGTCCTTGGTGATTTATTGAGCATCTATGTATGCCAGGCATTACGTCCAGGACTGGGCATGAGGTACTCCCAGGGGCATGTGTGCTTTACTTTGTAATCACCAGGAAGCAGCTGCCGAGATGAAGATACGCATGGGAAAGTGTCCCTGGGGAGTCCCTTCCGTGAAAGGAAACAGGATTGGGCAGATCTGACAGTTCTCTACCAGAGCAAAGTTTCTCTTGAGCAAAGATTGCCCAGGGGAGGAGTCCGGCCTGAGATGGGCAGAAATGACCAGGCCCTAGAACCACTGCTGTGCTCAGACCCGGCCGGCCCTCAAAGGCCAAGACTAGAGACAGGTGAGTGAGGTGTCTCAGGCAAAAAGTAAAAGGTGTTTGCATGGTCCTGAGAGCCAGTACCTCCTTACATTTTGTGTCCTAGATGCCTTGCTCTCCTCACCCTAGGCCCCGCACTGGGGACCAGGGAGAGGCTAAGAACTGAACTTGTCAGCTCACTACACTCCTTGCAAGAGGCAGCAAGTCCTTTCTTGAAGGGAGGTCTGCAGGCACGTCTCTGTGTCTGCCGCTTTCTTCCTCTCAACAAATATTTACCGAGCACCTCCTGGGTGCCAGGCTTTGGGGATGTGCAATGAGCAAATCAGACCAGGCTCTGCCCTGGGGACCTTCCAGTCTAGCACATCTCCCTGTACGAACCTGGTTATGTGCCCAGATTCCTTATTCTGGGGTCAGGGTGGCCACCTGTCAGGATCAGAGCCGACCTATAGCTCAGCACACGAGAGGTACGTGCACGCACGCAGAATCAAGGGGCTCTAGAAGGGTTGGGAAGATTTTCAAAGAAGCTGCAGCTTCAGGAGAAAGATGAGAGAAGCAAAGAGGAAGGAAGGGGCTTCAGAGCAAGTGGCCCAACAGGTAAGCAGAAAACCCTGGTGGGAGAAAGGGAAATTGAGTTGAAGGCTGAGCCTGTGTCTGGTGGGGCATGTCCCTGCAGGAGTGAGTAAGGAGCAGGTGACAGGGAGGGGACTCATGCAATGAGGCTGACAGCTGGGCTCAGGGCCAGGAAGGAAAAATTTTTTGCTTCCTTAGGAGCTAGGGGGTGGAGGGAGGAGAAAGGAGCCTGAAGCAAATCCACAGACCAAGAACGCTGGCTGGGAGAGCCTTTCAAAAGGAAGGAGCAGGCTGGCAAGGGGAGGGCAGGGGCCTGGGAGCCAGCTGAGCCCGGGGCAGGGCACCTGCCACTTCTACCAGTCATCACTGACTGGGAGCCACATGCAAACAATGCATTTGAATAATAAGAAGAAGTAGCTGTAACATTTGTGTAGCTTCATAATATCCCTAGGGTCCTCCACCCATATTGAGTCTGTTTTCCAGGCCAGAAACCTGGGAGGCATGCTAGGCTCTTCTCTCTCCTTCACCCACTCAGTCCTCGGCCCCCAAGACCAGTCTACCTTTAGAAGACTCTGTGATTCCTGTCCTTTCCTATCCCCTTGGCCTCTGCCCTTGCCCGGACCACCCTCCCCTCCATCCCCTGGTGTTAACAGTCTCACCTGCCTGGCTCCCATCTCCCTGCCCCCTCACATCTATTCCATTTGCTATGAAATTTATCACAGCACTCTCTTGCCTAAACCCCATTGTCCTCAAGACAAAGCCCCGTATTCTTCCTTTGGCCTTCAAGTAGGACCCCTACTCTGCTTTGCAGCCACCCCTGCTCCCCTTCTGCAACTCTACCCTGCAGCTCTGTCATCCTCAAACTCACCCCCATGCCCCAGCCACACATATATACACCCCAGTGTTCTCTTGCCTCTGGGTCTCCCTTTTCTCTAGTTGTGGCAAGCAGGGGCTACTCTTCGTTGCGGTTCCTGGGCTTCTCATTGGGTGGCTTCTCTTGCTGCAGAGCACGGGCTCTAGGCGTGCTTCAGTAGTTGTGGCACTCAGGCTCAGCAGTTGTGGTTCACGAGCTCTAGAGTGCAGGCTCAGTAGTTGTGGTGCATGGGCTTAGTTCCTCCGCGGCATGTGGGATCTGCCCGGACCAGGGCTCGAACCCGTGTCCCCTGCACTGGCAGGCGGATTCTTAACCACTGCACCACCAGGGAAGTCCTGGGTATATTGGTTTTATAAAGGGAAAAGAAAAAGTGAAAAAACGAAAGAAGGAAGGGAGAGAGGGAGAGACAGAGACAGAGACAGGGAGAAGGAAAGAAAGAAAGAGAGAGAGAGAGAAAGAAAGATAGAAAGAAAGAAGGAAGGAAGGAAGGAAGGAAAGAAAGAAAGAAAGGAAGAAAGAAAGAAAGAATGAAAGAAAGAAGGAAAGAGAGAGAGAGAGAGAAAGAAAGAAAGGAAGGAAGGAAGAAAGAAAGAAATGAGGGAGGGAGGGAGGGAGGGAGGGAAAGGTTGACTCCTGTCCAAACTGTAAATCAAGCTCTTCACAATTCGGGCCCCTGCCCTGCCCAAGTTTCTTGCCTCACTTCTCTTCACTTCCCTGCACAAACTTTCTGCTCCAGAGAAAATGCAGTTCCCCAAAGCGCATGCTTTTTCCCACCCTTGAGCCTCTGACCCTGCTGGCCCTGCCTGGACCACCTCTGCTGGCCCTGCGGGTCCTGTTCCCTTCAGGACTCAGCTCTCCCGTGTCGGCTCCCCAGCCCTGAGAAAGGCTTCCTCCTCAGGGCTCCCGTGACATGGGCACACACCTCCCTGGTGGCACTCACCATGTTGCATGTTAGCTGTTCGCACAGATGCCGCATCTCCCTCCCACCAGACTGCGAGCCCCGTGAGAGCTGAGACCAGGTCTTACTCCTCTTGGATCCTAGAGAACCGAGGCTGTGCCTGGCATGGAGCAGGTACTTGGGTGTCTGTTGAACTGAACAGAAAGGCTTTTGACTCAAATCCTGCGCTTTATTCACCAGCACACCATTCTTCCCAGCCCTGCTGCAGCCAATGTGCTGCTCAGGCGAAGTTGGGGGCTGATCATCCAGCCCACATGGCCCCCGTGGGGCTCCCCACGCTTCTCAGACATAATGACTTCCCTCTGCCATGATGTCCCCCATCCCATTTTCTTGTGGGTCCTCGACCCTAGTGGACTGTACACCCTGGACAGGTACAGGAGATTCAGGGTCTGAGCCGAGAAGGGCACACACAACACTTCAGAAACCCCTCTCCTGGCTGCCCCCATTTCCACCCTCTCTCCCCGCAGATGTCACCACAGCCTGACACCTAAGACAGTAGATTCATCATTGCTGCGCTAAATCTTTGCATAAACAGTTACATACACCCCTTGTGAATCTGGCTTTGTCAGCACGTTTGTGGGACACACCCAGTTGTGCCATCATTTTTATCACTGTTTGCTGTCCCATTAGAAGGATATCTTGTAACTCATTTATCCTTTCTGCCTTTCATGGATTGTTGGTTGTTTCCAATGATTGACTCTTAGGCATGATGCTGTCATGAACATTTTGGAACAGTCTTGTGGTGAGCAGACGTGCATCTCTGTTGGAAAGAAACCTAGAAAAGAAATTGTGTGGTCATAGGATAGGCAGGTAGTCAGCTTTAAAGATATCGCCAAGAGTTTTCTGAAGTGGTTGCACACCACTGATTTTTTTAAATACAAGGGAAAGTCTAAGCTTATATAACCCTCTGCATTCTCCCCCCGCCCATTTCATATACACTGTGTGTGGTTGTGCAGGGGCAATAGTGTTTGAGGGGAAGGAGGGGAACTGGGGGTTTAGAGGACAGGGCTGGAGGAGACAGATGTCCCTCAGCACTCTTTATTTACGCCTTTGGAATTTTGAAGCATGTTAAAGTGTAACCTAGTAACGACCTATTTAATTAACAAAGAAGAAAGGGGGAAGCCCATGTGCAATTCAGACACCTTCTTGGGGTCTTTGTAATAGCCCCTTGTTTCCACTCACCCCGGATCCCCGTCTGAGGGTGACACTCCCCACACGACGCTCCGCCCTTAACTTTTACCTAAATGCCAACGGTTATCAGGGAACAGAGAGCCCCTAGTCTGAGGGGGGAGGCACCGTCCCCATCAGGAAGGAGCCCCCAGCACGACATGGGGAGCAGGGATTACAGAGCCTTGGAGGGAACAGAGGAGACAGAACAATGGGTGCGAAGAAACACACAGATTTAATCACGTTCCAGATTTGTTGGAGATAATCGGGAAAGGCTTGTTAGTTAGGAAGGGTTGGAAGGGCAGGATGACAGAAGGTAAGGGGAGAAGGGAAATACCACCCAAAAGCCCATGGAGGGAGGCGGTGGTGAGTATACGTGGACAGTGGGGTGCTGCCCCCCATCTCCTTCCCTCTCAGAAACTTCCACCACCCATCACCTCCCCGCCACAGGACCCCCCTGGACACTTCTCATTCAAGGACATCTCCCATGACCTACTCACTCAGGCCCGGGGGAATAAAGAGGGGGTCCCAACCCACCCACCCCAGCCCCCGGGACCAGGGGGGCACCTGCACCTCTACCTGCAGCCAAGAGGAAGTGGCTGCTGAGCTGGGCCTGGAGGAAGGAACCAGCACCTTCTGGCTGCATCTCCTCCTCTCCACCCTGCATCCTCTGAGAGGGGCTGAGAGAGGAGAAGCAGCGGGTGGAGTGTTGCTGTGACACCTGGCGGAGTTGGGGGCTGTCACTCATGCACTCACTCATCCATTCACCCCGTCAGTAAAGTCCTGCTGTGGGCCAGGCTCGGTGTAAGGAGCTGCTGGCAACAGGCTGACGTTGCTCTGCTGAGCTTGTGACTAAGACGGTTCCCTGGCTTGATGTGATGTTAGAGACTGCAGCAAGATCCCCTCCCACACGGGGCTTTCCCTCTAGCTGGCCTGAAATCCCACCATTATTGCTGCTTAACTATAGATCGGAAGTGGATTGAGGGGCCGAAAGCCCCAGTTGGGGAGGGAGCACTCTTAGAAAAATAATTCAAAACGGCAATTTTTACAAAAATATATGACCCTGGGAGCACATTGCTGGGGTCCATCGCAGCCTGGGAAGGACCCCCATAAGCAAGGCAGATGCTGGAGCTTCTTGAGCTTTGCGGTAAACACAGTTCACTGCTTCTTAGAAATGCAGAGATGAATGAAAGGAACCCATCCTCAGGATAAGGCTCTTGGAAAGGTGCTGGGCACTAAGGAATGGCATTCGGACAGGTCAGGAGGGGCGAGGCCCAGAGAAGATGGTGGACGGGGAGGTGCCGAGGCTCCTCCCACACCTGGCTGACCTCCTCCCACCTGCATAGGCTCTGAGCACAGTCTCAGCTCCCCACGGAGAATCTGCCTCCCTGTTGCAGCCAATGGGAGCCTCTCTTCCCCTTCCCAGCAGAGTCGGGGAGAGTGTGCTGTAAGCAGAAATGTGGCCCAGTTTGAGCTCCCCTCACCTGGGGGTTCCTTGAGAAGAGAAAGCAATGCCCCCCCTGCGGGAAGATGGGCGGGCTGGATCTACACCAACCCTGGGTGGACTTTCTGTCTCTGGGTATCAGTCTTCACTCTGGTTCAGTGCAGAGGTTGGGATAAATCAGCTTATACCAGCCAAAGGCTTGTGAAAGTGCAAGGTCTCCCAAAATCTTCCTAGCCCAGGACTTTTAAAGGAAATGATGGTGTCTATTCCATCTCCAACTCTTACTATTTTAATACATTAAATAATCATTTTGGTCACCCTGAAGGCCTTTCTAATTAGGACACAAAACCTAGAAGTCATAAAATAGAAGCTTGATAAATTCCACTCCAAAAAATTATATATATATATATATATATATATATATATATATATATATATATAAAAGTTCTGCATGACAGAAACTATCATAAACAAACCCAGAGGACAAACAACAAACTTGGAATAGTATTCGTGGTTAATGTCATAAACATACAGCTAATTTCCTTCATATACAAGAAGCGCCTACAAATTAATTAAAAAAAAAAAACTTACAATCGTCAATAGAAAAAAGTGAGCAAAGGACATCAAGGATCTACAGGGGAACAAAAATTCAAATGACTCTTAAACATTTGAAAAGATGCCAACCTCATCTTCAAAAAGAGAATTGCATATTTAAACTAGCGCTAACATACCACTTCCACGTATCAGATTGGCCAAGATCAAACATTCGTCAGCACCCTGAGTTGGCAAAGATGTGTAGAAACAGCACTCAGATCTTTCTGCTGAGCAAGTAAATTGGAACAAACCCTTTGGAGAAACAGTCTGGCAACAGCTATTGAAATTATAAATGCGTGTTGAATTTAACCCAGCAATTCCACTTTGCTGTGGTAGTTTCGGCATTTAAAACCACCTAACCATATTAGCTACTTAAAAATAAATTAAAACAAATTAAAAAGCTTCCCCCTAGAGTGAAGGGAGTGCTTACTGAGTGAGCAAGCAGTTCTTGTGACTTGTCTCTCTGGGGCACATCTTCTTACTCAACTGGACATGATAGTCGATGTGTACTTTTTGACCATTAAACAACTTTAAATAGTTTTTCAATACTGTCATTTATCGTTTTATGTCTATCCACAATGGCTGGTTAGTTAGTAAGGGGAAAGAGAAAAAAATACTAATGCTGAAGCATAGCAACTTCTCAAGGAAGGAGTCTTGCAATTTGCCTCAACGTATTATCGCCAGGTTTACAATTTGCATTCATCTGATTGAAATTATTTTAAAATACAACAAGACATCTTGGGTTCTTCCAAAATAATATTAAAACAAAACCAGAAAACAAGCCGATTCCTTCCAATTCGGCTTTGCTTCGATTGGAAATGGAGACTATGTATAGTGTTAAGAGTGGAGACGTGCTTAGAAAAACCAGCCTGAAACCTTCCTCCCACCTAGTAGAAACCAGGCTTGAAAGGTATGGGAGGGGACCGGTTGCTTTTTCATGATGGAAAATGCAAGAATTCCACACACCACATCCTGAAATTGTTGATGTTCTAACATATAGAATAGTATCAACCCACTTTTAAATACATTCAATCCCTAATCTAAACATGATATAACTTGTCATTTTGAAGTTGTCCAACAAATCATGCTTTTCCTTAGATAGTAAGTGGCAGTTCCACTGGAAAAACTCAAAGTTAGTCTTTATACATTATGTTTAATTAAAATGAACTCTATAATATAATCTTTAATAATACAATTCTAAGATATATATTTTTTTACTGAAAAACACTTAAATAAAAAAAGTGCTGAAATGCCCTTTTAACAAAATGTTGGCAGTTCTCAATACTACATATCAGTGTTGAAAGTGTCAGAAACTTTTGAATAATTGAGAAATGCTATCGAAGCTATGACATTCTTGGCTTATAAGACTTCACAGCCGGACATGTGTTCCCTCAGCATCTGGCACCACAGCTACACAAATGCTGATAAAAGAAACCAGGTGAAAGTTAAACATTTTCTTGTAGATAGTCCCTATTTTCAGCAATTTAAAAGTACTCATGATCTTCCTTGAGGCTTGCAAAACTTCTAGTATCTATGTATCTATCTATCTATCCACCTACCTATCTGGTTATTCCCATTTTATAGATGAGGACATGGGGGCCCAGAGAGGTTTACATCACTTGTCTAAGGTCACATGGATGTGAAAGCCAGGTCGCCAGCTCCCTGACCTGTCACTCAGAATGGCTGTGGCTATAACAACCACCAGCCTCCCCCATCTACCCCTCCCCATTCCCCTTGTATTCTGGGGACAAACCTGGTGCTTTTGTGGTAAAGTAACTCAGAGCAATGGCTCCTGGGAGTCTGGGAGGTAGGCCAAGGCTGAAGGGTTGTCTAGTGGTGTGGACCTTAGTGGGGGCCTTTGTAGGGGGCCGGGGGCAGAGGGCATTGAAGTCAGCGTCAGCAATTCTGCTCCGTGGACCGCTGAGTGACGCTCAGCGCTCACCAGTGCCTGACGGGGCCAAAGCTCCTGGAAAACCGCCTGACTAGGCTCTGGTAAATGTTTAAGCACTGGGGGTGGTGGTAAGGAGCAAATCTCGGGGTTGGGGGGCAGGGAGGGTTCAGGGGCAAGAAGCACGGAAACAGAGACTTGTGAGTAGTTGCTCCCACCTCCACTGTGTTCCTCGGAGGCCAAGAAGGGACTGCCGGTCAGGCTGGCAAGGCCCCATCTCAGGAGTCCTGCTCTAAGCCATTCCAAGCAAGGAACCCCTTTCCCCACCAGCAGTGCTTATCAGCCAGTTAAGTTGGGACTGGCCACTGAATTGGGGTTTGGCTGCTTTCCTTTTGGGGTCAGACTCTTCAGGGTACGCAGCTGTCTGGGCTCTCTACCCCCATCCCTTTGCCATCTCCTGACAGGGCCAATCCACAGGCCTCTGCTTTCCCGCTCCACCTCAGATTCCTCCCGGTTATGAAGCCACTGATCCCTGAAAGTCCCCTGGCCCAGGCAAGTGGAAAATAGTAAGAGTTCGTGTGGCTGAGTCATGGAAAAGAGAACGCAAGCTGGACCCATGAACGAGGCCTGCTCTCCCCTTGACGGAGGCCATTCATTGGGCTTCCCCAGTGGCCTTGCCGCCGGCTTGGAGCCCTCGCCTTAAACAGCCAGCACCCCTTCCTCACCATCAGTTTCATCACCACCACCATCTGATGGCTGGGCAGGGTATTGTTGCACAGCTGGAGCTTCCTTCCACATATTCTGTCTGCCCTGGATTTGAACCAGTTACGTTGGGACCAGGAGATCTCTTAGCCCTACGTTAAGGCTATTGGTTGCCACTTTCCCTCAGTGGCCCAATGTTCGCTAATCTGGTGTTTGCAGCGACTTTATAAAACATAACCACTGCAAATCATGAAAAGTGTATACAAACATATCCTAGCTCTGTCTTTTCAGGGGGCCGAGAAGTAACGATACCCCAGTAACAACAGCCCAGTGAGCACCCAGATCTCAGTATCTAAATGCTATCCTTCACTAAAAGAAACCAGGGCTCCTTGAGACAATGGCTGATTCCAGGGCTGGAGCAGGGAAAGTACAAATGAGGCTGGAATATTTTCTTGTGCCAGAAAGTAAGGAAATGCTCAAAGAATGATGAGGACATGTCAAAGGACACAGGAGCCAGCTTGAAAGGGGTCTGTCTGGCCCAATCTGGGACAATTTGATAACCAAAATAAACATAATATTAATGCATTTCCATCAAATAAGTAAAATAAGAATAAACGAGTCCATGCAGATATAAACAAACAAATGGAGAAAGGAAGGTTTTCCTTGTAGTAGAATGCTAACTAAAAATTGGTAGAAGGAATGCTGGATATAGAAAAATTCCCATTTGGTAACCACCAAAGTGGTGTCTAATTCAGACAGGCTGGTCAACAGATGCTAAAGCTGGTGCAGAGAGAGTCAGTAAGGATCAGGATATTGGCGTAATTCCATAATATCTCCCTACAAAGTATAAATTAATTACAAAGGGGAGATGTTGACTTTGTGATGTAGGAGCCTGGCGGCCAGCAACTTGACCAAATGATGAAGACACAACCATTTCTGTGCTAGTCCTGTCAAGAATGTTTGCATGGTCTGGGCTGGTTGGAAGAAAACATCAGATGATCCCAAGTTGAAGGTCATCCTGCAGAATACAAAGTCTGATTTCTTTTTTTTTTTCTTTTTAATTTTTTTTAATTTTAATTTTTGGCTGCGTTGGGCTTTTGTTGCTGCGTGCGGGCTTTCTCTGGTTGCAGCAAACAGGGGCTACTACTGTTCATTGCGGTGTGCAGGCTTCTCATTGTGGTGGCTTCTCTTGCTGCGGAGCATGGGCTCTAGGCACCTGGGCTTCAGCAGTTGTGGCTTACGGGCTCTAGAGCACAGGCTCAGTAGTTGTGGTGCACAGGCTTAGCTGCTCTGCGACATGTGGGACCTTCCCGGATCAGGAATTGAACCCGTGTCCCCTGCATTGGCAGGCGGATTCTTAACTACTGCGCCACCAGGGAAGTCCTGAATTCTTTTTTTTTTTAATTGATATAATGTATCTTATTTTATTTTCAAGTTTTATTGAGATATAGTTGAAATATAATGTTATATTAATTTAAGGTGTACAGCATAATGACTTGATATATGTATATATTATGAAATGATCACCACAGTAAGTTTAGTTAACATCTATCCCCTCACATAGTTACAGTTTTTTTTCTTGTAATGAAAGCTTAAGATCTACTTTCTTAGCAACTTTCAAAAATACAATGTGGGGCTTCCCTGGTGGCGCAGTGATTGAGAGTCCGATGCAGGGGACATGGGTTCGTGCCCCGGTCTGAGAAGATCCCACATGCCGCGGAGCGGCTGGGCCTGTGAGCCATGGCCGCTGAGCCTGCACGTCCGGAGCCTGTGCTCCGCAACAGGAGAGGCCACAACAGGGAGAGGCCCGCGTACCACAAAAAATAAATAAGTAAATAAATACAATGCGGTATTGGTAACTATAGTCACCATGCTGTACATTACGTCCCTAGAACTTATTTCTCTTATAACTGGAAGTTTGTACCTGAACTCTTTAGCACTGCTAAGGATGCAAAAGTCAGAGAAAGATGAAGAAACTTAGATTAAAAAAAATGGATGAGGGGAACTCCTTGGCGGTCCAGTGGTCAGGACTCTGCGTTTTCACTGCTGAGGGCCAGGGTTTGATCCCTGGTTGGGGAACTAAGATCCCGCAAGCTGCGGTACGGCCCCACCCAAAAAAAAAGATGGATGAGCCATGACAACATTTAGCATTGCATGGTCCTGGATTCCATCCTGAACCAGAAGAGGAAAAAGACATCATTGGGACAGTGGACATCTGAACAGGGTCTATGGGTTGAATGGTAGGGTCTTACCAATGTCAATTCCCTACACTGGAGAGCCCTAGAGTGATTCATACAGGAGATTATTCTTGTATTTTCAGGCAATCATTTCTGCAACTTGCTCTGAAATTCAGAAAAAGATTAATGGGTGTATATTAAAAGAGAGAAGGTGACAAAGCAAATGTGGAGAAATGTTAAAGAATCTGGGTGAAAGAGACAGGGGGGTTCTTAGTACTGTTCTTGCAATGTTTCTGTAAAGTTGAAATGATCTCAAAATGAATTATTTAAAATTTTTAAAAAAGAAGTGTACCCGAGTGCTTTGCAAACGGCACAGAAGGTAAGGGGGGGACTGCTGTTATATGATGTGTTAGAATGTGGGATTATTCCCGGAGGGTATGCAATGTGTGTGTTTGTGGGGGGCGGGGGTGGCAGTGTTGCCATGGAGTGTGTGCTTATTTATTTTCCATCCCCCCAGATTAACCCCTTCTTCCCCGGGGGCAACAGGTGATGCAATCCGTGCTGTGGCCAGGGAAGGGTCACATCTGAGCAAACACCAAGCCCGGGCTCAGCTGGGATGAAGACTGTGCCAGAGTGTTTGTGACTCTTCATGCCTTATCCTCCCTTCCTGTCACAACTGAGTGTTTCCCTGCCATCTGTTTATACAGACACTTATAAAACAACACAGCCTCATGCCTGGCTTGCTCAAACCTTGGGAATATCAATATAGTGATGCTGGCTGAAACAACTTGCATCCTGTTTCCCTGGCTGAGTTTTCCCACCCCGTGTGGTCCTCTGTCTTGGATCGGAGAGGGGACTCAGAACAGAGAGTAGGGAACCTCCAACTTAAAGTCACCCAGCAAGGTCATGGCAGGGTGGGGTTGACTGCAATTCCATGCTGTAGGTATTCACCATGGGCCTAAAACGGGCAAGGTCTGACACCAGGCAATGAACAGGAATTTCTTTATACTGTTCAATCAGGCTTAGAGAGGCAAGAGAAAGGCAGGACACCGTCACCATCATCATCACAGTCATCATCGTTATCACTGCTGTGGCTTGTGTCTCTCCAAAAACGTTGAAGTCCTAACTCCTAGTGCTCAGAATGTGACCTTATTTGGAAATAGCGTCTTTACAGATGATCAAAGAAGATGGCGTCATTAAGATGGGACCTAGGGTTTCCCTGGTGGTGCAGTGGTTGAGAGTCCGCCTGCCGATGCAGGGGACACGGGTTCGTGCCCCGGTCCGGGAAGATCCCACATGCCGCGGAGCGGCTGGGCCCGTGAGCCATGGCCGCTGAGCCTGCGCGTCCGGAGCCTGTGCTCCGCAACGGGAGAGGCCACAACAGTGAGAGGTCTGCGTACCGCAAAAAAAAAAAAAAAAAAAAGATGGGCCCTAATCCAATATGACTGGTGCCCTTATAAAAAGGGGGAATTTGGACACAGACACACAGACTGGGAGAATGCCATGTGAAAGTAGAGATTGGGATAATGGATCTACAAGCCAAAGAATGCCAAAGCTTGCCATCCAACCTAAGAGAGAGGCAGATTCTCCCTCACACTCTCAGAAGGAACTAACCTTGCAAAACCTTGACCTCAGACTTACAGGTACTATGAGACAATAAATAACAGTGAGACAGGGAATTCCCTGGTGTCCAAGCCATGCAACACAGCCAAAATAAAAGAACAGTGAGACAATAAATTTCTGTTGTTTAAGTCACCCAGTTGTGGTACTTTGTTAAAGCAGCTCTTGGAAACTATTACGATCTCCATCACCATCAGCAGTGGCATCACCACCACCACTACCATCATCTTCACCACCATCACCATCACCGTCATTACCTTTGTCACCTACCTGTCCTAGATGGAGCTCAGCATACGCCATCGCTGTTCTGAGCACTTTATTTATCTGAGCTCATCTAACCCTTATCATAACACTATGAGGTAGGTCCTATTACTATCCCCACTTTCCATAGAATATGAAACTGAAGCTCAGAGGTTAAATCATCTTCCCGAGGCCATACAGCCAGAAAGTGTCTGTGCATTCGCCCCCAGGACTGCTCCTTTCCTCTTACCTCAACTGCCATCTCTCTCCCAAGCCATCAGCTGGTGTGTCTATGTCCCAGGCCCATCATCTCCTGCCACAAGCCTGCTTTAATCAAGCAAATGCTTCGGCCTCATTCCCATGCTTCTCTGACCCTTAGGGTCACATAGGAGCACGTGGGGATCGTGTATTGGGGTGGTGTCATGCATGGAGTCCTGCCCCCAGTCCTGGTCTACTCTTTGCCCTTAGAGTACCTGTGTCCCCACAGACAAGACTGTCCCAGCCCTGATGCCATCAGCCGTCAGCAGGGGTGTCAACCTCCTTTGGATGCAGTATTCAAGTGGATTGTAATATGTTCTTATTGCTCCAGTTGATAACCAGGGGCATTAGCCAGATACACAGTAATCATGACTCAGAAGGAAATCAATCTGTGCTGTGTGCAGGTATTCCCAAGGGCTATCAGAAAGGCCCCAGGGGCAGTTTGAATTTCCATGATCAGTGAGAACACATAGTTCCCCACACTTCTCAGTGTCCCTCGCACCATTCTCAGCACATCAAAATGCCCCCATCAATGTTTGTTGAATTATTTTTGACACATTTTCAACCCACCCAGAGCCCCTAACCTTTATTTATCAAATTTACTTGCCCTTCTCCCATCCCTTCCTATCTTTATCTTAATATGTATTCCTCGTGGAAAGGGTAAGTGGTGACCAGTTTCAAAAGCTCTAATAGCGTTCTCAGCCTTGGGTCTGTAGTTGATACTTTTAGCCTATTGTCCAACTGTTTGCAGAACCTGTAGCTGTTTGCAGAGCCTGTAGGCACTTGCAGATTGCAGGTGTTCACAGAGCTTGCCTTCTTTTGCAAAGTCTATAGCTGTTCACATATTCCATAGCTGTTTGCAGAGCCTACCCCTATTTGCAGAGCCTCTGGTCTGTAAATGTATTTAAATTTTTAATTGTTTTAAAATATACAGCTGTTTGCAGAGCCTAGAGCTGTTTGTGGAGACTGTAGCTGTTTGTGGAGCTCTGTGTTATTTGCAGATGCTGTTGTGTGCAAAACTTGTTGAAGTTATCACTATGCTTGCTGGATGCTTGGTTTCTGGCTGGGCTTTTCTCCTCAAGCTAACAATGGGCATGTCTTATAAAGCAGAGACTGTGTGTCCAGTGTGATGCCAAGAGATTCAAAGTTTACTGAAGTAGGGACTCCCCTGGTGGTGCAGTGGTTAAGAATCTGCCTGCCAATGCTGGGGACACAGATTCGATTCCTGGTCCGGGAAGTTCCCACATGCTGTGGAGCAACTAAGCCCATGCACCACAACTACTGAGCCTGCACTCTAGAGCCCACGAGCCACAACTACTGAGCCCATGAGCCACAACTACTGAAGCCTGTGCACCTAGAGCCCGTGCTCCGCAACAAGAGAAGCCACCGCAATGAGAAGCCTGAGCACCGCAACGAAGAATAACCCCTGCTCACCGCAGCTAGAGAAAGCCCGCACACAGCAATGAAAACCCAACCCAGCCAGAAATAAATACAATAAAATAAATAAATGTATTTTAAAAACAAAGGTTACTGAAATATAAGGAAAGGCCCCTGGAAGAAGAGGTTTTCTATACAGTTGGGAAAAAAATCACGGAACATACATGGACCACTCAGAACAATTCACAAAGCACATGGAGGATGTAAGCTACTTGTAGGATCAGCTCAACTGGTCCCCACATGCGTCTGGAACAGCTACACTTCATGCAGACCCCTCCCATGCTATACCCCACCCCCACCCCATGCCCACAGCTTTCAAGCTGCACCTCCCAGCCCCCTCCCCTCTCCTGCATCCGACCAAATTACACAACTACCTCTGTCCTTTCCTTCCCTCATTAAAACTCCTGTCTACTCTCAGGGTGCTGATCCTAGCAAACCCTCAAGGAGAAAAGAGAACTGAAAAGCAAATTTGCAACAAGTTCTTAGCTACTGGGATGTGCTACCCTGATGGGACATTTACATTTTGAAATAAGATCCTTGGAGGCTGCCATGCCTTCCCCCAATGGTACACCCCCTGATGGTGAGATCTGGGGCACAGTGACAGGCAGCAGGCGTGAACAGGGTGCACGGCAACCTGGCTGCCCAAGGGGAAGGCTTGCCCTGCAGGCACACCCCACTTTTTGGCCACAGCTGTAGTCAAGTTGAATCTTTGTTAATCGAATCCTCTTTTCCCAGTGACTCATATGCCCATTTCAGAGCAAGGACACACTAGGAATGAGAAGTGGTTCCAGTCTAGGCATGAGCTGAAGGATGATTCAGTTGGTCCAAGGCAGTGACTGTTACTGAATAGAATATCTACCTCTCTATGTTCCTGTGTGCTTGTTTTCTTAAACTTCAACTCGGACTCTGACTCATTACATGTAACTGATGGCTGTTTTGCTTCTAGTCCTGAGTTCAGAGGCTAGACCAGTTCTCCCCAGTTTCTGCCTCACCCCATGGGATCGGTTTGCATCCTTGTCTCAGCAAAGCTTCCTCTTCCTCTCCAAGAGCTCTGAAGCAAGCCACAGCTGGCAACATCTTGGTGTTCCAGCCTGGGAACAGGAGCAGGGCAGTTTGATCCACTTGGGAGAAGACAGCTGCCAACAAACGCCATCTGGGTGCTGTGGCCCCCGAATATGGCTCTTCAGTTTCCTGAACTCCTAGTCCTTCATCCTCACTGCCCTCCTGGCTTTTTCATCCAGGTGTGCCAAGAGCATCTTACATGTAAAAAGCCCAAGGTGAGCTCATTATCTCTCCCCCTCCACTGTACTCTCTCCACCTTAATCCCTACTTCACAATCCACCCAGTTGTCTACGCAAAATGAATTCTTTCTCTCTGTATCCTGCTAATCGTACCTCTGAAAGATCCCGTACTCTCCACCTTCTGCTGATCGCGCAGCACCCCCATCTCATCCTTATTGGGGCAAAACAGCAGCCTCCTTCCTGCTGTCACCAGCTCCCATCTCTAATCCAGACCCCAAGGATCAGCATTTGGTCAGTCAACAGTAATGACTGAGCACGTATAATGTGCCCATCACGAGGGACACCACGGAGAACAAGATAGACACAGCCATGCTTCAAGGAGTTTGTAGGCAGTAGAGTTTTTCTTTTAGTACTTGTCTGGAAAGAATGCTTCTCTGCTGTTTGGTTTTAATATTTTTAAGACACAAGCAACAGGTGGTCATTGAGAAAGAACTTGAAAATGCACTTAAGTATAACCAAGAAGATAAAAATCACTCTCTTTTTTTATTGAGAAATAATTGTCATATAACGCTGAGCAAGTGTAAGGTATACAACCTGTTGATTTGATACATTTATATATTGCAATATGATTACCGCCATAGCATTAGCTAACACCTCCATCACATCACACAATTATCATTACTTTTTTGTGGTGAGGACATTTAAGATCTAGTCTCTTAGCAACTTTGTAAAACTCACTCTTAAACCCACCACTCTTTCTAACTCCTACTACCTCCCCCCAACCCTCTCCCCCACAAAAATAAACATTGTTAACCTTTTGGTGTATTTCTTTCCTGACATTTTTCTTTTTCCTATTTGAATGTTTTAGAATACCACTGATGTCCCTTCCCACCTCAAATGTATCTATTTCTTCAGCAAATATTTATTATTAAGCACCAGGCACTGGCCTGGGTGCTGGGATTACAGAGATGGACAACCTAGCGGGGGAGACAGCAAAGAATCACACACATTAATACATGATTCTCAACTGTGATGCTTCTCATGAAGCCAGGGTGTAGGGAAGCATGAGTGCACATGAGGGGGTCACGAGCTCATCGTGGGGACTTGGGAAAGTTAGAGAAGGCTTCTCCAAGGAAGAGCGGGGCTCACCAGGATGGAGGTGGAGGAGAGGGTGTTTGGGGAGGTGGAGACTGAATTCGTGACCAGGCTGATTTCTCCGTTAGCTGTCGCCAGTACAGTGTCAGGGGCCCACAACACTAAAAGGAGCCCATGCAAATATTTTAATTTCTTTTAAAACCAGGAGAAAAAAATGGACTTTGGGCTGAAGAAAATGTTTTAAATATAATATTCATGCATTGGTCTTTATATTAATACATTTGTAAAATATAATTTATGAAAGAAGGAACCTCACAAAGGCAAAAGTGCCCTTGAAAGTCACCATGTGGTCCTGGCATGAAGACCATGTGGCTGAAGCAGAGAGAGTGGCCTGAGAAGGTGGTGGCAGATGTGACTAGAAGGGCAGGTAGGGGCTGGATCCAGAGGCCACATTAGGAATGTAGGACATTATCCTCTAGCGATAGGAAAGCAGAGAGGTGACAAGATCCTTTGAACATTTTATTTAATCTCTAAAAAGGAAATGTCTTTTAGACACAATGCCATATTACACCTTAAAAATATGAATATCTGGGAATGAATACAGTGATGGTGGCATGACACTGTGTATGTAATACCACTGAATTGTATGCTTAAAAATGGTTGAAGTGGTAAACTTTATGTTATGTATATTCTACCATAATAAAAAAAAATAGAGGCAGCAGATAGCCAATGGTCAGGCAAAAAATTAACAAAAACTCCTTAAAAACATCAAATGTCCATTTGGTGTTCACATTTTCAATTGTCTCTTTTTAAAAACATTTTTTAAATGGTACTTGATGTACAATATTATATAAGTTACAGGTGTACAGTAGAGTGATTCACAATTTTGAAGGTTATGCTCCATTTACACTTATTATAAAATTTTGGCTATATTCCCTGCGTTGCACAATACACCCTTGCCGCTTATTTTATACAGAATAGTTTGTACTACAATTGTCTCTTAAATGTTACAAATAGTTAAGCTGTTTTGTTTCTGTTTATTATACTGTTTCAGTCAAGAACCAAATGTAGTCTATACACGTAATTGATTGCTCTCTTCAAAGTCCCTTGCAATCCATAGGTCTCTGCTCAATCTTCCTCCCTCCCATCTTTTTTCTTTCTTTCTTTCTTTCTTTTTTTTTTCTTGTGACTTATTTGTTAAAGAAACCAAGTCATTTGACCTGGATTATGTCAATTATACCCCTGTGGTGTAGTTTAACGTGTTCCTCTGTCCCCTGTATTTCCTAGGAATGGTAGTAGTATCTAGAGACTTGATCAGATTCAAGCTCAGTTTGGCGCAAGTCTATTTCAGGGTGGTGTTGGCTACTTCCCACGGGGGCACTGCTTTGTCTCTCTTCCGGGGAGGTTGACGGCCACTGACAGTCATTGCCTAGGACATGAGTCCATCAGGGGGTCATGGCCCTGTGGCACCAGATGAAGAGGGGAGAATAAGATGAAGGCTGGGGTGGTCCCAGTGTCTCCCTGTCCATCAGGGAAGGACTTCCTGGTGAAGGAAGGGGCAGCTATGGTCCCTGGGCCTTTTTCTCTCCACTACCTCTGAGCACCAATAGTCCTAACCCTTGGTAGGGAAGCTTTCCTGTATAGGAATCTGCTCCTGACAAATGAAGACAATTTCAGATGGGCTTTCCTTGTGCCTAAGGTTTTCAGGTTTTTTGTTTTTTTCTTTTTTTCTTTTTTCCCCAGGGTACTTGAATTTTTTATTATGGAAATATTCAAAATATTCAAAAATAGAGAAAATAGTGTAATGAACCACCAGGTACCCCTTAACCAACTTCAACAATTTTCAACATTTTGTTAATCTTTTTCACTTATCTGTTCCTCTCCTTTTCTTGCACTAGAGCTGGGATTGGCCAAAACGATGGGCCAAATCCAACTTGCCTCCTCTTTTCGTAAAAAAGTTTTATTGGAACACAGCCATGCCCATTCGTTTCTGTATTGTCTACACCTGCTTTTGCATCACACCAGCAAGGGTGAGCAGTTGTGACAGAAATCACGTGGGCCACATGCTTAAAATATTTGCTATCTGGCCTTTGACAGAAAAAATTTGCTGACCCTACGGTAAAGTATTTTAAAGCAAATACTAGTCAGCATATCATTTCATCTGTAGATGCTTCAATATGAAACTCTAACAGATAAGAGCTTTTTTAAAGCCATATCTGTAGGTTTTCAGTTTTAAAGTAGGCAGCAGAACCAGCACTGCTGTGGCCCAGCAGGGAAAAGCCTGGTTTTGGAGGTACATGGGACTGGATGCTGGAGGAGCTAAGCTCACTTGGGTCCCACCCTGTTTAAGTACTCAGAGGCCTTTGCCATCAGACGCCCCTGGGTCTCAATCCTGGCTTCCCCACTTACTGGACTGGGCAAGTTACTTCCCCTCCCTGAGCAGCAGTTTCCTCGCAGGTAAAATGGGAAAAATTGTCAGGTTCACCCTAGAGGGTCCTTGTAAGGTTAAATGCAGTGACGTGTTTAAGTGCTGAGTTCAGAGCCTGGCACATGAGAAGCACACAGTGCCCGTGACTCATATCATGGCATCACTTAGACTAGTCCCCTCCTTGTCCTGACAGTAAGGTGGTAAGAGGAGAGGGGCTAGGTTGTTCACCCCAATATGCTCACCTTAAGTAAGGTCCCAATCAATGGCTTTTCCAGACCAAGCCAGCTTGGGTCGCTGACACAAGAATAGGAAGATTTCGGTGGCTGGTGTGAGGACCGGGGTGTTTTATGACCAGGACAGGGATTCCGGTCTCTTACAATATTAAATGAATAGTGGCTTACGTGTTGCAGGTCCTGTAATAAGGTTTGGGCTCCAGCGCCTGGTGAGCCATCGCCCAGAAACACATCTCAGGACTCCAAGGCTGAAGTCCGGTGTGCGCCCGAGTTCTGCTTATTGCCCGGCTCGCTCTTGGCACCGGCTCAGAAGGCAGAAATTCCAGGAATCCTGATTCCTCCTTCCCCTTGGCATCCTCCTTATCCTCCTCCCTGCCCCGCCCCCTTCTCCACCAATCCTCAGGCCCCTCTCCCATCTGGTGGACAAGTGGCCGGTTGTCTCTGGGATCTTTATGTCTCTCTCGGGGGCAGCCACGTTGGGGCCGGATGGGGCTGTCGTGGGCATGACACAGTGATTTTGAGCGAAGCCTTCTGGGGTTACTTAGAGCGGCCAGGGGGTGAGAGACGTTGGGGAGACAGGCTAGGGGAGAGGCTCCCATGCAAGCCAAGGACTCAGGCAGTGGGGGATGAGAGGCAGAGTATCCTGGGTGCCAAACTCCGGGGTGCTGCAGGTCTTGCCTACAGCAGCGTAAAGTAGGGGAGCTCCGAAAACAGTGATGAGACCCCAGAACTTCTTAGCATCTCCTGAAGCATCCCTGCCTCCCACTGCCCCTGTTCCTACCTTCCTTCTGGGGCCCAAAGTCTCACGCCTGCACTGGTGCCATCGCCTCCTAAAGGGCACAGATGCCTGGGTGAGCTCTTGAAAATGCTGCAGTGATCAGGACACTTGCCTGGCTGAAGCCCTTCCAGGCAGAGTGCTTCAACTGCTTTTTGTTTCACACACTCCTCTAGCTGTCTGGTGAGGCCTGTGGACTTCATCCTAGTAAAATGTTTTTAAATGCCTGAAATAAAATGTGCTGTGTTCCAAAGGCAACCAATTATATCAAAACACGATTGTCAAAATAGTTCTTAAAAATGACATCTGTGTAGGGGCTTCCCTGGGGGCGCAGTGGTTGAGAGTCTGCCTGCTGATGCAAGGGACACGGGTTCGTGCCCCGGTCCGGGAAGATCCCACATGCCGCGGAGCGGCTGGGCCCGTGAGCCATAGCCGCTAAGCCTGTGTGTCCGGAGCCTGTGCTCCTCAACGGGAGAGGCCACAACAGTGAGAGGCCCGTGTACCGCAAAAAAAAAAAAAAAAGACATCTGTGTATAGTAATATATGTGGTTTTAATTAACGTGTTGTATTACAAGTTACAGCAGTGGGTCTAATAACTGACATACTTTGTTTTTGTAACAATATTTTGAGGTATCTGCCACCATTTTCTTGTGATAGCCAAAGAACCACGATATCTGTGGGTGACCGAGTCTCAGAGGCTGTTAATGCTACTGCGACTTGTTATTGAAGTGGATGCTGAGTTTCAGCTAGAGGTGAGTGCGAGTAAAGATGGAAAATATTTCTGCGTTCAAGTTCACGGAGTCCAACTCACGTCCTTGCCTTCTGCCTTCGTGATTTATTTCACACTGCCGCCCTCACCCAGTGCATCTGGTGAAGCTTACCTAGCTTCCAAAATGACTGTCAAGGTCAGCCTCTCTTTGAAGTCACTTGACTCTACCAGATACAGTCTGCCACCTTTGTGCTCCCTGCCCCCAACCCTGGATAGACTTTTACTGCTGTTTTGTCTCCTGGTCATTCAAAGGACCTTTGGGACAAGGACAGTGCCCGGTGCTGGGCACAGAGTCTGGCATATAGCAGTTGCTTTAAAAAAAAAAAAAAAAAATTGAAGGAATGAATGAGTCAATACCCAAACGTATGAATATGAGGCGTTGTAAACAGTCACCCAAAGACACCGGCAGGATCAGTATGGTACCGTCATCCTACACACAAAGAGCAATTCTTCCACTGACCATCCATACTTCTTATCTCTAAAACCCCTATCTGTGTTAAGGGTGACCAGCAAAGGGAGCAGGCTGGAAGAGAACAGCGGGGACAGGCCACCATCTCCAAAAGAGGCACAACAGGCTACAGAGGAAGTTGCTCACTGATGGATAGAAGGGCAACAGAGATATCCCCACAGGGCTGACAGGCACACCCAGTCACCCCAACAATGCGTAGGGGAAGACCTGAGCCAGCAGGGCAAGGATTCTCAGCACAGAAGGAAACCAGGAGGCTGCAGGAGAGTTGGAGGAGGCCACGGGAAAGGCGGTGGTGACGACACGTGCCCAGGTCAACGAGGAGAGCCACACTCTCTGGGCTCAGGTCACCCTGAGCAAGTTACCTTGAGCAAGTTACTTCACCTCCCTGAACCTCAGCTTCCGCATGTGTAAAATGGGCTAATAATCCCCCATGGTGTCACTGCAACCATGAAATGAGGAAAGAATAATGACTAAATGCTTTATTTACCTGCATTATCTCATTTAGTGTTTATTAAATTTCTAGCACATAGTGAACACTTAAAAGCTACCTAATTGTTATTGCTACAGGCAAATTTGAAAATACAAATTAACTCCCTGGGCCCCCCACCCTCTCCACTCACCTTTTCCTCTTCTATTCTCCTTCTCAACTAGCTCCACTCAATCACCCCGAACCTCCCTGCCCAAGGTGCTTACAGAGTCACCCAGCCAGGAACAACTTTGGTGGGCGGTAAGGGTGGTGTGTTCCTGTGAGCCATCAGAACTTGTAAGAAATTTTCGGTTTGTGCATGAGTGCATTTTTCTGAGAAAATGTCGCATAAATACTCAAAGGTGTGACCAAAACAAACAAACAAAAAGGTTAAGATCCACAGAAGTAAAGTGATAGGGTCTCAATGCCCTACTCCTTCCCTGAGTTTGAAAAGAGATCTTAGTGGGTAGGACAATGTTTAACACAAAGGAATGACTCTCAAATGGTAGAATTTCAAGGGTCAATGATAGTTGGAGAGGAAGGTTTGGGGGTAGGTCCCATAACTGACGCCCTGCTATGTTACTCTAAAAATGACCCTGTCTAAGGAATAGCTTCGGGTGACCTCTGAACTGGTCAGAGTGGGAGCCTCTCTTGTTACTAAGTTGTTTTGGGGACAGTAGAGATTTTAGATGTTGCCACAGAGCAATGAAATTCTAATATTATCATGTTCCACTTTTAAAGGTAAAGACATTGAAATGGCAATAGAGACCTATCTGAAATCTTCAAAAACAAATAATTCAGAATCAGTGCTCAAGCTCTACCCTTAACTCATAAGGACACGTTTCTCCACAGCTTAATTGGCTCTCAGAGAGAAGGACATGTGGCTTTGGTATTAAGAGTAACGGAAATCCTGCCAGGGAAACCCTTATCTGACTTCATTATTGTCACTTAGCCATGTCTCTCTCCTCAATACCTGGCTAATTTTTGTCCCTTCAAATATCTAACATTGGATTTACAAGTTCAACTTTCACTACTTGTTTTTATTGTGTTTTTCCCTTAAACCTTATACATAACATTTACCATCTTAACCACGTTGAGGTGGACAGCGCAGTAGAGTTAACTATGTGCTATGTGTATCTTGTTGGGCACCAGATTCCTAGGGCTTTTTTTTCTTTTTTTTTGGCTGCATTGGGTCTTCGTTGCTGCTCACAGGCTTTCTCTAGTTGTGGCGAGCTGGGGCTACTCTTCGTTGCAGTGCGCGGTCTTCTCATTGCGGTGGGTTCTCTTGTTGTGGAGCACAGGCTCTAGGCGTGTGGGCTTAAGTAGTTATAGCTTGTGGGCTCAGTAGTTGTAGCTCTCGGGCTCTAGAGCTCAGGCTCAGTAGTTGTGGCGCACGGGCTTAGTTGCTCCATGGCATGTGGGATCTTCCCGGACCAAGGATTGAACTCGTGTCCCCTGCATTGGCAGGCGGATTCTCAACCACTGCGCCACCAGGGAAGTCCCCTAGAACTTTTTTATCTCACAAAATTGAAGCCCAGTGAATAATTCTTTATTCCCCTCACCCCAGCCTTGGCAATTACTATTCCACTTTCTTTTTCCAAGAGTTTGACCACTTTAGATACCTCATGTAAGTGGAAGCATGCAGTATTTGTCTTTTTTGTAACTAGATTATTTCATTTAGTGTTATGTCCTCAAGGTTCATCCATGTTGTAGCATATGACAGGCTTTCCTTCTCTTTTAAGGCTGAATAATATTCCATTATATGTGTATACCATTTTCATTACTTTTTTTTTTTACTGCAACTATATGGCTCTGAGATTTCATTTTGCACAGTGATTTTATTTTATTTTTCCTGGTATAAAACATGAAGGTAACCTTATCACGTACCTTGAATTTACTGCTCAGAAACCTTTCTAATTGAATTAGCAGAGGATTTGTAGACATGAAAATTTAACAGATACTTTCCCCAGGTTTCCAAATGATCCATTAGAAACAAAGCAAGTTTATAAATTAACTGATAATCTTTCGTAATGCAAGCTATTTTATAAGGCACTTAAAACTGTCTCTCTTCCAAGCAATATGAAAAGAACAAAAATGAAAATATAATCTTTTGACCTTTTGAGTTAAGAGTTATAAAGCTTTCTTTTTCATTTTTTTAATTATTTTTTTAAGGAAACAAGGTTTTCAGGTGATGTTGAACCACTTTACTCTTTTAATGGCTTTTTATATGCCTCCTTAGATCAGCCATGAATTTCAGAGGGGGATTATTCCCTTTGAAATTCCTGAACAGAATACAACAGAAATAATCTTAAACAGAAGTAAAACAGTAAATGTCTCAACATTATGAAAGGATCATCAAGCCATTCATTCACCAAGAGGATAAACCCTTCACCTAATTGAACCCAGGAAGAAATGACGAAAGTGGGTAATAAGGATCCTTTTGCGGCCAGAGCTTGGGAGCATGGCCTTGGAGAAAGTAACTCATCCGCTGTGCCAGTTTCTCACCTGGGAACCAGCTGAGTCTAGTGATGTGTTGCTACCAAGGTGAAACTCAGTCATTCTTAAAGCTGATTGCCTTTCAAAAGATGGCGCTCCGGAGTGATTACCATCCATAAGCATAATAATAAAGCCATTGGAATGTATTTATTAGCCGTTTAAGAGAATACACCCCCTCCCCCAATACACCTTTTTCCTCTTCTGTCCCTGAGGCTCAAATTGTCCAGACGTTCATTTGTTTCGGTACAGTTTATATTTCCCAAAGCCCCCACTGGCTGCTGTGCAGAGAATGGGCACATCTCCTGATCTCCATCGGAAACTGTTGATCCAAAAGTGTGGATAGGGCCAGGGAGTGAGGGAAAGGGCGGAGGAGGGGAGGAGAACATTCAACGCAGAAGGAGCCAAAGGAAAGCAAGAGAGGCAGGAGCAGGGAGAACGGAGAGCTGGGTTAAGGGGGTTGGGAAAATGTGGGAAGGGAAGGAATGGGGCCACAGAAGGAGAGGGTGAGGAGAATGAACGTGACATTGAGGGGGCAAAAAGAGGAAGGGGTCAGGGAATGGAGAAGTAGGCAATGTGGAAAGATAAAGCTGAAGTTATAAAAACTTCAAATAAAACCCAATTCATCCCAAAGTCTCCTGCAGTGTTTCTGTGAGACAGTGAGACTGAAATAGGAAGAGGCCCTTTATTTTCTTAGGAAGAGAACGCAGACTGGAGGTAGGAGAGGAATGGGAGAGAACTTTGCAAACAAAGAGAGCCTGTGGCCTCTCAAACTGCCCCCACCCCATGCTGGATGAACTGTTCACACCACAGTCCCTGACTTCATCCAGAGAGGGGGGTCTGGGACAGAAGCCTGGTCTCCCTACAGGCTGAGGGCTGGAGAGTCACAGTGCAGAGTTGTAGGAGGTGGGCAGGGGTTAAGGAAGAGGGCCCTGAAGTCTTCAGGGATGCAGAATTAGGAAACCTGGGGCTTCCCAGCTTCCTGCCCCAGGCTCCAGGGGACACACGTGGTGCCATAAAGGAGAGACAGAAACATCTACAAACCCAGATCATTCCTTCAAACCTGCATCCCTAGTCCCTGGGCTCCAGCCTGATTTGGAGATACCACAGATACCATCCCCCAGCTCCCAAGGAAGACTCCCCATCCCGCAATGGGAAAAAAAAAGAACAGGCCTTTGCCAGGGGTCAGTGCACAGCCCGCTGCTCTACCTGCCCACACAGAGGCACCAGGGTCAGGGCCAGCCTTTGATACGAGTGCTGGAGGGAGTGTGCCCCCTCCCCAACTTCTGGCTGTTGCTGGTTGAGAGACTTTGAACAAACTAACCCACCCAAGCTTCAGTTTCCTCACTGCAAAGTGGATGTAATGACAGGCCCTGCTTAAGATGCATGGAAAGGATGTATTGTGGCCTCAGGTTTATGAACCCTTGGTAGCAAGGTGAGTGAGAAATATCCCAGGTGAGTGTTTTTTGTTTTGTTTTATTGTTTGTGTTTTTAAAAGATAAATTTGGTTAATTTTTTAAATTCAGGTATAATTGACATGTAACATATTCATTTCAGGTGTACAACATAATGATTTGATATTTGTATGTGTTGCAAAATGATCACCATAATAAGTCCAGTTGACATGTGTCATACACAGTTACAAAAATTTTTTTCTTCTTGTGATGAAGACTTTTAAGATTTCCTCTCTTAGCAACTTTCAAATATGCAGTACAGTATTATTTAATTATAGTCACCATGCTGTCTGTACACTACATCCCCAGAACTTATTTATTTTATAGTTGAAAGTTTGTACTTTCTAACCCCCTACACCCAACCCTCAACCGCCATCCCTGGCAACCCCCAATCTGTTGTCTGTATTTATGAATTTATTAGGTTTGTTTTTTTTTAATTTTACATATCAGTGAGATCATATGGTATTTGTCTTCTCTGTCTGACTTATTTCACTTAGCATAATGCCCTCAAAGTCCATCCATATTGTCGCAAATGGCAAGATTTCTTTTTTTTGTATTTCTTCCTCTTTTATGTATTCAATTTTAGTATTCCATTGTATATATATACCACAATTTTTTTATCCATTCATTCATCAGTGGACACTTTGGCTGTTTCCATGTCTTGGCTATTGTAAGCCACAATGAACGTGGGGATGCATGTACGTTTTCGAGTTATTGTTTTCATTTTCTTTGGATAAATACTCAGAAATTGAATTGCTAGATCATATGGTAGTTCTATTTTTAACTTTTTGAGGAGCAGCCATACTGTCTTCCACAGTGGCTGCATCAATTTACATTCCTATCAACAGTGCACAGGGTTCCCTTTTATCCACATACTGGCCAACACTTGTTATTTGTTGTCTTTTTGATGATAGCCACTCTGACGGGTGTGAGGTGATATCTCACTGTGGTTTTGATTTGCATTTCTCTAATGATTAGTGATGTTAAGCATCTTTTCATGTACCTGTTGGCCATCTGTATGTCTTCTTTGGAACAATGTCTATTCAGATGCTCTGTCCACTTTTTAATTGAATTGTTTGTTCTTATTGATATTGAATTGTATGAGTTCTTTATATATTTTGGATATATAAAATACCTGCAAATCAGATACATGATTTGCAAACATTTTCTTGATTCAAAAGGTTGCCTTTTCATTGTTGATGATCTCCTTTGCTGTGCAGAAACATTTTAGTTTGATGTAGTCCCACCAGTTTATTTTTGCTTTTGCTGCCTCGGCTTTTGGAGTCAGATCCAAAAAATTATGACCTGATGTCAAGGAGCTTACCACCTATGTTTTCTTCTAAGAGTTTGATGGTTTCAGGTCTTATATTCAAATCTTTAATCCATTTTGAGTTAATCTTTGTGTATGGTATAAGATAGTAGTCTAGTTTCATTCTTTTGCATGTGGCTGTCCAGTTTCCCCAACACCATTTATTGAAGAGACTATCCTTTCCCCATTGTATATTCTTGACTCCTTTATTGTAAATTAATTGACCATGTTAATTTTGTGGGTTTATTTCTGGGCTCTCTTTTCTGTTCCATTGATTCATAAGTTGCTTGTAATGCCAATACTTTACTGTTTTGATTCCTATAGCTTTGTAATATAGTTTGAAATCAGGAAGTGTGTTGCTTCCAGCTTTATTCTTCTTTCTTAAGATTGCTTTGCCTATTCTGGGTCTTTTGTGGTTACATACAAATTTTAGGATTGTTCTATTTCTGTGGAAAATGCCATTGGAATTTCAGTAAGGATTGCATTGAATCTGGAGATTGCTTTCAGTACTATGGAAATTTTAATAATATTAATTGTTCCAATCCATAAGCACAGGATATCTTTCCATTTAATTGTGTCTTCTTCAGTTTCTTTCATCAATGTCTTACAGTTTTCAGTGTACATGTCTTTCACACTATTGGTTAAGTTTATTCCTAGGTATTTTATTCTTTTTGATGCAATAAATAGAATTGTTTTCTTTATTTCCCTTTCTGATAGTTCATTATTAGTGCATGGGAACACAACATATTTTGTATATTGATTTTGTATCCTGAAACCTTACTAAATTTGTTAATTAGTTCTAGCAGTTTTTTGATGGAATCTTTAGGGTTTTTTATATATAAATAATATCATGCCATCTGCAAATAGTGACAATTTTACTTCTTTTTTTTCCAGCTTGGATGTCTTTTATCTCTTTTTCTTGCCTAAGTGCTCTGGCTAGGACTTCCATTGGGTGTGTGCTTTTGACAAATATGTCTTTGACAAATTCATAAATTTATTCACTCCACTGCACAAATATTTGAGTGTTTGCTATATAACAAGCACTGGGGATATGTCATCAAACAATCCAGACTCCACCCCCGAGCTGTCATCATTTTAGTGTTTCATATTAGAGGGAATTTATTGCCAGGAGGAAAATAAGACCAACAAGGGGGATAAGGAGTGTGTGTGTATGTGAGTGTGTGTGTTTATGTGTCTGGGGCAGGGTGTTTGCAATTTTAAATATGCTTGGGAGTATGAAAGACATCAAGTGTTTCCTGTAGAATTGCAGTGCGTCTGTGGGGAGGGATATGAACAGTGTGCTGCCTCTGACTGCTCTTTCTCAGATGTTCACCAGAGCAGGTGAGACTGGGGTGAGAGGAAGGAGTCACACCTTTGTGACTGGTTTAGTTCCTAATATCCTCTGACTTTCTCCGGTCCCTTTCTAATGTCCTTTCCCCAGTCTTACAGGAAGGTGTGTGAGACAGAAAGACCGAGAATCAAGCTTTCTTGGCAGAAACATCAATAAATGAAAACTGGCTTATAATGAAAATAACAATAGCAATAACTTCCTGACCCCAGTCATTAGGTACACATTCATTTTAGTTAATACACCATCACTAGTAAGAAACGTGAGTCCAAGAGACCACAACGCCTCCGGGCATGCGGGCGCGTAGCCTACCCTGTCGGCGGCCCTGGGGAGCGAACGTGGTCCGCAACTGCTTCCAGCGCGCACCTAGCGGTAACTCTGGGACCAGCCGCGGGGCCTGCACGGGGCGGGGCCTGCACGGGGGCGGGCCCTCAGCGGGCCCCTCCTCCACGGGCAGAGCGCAACAGGCCCGGGTTAAAGAGGCGCGCGGAGGCGGGCGCGGCGCACACTGCTGTGGCGCGCGGAGAAGCAGCGCACGTGTCTTCGGGAGTTCGGCCTTGGGTTCACCTAGCTGCTTTAGCTCCCGCGGTCCAGGGTGCCCCCTCGGCCCCCTTGGTGTCCGCCCACCTCTGGCCCGCGTGAGGAGGTCCCGCACAGTTCCCTGCGCTCAGTGGGCCAACTTGCAGGGCCAACTGTGTCGGTGGAGCGGCGCCGGGTTGAACGGGGCACTGCGCATGCGGAGCTCCAAATTCAAACAGCTGTTTCCAGAGGCTGGAGGGCGGGTGAGACCGGGAGCCGCTGGGGTTAGCTGAGGCATTCTCATTCTCCAGGAGGTGGCCTCTCGGGAGCCATGGTGGACCGGGGCCCTCTGCTCACCTCGGCCATCATCTTCTACCTGGCCATCGGGGCGGCGATCTTCGAGGTGCTGGAGGAGCCGCATTGGAAAGAGGCCAAGAAAAGCTACTATACACAGAAACTGCATCTGCTCAAGGAGTTCCCATGCCTGGGCCAGGAGGGCCTGGACAAGATTCTGCAGGTGAGCTGGAGGTTTAGAAGTGAAGGGGAGCGCCTCGCAGCTTTGGATAACCCTCACTCCCTGTGGGTGGTCCCGGGGTGACCGGAGAGGATGTCTCCCCATGAGTCTGACTGCTGGAATCTGCCGTTCACCCGTGGGCGCAGGAGTCTCCCACGCGCGCGGAGACTTTGGAACCCTGTTTGTCCCGAGGGAAGAACTTAGGCTTGACCCCCGGGTGAACCAGGGCCCGCAGTGACTCGGTGTGGGTGTGCGGGTACCTCCCTGGTTGGAGGAGGCTGTGGGGCGGATAAAGGCGTTTGTCTTTCCTTGGAGACGCTCCCAGAGTTCGGGAGACCCGCCGGGTGCCGCCTCCTCGCGTCTCTACCTCCCAGCTCCGGGGCCAAGTGCGGCACCCGGCCGGCTTTTTTCGGCGTTTCTTCACCAGCCCGGCGGAGTGGCGCGAGGCTCCCCCGCCCCCGCAGGGCGCGGGAGCTGGGGGGTCCGGGGCTCTGTCGGGCCTGAGCCCCCGGGATGCGGGCTGGTGGCTAGAATGCTGGGGACGCGCGCAGGCTTCCGGGAAAGCTTATCTCGCGGAGACATCCCCGAAGGGCTTGGAGTTCAACTTTGTGAAAGTAACAGGTTGAACAAAAGAACAACACCCGGAGAGCCCCTTTTCGGGGGACGGGGCGGGATGGGGGTGGGGCGGCGGGCAGAGAGGTTATATAGAATGGGAGGTTGGGGGAGAGTTTCTCCTCCATGTTGGCATTGGTTCATATGCCCTATGGATGGCATTGATCTCACGTGGATAAACTGTGGGGCTTGTTTGGGGATCGAAGACTTCTACCCCAGTTTCTCGAAGGTTCTTGGCCTCAACCATTCACGCTTCTTGGCCTTGCAGGGATGGCCTCCCTCCAGTGGAACGACCAGACCTGGGTAAGAGCCCGTGAAGGCTCTAGGTTGTGAGGTGGAGTGGAGATATTGTCCAAGGTGTTACATTTCTCTTGGGGTAAAAGATGCCAGAAAGGAAGTTTGATGAGAAACAATCTTTAAACTGCTGCGGCTCCCCAGTCCTTTATGGCTGTGTAGTTGTCTCTCATTTTTCTGGCCTCAACAGCCCGTATGTAAAATGGGAAGAAATGTGTAGATATCTCGCCTGTGGTACCCCCTTTTTGTCCCCAAATCGACGGACATTCCCACAGGTGAGCATATAGGTGCCTGCTAGCAGCCAGGCAAATAAAGACGTGTCCTCTTAGGAGCCAGTCGAAGGGGAGGCTTAGGCCAGAAGGTTGGGTGTTGGATTTTAGTGGGGACCCTCCTGTCCGGGAGCAGTTCCCAGGGCGGGGGCCATTGGTAGGTGAGGCTGGTGGGAGTATGAGCTTCAGAAGGGAGTAGGGTGTTTTAGCTCCTGATAGCAGGAGTTCTGGGCAGCTCTGCCTACCTTGAGATGGGTGTCTGCCCTGTGTGTGTGTGTTGGGGAGGGAGGGTCACTTTATAATTTCCCTTGAGGAAACAATTCCTCTGGAGAACGCGTTGTTGTTTACTTGGCTCCAGGGCTTTGTTTAGAGGGGGAAGAAGGCAGGCGGGGATGATAAAGAATCGAGCTGCCCTCGAAGTGTTTGCCTCTTTGCTGCTTCTCCGCTACTGCAGGGGAAGGAAGGAAAGAATTCAAGGCTGGATGTGGGAAAATAAAGTTCAAAACATGAGGAGAAGGGAAAAGGAGGGGGGGGGTCGGGGTGAGGCAGCCGGGTGCAGCTGGTGGTTATAATAGCTTTGGAGGTTAGGCAGCTTTCTTAAGGTGTCTTAAGCTTTCTTAAGGAGCAAGCAAGATGCCTGGTATTTTGAGGTCCTTTTAAACCCTCCAGCGATTACCCCCCAAAAGCCGGCAGGTAGCTTTAGGAAAAGGATTTGGGCATCAGGCCAGTCTGATTTGGAGGTGATTATGGACAGGCCTGTCCCCATCCCCAGCCAACCTCTCAAGCCATCTGCAACTTGGCGAATCCCCTCCCTTCATAGGAAGAACCCCAGAAATGAGAACGAACCAGTGGAAGCATTTCGCCAGCATCACTTTCAGTCTGCAGAAACCTGCCTGGCTTCGCTTGCTGATCTGGGACTCGGGGCACTGCTGCAGGCCACAGGAAATTGGTTTAAGGAAAAATGAAACTCAAAAATCTTCTTTCCCATCTGGCTGCTCCTGCATTTTCCACTGAGTTCTGTGTTTTATCAGGTTCTGAATAATCACCTTTGTAATCCTAAAGAAAGTCCCTCAGTTGGGAATTCCTGGGGTAGGGCCCCCCCCCCCCGGGAAAGGCTGTTGGAAGGGGGTGGGGTGCAGCCTGGGTTGGGGTTTTTCTTAGAGTGGAAATTGTGTGTGTACTTTCAAAGGCGTGAGAAAGGGAGTTAAGGCACCTTTCTTTAGATCTTTGGAAATAGTCCCTGAGTTGTCAGGTGCTTCCTCCCTGTTCATGCTGTGGTTGAACTGAGGCGGAGGCTGACTTTCAAAGGCTCAGCGCCCCATTGGCCTCGGACCACGTGGCCGCCCCTCCTTCCTGCCTTCAGAACCATCCTGAACCCTTTTGCTCTCAAGCCTGCTCCTGCAGGTGCTGGTGACCCGCTCCCCCAGCCTCTTCCTAAATTGCAGAGGCTCCCACAAGGGGATTTGGCATTGACCAAGCGCTTAGCATGTTGGGCGCTGTAGGCGGTATTCGGCATTTTATGAGAGGGCGCAGGCTAGTTTTGCCATCCGGCTTGGCCATTTACCCATCAGACCATTTAACTTTGTGTCTCTTTCCTCATATGCAAAATGGGGGTCTGGTGAAGGTCAAGTAAAGTGGAAGCATTAGGCGTTGGGTGTGTATAGGTGAAACTGAGGAGCGCGAGCCTCCCTCTGCTGCACACGTTGAGGACACGTTGACTAGGGCAACTTGCTAGGTGCTTTATTAGTTGGGTACTCTTTACAGCACCCTTACGTGTTCAGATAAGGAAACTGAAGCCCAGGGGAGTTACCAGGAGGGCACAGGCTGGGGTGGGACCCAGGCAGTCTGCCTCCAGAGCCTGCTTCTCGTACACCCTTGCCCTCCCCCTCAGGCATATGAAGCTGTTGAACGGTGCACCTGTCAGTGAGCTTAGTAAATTGGTTCAGCTGGACTCTGGTCTGCTGGGAAATTCTATTTTCTCTTTCCCCTAGAACAGGCATGGGCACGCAGGTGTCTCCTGTGTTGTGCCTGGCTGAGCCACACCTCCTCCCTTACTGAAATAAGCAGCAGTCCACCCCGCCCCACTTCTCCTTTGGGGGTGCGGTAGGGGTCGCCCCAAGCCCTGCCTTTCGCTGGCACACCCCATCCCTAATTGGGTTTTCTTAAACTGCTCATGTAGCTGACCTGTTCCCGGAAGCCTCTTTGATCCTGCTGGCCTCTAACCTGCATTGTCCTATTCTGAGGTTTTCCGTGTGTGCCAGACCTCTCTCCTTTTATTTTCTGGGCCCTTCGTACTCCCCTACACATGTTCCAGTCCATAGTAATAAGGCTAATTCCAATTTTGAGGTTCTGACATCCTGTTATTAACACCAGTCCTCCTCCTAAAACTTAAAAAAATATAACTGTGGATCATGTAGTTAAATCACATCTGACCAAAATGCTCATACTGGGCACGTGACTTGAATTTTGGGGGGAACCGAGGGTTAACATGAAAACCTCTTTTGTTTCAAACCTTGCTGGAAATCGGAAAGCGCACTGGTTCACTTAACTGCCTTTGTATGTAAAGGGAACACAATAGATCTTTTGATTATCCAGAATCACGGAGGCCTCTGGGTCATTCATTTGAAATTGAACTCTCACTGTCTAAGACTGCAGAAATGGAAAGTGGAGAAGTTGGGTTTTTGAAAGGAAATAGAAGAAAGAGGTTCCTTCCTAAAGGCTCATTTTCTTACTTATGTTCCGCTCAAAGTTGAGGGCAGCCAAAACAAAAAAAATTCTCAGATCGATAAATCTGCTTTAGTTAACTACTCTGGTTAGTTTTAACAGTTAAGGTGAATTTTTATTGAATCGTTTTGAGAGTTTTACTAGAGCCCCTAGGATGATTACGGATGGCACAGTAATAGAGGCTTATTGAGGGTAGAGATTAGCAAGTGTTGAAATGTTCTAGTGGGAGTGGGGGGAGTCCTATAGGAGGGGGTGTAGGGGAGGTGATGACTGCTGCTTCTAAGTATTTTCCTCAGGTTTTGCTCTATTTATAGTCTGGCATTTAAAAGAAACACAATCCTCTGGTTTTGGATGCTGTGCTTGGCTGGCTGTGACCCCAGGCCAAGAGCTTTTCATCTTGAACTTGGTTGTTTGCTGTTAGGTTGGCCTCAGCCTCTGAACTCTTTATGTCTGTGGGGTGGGGGGAGTGGGGGGAAGGGAAGTACCAGGCTTTGGGGAACAGGGAAGCCGGGCTGCTGAGACAGAACCCCCAAGAGAGTCTTTGTACAAATTGAGATGCTAGATCTTAGTGGTACCTCAGGAACCACTTGATTGGCCTGAACTGGGGTGATAGAGAGAGGTCAGATGAGGTAGGCGTGTGCAATAGGTTCACCTCCTGGTGTTCCTTTTGGGGAGCGGAGAAGGTAGAGGTGAATCCCCTTGGAGATTTTGCTGAGAGTCCCCCTGAACCCCTGGAATGAGTGGAGGAGCCCTGACCTGTCGATCCTCCCCACAAGGGTGGGTTGACATGGATAAAAGGACACGCTGCCCTCCGCAGGGATCTTTGTTCACGTGCCACTCACCTCACTACTGCGGGCCCCTTCCTGTTGCTGAAAGAGTCACCGGGTCGCGCCGGGTCGCGCCGTCACATCACCCTCAGAGGTTGCTTGGAACGGTGCCTGGCACATAGCAAGGCTCATCACGCGTTAGCTGCTGCTGCCACGCACCTCCTAGATGCCCCTACTGTGCGATGGGGCCATCCACGCACAAGTGTAGCGAGCACAGAGTCAGGAAGACCTTAGTGCAGGAGAAAGGTCAACTGACTTTTTGTTTTGAATTATAGTGAAAAATACATAACGAAGTTTTTACCTCCTTCACCTCTTTTGAGTGCTGTTCAGTAGGGTTACGTATATTCACGTTATTGTGAAAGCAGGTCTCCACAATTTTTTCAACTTGCAAAACTGAAACTCTAGACCTGTTAAACACCTCCCCTTTCCCCCTCTCCCCAGGCCCTGGTAACTACCATTCTACTGTTTCTGTGAAGTTGACTGCTTCACGTATCTTATAAGTGGAATCGTACAGTATTTGTCTTTTTGTGTAAAATGGTGCATCCACTAAGGAAGACCATATAGAGGTTCCTTAAAAAAATTAAAAATAGAACTACCATATGACCCAGCAGTTCCACGTCTAGGTATATATCAACCACCTTTTTAAAAAGCTAGAGAGAGAAGGGAGGATAGGATGGTGGATCTTTCTTCACCACAGCCCTCAGGGAGGTGTAAAACTGCAGGACGGTCCTGTATTGCAGCCAGGGGGCAGAGGGGTGAGGGCCAGATGACGAAGCTGTCTGGGTTTAGCCAAAGAATTTGAACTCACCAAATTTTTGCAATTTTCAAGTAGGGGAGTGAACAGCATTTCAGCAATTTCCTCTTCCTTCACAGCTGTTTGCAACTTAAAAGAAGTAGAGTATTCTACTCTAAATTATCGGCCGTTTCTGTGGGCTGATCGTTTCACCCTATGGGTGTTCTGGTAAGGATGCCTCCTCCCTTTCTCCTTCCAATGTGTTGGAGTGTGGGTCTTTCCCCAAAAACCCACAGAGCTCACAGCACCTCCCCCAAAAGAGCCCACCCACACTCCCTCACACCCAGCTTGCAGTTAGGGTACCTCTGTCTTCCTTCCATGAACCCCTTGGGAGGTCCAGGTCTGGGTCCCCTCCATTTGATGACCTTCCCAGATTATACCTTCTTTGCTTCTGTAGGTAACAGTGCGGGTAGTGTGCTCCAGCTCTGTACAGCTCTGCCTGAGGCATCTCGGCTTTTCGTGAGCAGTTAATCTGGCCCCCAAACCTCAGAGACCTGGGCAAAGTTAGGGGATCACAGAAGGGTCCCTCCCTGCCAGCTGTCACTTCTGTGTGCACTGAAGCCTCAGAAACCAGGTGGGGCTTTAGCCCTCGGGAGCTCAATCTAGTTGGGGAGAGAAACAGGGCCACAGTGGTGAAATGAGGAAAAATGTAGTCCTGGTGCCCAGTGATGGGTTGCATATGGTGAGGCTGGAGAGATGGATGAGGGTCAGAGGGCCTCAGAGGATTCGGTTCCTGTTTCCTGAGGCCTGTAGAACCCTGTGGCCTGTGGGGCATCTGGCTCTGAACAAAACATAGCCCCTGCCCTCAGAGAGCCCCTACTCTAGAGAAAGACAGGTGAGGAGCTTGTTACCTGACATTGGTAGGTACACCTGGAGGTTCCAAGCATGTACTGTTGAGAGATTAATTTCTGCTCTCGAACTTAAAGAAGGGGGAATTTGAGGCAGCCAGGAGGGATGAGTGGTGTGAGCTAGCGCCCCTGGGAGCTCTCTGCTGAGTACCTCCCATGTGCCAGGCTGGTTCTTTACCTGTTGAACCTGTCCTGTGGGTGAGGTGTTACTTCTCTGCCCATTGTCTAGGAAACCGAGGCCAAGGGGTTTGCCCAGGGCTACGTGGCTAGCCAGAGGCTAAAATTCACCCTTCCTTGCTGACTGCAGAGCCTTGGGGCCTGACCAGGAGTGGAGGTAGAGCCAGGAGGTAGAAGTGATGGGAGTGGGCAGGGATTGGTGGCCGGAGGTGGGGGTGATTCCAGCTAATGGTTACTGAGCACTTGCTTCACCACAGGCAGTGGGAACTGTTTATGTGCATCGTCTCATAATCCTCACAGCAGTCCTTTGCTGGAGGTACTCTTACCAGCACCACCTCAGGGCAGGAGCAACAGAATGGATAGTTCCGAGTTCACTCATTTGCCCGAGGCTGTACAGCTAGGAAGTGGAAGAATGTGGATTTGAACCCAGAGCCCACACTCTGACCCATTCTGCTCGATGTGAGCCGGAAAGGTGGCAAAAACAAGCAGCAAAGGCCTAGAGGTGGGAAAATGGTGTCTTCAGAACCTTAGGGTGCATCGGGCGGTTCTCTGTGTGGCTGGCTGATTACTTAGCCTTGGGGCCTTGAGCAAGTCAGTCTCCTAGTCTGTGAAATGGGACAATAGTTCAGTATTGCCCTCATGCCTGCAGAATCCACATTTGACTGAGTACCTGACACATGCAACTGGTGATTTGCTATGTGTTAGCTGTTCTCTGACACCCCGTCTCTCTAGGGTCGGGGGTGGGGTGGTGCTGTTCCTGACGCCCAGTTCAAGCCCCACAGTATATTGAGCTCCCAATCTGGAGATGGAGACACAGATGATAAAACCCACCAAAACTCCTGGTGGAGTCCCCACCATTTTCCATTTCCTGCACATTCACCCAGCCCCTCCCTCAGTGGAAGGTGTATTTCCTCTTCCCTTCCAGCAGAGCCCTGCTCCCTCCTCTGCAGAAAGGGGACCAGGCTTTCTCTGCTCAGTCCTGGCTTATCCCAGGCGTTTGTTAAAACTCTTCCCTTCCAGAGGATTCCTGGGTCCAGATGGCCTCATGGGTGCCATCCCCGGAGGGTGGTCACGCAGGATGTGGGGTCAGAGTTGTGCTCTCCCTGGGGCCAGACACCACCCATCTCCCCTCTCAATAGGCCCTTGCTGGCCAGGTCCCTTGGATTGCCTTTGAAGTGTCCATTCTGGTTTTCCCCTCCTAGCTAAATATTTGGGTTTCCTGCCGAACTGTTTAGGCAGTATTGTGTACTTCTGGCTGTTGTCACCTCCCATGGCCACTGTAATCTGGCTAAGGTTGCCTAGCTGACACCTCCCATTAGGGAGAGGCTTGCCCCCAGGCTAGGCTAGAAGCTGTGTGGGGAGGGGCTTACCTGGGGGACAGGGCCAGCTTGGCTGTCCCTGTAGCCTGGTGGCGGGCCCTGTGGGCTGCAAGGGGTATTGTAGGCCACAGCAGCTGAGGGGGACACAGCGGAGCCCCTCCCTTTGTCTGTGTGACCAGTGCTTGGGGCTGGAGCTGGCGTCGGGAAACCTTTATCTGAACCACTGTGCAGGGAAAAGCTAATTCTAACGTGGATTCTGATTCTCCCCACAGTGCTGGTTTGTGCTCTGTGACCCTGGTCAGACTTCACCTCTCTGGACTCTGCTTCTTGGGAGTAAGTTCAGCCTTTCATTCAAGAAGGCTTGGAGAGCCTGTTAAATGAGGCCCAGCTAGACTGCAGGAGCCCTGTGTGGGCAGCGCCATGTCTCCCTACCCAGTTCCTAGCTCAGTAAGTGACTGGCTCAGAATGTGTCTGTTGGGCCCCCAGGTGCCCCGTGGTGTGCCTGGCTCGGACAGGGAGGCCAAGATTCATGTGGACCTTTGGGTTGGAGTCTAGTCATGAGGGGCCCAGCCTCCTGCCAGGTCAAAGTGGTTACCTGGGTGAATTGAGCCAGGCCGGGCTCTGGCCCCAGAGAACAGAAGGGGAGCGGCTTTATCAAAATGTACGCCCATTTCCTCCTTCTAGCCTTCTAGCCTCACGAGGCGGTGCCAAGTTGCCTGGTGGTCAGCCACAGGCTTTAAACTCACACCGCCTTTGCAAGCTGCGCCCTGAGCCCCTGGCTTCATCAGAAAGTAGGAGCGATGGTACCTGTCTCTCGGGGCGCGAAGACGACAGGAGAACACAAGAGGAAGGTGCGCTACGAGTTCACCTTTAAGACCAGCTCAAGGTTATCTTCTCCCTTTTGAGGGACTTTACAGAACAAACAGCTCTGCTTCTCTGGGTCTGTTCATCGCCAGGAGTCCCCTTACGCCTTTCCCGTGGGATGAACAAGGCCTGTCTGCGTGAGCACGCCTAGCAGGCCTGTCCTCCCCAGGGTAGGTGGTTTCTGCTTTCAAGGAACTTGAGGAAGAGCAGAGACCCAGTCCTTCGTCCAGGCATTTACCAGGCACATACCATGTGCCCAGGCCTGTTTTGAGACCTGCTGTAAAGGGGATGAGCCGTCCCTGCCTGTCAGGGAATGTCCTCAGACCACGTCCACGAGGGCACGAGGGGTGGGGGGTGGGGCGGAGCAGGGGGAAGGCCAGGCTGTTTGTAAGGGAGAAGGGTGTGTTCCTATAGCCCTTGGGCATGACTGCAGCCTGCAGGCATTAGGCCTTTTCTACCCCATGGCGCACCCCTTGGGGCAGAGCTGACTAGGGACGTTGGCACCAGGGGATGGAGCAGAAGTGTTGCCTGCAGCACCTGGGTGACCTCTAAGGGGCATGCAGATACCCAGGCTTTGCACCCTCCCCACATCCCCACCCTTGGCCTTACCATGGGTCTCTGCAGACCTACTCACCTAAAGTGCCTTCCTGTGCCCTCTGTGAGGTCTGGCAGTGAAATGTCATCCCTTTTGCTATATGGGAAAACTGAGGCCTGGTGAGAAGCTGGGACAGACCGTCTCTAGAACCAAGCTTGGGTTAAACTAGCTGTGCTTGCCCAGGTCCAGAGCCTTTCTTCGCCAAGCCAAGTTTGTCACCCCACCTCTAATCCCCTTTTGAACAGCCTTTAAATCAAAATCTTGATGTGTGTTAGGACGCAGAGCACTTATTTCACTTACACTAAACTGGCCTGATTTCCTAAATTGCCCCAGCACACCCTTTCTTTGAGTGCCAGCTTTCCTACGCATTAGTGAGTTTTTCTGAAATAAGAGGCAAAGGTTGAAGTTGTGGTCAACCATAGGCTCAGAAAAAAGGATTTTTTCTAGGCCCTTCAGAGCCTGGGGCAGAAGTAGTCTGATGTCTCCCCAGGGAGTTTCCCCATCACAGGACCTTGCTCCCCAAGTGTCTGAGCCCAAGGAGCTGTTGTTGGCTGGTTTCTTGGAGGCTGGCAGGGATGGGGGAGGAGGGTCAGGCTCTGGGTGCCACTCCTGGCAGCAAATCATAAAATGTGAGGCTGAAGGGAGCTTAGTGGTTTTCTAACTAGCCTCCCTTTAGAGCCCTGAAGCCAAGGCCTAGACCTCGGGAGGTTATGTAACTTTTCCAAGGTAACTGTGCTCACCAGGGCGGGGAAAGTACAATAAAGGAGTAGGTAGAGCTAAGTGGGGCAGTTAGGGAAGGCTTCCTGGAAGCAGAGGCCACAGGAGGTGAAAGGTAGTCAGTTACTGCCACGGCAGTCAGGGATCCTGATAGAGTGAGATTGGAACGCTTGACTCAGAAAACCCTCCATGGCTTCTCCCCCAGACTCAGAGCCAAAGTCCTTGCAGCAGCCCAAGTGATTTGGACTCTGTTCCCTGTGTGGTCTTGCCTCTGTCTGGAGCCCTACCCTTGATCCCAGCTACAGACAGGAGGCCATGCCCTGAGGGTGGGGAGGCATTCTAAAACCCTGCACACTGACAGCACGTTTCAACTTTTACCAAGAACTCAGGTCTATGTCCACTGATAACATAAGTCACCGTGCAGGTGGAGCGGAGGGAGGTGTTCCAGCAGTCAGACCACAGCAGTGACTGCAGCTGGCACCTGGTGAAGGAAAGGCAGGTGGGGGCCATCCCACACCCTGGGGCCTCCCAGCCGTGGGACCACAGACAACGTGGAAACTCATTTTGCAGATAAGGCAACTGAGGCGAATAAGTTATTCAAGGTCACACAGCTAGTTAGTGGCCTGGACCCAGGCCTTCTGGGTCCAGAGCCAGAGCCCTGCCCCACTTAGACACCGTGGTGTCCTAAATCAGCTTTCCCCTGTGCTGGGCCACCAGCCCCTCCTAGAGACTGAGTTTTCTCCTTGGGCCCTGATGGCTCCAGCTCCCTGGAAGCGGGCTGCGCATGCTACTGACCCTTCGCTGAGAACTGCTGTCTTCAGCCTTTGTGGGTTCTGACACTGGTCACTGTTCTGACCATGTTGACCATATATAGGTTTGTTTGCTCTTCTCAGTGTGAAAAGTTTTAAAGCAGGACAAACCTGCGTTAGGTTGAGTAGGTGCCGCAGCTCAGGGCGGAGGCCGTCAGCTCCATCCCTGCCCTCCAGCCTGTTCCCCTGGCATCCTTACAGACCTGTCAGGCTCTGACCCTTCACTGCAGGGTTTGTGGGTCAGGGGACCCAGAGACCGAACTCTCGAGAAAGAATCAAAGACCTGGAGTAGTGAGGTACAGTTTAGTTTGCCTCTCGGCTATAGGGTTCCTGTCTGAGTCCGCACATTACCTGCTACCGCCCCAGCAGCTAAACCCACACTTGTGACACATCCCTGACTTGGCTTCCCCAGGGCTAAGCCCTAGCAGCGCTGTGGTCTGCACCTTGGGAGGGAACAGCTTTCGTCTTGCCTTTCTCCTGGGGTGTAAGCACTGCTCAGATCTGCCTGCGTGACTGGGGACAGACTGGCCGTTTTGTAGCCTGCTGAGGACCCCGGGGCAGGCCCTTCACGGACTTGAATGTTGATTTTTGGCTTGGGTGCTCCTTGAGTCTGATGCAAGGTTCTTGTTCCTCCCATGCCCCCGGGTACAGGATGGCACCTGTTCAGACCCACTGGAGGAGAAAGAGCGGCAGCCCCATCCCCTCCCCATAGCTCCTGTTCAAATAAAACTCTTGCCTCCCGGGTCAAGGAATGCATCCTGACAGTGTTGGCTTTGGAAGAGTGCCCTCCCCTCCTCAGCATCCCGCCCCCTTTGGAGCAGCGGGTGGAAGGGCTGCCTCTGGCTGAGGGATAGTGCTGAGTGGGCTGAGCAGAGCACGCTGATGCAGTAATGTCTTGTCAGCACCCCCCGGGGAGCAGGAAAAGGGAGGGTGTCCTGATTATCAGCTTTTCAACACCCCATCCCCCAGACTCCAGCCGCAGCCCTGAGATCTACTGATGAGCGGCCCAGGGACTGGGGATTGGAAGACAGAGCCAGGTCCTGGGCCTGGCTCAGCTGACTTGCTGTGTGACTGGGCCAGGTCACTGCCCCTCTCTGAGCCAGGGACTTGTTCACTAAGGCCAATTAGACTCTTAGCGCCAGCTGTATGCCCAGTGCTGGTTCAAGGTTGTGGGAATTATGAGACGTTATCCTTATCTTTGAGGTTGGGGCCGGGCCCTGCGGTGTATATGAAGGATTATTAAATAGGGGTGCAGCATGTTGTAGGGGACTCGTGTGCTCCAAGGTAGAAACGTTGCCACAGGCTGGGGCTGCCAGGGAAGGCTCCCCTGACCCTGGAGTTGGCCTTCTTTTGAGCCCCATCATTTTCTGGTTACCTCCTTCTCCCCCACGTCAGAGCACATTGCACTGGGGGTTGTGCCTTGTCTGCACTCCTTCCCCCTCCCATGAGGCCCTCAACTGCCCCATTGGATCCCAAACCTCACACTGTGTACGAGGGTAATGATTAATGAACACCCGAACCGTGAAGCTGTGTCTCTCTCTCCTTTGACCTCTGTCCCACCAGCCCCCAAAACCCAAAGGTAGGACTACCAGCGCCCACCTCCAATCTGGAAAACTCCTGCCCCGGGCCCTTCCTATGGGGACCATGCCTGGCCAGATTCTACCCCAACCCAGCAAGCACCCTGGGACGGCCCCCCACCCTGCTGCCCATCACGTGCACGGGGCACATGAGTGGGGACGCTCTGCCCTCTGTTGGGACAGGTCGATAGGTTGTCTGGGGAGGTGCGTCAGCATCCCCCCTACCCTCCCACACCCCTGCCCCGGGCGTGCACCTGTCTGGACCCAGGGCTGGCTCCCCAGGGCTGGGGCAAGGCAACTTCTGAGTCATGAGGGGACACTTTTGAGTCCTGCTCTAGGAAGTTTCTGTCTCCACGATGCCAGGGCTTCAGAGTTCGTAGGTCTCAGTCTTGGCACGCCCTCTCTCTTTGGAATGCCCCAGGGCTGAGGGCTCCCTGTGGCCAGACCCCCCGTCTCAGCTCTGTGTTGAGGTCACTGTGTACGTGTCTTAAAATTTTCGCTTGCCAAAGCCGGTTTCCATCTGTGTACACACTCCACTCCCAGCCACCACTGCACTGCACACAGGTTGATCCCTGCCTATTGAGTGACCTGGTAGGCTCTGGCCTGTGGAGTAGGAGACCCTCAGACAGACCAGCAGGGGCACCTGCTGGGGCCCTGGGGCAGGGGTGGGTTCCCAGGGCTTCGATTTGGTGTTCTCAGTGGGGCTGAGCTATGAGCCAGACTTCAAGTGAGACAAAAACAAGACGGGGGTGAGGGCAGCGGGAGACTCTAGTTTCATGCATGGTGCTGTGTTAGCGTTGAATAATTGAAACTCGACGTGAAAACGGAAGGCGGGAAGCAGGGTTATCTATGCCTTTTCTTTCTCTGCTTCCCTAGTTTTCCGAAATGCTGTTGTATTGCTTTTAAAGCAAAGAAATCGAATTTTCTGTAAGGGTAAGATGCATGCATATAGCGTCAGCCACTTCTACACTGGATATTTTTAATGTGCGAGTACACAAAGCACAAATAAACATGGTTCTAACGGCGCATACTCCGAAAACTAGTGTCACTTCTGAAATTGCTAAACAACATGTTATTTTTCAGTTTACCTGCCAGAGGGGTGGCTTCCTGGGCAGCAGTGCTGTTGAACACTTTTGAGGGGAAGGGTCTCAAAGACTGGGGAAACCAGGTGGGCTTTCGGTCTGCAGACCAAGAAGTTTGAGATTGGACACAATCTGATGGTCACCAAGAAGAGAGTGTGGTTCCCCAGGAGAGGCCTGGCAGAGCTGGGGGAGTCCCAGGGGCTGTCCCCAGTGTTGGGGTCAGTGTCCCCTACAAGGGAGGGGATCCTCCAGAGGCCCACAGACAAGTATTGTCTTAGCCTCTGTGTCTATCCAGCTCTTCCGACTCCTGCGGGGGCCCAAGAAGACTTTGCCCTCCTTGCCTTTTGGACTGACAAAAGACACAAGCACAGGAAAGATTTGGGACAGCCCAGGACCATGCGTGTAATTCAGAGCCCAGAGCATGCTGCAGACCACGGCCAAGGCTTGGGTGAATCCAGGGGTCCAGGGTAAGACAGACCCTGCCTAGGTAGGATGTGTTGTGTTTGACTGCATCAGTATGTTAATTACCACCCACAGGTCCCTAATTAATTTTATTTTAACATGATATTACTAACTATTGTGGCTGTTTAATTTTTAATTAAAATTCATAAAGTTTGAATTTAGTTCCTCCATCACACTGGCCACAGTCCAGGGGCTCAGTAGCCACATGGGACTGCTCAGATAGTGTCCCATCAGCACAGAGAGTTCTCTTGGGCAGTGCTAGAATGCTGACGGAATCTGTTGAGGTTCCTAAGGGCACACTGGCTTCTCTTGGTGCCTAGTTAAATTCCATCCTGCTCTGGGGTGGATGAGGTCAGAGCTGGCCGGCAGCCTTGGAGTGGGGAGGGTGATGTGCTGAGAACCTGAAGGGGGGGTTGCCCCGTCCCACCCCCCGGGAAACTTGCAGGCTCCTCTGAGGTGAGCATCCCCACCGGTCTGGTTCACAGAAAGCGCGGGTTGGCCAGGGTCTGCTGAGTGCCCTGCCCGCTGTGTCCCATCAGGCTCAGCTGAGTGTGTATTTAGCAAGGACAGTCCTGGCCTTGCCTTGGCTTGTCTGCTGCTTTCTTGTGCTGTCTTCCTCTGTCGTTGTAACTCCTCCCATCTGCCTGTCTGTCTCTTGTTAGACCCAAGGCCCTCCTGGGCAGGAGTCTTGCCAAGAGTCTAAGAGTCTTGCTCTTCCCTTATTTTGCCCACATCAGGGCACAGGGCCGGTGTTCGGCAAATTCTTAAGGAATCAGTCGACCTGACTTCGAGCTGCGTAACGTGAGAAAAGCTTGCCCAGGACCCTGGTCCCGTCTTTCCTTGGGTTAACTTAGGTTGGTAGATCTGTACAGGGGTGTTGGGGGCTGGTATCTGGCCGGGTGTGGCATTTGTATCAGGCAGGAATGGCTCCAAAGAGGGGAATGCCCAGAGCCTCAACGTGGGAGGGAAGGTGAAGGGAACCCTGTTCCCATCTTGTCCTCTTGTCCCCCTGCTCTTCCTGGGAGGTAACCCATGAGGCAGAGGGCAGGCCATATCCTGGAAGCCCACTGCTAGATCTTTGGTTTAGCCCACAGTAGCCCAGGCCAGGTGGCCATCTTCAGCAGATGCGAGGGCAAATGGACCTCCCTAGACTAGCCTGAGAAGTGGCCACGCCAGCTGCCACTCAAAGTGTTTCGTGGGAAACTGGGTTCTGCAGGGGGCAGGATGCAGCCACTTGAGGAGCGGGTCTCGCTCCCCTGCTGACCCTTGCATGACTTAGAAATCTGGTGGCATTTGCTTTCCTGTCTCTGAGCCTCCGCTGGCCATGCACAATGCACTGGGAGGCTGGGGGAAAGCCTACCCCCAATGGCAGTGGGTGTTTAGAAACTAGAAGTTCAAAGTCAGGGGCATCTCTAGCTTTGCTGGTGCACCTAATTCACGCTCTTCACGTTCACATCTGCTGAGCCTTTGGACCCATGGCCCTGTGAATTGGTGGGGAGACAGCATTACTCCCGTTTGATCAGTAATGAAACTGAGGTCATGACTTGTAGGGCTGAGGAATAGCTAGCGCTGTGCAGGCGTGGGTGTCAAATGTTTCTGCGCGCTCCTAGGAAGGTTGAGGGCTGCCAGAGCCTGGGTGGGTGTTAGGGGGCTAAGCAGCCTTAGAAAATGCTCTTGTGTAAAATTGCAGCCCGGCTGAAGGGGAGCGAGAGAATGTGTGTGTTGAAGGCCTGGTGCTGGTCCTTTCTGCCTCCCGTGTTTCACAATGGGGCTGCCTCAGAGTCAGGACTCTCCTGATGTGCCATCGGGAGAGTTTCCATTTCCTGTGGCCCAGCCTGTCCCTGGTCCTGGGCCCCAGGTTGGAGGATGGGAGGTTTTCCTAACCACCCCCACCCCAGCACCCCTCACCTCAGCCCAGCCTCTCTGTGCGAGGAGGGCTCGCTGTACTTTTCCATACCTTCAGCACAAAACAGCTCTCTGTTGCTTCACCCTGGTTATGCCCCAGTCAGCCGGGGATGGGAGGCGGGTGGGGGACTGTCCCCGCAGGGTGGAAAAGCTGAGGCGGCTGTGCCTTTGTGCTTTTGTGGCAGCGAAGGCAGAGGAGGCGGGTGGGGGGCACCGGTTGCATGGATCAGGCTCTGTTCCTTTCCCACTGTATTTGGGGATCCCCTTTGTATCTCATCCCTGTGATCTCCAGATAGGGGCCTTGGTGGCTGGAGCCCCTGGTGCAACTGGTGTGGTGAGAGATCTGTGTCCGGCTGTCTGGGGCTTGGGGAGTCTTCACTTTAGGGCACAACCCCCTTGCATCCGGCCTCGTGATGTTCAAAGTTGTCAGCATCGTGGTCTGTCTTTGCTCTTGTCTCTAGTTGTGACTCAGTCTTCCAGTGGTGAGATTTGATCTGGGATTTGATCTGCCATTGAGGCAGAAGGCTCCCCACCCTGCAAAGAGTACCATCCACCCCAGAATGCCTGTGCCGTTTCGCTGGTCGTTTCTTGTACAATTTATTCCAGAGACGATGGAGACCAGCTGTTGTCCGTCTCCAGCTGGAGACTGAACCAAAGGAAATGGGCTTGGACTGCAGCCGGGGGGATTCAGGTTAGAGTCAGACAATAAGGAAGGGTTTTGTGACAGGTGGTTGGCCCTCAGGAGGATCTGCAGGGGGCTTTGTGGAGAGGCATGGGGGTTGGGTCATGCTTGGAGGCAGCAGGGCCAGGTTTGGGGGGGAAGCGGTGGTTTGTAATAAACAGGCCTGGAGGCATGGCGAGACTCCGCTGTCACCTCTCCTGCAGGATTAACACCACCGCCTAGTATCCCCCTGGCCTGTTTTCTTTTTTTCTTTCTTTCTTTTTTTTTTTTTCCCATTAGTGAAGAGGTTTACAGTTTAACCATCTGGTCGTCTTAAACAAATTATAATAAGTGGGTAGACTTAATAATCCCTTATCATCAGAACCCTAGCCTTCAAGGATGGGCAGTTACTTATTACCCGGAGCTGCCAGCCACAGGTGAAGGGAGAGGGGAAGGAGCAGATGGAGGGGTCCCTTTTTTGGGCCCCTGGGTGGAGACAGTTTGACGGTGGTCTGGGGTGCTGTCTTCTGCTGGGTAAGAGGTGAGGGTGTTGGCCTCATCCTTCTCCCAAGGGTGTGGGTGTACCCGGATGGGATGAATGTGGTGAGGCTGCGGGCAGCTTTCATCCCGTGGAGGGGGAATCTGGGGGTGTCAGTTGCTGGAGAGCCTTGTCCTCAGGAACCCAGCAAGGGGGCCCAGGGGAGGCGTCTGTGTCCAGAGGAACAGGGCTGGCAGCTCCCAGGGCTCAGGAGAGCTTTATGAAACAGAGCATCGTTTTTCCCCTCTGCTGGAGGAGCCACGAAGCAGCGGCATGCATGGGGCCCGGGGTGTGGGGCGGACCTGTGGCCCTCAACCCTGACACCCATCCTGGGCACCCCCTCTCACCGCCTGCCGGCCTCCTTCCTCAGGAATCCTGATGGTTCCAAAGTCTGCCGTGCAGCTGACTCACCAGGGCTAGGACCTCTGGGGGCTCTGGCCTGGCAGACAGGTAGGGTGGGGTGAGGTGAGGAAAAGGCACTGGGCAGAGAAACACAAAGCCATCACCCCGGGTGGCCACACCTGCCAGGACTGCCCACCTCATCCAGCCAGAACCCATGTTAAATACAGCACCAGCACCCATCTTCGCCCATCTTCATGCCCTGGAAGCGTGGTTGTGGAAGGCATACATCTCAGAGACTGAGTCGTCATTTGGCAAATATCGAGTACCTACCGGTGCCAGGTTCTGTTCTGGGAATGAGGGATGAGTGAAATCTCTGCCTTCAGAGCCTGTAGTCCCTTCGGGGGAGATAAATAGTAGGCCAGATAGCAGATACCTGATAGAATGTCATGGGGCGATAAGTACCGTCCCAAGCCCTGATCTTCCAGGTGGTGGTCGCCAGGAAGGAGGGCATTGCAGGTGACAACTGGCCAGCTCTGTGTTCACAGCTCTGGAGGTATGTGCCCGGGCACAAACCCTCGGAATGGAGGTGGCCTCCCCACCGCCCTGTTCTTCCCAGTTTACTTTTCCACCCAGTGCGCATCCTGTATGCCCAGCACCAAGCTGTGCATTTTCACGTAATCTGCACCCCAACCCAAGGAAGTCTCGGTACCCCCGCTTTCCAGAGACGGAAGGAGAAGCTCAGATGGTGAGAGGACATGCCCCAGGTGACCTGCTGGTGGGCGATGGAGCCAGGAGTCGAACCCATGTGTGTCTGCTGCAAAGGCCAGGCCTTTCCCCGCTCTGCCCCCGTGCTGCCTGCAGAGGGTCCCAAACTTGACGTGTGTGATTTTGCAGTGGATCAGCAGCTTGTGTCGTCCAGGCTAATGTGTGGACGGGGGCTCTGGAGAATGGGAAGCATAAGGTGGCACAGACAGGGTGGGGCTGCTGAGCTGTTGATGAATCTCCTTCAGGTCATCAGCCCAGGATGGGGAGATGGCAGGTCAGCAGTTCCTGCAACCTCCTTTGTGGCCTGCTTGAGGGCTGTTTTTAGAAACCTTGAGGGGCTGGTGACTTCCTGTGTTTGCTCCTTCCACCCTACTATCAGGTTGGGGTAAACCTAAGGCATCTCTGGGTGAGGGGGGAGCAAAGCATACGCTCATCCAAAATCATCTCAGGATTAGATCCACGGGTGTGACTGCACACCCTTTTATAGCTCTCCATCACCTGTCACCCGTGTCTGCCTGTCTCCTGTCACTCACCTTCCCTGATCCACTTTGGTTGGCATTTCTGAGCCCTATCCCAGGAAGGGGGATGGGTGGCTTGCTTGTTTGGTGCAAAGGGCCCTCAACTGAGAGTCAGAGGGCTTCCGGCTGGTTCTTCTCTGTGCTTTGTCATCAGCTTGCTGTGTGAGCTCTTCTGTGTCACTAGCCCTCTCTGATCAGTTTCCTCAGTTACAAAATGGGAATAACAATATCCATTTTGCTTGCCTTGCCCACAGGGTCTTGAGTCTCAGATGAAACTAGGGCCAGAGGAGTGGTAGGTATGAAAAGTGCCTGATGAATGGGGTTTTGGCCAGGAGGAGGGAGATGCTGGCTTTGCCCTCCTCAGCCTTGTTACAGAGGAGTTGAACAGGACCCAGAGAGGTTTGCCGGCTTGCCTGGAAAGGACAAGCCAGGAGCCGAATCCTCTGCATGGATCTGTCTCTCCCTAGTGACCCATACCCCTATGGGGAAGGACGGGGGTAATCTGCACACCTGGCATGTTTGAGGTGTCCTGGCTGAGTAATTTCCTGCCCTCGAGTTGTTGACCCACTAGTAGGAAGATGTCTGTTGGCATCAGTCAAAGTAGAAAGATGTCAGATACTCCCAGGATCTGGATTCTGGGGGCAGAGGAGGGGCCAGGTCATGAATCCAGGCCAAGCGTTCCAGAGAGGGAAGAGATACTAGCACAAGGCCATGGGTCGGGCCACAGCCACCCAGAGCAGGGCAGTGGTTGTGAATTGGGGGTAGGGAAGCTGCAGGTGGATGAAAGGTGCCCCTCTTGTCATTTAAGCCTCACTGCACGTTCCCCCTGCCCCAAGCGCTTCAGAACATGAGGCAGGGGGTGGAGTTTCAGAACATGGCTCCAGGGGGTTATCTGGTGTGTGTGTTTGGGTGGGAGGGGGCTCTTTCCTACTCCCCAGGGCCGGCTCTCAGGCAGCAGGACTGTGGAACCGGGACTGGGTCCTTGAGGTCCCCTGGGTCTGCACACACAGGGATTTCCAGTCTCACTCATCAGCTCAGCCCTCCAGGTGCCTGAGAACACTTGCTGACGTCCCATCCTGAGCTCAGGCCCCACCAGCCCTTGTCTGTTTGTTTTAGCCAAACCCCCGCAGCCCACCCGCGGGGGCAGCCAGTCCCTGCACTGCTCTGCCCTGGCCTCAGCTCTCATGGGAGGGGCGCCCAGCTGCCCCGGGGGAGGGGGGAGTGTTACCGTCCCAGCCTGAGAACAATGGGGGCAGGGTCACCTGCCTTGTTTTCATTGTCCCTCCTGAGTGCAAGCAGGGCTCCCGGGCCTGAGAAAGTCGGAAACCCAGAGGTTTCTGCTGAAAACGCGCTCACCTCTGGCACGGGCTTTCCCCGTGAGCGTGAGACCTTGCAGCACCTCTGAGCTCTGCAAAGGCTGCTGAGAGATGGCCCAGGAGGGGAAGCCCAAGGGTGGATGGGAGGACAGTCATCCATCCATGGCTGCTGTGCTGACCCCTGGGGTGGGGCTGGACTAGGCCTTCCCCCTAACAAGGAGTGAAGGTAGTTCGGGTCTGGGGCAGTGGTTTTGAAATCGGCTGTACGTAATGTTAGAGTCACCTGGGGCAGCTTTTAAGCATCCTAGTTCCCAGTCCACACCCCAGGCCATTTCTGTCTGAATCGCTGCGGGTAGGACCCAGGCATGAGTATTTCCCCAGGCTCCCCCTGGGTGATCTCCACGTGCAACCAAGTTAAGAAGCAGTACTGTAGGGACCCCTCGAGCGTGCGTTGAGGGTGAGGGTGGGATACACTTTCCACCTTGCCTGATGAGGGTGTGTGGGTTTCTGGGGTTGGGGGGATTGTATTTTGTACACCAGGCACGTCCTCTGGCTGGCTGCTTCCTCCCTGGGCTGAGGGAGGGCAGCCTGGCCAGCACCAGGCAGGTTACTTTAGGGACCAAGGCGAAGTGAGGCGCCTTCCTCATCCTGCAGTGGGATCTGGGAGGAATGAGGAATAGGGCTCGCTTCTGACTCGGGCAGCCCGGCTTGCCGGGGGCTCAGGAAGAGCTGGAGCTGGTGACCAGTGAGCTGAGTCCTGAGAATGAAAATGTATTTTCTCGAATGTGCTGTGGATTTTCCTGGAGCTTGGGAGGTGCTGAACTGGGCCCTGAAGTCGTGGTTCTAGGCAGAGGAAAATGTGAATTGTCCCCAGACAGGGGGACCCCTGTAGTCATAGGCCAACCTCCTCATTTTACAGAGAAGTCACGTTGGCGGAAGTCAAGGGTTCCTGGAGGGTCTCGGTAAGCAACGTGAGCCGCACCGGGGTCTTCCTGGCTGTACATTGACTTCCTAGTGTACCAACCGAGGCTCCAACAAGTTTTCTTTCCTTCGTTCAGCTAAAAACATTATAAATATCCGGGTAGGCATTGGAGCAAAATTGAAAATGCAGATAAGCAAACCAGAAGTCTGCCAAGTCCACATTACAAGAGCCCAGGTCTGGTCGTAACTGAGATGAGGTGCGGCCCTGCTGCACCTGACCCGCAGCCACCTGCTCCCCTCCTGGGAGAGACAGGGCCCGGGTGAGCCAGGCCTGCAGCTGGTGTAGGTGTCAGGGTGGCACCACTGGGCCCTCGCCAGTGCCCCACTCATAAACAGGGCCCGCCCTCCGAGCCACACCTGGTCACCTGGGCTGCAGGGAGAGGGCGGGAGGAATACCGAGGATGCCTTCTCCCTGCCCGCGCATCCTCCCTCCTGGATGGGGAGCTGGAAGGCTGAGCCCGGCACCCACACCCATCACCCCCTCTTAGGCAGCGGTGAGGGGATGAATCACCTGTGGAGCTTGTTAGCCACTCGGCGCCCAGGTCCACTGCACAGAGTAGCTGCGAGCGAGGCCCAGGCATGGTATTTATTTAAACTCCCAGGTGGTTCCATTGGGCAGCTGGGAATGAGAGCGGCTGCCTCAGGGACCGGGTGGTATCCAAGGTCTCTGAGCCTCAGTTTAGCATCTGGAAACAATTCCGATGCCCCTCCCCCGCCCCCGCTTTAGGAAGGTTTGAGAAGCTGAGTCAGCACGAGAGAGGGAGAGTGAGAGGAGTGAAGGTAATTGAGGGCTTTGATAATAGTCTTCAGTCCTCTAATTCGTCTTGGGAATAAGAGAGGTAACAGGTGCTCACCTTCTTGCCAAGGTACTTTGGGTCTGCCAACAGTCCCCGAAAGACGGTCAGAGGGAGGGCTGGCCAAATAGCTGGACGAGTGAGCTCTACCCCCAGCCCCCTGCCTGCCCATTCCCCCTCCTTACACTGCGGCGGGAGCCCCAGGACATGGGATCTGGGGCCCTCCCCTGCCCCCTTTATCTGTTCATCAGTTCGTGGTGTTAAAGGTCAAAAACATTGTTCTGAACGAGCCCAAACTCTTAATATATTTGCCTGAAAAGTGCCTGCGTTAGGTTTACTAATCTCCACTTCCGTCTGTTCTGTTCAGAAGCGCCCCCAACTCCCTCGGCCCCCTACCCTGAGGAGGCTCTTTGTTAGATAACAGATGGACGTGCAGACAGGTGTGGACACACAGGAAGGAAGAGCCCAGCCCAGAGCAGGGGGCGGATGGGCATTCGGCTGCCTTGTGAAGCTGGGGGCAGCTTGGCGGGGGCTTCAGGACTGGGGTTCAGAGAAGCCACCACGCCTGGCCTCGGCCTCACCTGGGGAACGCAGCGTGAGGACCAGCGTGTGGCCTTGCTCCCTCCGCAGCCGGCCTGCCTTGCTTGGCTGTGCGGGAAACCGGCCAGGGTGGCGGGGAGCCTCTGGCGGGCAGAGGTCCGGAGAGATGGGCCTTCTGACGGATGGGGTGGCACATCCTGGGTGTGCCTCTGCCAACTCAGGGGGAGCCTTAACACACACCCCGACCCCCAGGTCCCCCGACTCGCTGTCCGGGGGCCCAGGAGCACCTACCTGCTAGTTTCGGTGTCCCTGTTCTCACCCAGGCTTGTCCTGCAGGTGCAGAGAAGTAAACCCCTCGACCTTTGATTTACCTTTGGGGACAAGCGGTCTTCCCCCCGGGGTGTCGGGTCACCACTGGGTCTGGTTTCCTCATGACACTGACTGCAGGTACGTTCATTCAGCACTTCCAGTGTCCTAGGTGCTTTTCATGTTTGGGGTAGGTGCTCTTTTTGGCAGATGGAGGAACTAAGGCTGATAGGCTGTTATTTACCCAGAGACTTGGTGCCAGCAATTGAGAGAGGACCGCCCCCCGCCCAAGTCACACCCAGGTCAGCCCCACATTTCCATGATCTTCTCCCAGGAGAGGGCCAGGTCTGGTTCGAGAGAGAGGCCTGTCGCCCCCCTTTATATTCCTTTCCCTGTTCTCCACACGTCCACAGCCCCCTAGGAGAGTTTCTGGAGGGGGCAAGCCTCCCCTTCCTGCAGGAAGGACAGTCCCTCCAGTCACCCCAGGGACTCTCCCAGCCCCACTGCCACCCGCTCTGCCTTCTTGGACGAGGGGGCTTTTGTTTGCCTCCCTCACCTCACCCCTTCCCAGCCCCCGACCCCCAGGACCTTCAGCCCCCCTGCCCTCTGTTCTTGCAGCCTGCTGACCCCACCCTTCCCTCCCCCCCGACACGTTGGATGCCCTGCATTCACCCCCTGACCCCACCAGCCACACTCTTACCGGGGTCTGACTGTGCTTCCCGCCCTCTTGCTGGATAAAGCCCTGCCCCTTGTTGCTGATGAATTTATTAAATCCACCTGCAGAATAATGCTAGGAAGGTGTTGAAGGAAGGACATGAGAGGGTGAGTCAGTCGAGGTCAGAGAAGATATCCTCATTCATTCAAGTTCGTTTACTCACTTCTTTAACAAATGTTTGTTGAGCACCTACTATGTGCCAGGCAGTGTCCTCGGCTCTGGGGGTACCGCAGATGAAAGTCCTGCCCTCATGGAGCTTACCTTCTGGGGGGTGATCTTTGCATTCCCATGGACGTTTCCCTTGCGTTTGCCTGGTTGTGTTCTAGAGACTAGAACCCGGCTAGTCTAGAGACCTAGAGACCTAGACCTAGTCTCTAGTTCTAGAGACCCGGCTTCACTTCTGTAGCTGAGAAGCCCACCCTGCACCCCCTGTCCCCTCTCCCCAGCTGTGGACAGCACAGGGGTTACGAGCCAGACTGCCTGGGTTCACACTCCGGCTCCACCGCTGCCTAGCAAGTTACTTACTTAGCCTCTGTGCCTCATTTTCCTCAGCTGTAAATGGAGGTGAGAGTACCTACATTACAAGGTTGTAAAAACTCAACAAGCCGAGTGATTTAAAGTGCTGTGATTGTGCCTGTCATAAAATAGGTGCTCAGATATCAGCTACTATTCAAATAGGAGCTATCATCTATGAAAGGAGGAGGAATCCACCATGCCCTGCCCACCTCCCAAGGTGGCTGGGAGGGCCAGGTGAGAGGGACATTAAAGGCTCTTCCTACTCCGCCAAGCACCGTGCACACATGACATTGGTCTCATTCCCCTTCCAGGCCGGAGGGACCAAGTGAACGGAGGCGGAATGAATTAGGGATGGATGCAGCCAAGGATGGTGAGGGGCGTCCGCTTGTGTACCTTGACGCAGCGCGGATCCGGTGGAGGCTGGCATCCAGGGCATCCTGGAGGCCGATCCTACATGGCAGGAAGGGGCCCCTGTGACCTGAGCGTGAGGTCTGCCGCGGGAGCTGGAGGCAGGCAGGGCGGTGGCCCTGTGGGTGCCCCTAGCTGCTGTCCGCAGGCAGGCTGCCACCTGGACTTGTTTTCCCCACTGGCCTGATGAAGGCAAAGGCCCGACCTCAGCCCCGCTGCCCGTGTCTGCAGGTGGGCACCAGGTACGGGATGTGCCCTCCCTGCAACTCTGCAGAATGAATCTCCAGGATGGGGAGGCCTGGCACTGCCTCTGCACAGGAAACCCCGGACCCCTGGGGGATGAGGCGCCGTGGGGAATGCAGATTGCATGGACAGCGAGATTCTGGGAGGGTGGTGTCTGGGGCAGCATGTTGCCTGAGCCACAGGCAGGGGCGGGAATGTCTCCTCCCGGAGGGCTCAGGTCTGAGTGGATGGGCTGGTTTTAGGGCACTGTTTTTCCAGGTGGTGCGAAGGGGTGGAGGTATGCACTGGCCTCCTTCCTGTGGCCTGTGTGGGACAGGGGTGGGGTACCAGCAGCCAGGGCCCAGATGAGGCAGGCTCTACTCCTGGCTTCCTTGCTTTTAGCATCCCGACCTTAGGCTACTTTCTTAACTTCTCAGACTTAAGTCCTCGTTTGCAAAATGGAAAAGATGATGGTGTCTTCCCAGCAGGATTCTTTCCTCCTTAAAGATGAGCTGAAGGCACCTAAAGTGCTCAGCGCATTTGGTGCATAGTCACCTCTCAGTAAATCACAGCCGCTTTATTATGAGGGTGACAGGCGGGGAGGAGAGCTCTATTCCATCCTCAAACCAGAGCCGGGCCTGGGCTGTGTGCGGCATCCCCCTCTCCCATCACTCTTTAGGGATATGTGGAAAATGAAGATATTGTCTTGTGTGAATTTGGAGGCCAAGTTAAAGAATCCTGTGACTGAACAGGGGCCGTCTCCTGAGAAAGCTGTTTCCCTAACCCCGGGGGACGGGATGCTGTGTCCAGTGGCTCCCCCTCACCCAGGGATGGCCTCAGTCCTGGGTCAAGCCCCTCTCTTCTGGGGGACCTCTCCACCGGCCAGTGGGACCCTGACCGTAACCAGTGAGGTGTTCCGACTGAAGCCACAGCAACACGGGGTGGGAGCAGGGAGCAGGCAGCCCAAGTTCACATGCGGACCTCTGCTCCCCAAGCCTAGCTTTCCTCCTCTGTCAAGTGATGCCTGGCAGAATCGCAGGAAGAGCCCGTTAGGGAACATATAGAAAAGCCCCAACAAGAGGAGTCTGCACAGCAGCACTAAAATCCTGCCTGTCTCCCCAGCATTGGGATGGAGCCAGGCTGATTCCCAGGCCAGCTGCTTGGGACCCGTGGGCAGAGAGAAGGCAACAACAGGGGTGCTGGGGGCGTCCAGGGACAGGGAGAGCAGCGAAGGGAGAGAGGTGGGGAGCCCGGCTGACTTGCAAGAGACAGTCTAGAACCTGGCCCAGTTCTGCCAGTTAACCTCTCAGCCACAGTCTCCTGACCTGACCAGTGGACATAACTACCGCCACTGGCCTGTTGTCAGGGTGAGTGGTGCTTCTGGCCCTGGGGGACTTAGGGCCCTTCAGAATGTCCCCTTTGTCTGCCCCCCCTCTGGGTGACCATGGAGAGATAATGGAGGTCAGGGGGACAGCACGTGGGGCTGTGGCTCCCTGATAACCCAGGGCAGAGGCTGGGTCTGAGGGCTGTGCCCCAAAGGACACATCCTTGGTGGGGTGAAGAGCAGGAAGCCAGCTTTTCTACTGCAAAGCTCCCAACCATAATGCCCTCTTCAGTTACCCTGTTTTGCCAGCTCTTACGTTTGTTGTCTCCTTAGCCTTTACTAAGCGATTCCCAAGTCGCAGATCACCTTTGGCAATCCATCCAGTGTTATCTCAGTGGGGGCAGCGTGGACGTGGCGTGTGGGGCTGTCCTGTGGGTGGCAGGGCATCTCACCTCTCTGGTCCCTGCTCGCCTCATGTCAGGAGCACCCCCAGCATCCACTAGAGTAGATGTGTGGGGAAGACAGGGATTTCGTCCCTTCACTGCTCTCCCCCTGGTGCCCGGACCAGTGCCCGGCACATACAAGGCACATACTCAAGCAGCATTTCCAAACACTTCCAGAGGGTGCTACCACCCCAGTTGAGAACCCCTGTTCCAGTCACACCTTCACCATCGCTGATGTGTGCTGGTCTCCCTGGGTCTAAACACTTTCCATGATCGCAAATGGAGGACTGCCAAGGGCAATCCATTCTGAGGTAGCTCGTTATCCAAAACAGCCACCCCCGTTCCCTCTGGCACCTTGGCCCACTGGTTAACATATCATGAAGTCCGACACCCAAGAATGGAGCAGAGTGCCCCCCATGTGGCCTCACCTACAGAGGACAGTGGGCTCGTTGCCTCCCAGCCCTGAAGAGATAAGGTATTGACACTGCCCGAGATTGTATTTGCTTTTTTTTGGCAGCCATACCAGTGTTTGTTGGTTTGTGGTCAGCTGAAACCCAAGGACTTTCCCTTTCAACCCTGTATGGGTCAGTGCCTTCTAACCCAAAGTGTAAGACATGAAAAATTTAAAAGACAGCCATATCTTGTTAGTTCGGGCCCATTTTTCCAGTCCAGATGATTTTGAGTCCCAAACTGCCATTGCAGTGTGTTAGCTATCTTCCCATCCCAGCCTTGTCCCAGTTTTGCATCCTTTGCAGATTAAACTGGTCAGCCATCTTCGTCCTTACTGTGTTGTAGATTAAGGGACTGAAGAGGCCTGGCCTTTGGCTTAATGGAGACCTCAGGCCAGGCAGATAATTATCAGTACTTCTTGGGGTTGTTTATCTGCCTTTACGTGGACCCGGATTAACCCCGGTTCCTCCCTACATTTCTCTGTCTTGTCCACGTGAATATCTTTAAGCCCATCTGTTCAGTTGCCTTGCTGCTATCCAGACTGACTGCATTCCACTGAACTTCAAGGCTTTGCAGACTCTTTGGAGTGGGAGATGCACTTAGCTGAGCATGACTTGCTCTGGTGAACCTGTGCTAGTAGCTTCCAGTGCCCACCACTTCCTCTTTGAATATGCCAAACGTGCTGCTGTCTCCAAAGAAGAGTCAGCAAGAGTTCAGGTTTGAGTTTCTAGAATCTACCCTTTTTGTTCGTATGAGAAGGCGGGGGTAGGGTGGCGGGGGGCAGCTTGTCTTCTGACATCTTTCCTGTTCCTCCGGGATTCCATGGGGATGACCAGGGGTGGTGCCCCAGGCCCATGATTTCCTGGTCAGTTGTCATCCGTCTTGGGCTGTGCTTCCTGACAATGCTGCACTAACCCCCCCATGCCCCCCGCCCGCCCGAAGATGGATATCTGAGATAACAAAGGCTGTGGCCAAAGGGAGCCCGTAGTTCTGCTTTCCCTGCCATCTGTTTAACATTAACATCCAGGGCCCTGGGACTTTTCATTCTCCTGTTTCGAACGTGGATTTCATGGTTTAGAAAACCTTTTGGGTGCACCTCCAACAGGATAGACCCGTTGGCCTCTTCGTATCTGAACGTCCTGGTGCTTTTGCGTGGAAGTGGCCTGGCCGGCTTGGCGGCCGCTCTCTGAGGGCAGGTGAAGGCAGCCGTCCCCACTTCCCGCTTTGCAGAGAGATGCTCAGGAAATAGCAGGGGGAGGCAGGGCGGTGAGCCCTGTGGTTTGACGGCCTGTCAAATGAGCACGTCATCATGGAAAATTCCTTACAAAGTCTGCAGATCCGTTTACACAGGCCTGCCGCTGCAAACTGCACATTCCTTCAGGACAACCCACCCTTCCCTCTTTTCTCACCAAACTTCAGTCGTGCCGCAGGGAGAACTCCGGTTTTTCCATCCCCCTCCTGCTTCCATCCTTCACTCCTCTGTCTTTTCTCGGTCCTAGGCTTGATTTTTAGAGGCAATTTGGCTGAGTTTCTGGTTTCTTAGCTGGTCCATCCTGGGGCTCTCCTAGGGGGCAGGGGCAGGACCCCAAATTGAGAGTGGATCCTGGCCCCTCCTCGGGAGCCACCTTCTGAGGTCCGGGTCCTGCCAGTGGTGGGTGTGGGTGAAGGGAGGTAGCTCAGGAGGATGGGGTACAGGCAGGGCCTGGGCGGTGAGCAGGTTTGGCAGCTGCCTGTGTTCCTGGAACAGTTAAGGAAGGCCTCTCTGGGTGCCTCCCAGTGTACTTCCCCAGGTGACCTCTCACCTGCTGCTACCCATAGTTGCCGGGAGCTCCGTGGGGACTCGTAGCATGAATTTGTCACCCTGAAAAGTACACACCACCTTCTGATGACCTGTCCTGGCCCAAACCTTGAAGTTGCTCAGCCCAGGGCAGAGAGAAAGGGATCCAGGGAAGGGAGGGAAGGGGGAGCTTGTAGCGGGGAGAGGACAGTCCCAGGCATGGGAGAAAGGAGGCCAGCTGATATGTCCGCCCTCGGAGGACAGACCCAAGAGCTTACCGAGCTGACCTTAGCAGGTGTCCTGACAGTGGGGGTGAAAGGCATGTCGGGTGTGGGGGGCGGTCCCTCCCAGGCCAACCCTGTAGTAGAATGCTTTTCCGGAGGTCCTCCTGTTTGTCTGCATCACATCTGCCTTCTTTCAGAGGCAGAAGAGTCTGCTGCGGTTCTCAAACTGTGGTCCCGGGACCACAACATCAGCATCACCTGGAACCTTGTTAGAAATGCACATTCTCTGACTCCCTCCCAGACCTACTGAATCAACCTCTGGAGGTGGGGCCCAGCAGGCTGTACTTAAGAAGTCCTCCAGGTGATTCTAGTAAGTTTGAGAAGCACTGGCTCAGTGAGAGAAGGCACTTTGGAGCCGGATTGCCAGGGTTCATATTCTTACCAGCTGTGTGACCTTGGGCAAATCACTTAACCTCTCTGATCTTCTATAAAATGTTTCACCACCTATAAATTGGAGACAGTAACTGTCACTTTGTTATTGTGATGATTAAATAAGAATGCTTATAAGGAAGTTTATAAAGTGCTGACCTCTTCTCTGACCTTCATTGTGTCTCTCTTTTTAGATAGTATCTGACGCTGCAGGACAGGGTGTGGCCATCACAGGGAACCAGACCTTCAACAACTGGAACTGGCCCAACGCAATGATTTTTGCAGCCACGGTCATTACCACCATCGGTAAGTCTTCTGGGACCTTCAGGATACCTACTTCCACGTCCGAGCTCCCCAGAATCTTGTAAGAGTCCAGCTCTGGTCACATGGCCTTGTCGAGGTTAAGATCAGGCCAGCTGCACTCTGTCCTTCTGACACGTCCCTGGAGATTTAGTAAGTCCTTGGGGACTGGCCATGCTTAGGAGACTGTTTTCTAGAAGTCCTGACCTGGGCTTTGGAGTAGAAACAACACAGCTTGACAGCCAGAGTTCGAGCAGGTTGCTCACTGCACAAATGGACCCCGTGCTTATTCGCCAGTCTGGGTGTCTGTTCTGGTCATCTATGACTGTATCACCGACCACCTCAGAAGTCAGTGGCTTAAAACACAATTTAGTATTATTGTTGGCCATTCTGTGAGTTGATGGGGTTTGGCTGGTTGGTTCTTGCTTGAGGTCTCTGATGCCGCGGTAGTTGGAGTGGCTGGGGCCGTGGTCATCCAAAAAAAAGCCCAGTTGGCTGGAAGTCCAAGATGGCTTCTTCTAGCGCATGTTTGGTAGTTGGTGCTGGCTGTTGCTGGGGAGCTTAGCTGGGCGTGATTGAGCATCTCACAGTATGGCAGCTGGGTTTCAAGAGGGAGACTCCCCAAAGCGAGCATTTCAGGAGATCAAGGGGAGAAGCAACAAGGCTTCTGATAAGGACTTAACTGACTCAGCGTCCCTTCTGCCACATTCCATGAACAGGTCACTAAAGCCCAGATTCAGAGGGAGGGGAATCAGAGGCCAGCTGGATGTGAGCATAAGAAGGGACGGAATTAAGAATCACCGTCTTTGGAGACCATCTACCACAGTGCTTCTGGGGTGTCTACCCAGAGAAACTACTAACTGGTACCTTGTAACTTGCTCAAGGGTGCCATACGGACTCGTGGAGGACTTGCTAATGGTGGAGGCTTAGCCCGCCTTCAGAGAGCTCCCAGTCTGACGGAGGAGACATACCGTTATAATTGCTATAAATGATCCTGATCGTAGCATGGTCAAGGGAAATTTCATTTCTGAAGCATTGATATTAATCAGTGTCACGTGGTCTTAGGGAATGGGCTTTCCTCGGGCTGGGTGTGTGGCGGGGGCGGCCGAGGCAGGTGCCACTCCGAGTCTGGGCCCATCACCCCCGCCGTGGCTCTGTTGGCCTCACTCTTCTTTTTCCTCAGGCTATGGCAACGTGGCCCCCAAGACCCCCGCCGGGCGCCTCTTCTGTGTCTTCTATGGTCTCTTTGGGGTGCCGCTCTGTCTGACATGGATCAGTGCCCTGGGCAAGTTCTTCGGGGGACGTGCCAAGAGGCTGGGCCAGTTCCTCACCAAGAGAGGCGTGAGCCTGGTATGTCCCCACCCCTAGGTCCTGGGCAGAGATGGGGGGACCCTGGCAGGTGATGAGGGGGTGGGAAGGATCTAAGAATTGGACAGAAGTGTCAGGACAGGTGGCAGGGGAGCAGTTTCAGAGCCCGCTGCCCTCCTGGGTGAGGCTGGGAGCATCACCACCAGCCCCCTCCCCTGGGCAGTGAGCCTCCCAGGCCTGGCGCCCAACCGGCCTCACCTCTGGCTGCCTCCTCGGCCCTCTGGGTGCTCTGCTGGGCTCCCCCCGGTCTCCACCACCGTCTGACTTGGTCTCCCCACCCTTTCCCCTCAGCGCAAGGCGCAGATCACGTGCACGGCCATCTTCATCCTGTGGGGCGTGCTGGTCCACCTGGTGATCCCACCCTTCGTGTTCATGGTGACAGAGGAGTGGAACTACATCGAGGGCCTCTACTACTCCTTCATCACCATCTCCACCATCGGTTTCGGCGACTTCGTGGCCGGTGAGTCCTGCCCCTTTCCTCTGCCTCCCCACCCTGTCTTTCTCTGCTTCTCCTCCAATTTCAATGCAGCTGGCCTTTACCGGGGGCCCTGGTAGGCGTCCAGTGTCCTGGGCCTCCACCCAGTGGGACCCTGCCAGTTGCAAGAGGAAACCAAGGCACAGAATAATTGCAGACGTTTTCTATTTCTCTTTCTTGGAACGTGGATTTTCCCTCCTTCTTCTCTGTTCGTGTTTGGCGTCTGGTCTCTTCCTCTCTTCTCCCCCATCTCCTGAGCTTAGGTGCTTAGGTGCACTGGGGGCTGGAGGTAGAGCCTTCTGCCTACAGGGTCCACGTCACAGCTGCCTCCTCCCATCATTCCCAGGCGCTGAGGGGGCTGTGCAGGACGCTTGGCTCAGAGACCAGAAACTTTGCTCTTGCCACTGGCAGCTTAAAGACCAGAGAGGCCTTCCCCCAAGCTGCCCTGCTCCCTCGGGGCCCGGACCCTCCCTCCCTCCCACTCCTCCCCTACTTAATCCACACGGGCGATAAGATTCTTTGGCCCCTTTGTCTGTCAGCTCCAGCCACTCATGTCCTTGTGCCTGTGGCCTGCACAGCATCTTGGTTCTTAATCTTCCTGACACCCCATTTGGCTGCACTGGCCCAGTGGCTGCTCCCTCAGTGCCTGCTGCCCTGCCCAGCTGACCTTCACCTCTGCTCCAGGACCTCCGATCTCTCCCCTCCCCCTTCCTAGGGCCAGGGACAGGTCACTACCCTCCTGCCCCATTGTAAGGGGAGACTCGGAATGCTGGGAGGGGGCGGCTGAGTGGGTGGGAGAAGCAGGAAAGAGAGGCCTGAACACTCCACTGACCCTGGCAGATCTGAGCCTGCTGTCTTGAGAGATAAATTTAGACGGAGGCACAACCCTGCCATTGTCTAGCTGTTGGGGCCCAGAGCAGGCTAAGGAGGACCCTTCGTATCAGGGAAGCACAGAAGGGTGTTTAATCATACTTTCTCAGCTCCAGCAAGACACCAAACCACTGCCTCAGTTTCCCCATCTGTAAAATTGGTTTAAAAAAAAAAAGTAACGGTGCATATACCTCACAGGGTTTTGGACAATCAAATGAGTTGCTATTCATGAGTGCAGTGGATAGGGCCCGGTTATATTAGTGTGCCCCGGTTGTCATCATAGCCTTAGGACCGGAGTCCTGAGCAAGATTGACAGCACCTCCTGGCTGCAAGGGAGACAGCCCTGCCTTCAGACTCCCTCCAGTCTGATGAGGGGGTTATAGCCCTTGCTCTAAGGGAGCCCCACTCCGGAAGTGGCCCCCTTCCTCCAGTTCCTTTTCCAAGTTTCTCCCAGTCTCAGGGCAGGAAGGGGGACACAGGATACGTAATAATATGGATCAACATGCCTGGAAGTGTAATGTGAAATCTCCGTGATCCTGGAGGGTAGGGGAGTGACCAGAGCTGTGCAGGGTGACCTGGGAGGGCTCCCTGGAGCAGGTGTCTGGAGCCTGGCCACGGAAGTGGGGGTGTGGAGAGGGCAGAGCCCTCCAGGCCATAGGAGGAACCAGTAGGACGAGGGTAGATACAGGAAGTCAGGAGGCAGGCCAGACGTCACCAGAAGGAGAATCAAGGCCGTCCAGGATATTTCCTGCTAGGACCCGTGCTCTTGGACATCCCAGGCCCAACTGTCAGCCTCACTTATATTAACTTAGTGAGTCCATCCCCAGCAGGAGGATGCCAGCTGCCCTGTTACTTAATTTCTATCCAGGTTTTAACGGAACTGTAACACGTACACCCAAAAAGTACACAAAGCAGCCAAGTGTCAGTGTCGGTGAATCATTGAAAGGCCGACATTCATGGCTTAGCTCCTGACCTGAGTGCTGGCTCCATCACCAGCCTCCCCAGAGCCCCTCCCCCTTGAAGCTCCCCCACCCCAGGGAGACACTCTCCTGACCTTTGATAGTTGAGGAAGCTCAGGCAGGGGTCTGGGACAGGCACATGAGTGACCAGGCCAGGGTTCTCAGGACGATGGGGTGTCCGGCTTCTAGCACAGGCCTCCTTTCTTTCTTGGTGCATCCGCATCGGTGTTCTGTGTTCTTGCGCTGTGTCCACTTTCAGGTGACACGGCTTTTGGCCTTTGTGTGTTTCCGGGTCCCCGCTGGCCCTTCCCTGACCCTCTGGGCTTCCTGACCCGTCCTCAGGTGTGAACCCCAGCGCCAACTACCACGCCCTGTACCGCTACTTCGTGGAGCTCTGGATCTACCTGGGGCTGGCCTGGCTCTCCCTCTTTGTCAACTGGAAGGTGAGCATGTTTGTGGAGGTGCACAAGGCCATTAAGAAGCGGCGGCGGCGCCGGAAGGAGTCCTTCGAGAGCTCCCCACACTCCAGGAAGGCCCTGCAGGTGGCAGGGGGTGCGGCGTCCAAGGACGTCAACATCTTCAGTTTTCTGTCGAAAAAGGAGGAGACTTACAATGATCTCATCAAGCAGATCGGGAAGAAGGCGATGAAGACGGGCGGCGGTGGGGAGCGGGCCCCAGGGCCGGGCCTGGGGCCCCAGGGGGGTGGGCTGACAGCCCTGCCCACCTCCCTGACCCCCTTGGTGGTCTACTCCAAGAACCGGGTGCCCAGCCTGGAAGAGGTGTCCCAGACGCTGAGGAGCAAAGGCCATGTGTCTCGGCCACCCGGCGAGGAGGCCGGGGCGGGGCCCCCCGAGGAGGGCTCCCCGACCTCTGAGGTGCTCATTAACCAGCTGGACCGCATTAGCGAGGAGGGCGAGCCGTGGGACGCCCAGGACTACCACCCGCTCATCTTCCAGAACGTCAGCATCACCTTTGTGAACGAGGAGGCCGGCCTCTCGGACGAGGACACCTCCAAGTCCTCACTGGAGGACAACCTGGCTGGGGAGGAGAGGCCCCAGGAGGGGGCCCCGGCCGAGGTGCCCCTGAACCTGGGCGAGTTCCCCTCGTCGGATGAGTCCATCTTCACCAGCACTGAGTCAGAGCTCTCCGTGCCTTACGAACAGCTTATGAACGAGTACAGCAAGGCAAACTGCCCCAAAGGCACGTGAGGTGGGGCCGGCTCCCCACCCCACCTTCCATGGCTTCTCTTCTCCTCAACCTGGGGTGTCCTACTGTGGCTGGGACCCTGGCCCCTGGTGGGGTGTGGCCCTGGAACTGGGAGTAGGGGGCCAGGGGCCTTCCTCACCTTCATCCCCTGCAGCTAGATGCTACCGGTCAGACATGGGACACCCAGGACCGGGCCTCTGTTCACCAGCGGAACGGGCGCCCTGGCAGCGGGAGGCATCTGTCCTGAGCATGGTTGGGGGATCTGGTGGTTCACGGACGCGTGGGCTGGAAGGACTGATCCCGGGGAGGCCTGCACCTGCGTGGGTCGTTGCTCAGTCATTCGGTTAAGACTGTCTCACGGTTCTCTTAGGTTGGGGGCCTTGGCCGTTTGAGTTCACCAGTATTAACAAGTTCCTGTGCGCCCAGCACTGAGCCAGAGAGAGGGTGAGGGCGGTGTAAGACCCTGGTGGGGTTGGGGGCTGGGCACTTCAGCGCCTCAGCAGTAGTGGGGCCCCGCCTGGGGCACGTGTTTAACCGTCCCCCAGTCCCACCTCGTCCGCCTGGCTGTCGCCCATACTGCAGACCTCAGTAGGGAGGAGGCCATCTGGGGAAGGGGAGCTAACAGGCAGGTGCTGAAACACTCCCGTTACGGGGGACTCAGAGCAAGTCCCAAGTGTGGCCCAGCATCTCAGCCCTTGTGTGGACTTACTGGGATGGAGCGCAGCCCAGAGTCCGGTTGCCTGTCCCAGACACCCTTTGGCCAAGCAATGGCAGGCGTGGGCTTCTGCCTCCCAGGAAGTGGTGGCAGAAAGAGAGGCTGGGGCTCCTGGAGCTGGCAGCGGGGGAGCTGCAGGAGTGGGCTCAGCTCCGGCTGAACCTGCCTCCACCCTTCCGTCCCGTGACCTCACCGCTCCCCAGATCACTCTTGGCTCACAAGTGGGGAATGTCCAAATATGTGAATCAGCCTCCTCCCTCCAGCTGCTGTTTGGTGTGTGTGTGTCTCTGTCCGTCTGTCTGTGTAAGAAAGAAAGGATTTGCAATGGGAGGAGCAAAAGATAATGTGAAACTGCAGATGGACTGTTTCTGGTGAGGGGCTGGCAGAGTTCTTGGGTTCTTCGTGAGGTGCACCCTTGGGCCAGCCCACTCTGCCCTGCATGTTGTGTTTTGTTAGTTTTTAAATGAATTGCTGTTTTCTTTTTTATCTCGTTGGCTTCAGAGCCAGAGGGGAGAAAAGGTGCAAGAGTGGGGTCCCAAGGATCGGGATGTCCAATGTTCACCCTCCTATCCCCCAACCCAGTTGGGCCTTTCTCGGTGACCTCAGCCAAGGTCATGGTGTCAGAGTTGGGGAGGGGCATTGGTCGCAGGCGACTGGATGCTGGGCAGGAGGTGCCACCCAGACACCCTCTCTGCCTCTCAACCCCCTCCCCAATGCTGCAGGACCAAAGAGGGCCAGAACCTCACCCATCCCCACTTAGCCTATAACCCAGGGGTATGATGGCCCAGCATCAGGGTGGGAAGGAGCGGCCTTCTGTTTTTCTGTGAAATGTTTTAACGAGCTCGTCTTAGTTTTCCTGACCCCACTTGGCTGGGGTGTTGCTGGCTGTCCTGGAATCACACACACTGTATGTACATACTGGCAATGATGTCAAATGTAATTTATTTTAACATTTTTACAATAAAACATGAGATGGACAAGCCAGTCTGATGCGTGCTATTGCAGGGTGGGGGGAGAGGGGCTGGGGGCAAGATGGGGGGGCAGTCTGGGAGGACTGAGGACAGCCTGAGAGTCAAGGGGAGAACTGGGGTGGTCTGGAAGGGACAAGAAAATGAAAGAGGTGGGGAGGTGGAGAAGGGGCAGGCTACGTAAGATGTGGTCAGGGCGGGCTTCTTGGAGGAGGTGACAGTTAACAGGTTGGAATGAGGACAGGGGAGAGGAGTGGGGGGACCGTGGCTAGCAGCTCATGTTGCCAGTCTGCCAGACCCCGTTCTACACGCTTTATGCTCAATAGTATGTGAATGGACTCATTTGATCTTGCAATAGCCCTGTGAGGTGGGTATTACATCCCCATTTTATAGGCGAGGAAACGGGCACAGAAAGGTGACTTAGGGAAGATCTCCATAGATGGTGAGCCTGGGTTCAAACCCATGCAGCCCCCATGACCAGCTAACAATCACCTGCTCTGTTGTGGCACGTCTGGCGTCCCCTGAAAGGGCCTCTGTGTTCAGGAAGGTGGGCCAGGGAAGGACCCCGGAGATCAGGCCTTCTGAGCTCAAGGGCTGGGCACTGTGGGCTGGAAAGGACGTGAAAGAAGAGTGGACAGGCTCAGCTGGGCCCATATGCATCCATTTAACAGGAAGATTTGTCAGACTTTGTGGTCTCAACGGTTTAGAAATTGGCCTCTTCCACAGCAGTGTCAGGGTCCCCTTCCCACACCACACAGGACATTGGTTAAAATCTTCAGTCTGCTGGGAAAAGTTTACAGTTCTGTGATTTCAGGAATGAAGCACATTTTTCATGAGGGTGTGGCTGCATTTATAAAGGATCATATGTGTTTAAAATATCAACGGGTTCTGTAATGACTTGATACCATCCATCCCTTTGCCAAAACATCTTTCCACTTTCCTCTCTCTCTCTCTCTCTCTCTCTCTCTCTCTCTCTCACACACACACACACACACACACACACACACACACAGGTTCAAACTTATCTGGTTTTGCTTTAGCCCCTTCCAGCCTCAAGGTAACAGTTCTATTTACTACCGTGGCACTTGGCCTTCTCACAAAGCCCTCTTGACAAGCGGCTCGGAGCACCCCCCGGGGCACAGGGCTTTTGGCCCCCTTTGCTGTGAAGGAGATGAAAGCTCAGAGAGTACAACTTGACCAGGCACAGCTTCGCAGAGTTGCTCATAGATGATAGAAGCAGGGAAGGCTGGGGTTAAGGTGTAGTTTTGGTCTACTGCGGCTAAGGTAAGTGGTGAGCTTTCTGAGTGAAAGGTCTGGAAACAAGGTGGGACAGCAGCTGGAGCAGAGGGTGGAGCCCAGGAGGGATTCCTGAGGAATCAAGAGCAGAGAAGGGGTACCGTGTGTGGAGGGGCGTGAACCCTCCTGTCACTGTCACTGTGCCCATGAGCTGTTGGGGGATGGCAGGTGGAGGAAGTGATTTAGAAGTCAAGGGAGAGGACCCTGGCAGGGAAATCCCACTGTTGACACCACATTCATAACCTGGTCAGAACTACGGGGGTGTATTGTTGAACCCCCAGAGTTTCATGAGTTCTGAGGCAGACACGCCTACTCCCAGCAGCCCTCTAGGCCTGGGCCCTCCCCTGCCCCCTCCTGGAAGCCTTCCCGCCCTGGTGGTGAGTTGGCACCCTGCTCTCCACCATTGCCACCTGTACTCTCCATTCATTCCTTCAACTAATGTTCACCCAGCACCTACCATGGACCAGGCTCTGTCCCAGCCACCTGGAAAACTGCAGCGTGTAACATGAACAGAGATCCTATTCATGGAGCCTACAGTTTGGTTCCCTTTGCTCTCATTTCCAGCTGTTTTTCATGGTCTGTGCTTGGTATTTCTGTCCTGCCCATACCCCCAAGGCTCTTTTAATGTCTCTTCTATCTTATGTCTTTTAATCCTCACAACAGGTAGTGTTATCATTAACCCCATTTTACAAATGAGGAGACTGAGGCAAATACAGGATTTTTCACAAATTCAAACAACTATGAAATGGTAGCAAAACAGCTTCCCTCACTTGCATTTCCGTTCTTCCTTCTACCCTCCGGAAAGCTCCTGATGTGTTGGGGGAGACACCCTCAGAAAACCCACAGTCAAATGGAGGAGACAGTTCCTACGCCCAAAGAGCCTGCAACCTGAGAGGGAGAGGAGCACAGAAATAGGAAATAAGCACAAACTCTGGGTCCCAGCTGGGCCTCTGGCTCCTGTGTGATCCTACAGGAGTCACTTAGGAAAAGAAACCGGGGTGTTTCACCCCCTTGCTGGAAAGGTTATCAGCCACCATTGCGGGGAAGCTTTCTGGAGCCTGGGGCAAAGGCAGGGGGAGAAAGGAGACAGGGGGGGCTGTGCTGCTCTGGGTGGGTCTCCAGGAATGGCTGCCTCTGGGGGCCCCTGAGGCTTGGGCTCAGCCCTGCCAATCAGCTGTCCACCCCTGAAATAACAGGTCCCCAGTTTCCAAATTCATACACAGCTGGTCCAGGAACCAGATGCCAGTTTGGGAATTGCCAGGATGTGTTTGTGTAACACAGTGAGAGCGACTCCCCAGAATCTCTGCCCCTTCTCTCCATCCTGGCCACCATCCAGGCTACTACAGCCCCTCACCTGGACCCCCGCAGCAGCACCGGGCCTGATGCCTGGTTGAGCCCTTGTTGAATGAATGAATGAGCCCCTGAGCAGGTCTCCACCAGGCCATTACTGCAACCAGCAGGCTGGAGCCCATACTCAAATCTGACCCCCTTTATCTCCTGCTTTAAACTCCTCTGGGGCTCCCACTGCTCTCCTGGCGCTGTCTCCCTCTTCAACCTCATCTGCCCCCCACCCCTACTCCCCCACCTCTCTGGGCTCCAGACACAGTGAAGTTTCCCAAATGAGCCAGGCCGCCCATGCTGCTTCCTTCATCTGGGATGCCCTTCCTCTCTCCTAGCTGAGTTCTAAGACCTGTTGGGGTTAAAGGTGGACATCAGCTTCTCCGGGAAGAGTTCCACAGTTCCTGGCCCCCCCTCCCGGATTCTGGGTCAGATGTCCCTCACCAGGCCCAGAGCCCGTCCCTCAGCAAGCCGGCTGCTTCGATGCTGTTCAAGCTGTCTCTGGGTCTGGAGCCTCTCAGAGAGCAGGGAGTGGCTTGTTCACCTTGGATCCAGACCACAAGCTGGCCAGCGTGGAAAAGGGCTCAGCTTTTCAATGTTTACTGAATGGAGGGCAAGTGAACCAGAATCCTGGACCCTCCCATTGTAATTCAGTCCCTCTCCTCCCGGGAAGAGGCCAATTCAGGAGGTGAAGTTTATTCCACGAGGGCAAGTCCCTGCAGAACTGGGTGGATGATCTTGAGGGACTTTGTTACAGGCTGCGTTGGCCCGGTGAGTCACTTGATTGTGCCGAGTCACCTGAATCTGGTAGGCAGGGCAGGGACGCAGCACTCCTTACTTCTGCACACTCCAGGAAGCCCCTGTGTCTGCACCCCCTTTCCCGTTTCCCCCCACCTCTCTGTCCTCACCTTTCATCGCCTCCAAGGTGGCAGCGTTCCTTCTGGTCACCACTCCCTGATGACAGGGGCCTGGGTGTCCCACCCCTGCAGCCCCCAAGTCCCCGTGCTTCCCTCGGGAATACCTCTGCTCACAGTGACCACTCACCTCGGTTTCGGGGCCGCCCAGTTTACAAAGCCCTTTCACCTCCATTCCTGTGGGATTAGTCATCAGCCCGGGAGCCAGGTGCAATATTTTATAGCCTGATTTAAGGGTTTTTTTCCAAATGAAGAAACTGAGTGTTTTGGTTTGGTTGCCCAGGAGAGCAAGGCCTAAGACCAGAGCTGGGAGATGGCTGGAGGAAGTAGCCGAGAGGTAGAGGGAGATAAAGATGGGGAAAGAGCACAAGGCAATTAAGGGGGCATCGTTGAGCTGGTTCCACTGTGGGCAGTTGGGGCTCAATCCTGCTGGGACCCCTCTGAAGAGCCTGTCGAGTACACCTCAGAATTGTCCCTTTGAAGGACAGGAGGCCTGCGTTTATCCACCTGTTCCCACCCTCGTTGGTTAAGGATGGCCCCACGGACATTAATCCCCAACTCCCTCCTATACAGGCTGGATGTGGCAGACTGTACTGTCCAAAGACGCCACCGTCCCACACTCTCCTTGGCAAAGTGACCTTGCCACTCCCCGTACAAGAGGTGGAGTCCATTCCCTTGCACATGGGCTGGCCCTGGGCCTGTTTCGATCAATAGAATACCCTGGAAATGACCTTCTGTGTTAAGAGGCCCGGCAGCTTCCTCTTTTGTGCTCTCGGGGAAGCCAGCTGCAAGGTAAGAAATCCAAGTACCTGGAGACCCATGACCTGGAGGGGATCTGCCCAGCCGAGGAGCCATCTGGGACATTCCAGCACCAGCTGAGGCCACGTGGAGAGCCCAGCCATCCCCCGAATCTCAGAATCATGAGCAAATACATGATTGGTGTATTCTAAGCCTCTAAGTTTTGGAGTGGTTTGTTAGCAATGATAGCTGACGGGAACACTGGCTGGGCCTGCCCTGGGGCTAAGAGACCTTCTTCTGGGTTTTGGAGAAAGTTCTGGGGTGCAAACGCAGAGAGGCACCCCTGGGGAGGGGCTTGGGCAGCATGTACAGGACTGTCCACTATAGCCGCACTGGCACCCAAAGCGGGCCGAGGGATTGGGACATGGACACAAACAGGACCTACTGCCCTGAGACTCAGCCTCTTTGAAGGCGCAGAAACTCCTTACCAGGAGCTCCCTACCTTAAGCAAGATCAGAGGTTTTTACCTTAAGATATCAAAGTCTCTTCTACTTTGGGGTCTCTGGTCCTCTCTGCTATGTCTGAACAGTACTGGTAGGCCTGGGGTCTGCTACCATCTAGCCCTGTGCCTTAAATAAGCCACCTCGGCCATTTACAGTATGCTTACTGCCCATGACCTCAGATCTCATTTAATCCCCACCACACTGTGAAGTCAGTATTATTATCGCCCTTTGGAAGCTGAGGCACAGAGTGGGTATGTTAACTTGCCCAAAGTCACACAGCTAGAAGCAGAGCCTGGGTTCAAACCTGAGACCCCGGAGCCTGTGCTAGTAACTACCACACAAGCCTGCCAGAGCAGGGCTTTCCTGCTCCAGGGCCAGGGGGCCCAAAGAGGGTGCCCTGGCTGCAGCTCCCAGCTACCTGTCCTCTGCAGGACCAGTGAGGTGAACCAGTCAGCAGATCCCAGCCCTCTGGTGACTACCCAGCAGTAGCCAGGGGATTCCCGAGCTCTGTTCTCAAGAGATTCTGACTTTGCAGACCTGGGGTAAAATCCAGAAATATCCAGGTTCTGGAAATGCCTGGCTGGAGATCTCAGAGGGCAGTTCTGTTCCGTGTTTCTGGCATCTCCTGCCAATCCCTCCCTGCCTGTGTTTATATTCTGCATTGAAATCTGTTTACCTCCAGTTATGGAAAACTTCCTTATTCTTAGATTCCTTCACCTGTGGCTCTGGCCGGCTGAGCCGCTCTGTCTGGGGTGGTGACATCATACTGTATTCAATTCAAACAACATGTACTTTTTTTTTTTTTTTTTTTAATGCCGCACCACGGGGCTTGCAGGATCTTAGTTCCCCAACCAGGTATTGAAACCACGCCCCCTGCAATGGAAGCATGGAGGCTTAACCACTGGACCGCCAGGGAAGCCCCCGACATGTACTTGTTGAGTCTCTTGTAGGCCGCCTAGAACACCTGATGCTGGTGACTGAGGAGGAAGGGAAATGAGGAGCAGACAATTACCCACCAGGCAGTCAGGCATTCAGGCCCTCCCTCTATCTCTCTACCCGCTCACATTCCCACCCTCAACAGTTCACCCCAGGGGAAAGGTTCTGACCCAGGAGTCTGGAGCCCGTTCGTCCCGCTCATGAGAGCCAGTGGTTAAAGTTTCAGAAAGTTTACAAGCTGACTATATTAAAAATTAAATTATATAACCATACGCTTAAATTGTATGAAGAGCGAAGGTAAAACATACTCAAAACTCATCATTTCCTAATTACTTTACATGTCACTACTCTTCAAGTTTTTGAGGTAACTGACATCCATTGGAGGTGCCCAGTGGAAATATTACATAATGGTGCGCTACTGCGTTTCTCGTCCCAACTTCATTTTTGTGACATCACGTTGTAGCTTAAAATAGCCATAGTGGAAGTATTTACACCACAGAAATGAGCAAACACTATAAATCAGGGCTCTCCTCTCTGCAGAGAGCCAGATGTTAAACATTTACCAACACACCATCCCACTGATCTTCTGGATGCGCTGTGTGGACTGGGTGGGGGGACCGGGGGGGGAGGAAATGAGTTTTTGCCCATCTTGGAAAGGAGCCAGCAATGTCTGGGTTACAGGGGGAACATAATTCCTAAAGTGTCCCTTGCAATCCCGTGGGCCCCTCAGACCATTGCTGAGTAAGGGTGAAGATCCAAGGCCGTGGGAGCTGACTGTGAGGGTAGTGGGTGGGCAGGTGACACAGGTACCTGCTCCATGTATGTACACGGAAGGGTACACCCAAGGGTCACACTCCAAACCGGAGGCAGAAAGGGCAACACAGGCCTTGTGTAGAAGGCATATCTGCCTTCAGCTGGAGTTCTCCGACTGCCCAAAGCCTAGTCCAGGAGGTGCCTTACACTCTCCCAACCGTACTGTGGTTTCAGCAAAGTCCTCATCCCCTTGGTGTCCTTATAATTAAAGGGCAGACCCTCTTGGCATACACTAGGTCTGGTAACTGGACCAGGGCTATTGGGATCCAGACTAAGGCTGCAGGGATCGTATCGCCGAGCAAAAACACCATTGATACACAGGATGTGTGCCTGAGTCAAACCAACACAGGAAGGAGCCTAAGGCCTTCCAAAAACTCCCCGCCCCTAGTGCAGGGGAGGAGGTGACTCCACGCAGGATGTCCAGGGTCCCAGTCAAAAGTGGATGCTGAAGAGGCCCAGTGCCCCAGCCCCACCCCAGAATCCTCCCAGGAGCAGTCCTCAGTAAGCCAGCCGTGGTCTGGCCCCCTTGTGCACCGCGTGTAGGGCTGTCCCTCTAACGACCACCACTTTTTAGTAACCACTTGCTTTGGGACAGGCTCTGTGCTGGGACTTTAACAAGGGGACACAGGGAAAAGACTTCTCTTCCTTTGTTTGATTCCACACCCATCCTCGGTGTGTGTGTTGGTGACAGGAGGTGGGAGGAGAGTCAGTAGGGTTGGAGTGGGGGCTCCGTCATGACCCACCTGCAACTGCTGTGTGTTAATCCAGGTTCTCCAAGAAGCAGATGCCATGGCTGGATTAAGCTGGAAAGGACTATGTTAGGGGAAACACCTGTGAGAGGCTGGAAGCACCATCTGACCAAGATGCAAGTCCATCCTGAGTGACTGAGAGGGAAGGGAGGTTGGGTGAAGCAAGATAGACTGCCCTGCAGGCTGTGGGAGGTTAGGCTAGGCTCGGGTGAGTCCCAGGTCTCTGCGAAATGGATCCACCTTGGTACCCTGCTCTGCTCAGTCACTGGCTGGAGCAGCCCATGATCTGGGAACAAACTTGGTGATGGATTTCAGAGGCAGCAGCTGGGGTCATTGGCCAATTTCCTCCTTGTAGTTGGAGGTCCTCGGGGTGCACTTTCATGGCTGCCACCACAATTATGGGGGAGCAGAAAGTATGCTCACATAGAAGTCAGACAGTAGAGAGAGAAGAATGGAGCAGATGCACAGAGAAAGCAAGAGGGGCATGTATGTGGGGTGTGTGTGGTGGGGACAAGCATAACATAAAGTCAGACAGAGAAAGAGGGACTCGGGGACACAGAAAGACACAGACAGAAAGAGAGAAGAACGCACACTGCAGAGAAGACAGCTTTCTAAGCCCCCAGCTCCAGACTCTCTATAAGGAAATACTGGTCCTACCTCTGGATCCCCTTGACATCACCTGCTGAATCCTGACCACAAACTTTTCTTTCCATGAGCTAGCTAAAGTGGGCTCTGGTTCTTACCATGTAACCCCAGAAACCCTGACCTGCCATCCCAGGAGAAGCAGCCCAAGATGGTAGTTAATGAGAAGGCATTTCTTTATGCCCCTCCACCACTGGCTGGCCTGGTTCTACACTAACCTTCTAGAAAGATGCTCTTAGCAGTCCCTGCCTCTCCCAGGTTTTCTGGTCTGCTCTTCTCCACCTGGCAGGTAACTTCACATATGGGGCTGCTGGCTTGTTTTCTAGATGTTTCACAGGTGTCTGTCCCATCTTCCCAACGAGAGGGCAGGATAGGGACTGCTCTTGGGGCTGCCTCAAATTCCAAGCCCAGCCCTCTCCTAGCTGCCTGACCTCGGGCAAGTCACTTAACCTGTCTGGGCTTCTGTTATTTCTCAGGAAAACTGGGAACTATAACCTGCCTCAAAGGTTAGCATGTGAGGCCCGGGGCCTTCCTCCATGTTACTGTCTGTAGGGGTGGCAGGTACATTATTGTCCTTCTGTTCACCCTAGGAAATGGCTTGACAGTAACGCGCTGAAGTTCCAGGGAGAACTTTGGACAGCTGTCATTTTCCAGGTCAGAACCTGACAATCTAGTGCCCCCTCTCTACAGCTCCCTCTGGGTGATGTTAGGCAGTGATAACCTGAGATTTACCTAAGATTAAGCCTCATGTGAATAATTGTTTACACTTCAATCCTTTGTCTCCCTTAATCCTCTCATCAGCCTAGTGAAGGAGAACTCTAAGTTCCTGTTTTGCATGGAAAACCTTGTGGTTCATTGACTTGCCCAAGGTCCTAGAGCTGGGCTGGTCTTCAGATTCCCCAAGATCTCATCCCCACCGCAGGCAGCCCTCCAGCCTCTGGGCCCCAACAGCATCGGTAGGTACCAAGTGAGTCAGAGGATCCAGCTTGGTCTGTCTCCAAAGGACCACTCCTGAGATTCCTCCTTAACTGGCAGTGACCCTCCCTCCAGTGTCTTTCTGTCCCTTGTTCTGAGCAAACTCTTTGAGTCCCACTGGAGCCCCGCCAGTACCCCCAAACCTACCTCTCAACTCAGAACAGAATGTTACAGCTGAAGGGAATTCATTCCTTCAGGGAGAACCTATTGAGCACTTGTTGTAAGCCAAGTACCATTTTAGCCATCGACTATTAGTGATGATCTAATGATTAGACTCTAATCCAATGGCTCTCAACCCTGGTTGTGTATTAGAATCACTGGGGCCCTTTCAAAAGTATGTTACCCAGATCTTACTCCAACCAATGAAATCAGAATATTTGTGGAGGGAGGGAGGTGAGGCCAGCTATCAGAATTTTATTTAAAAACTCTCTAGATGATTATGTTTTCCCAGGGTTGAGAACCTCTGATATAGTTGAACCATAGCCCCCCTCATGTTAGGAGCTCAGGAGGGAACTGAGACCCATAGATGGGCAGTGCTTTTGCCCAAAGTCACAAATCTGAGCCTGGTTCCTCTGTCTTCAACCCCCCAGTGCTCTTTCTGAAGGTAATTGGTAAGAATTTGCTGAAGGCATCCTTGGATGAATGCAGGGTAGAGGGGAGAGAAAGGTGGTGAGTGTGGTGGATACATTTGAGATGGCTTCCCTACCCACTGTTCTTCCTGAAGATGGACAGACCAGGTAGCCATCTTTGAACCATGTGACTCACCTTGGTAAAGCTGATTGGGCTAGGAGAGGAAACCTGAACCAAGATGAACCAATGCGGACTTCCCCAGTGGCGCAGTGGTTAAGAATCTGCCTGCCAATGCAAGGGACATGGGTTCGATCCCTGGTCTGGGAAGATCCCACATGCTGCAGAGCTACTAAGCCCGTGCGCTACAACTACTGAGCCCGTGATCTAGAGCCCACAAGCCACAACTACTGAGCCTGTGTGCCACAACTACGGAAGCCTGCATGCCTAGAGCCCGTGCTTTGCAACAAGAGAAGCCACCTCAATGAGAAGTCCATGCACCGCAACAAAGAGTAGCCCCCACTGGCCACCCCTAGAGAAAGCCCGTGTGTAGCAATGAAGAGCCAACGCAGCCAAAAAAATAAAAATTAAATAAAATCCTTAAAAAAAAAAAAAAAAAAAGATGAATCAATGAGATGACCTGGCTAGGTATTTGAAATTAGTATATCAAAGGACTAAGACAGTGAGCTGTGGGGAGCTGAATCTGGAAGTCATGGAGGCTTGGGAGTGGTGGCAGGCATTGGGGTCATGTGTGAACCAGACAGTAGGCAGAGGAAGGAAGTATGCAGAGAGAAGTAGGAGGATAGAGCAGACATCTGGAGAGAGAGGCAGAGATGGGGACTGGGCAGGTTCTGTTTCCGCTGAGAGCTGTATCCTTTCATTGAACCTCACCTTTTAGAACTAGTGGGTTCTTTGACACTCAAAGGGCCTTGACCAATGCAAGCATGAAGAATGGCTCATGCAAAAGCCTGTAGGCACCAAAGACCTTTATGTGCCCCTTACTTTGCCCCCAACCCTTAACAGTGTCCCTCTGAAGCATTGAGCTCCCTGTCATTCAAAGTGCTCAAGCCAAGGGTCGGTGTCCACCTCTTGGAGATGTTGGCAAGTTGATCTCATATGTCCTACTCAACCACATGATTCTGAATTTCCGAAATGGGTGGGCAGAGAGGTATTTTAAGATTGTTATTTCTCTTTCTTGGCACCCAGTGCCCCTTGCCTGACACCTGGTCCCTGGCAAGGAAGCCTGTACCCCTGGGGATGGGAGTGGGGCCCACAGTAAACAAAGAGCACAAGAAAGTTCCTTTGGTACCCACCCCCCACATCAGCGCACACATCCCCATGGCGGGAGAGTGGCAGGGGTGTGGAAACAATGGGAGCCTATGAGTCATGGGGGTAGGCAGGATAACATTTCTCCAAAAAGGCTCCCTCTAGCCATGTCCGGAGTTGCTGACGTAGGCAGCTGCCAGGCAGTGACACCTGAAATGACCTTCAGTTCTGGGCAGTCACTAGGCCTGCCCTGGATGACTTGGATTTTCTTTTTATCTTTTAATTCAATTTTTATTTTTAGCAAAGTGATATATGTATATAAATACTTTTAATAAAAGTCAAATAATACTACACAGACTAACGGAAAACAGCAATTGCCTGCCTCACCCTTCCCCATTCCCAGTCCCCAGAGGCAACTTCTTTTAGACTTTCTACCTACTTCTTCCTATTTTTCTTCTACTTCTTTAAATAACATATAGCTGTTTTTAAAATCCCATCATTATTTTTGTTATCCTACTTTAGTTAGTATAGATTATCTTCCTACTACAAAAGATGACGATTAGCTCCATTCCATCTCCAACACATATACTTCTTTCCCTATCACCCAAAATAGTTAGATCTCAACTCGATGTTAACACTGTCATAACTATGTAAATATTCATAATGTACTTGGGTACACTTTTCTTCTTGTATGACATTTTGTTTTTCAAGTTTTTTGTTTGCTTAACTTTGTATGTCTGTGTCACTAATTAACTCCCAAACTCCCTGCTATAATTGTAAAACTTCTCTCAGAAGAATAATCTCTTGGTCCCATTTTGTTTTTTCTTGGTGAACTGCTTTCAGAGCCAAACATTTTCTGCTCCTGGCTGGATGTCCTCTCTAGGACAGCTCACATCCTGAAGTTTCCCTTCACCGTTGATTAGGAATTCCCTTTGCCTTCTTCCTACATCAGACCCCCTGTTTTCTGCATCCAATGCCTTCTGTCTTTGTTTACTTTCTTGGTTGATAGAGCACATCCTTCAGTAGCTTTCTGAGAAATGGTGCAAGGGAGGTTAAAAAATTTGAGACCCTGTACATCTAAAAATATCTTTATTCTACCTTCATATTGATTGATAGTTTGGCTGGGTATCTAATTCTAGGTTGAAATTTTTTTCCTTTGGAATTTTGAGTTTTTCTCCTTTGTCTTCTAGCTTCCTGGGTGGTTGTGGGGAAGTTTAGTGATATTCTAATTCCTGGGTCTTTAAATGTGACCGATATATATTTTTTCTCTCTGGAAACTTTTTAGAATCTCTTTATTCCCCAGTGCATCAGTTGGTGTATCTTTTCATTCACAGTGCTGAGTCCTCAGGCTCCCCTTTAATCTAGAAGCTCATACCCTTTGGTTCCTTTCTGTGCTTATTATGTTCTATCTTTTTGAATGAGGCCTCTTGGATTGGTTCTCTGATTTTCTAATCTTTACTTTTATCATCTTATCCTACTTTCAAAAGGATTTTTAAACTTTAACTCCAATTCTCCTATTGATTAAAAAGAAAGTCTCTATTTTTATTTCATTTCTTTTTCTTTCTAAGTTTTTATTAAGAGAATTGCAAATATACAGTACAGTTGAAAAAATAGTATACTTAACATTCTTTTCCCTACCTAGGTCACTGCTGTACAATAGAAATATAACGTGAGCCACATTTGTAATTGTAAACTTTATAGTAGCCACATTAAAACAGTTAAAATATAGGTAAAATTAACTTTAATATTTTACTTATTTCAAAATATCAATTCTACCTGCCATCAATATAAAAATTATTAATGAGATTCTTTTCATTTTTTCTGTTGTATTAAGTCTTTGAAATTCAGTGTGTATTTTATACTCACAGTGTATCTCAATCCAGATGATGTCAAGTGCTTAGAAGCTACATGTGAAAAGTAGCTACTGTGTTAGACAGTGTAGTACTAGATTGAACAATTGTTATTATATATCTGTCTATGAACTGCCTGTATATTTTGGCAGAACTATTTGAAAGAAATTTGTAGACCATATTATACTTGATTTTTAAATACTTTAGCCTGCAGATTCTAAACTTAAGGACATTCTGTTACATAATCACACCACCATTATCACCCCCCCCAAAAAATTAACAATAATCCCCTAATAGCTTTAATATCCTGTCCATATTCAAATTTCCCCAGTTGTGTCCAATTTTTCTTTTATAGCTGGTCTATTTGAACTAGGATCCTATCTTAACTTCCTTTGGTTGGTAGGTCTCCTTAGTGGTTTTTGTTTTGCATTGTTTTGTTTTTTTGGCCACGCCATGTGGCTTGTGGGATGTTAGTTCCCTGACCACAGATTGAACCCTGGTCCTCAGCGGTGAAAGTGCTAAGTCCTAACCACTGGACCTCCAGGGGTTTCCCTCCTTAGTCTATTTAACATCTATAAACTCTTTTTTATCTTTTTGTTTCTCCTACAATATTGACATTTTAAGGATCTAGGCAAGTTGTCTTGTAGAAAGCCCTACATTCTGTGTTTGTCTGATTGTTTCCTCATAATGTCATTTAATTTTATCCCCCTACCTGCTGTATGTACTGGAGACTGGAAGCTAAATCATGGTAAAATACAGGTTAAATATTTTTTGCAAGGATGCTACATAGGTTGCTATCATATTTAATTTTCAATAGCTATTTCTTATTCAGTGAATGTTACTTTCTTATAGCATCCTATTCTTGTTTCAAAGGTTGCAGTATTTTTCTTATCTCTGAGAATATTAATTATCTCAAAGAGGCAAAAAAAGATTCTGCTTTTTGCATCATCTCTGAGTTACTTTTTTTTTTTTTTCTTATTTGCTTATTCTGGCTCTCTTTTTCATAGTGACACCTCTCTTGCACCTCCCTGTGATCCTTCGTTGTCTATTCATATTTAAGACTAAGGCTCTGATTATGTGAGCAGAACTTGTGCCTAAAGGATTTGGTGACAAGCTGACTTTTTCATTGAGAAACCTTTAAGTGCCAATATCTGTAGGACTCTTCTCTTTGGACAGTTTCCCTAGAGAGAATCCCTGGAATCTGCTGGGGGCTATAAACCTGTTTCCAATGTTCTGATGCTGAATGGGAAAGGGCTCATGGAAACTTACCGTTTGGTGTTCAGACTTGCACTTAATCCCCTGCCTCAGCTGTGTAATCCTCTCTGTTGGTAAACCAGCCCATTTTCTGTCAGGGTGGGGAAGGCAGTGCCTAGCTGTGCAAGAAGCGGGAGGGGATCTGGGGTTATCACTGCTTCTTCTTCTTCTTCTTCTTTTTTTAAAAACATTTACTTATTTATTTGACTGCACTGGGTCATAGTTGCGGCATGCAGGGTATTTAGTTGCAGCATGCGGGCTCTCTTAATTGTAGCATGCGGGCTCTTTTTGTTGCGGCATGTGGGCTCCTAGCTGCAGCTTGTGGGATCTTGTTCCCCGACCAGGGATGGAACCCGGGCCCCCTGTATTGGTAGCATGGAGTCTTAACCACTGGACCACCAGGGAGCTCCCTATCACTGCTTCTTAACCCAATTCCAACCAGTCCTCTTCAGCCCCACCCCCAACACCACCCCTCTTAGAGGGATCTGGCATTGCCAAGTGCTGAGACGTTCAAGGTGCCCACAGCTTGAAGCAGCCTTCTTACTATCATTCTGCCCATCCTCCCACCCCAGAGAGTTAAGGTACAACTTCTGCCAGGCTAAGTAACTGTTCATCTGTTTTCAGCTTCCAGAATCTTGCTGACTATTCTACATCTTCACTCTTCTTGTCCTTGTGGGCTATGCCTCATCGTGATCATCTTGGTGGAATTTAGGTGATTGCAGAGATAAAAAGTAGTCGGTCCTTCGTGCTTTCTCATCAGCAATGGCCCATTCTCTAGAGGTAAGAATTGAGGCTTAGAGAAACTTTGAAGAGATCCCACATCCAAATTCCAGCCCCACTAAGAAAGCAGAATGGCCAGAGACCTGGGAGAAGCTCAACCCTTAAAAGCTGTGCTCTGTGGTCTAGCTCCTAGGGAGCATGGAAGCCAGGACCTCGATTTTGACCAATTCTGACATGGCCCCTTTACCCAGTTATATCTCCAGACTCCAGCACTACCCTAGGGGTCTGCCTGCCTGCTCCCCCTGCCTTCCAGGGTTTGGCCCTCACTCCATCTCTCTAAACTTCCCTCTTTTGATTTTTTATTTCTCTCTCGCTCTCTCTTTTTTTTTTTTTTTTTTTGGCCGTGCTGCGTGGCACGCAGGATCTTAGTTCCCTGACCAGGGAATGAACCCATGCCCCCTGCAGTGGAAGCACGAACTGCAACGAAAAAAAAAGCTCAAAGCGTAGAGTCTTAACCACTGGACTGCCAGGGAAGTCCTGCTCCTTTTATTTCTTTTCTCTTTTTATCTCATTTTCTTATTCTCAGTATCTCTTCTTCCTTCTCTTCCCCCCTCTCACCCTATTTCTGTCTTTTCTTTTCCCCCCATTCTTTCTCTCTCCCTCACTCTCTCCATCCATTCCTGACTTGTTCCTTGGCTAAATCAGGACCTTTTCAATCTATACCAGTGATTCTCAACCAGGGCTGAGTTTTCCCCGCTCCCCCAGGAAACATCTGCAGCTGGGGAGGGGATCGGTGCTACTGACACCTAGTGGGTAGAGACCAGGGATGCTGCCAAACATCCTATGATGTGCAGGGGCAGCCCCCATGACAAAGAATCATCCAGCCCAAAATGTCAGTGCCAAGGCTGAGAAGCCCCGGTCTCCTGTAACCCCTGCTTTACATACGGTCTCTAGTCCCTCTCAGAAAAGACAAGAGTGGAGAGCAGAGGCCCAGAGGGGGAGCCATTGCCAGCAGCCGGCTGTGCTGTGTAGCCCAGGCAGTGGGCAGGATGCAGCCTTGGGAATCTGCTGGTGTTGGTTCTGGCCTTCTTAGGGTCAGACAGTCTTGTGGGAAAGCTCTCCTTAGCCACTCTAGCTGCTGCTGCCAGCTGTTTACCCGGCTGTGGGACCACCCCAGTCCAGTAGTGGAAACACAGCTGGCCCACCACCCTCCCCAGATTGGCCTCTCCTGCCGCTTCAAGGGCAGAAGGAGTAGCCTCCTACGTGTGTGAGGAGTGGAAACCTACCTCTTCCTGAGCCTGTCCTACCAGGCTGCCAGAAGCCCCCCTAGAATCAGTGTGCCATGTGTTGCGGTGGGGACAGGCAAGGGCTGGCCCGCCTTCCATGCCTGTAACCCTACAGTACCAAAGCCTCCACAGGCTTCATGGATTTCCTGAAGTTGGTAGAAATGGGGGAGGATTGTGGGGCAGGATAGAGCTTGGCCTTGATGAACTCCAGGAGGCCAGGGCAGCTCAAGGCCAAGAGGAGAATCCTGTAGAGACCTGGCTGGGTTCCCTGGCTCCAACTCTATCTTTAGACTCTGGGTCACCCTCTGTGGCCCTTCAGTATTCCTTCTCCCGTTCTTACACAGTAATAGAATTTTTACTTGGGCACATGGCTGCCTAGCCAAAGACTACCTTTCCCAGACTCTCTTGCAGCTAGGTGTGGCTACATGACTAATTTCTGGCCAATGAGATATGAGCAGAAGATCCTGGTGCAACATCTGGGTCATGCCTTTAAAAGAAGGGTGCAAATGTGATGGCAGGAGCTGGAGCATCCATTTTGGACCATATGAAGCTATATGTTGATGGTGGCAGAGCAGCAAGGTAGAAGACGCCTGCCTTTCCACCACCACTGAGCTGCCATGTTAACTCTATATCATCTACTCAGACTTTTACATGAGAGAGAAATAAAATTGTTTCTTGTTTAAGCCACTATATTTTGGGGTCTCTCTTTTTTAATAGCAGCCTAACATGTGTCCTAACTAAAGTAACTCCTCAGAGAAGTCTTACATGAGCTACTCCCAGCCTAGGCATCCCCAACACTTTTCAGATGAGAAACCCATGATCCAAGGTCACATTTACAGTTAATTTATAATGGAGCTGAGGCTTGAAGCCAAGTTCTAGCATTGGCCTGGATGAAGCCCAAGGTTCTTTACATTTCTGACATTCTAGGATTCTCTGAGACCATCAAGAGGTATGACAGGCACCGGGGAACTCTGGCTTACTGGAAAATTTTACACTCAGTCTTATCTGATACAATGGTCCTTCCCACCCTCCACCTCTCCAGCCATACTGATCTTTAGTTCCTCTAACCAGCCATGCTCCGTCTTAACTCAGGGCCTTTACTTATGCTGTTCTCTCTGCCTGGAATAGGTTTCTCTCCCCTTCTCACCAAGGTCATCTCTTCAAAGCTCAAGCGACACTCCTTCAGAAAAGCCTTATTTGTCAGTCCCATAAGCCTGAAAACTTCAAGAGAGCAGGGACCATGTCTGTTTTTTGCTTATTATCATATCTCAAATGCCTAGCATGGTGCCACAGGAAACAAACGTGAAATAAATCCCCCTGGGAGACCACAGGAGTAGCCATACCTGTAGTCTGGGAGATGGCTGGGCTGACCTCACAAGGTGCCTTGCAGACTGAGGAGTGGAATCCACTGAGAGTGATGCTGTCATCCATGCCATGTCCACGAGGAAACCCCCATCCAGGAAGCTCCCAGAGAAAGGCCTCCAGAACTTGAATATGTAAATGGATGTCCAGGCTCTGATTCAGTAGGTCTGGGTTGGACCCGAGATTCTGCATTTCTGAGAAGCCTCCATGTCATGCTGCTGTCCATAAACCACACTTTGAATGGCAAGGTCCTGGGGAGGCCTCAGACTCCCTCTAGGAGTCCATCTGTCCGTCTGTCCACTCTCCTGTTCTGTCACTGCACGGGGCCCCAGAGCCTGGGTCCTCAGTCCAGGGAGGCATGTCCTTTGTCCTTGCAGCCTCCCAGGAAAGCATCCAAGATCAAGGCCCAGTCTGTTCACCCCAGAGGTGTCACATTTCAAACCTGGCAGCCCCACCGTGCAGGCCCCGTCCCTGCCGCCAGCCACCACCTCCTTCCTTCTCTGGGCCGATTCTCCATCTTCGCACTGGAGGCGGCTGTGACGCCCTTGGTCTAGAGCCACCTCTTTAACTCTGTTTTGCAAGGGTTAATAGACTTTAAAACACAAAGGCTGTGTGTGTGTGTGCGTGTGTGTGTGTGTGTATGTGTGTGTGTGTGTGTGTGTGAAGGTTATATCAGAAAAGTGAACACAGCCTTGTCTGCAGGGGTCCCCTTGTTGTGTGTGTATGTGTGTGTGTGTGTGTGTGTGTGTCTGTCCTCGGGTCCTTTGGTGCTGATGTCCTGGGCCCATGACTCCAGTGCAGTGCTCTGCGTGTGTGGAGTGGGGAGGGGAAGGCAGGAAGGAAAGCCCAGGGCACCAGCAGCTTCATCTCTCGGCCTCCTCTTTCTCCTCCACCGAATAAACATCTTGTTTGTCCACCAGACAGTAGCCCCGGGGCTCACCCTCCTCCTCCTGCCCTCCCCAGGGCTCAGGACTCGATAGGCCTGCACAGGAAGTCTGGCTGAACCATAATCCGGTGTGGAAAGTGCCAAGGAGAAAGGCACCACGCCAGGGCTGTTGACAGGACCCGGCAGTGCCGAGGCCAGATGTACCTTCCTCACGCCGGCTCAGAACGCTGCCTCCTCCCCATGCCGCCTCCACCTTCCCGGTGCCGCCCAGAGCACAGTGGGACCATTTCAGAGCAGTCCCATCTGTGAAATCTGTCTCCCCAGGAAGAGTTCCCAGACTCAGCCAGGAAGGCTCTGGGGCTCTGTGTAAAAATATACTCTGTTCTGGCACCCCATCTTCTTCTTTGCTGGGGTCTGCAGTGACCAGGTGGGGGGGGCACCCAGCACCTCACACTCCAAATCCCCTCCCATCAGAGGCACCTAGCAAAGGCAAGGGCAAAAGAGGGTGAGCTCCCTGTCACTGGAGACGTGACCTCTCGCTGGGAGAGGGCTGATCTTGCCACTTTGAGGGGCTGGGTGGGGTTATAGATGTCAAATTCTTCATCCCTCTGCCTCCAGGCTGACTGAACTGCAAAGAAAACAAGTTTAAAGAGTCCCGAGGTTAAAGAGTCCTAGAAAAGTCACCTTCACAGCTTCTCTGCATCCCCAGATCACTGGGGACTTCCTCTCCTCCTTCTCTCATTTGAACAATGTTAATCCCCAGGCACAGCGTCTAGTTTCCAGGTTTATGAACAAATTCGAGGTGGCCCGTTTCTCAGGATAGAAAGTGACTAAGGTCATGCAAGTGAGGGAGGGTGTTTTCCAAATATTATTGGAATTGAACCCCATTCAGGGTCCTTTCCTGCCCACCCTTGGCCCTCCCTAGCATGGAGGCCCAAACAAGGGCCATGGACGTGGCACATGGACACATCCCTGGAATATGCCAAGGCCTGTTCTCTCACCCCTGGGATCTGGGAGTGAAGGCAGGTGTGTGCGTTGGAGTGCTTCTCGGCCCCACCTCCCGTGGGGCAGCTTGGACAGCTGGTGGTCAGCCCCGCTTCTCCCGTCCCACCCCATCCCTCCGATGTCTCCCGTCACTGTATGGGCTCCTAGCGTCCCAGGTCCTGCTTCCTCGGCAGCCAGAACTCGTCTCAGGGCATGTGAGGCTGGAAAGAAACAGCGTCAAGGGGGTGGGGTCACTCCTGTCCTGGTCACCATGGAGGTTGCCTCCCCCGGTGAGGCTGCCGTGCTCAGAGCCTTAGAGGACACAGCGGGATCCAAGGCCCCTGAGTTCCCGCGAGGTCTGGAGCCTCAGCCCCCGCAGCTCAACTGCAAGATCTTCCCCGTCTCATCCCCAAGTCTGCGTCTCCACAGCCCTTGGAGTTTGGACCGTGTACTTGGCATTTATTGAAATTTGGTCTTGAGTGTTTTGTTTTTTAAATATTTATTTATTTAGGCTGCGCTGGCTACTGGTTGAGGCATGCGGGATCCTTTGTTGCGGTATGCAGACTTGCGGCATGAGGGATCTAGTTCCCCAACCAGGGATCGAACCCGGGCCCCCTGCTTTGGGAGCGCAGAGTCTTACCCACTGGACCACCAGGGAAGTCCCGGTCTTGAGTGTTTTTAAGACTTCTTCCAAATGCACGTGGTTGTATGCATGTGTTTCTGCATGTGTACACACAGGAGAGGGAGAGAACGGAATAGAGCCAGCAAGACAGTGGCAGTGAGACAGAGGGGTGACCTAGCAGAGAGCACTGGGGACCAGAAACTGTGTTTCTCCCCTCAGCAGGACTGCGTCTCTCCTCACACCGGGGCTCCCTGAGGCCGGGGCTGTGTCTCCGCTCGGACCGGGGCTCCCTGAGAGGCTGGCCTGCCTGGGAATGAGAAACCACAAGTATTCCCTGTGTGTATACCATATGTGTTTGGTGAGCCTACTTTCCCTAAGTCTTCAGAGACTTCTGTAGAAATACCCAGGGAATGCACTCTGTAGGCCTGGGACTCCCCACAGGGCTGCGGGGGGGGCGGGGGGGGCCCTTCCAGCTGACTCCTGCCCCACCCCTCACATCCCTTCGCCCTGAGCCTGTCGGCTGTGGGCAGAGAGGGTTGGAATCTGAGATCTGCCACTCAAGGCAGCCCCTGACAGACCAGTCTTTCTCCTGGGGTGTTGGCAAACCCAACTCTCAGGCACCAGCGATGGGCCGAGGGGCGGCCTGCTCCAGGCTTGGCACAGCACAGCCTCCAGCTTCCTCCCTTCCTGCCCGGCCAGCCTCATGACTAGCCCTCTCTGTGCTCATCCCTTGGGCCTGTGTGGATGCAGAAGGGCAGGCCCCTCCTTCCTGCCATGATGCCTCTTTGCAGGAGGATGAGGAGGACAGATCAGGAACAAGGAAAGACATGGAAGAGAAAGACAGGGGTACAAAGCAAACAGGACAAATCATGATGAGAGTGGTGTGTAGGCACAGCAACTATAAAATTGGATGAGGTAGGGGAGGGCTTGCCATTTTTGCTTTATCACAGGACAAACAGAACTCTCACTAGAATTTAGGCTTCTTCAAGGCTGGGGTCTTTGTTTTGTTGACGGCTGCATCCCATGGATGTAGATGCCTGGCACATAGTAGGTCCTCAATTAATATTTGTTGACTGAGTGACAGGTTCTCAGCTCATGTGGTGTCATGGACTTGGGACTCTTGTATAGTATTTCTGAGGCTTACAAGAGTTTCCTCTGAGCTCCGCTCCCACCCCACTCACACACCCCAGGTACCCATGGTGGGCTGTGTGGGGTGGGCCTGGCGGCCAGGAGACCTGGATTCCAGCGTTGACTCTGCTCCTCTCAAGATGTGTGATCAGGCAAGTCTCTGTCCCCGGGTCTCATTTTTTCCGTCTGTGAAATGAGGGGAATGGATTAGTTTAGTGGAGGAGAAGTCAGTGTGGATCTCATTGTAACTCAGTCCCCAGGGAGGCAGGAGTGAGGGGCTCCAGTGATGCTGAGTTGGGGTTGAATGTGGGTGCTCGTGGTGGGAGATGTGGCCCAGTATCAAGCCCAGCCCCAGCTCAGGAAACCCTGGAATGACCAACTTGAGTCAAAGTTACGTACCCTGAAAGCCAATGAGCCTCTCCATGGAGGAGGGAGTCTGAGAAGGATCCTGGCAGCAGGGAGCTCTGAGAAGTTTGGGGTGGGGTGGGGGAAGCAGAGCCCCCTCCCCACCTCTGCAGACCTCAAGCGCTGTCCTGCCCGCAGATCATCACACGGGTGCCACCGCCCCCTTGTGGTCACAGCCACAGCACAGCTGAAGAGTCTGTAGAGATGCTCTAAGCACCTGGGGGATGAAGACCTCCCCAAAGCCAGATTCTCTCAGGCCTGGGGAACTCAGGGTATCTGGCTCTGGCTTCACTTTCTCCTTCATGCCAAGCCTCCCAGAACAGGAAACACCAGAAACCAAAGCCATGTGGTGTGGTGTACCCAGCTCCAGGCTGGGAGTCTAGAGACAAGACAGGGGTCTTGAATGCTGCTGCCTCCAACATGCTGTGTGTCCTGGGGAAGTTGTACAACCTCTCTAAGCCTCCGCATCCTAGTTTATAAAATGAGAATGGCAGTTCCTGTCCTGCCAGCCTCAGGAGGTGTTGTGAGGGCTTGTGAAAAACCCTTTGTATAAAGCCCTGGGAAGGTACAAGAGGTCCAGGAGACAACCATGAAAAGGAAAGAGGGAAGGAGGAACTCAACTGGGGGTCCCCAGACACAAGCCCCCAGGATTCCCCACCCCTTTGCCTTTAAGAAACCCATCTCGTCTGCAGAGCCCCTCATACCCCTCGAGTCCCTCCAGGAGCCTCGACCTGTCCCTCCAGCCCTCCCCTGGGGAGCCTCATGCTGACCCCACAGTGGGACACTATCAGGAGGCCTCAGAGCCCTCACGTTCGCTGAACAATTGATGCACAGGGACCGTTGTGCTTATCCTCCCCAGCCCTGAGGTACGTAGAACAAGGACCGCCTTTCCTCCAGTTTCCAATAACATGTTCTTCATTTCCGTCTGACACCTCACCTTGAACCTTCATATTCCTAGCAACAGTCTCTTTCATAGCAATTCTAGGCTTTTTCTATCACATGCCTTCAAACCCTTCCAGCCTCTACCCATGTGTTATCCAATTCCAAACCCACGTGTCCATATTTGGGTACTTGTTCCAGCAGGACCCCAGAACCACCAGAAGCGAGGAGAGAGGCATGAACAAATTCTCCCTCACAGCCCTCAACCCTGCCCACACCTCCACTCAGACTCCTGGTCTCCAGAACTGTGAGACAATACAGTTCTGTCGTTTTAAGCCAACAGTTCATGGTTACTGTGTTACGGAAGCCCTAGCAAATGAACACAAACCATTGCATCCTCCACCCGGTTCTGCTCCGGCCCCCAGGACGCCCCTCCTCACAGGCCTGCCCCCACCCTCTTCTTCTAGCTCTCCAGCTGGCCCATCTACTCCTCTGACCACCATCCTTGCATCTCTGCAATGGTCCTAAATAGATTCTCAGTCCCCTCGAGGTTCCATGTGTCAGGTCCCTATTGGTCTCTTGACAATAATTATAATAGTTAACATTTCCTGCCCTTATCCTGTGCCAGGTTCAGGGTTAGATGCTTTACTTGCATGCTCTCATTGAGAGAGTGAGGTAAGTGCCAACATTATCCCAGTTTCCAAGGGGAGGCTGAGGAAAGACTGTCTTTTTGATCATAGCCATTCTAACAGGTGTGAGGTGATATCTACTCAGTCCCCAGGGAGGCAGGAGTGAGTGGTTTTGATTTGCATTTCCCTGATGACTAGTGATCCTGAGTACCTTTTCATGTATCTGTTGGCCATCTGTATGTCTTCTTCGGAATAATGTCTATTTAGATCCTTTGCTCATTTTTTAATCAGATTGTTTGTTTTTTGCTAGAGTTATATGAGTTCTTTATATATTTTTGGATATTAACCCCTTATCAGATATAAGATATGCAAGTATCTTCTCCCATTCAGTAGGTTGCCTTTTCATTTTGTTGATGGTTTCCTTTGGTGTGCGGAAGTTTTTATTTATTTTTAAATTAAATTAAATTAATTTATTTTTGGCCGCGCCATGCAGCCTGCAGTGTCTTAGTTCCCTGACCAGGGATCAAACCCATGCCCCCTGCAATGGAAGCGTGGAGTCCTAACCACTGGACTACCAGGGGATTCCCTGTGGAAGCTTTTTAGTTTGATGTAGTCCCACTTGTTTATTCTTGCTTTTACTGCCTTGGCTTTTGGTGTCAAATCCAAAAAATCATTACATCTATGTCAAGGAGCTTACCATCTGTGGTTTTCTTCTAGGAGTTCTATGATTTCAGTCCTACATTCAAGTCTTTAATCCAGAGGATCCTCCCCCCTCCCAGTCATCTCTCTTCCTCCACCCTTGTGCTACCTTCTTCCTGGTCACACTGGGAGGAGTCACCCTCTCCTGTGAGGGCCTTAAGGGGTCCTTGTACTCACTCAGCATGTCCCCCGCCACACACAACTCTCCTCTGACAGTTCATATCCTGCCAACTGGTACGTCCAACCAATGTTATTTCCTGAGCATTTTACCAAAGATGCCCTGGCAGATGGAAACACATCCTGCAGGACGTGATAGGTACACAGGTAGCTGAAATGCTAGGTAATTTATGATAAGTGCCAGGTCATAAAGAATTGGGAATTGAGAGAAGGAAAGACAAATACTTTGAGAGATAATCAGAGGAAGTTTCCTTCAAGGTTGAAGCTGAACTCAACTTTCTCACAGAAGCAGACCTACCTCCCAGCAGCCTAAAGAATGATTGTGCGAATGAACTTATCAACGAAACAGGAACAGACTCAAAGACATAGAGAACAGACTTGTGGTTGCCAAGGGAGAGGGGGGTGGGGGAGGGAATAGTTGGGAGTTTGGGATTAGCAGATGCAAACTATTATATAAAGAATGGATAAACAACAAGGTCCTACTGTATAGCACAGGGATCTATATTCAGTATCCTGTGATAAACCATAATGGAAAAGAATATAAAAAAGAATATATATATATGTATAACTGAATCACTTTGCTGTATAGCAAAAATTAACACAACATTGTAAATCAACTATACTTCAATAAAATAAAATTTAAAAAAAGGATGTGTGTGTGTGTGTGTGTGTGTGTGTGTTAGAGGTGAGTGGTCAGGGGGCATCTAGGAACAATACCTCTAGGTTATGAAGAGAGCTTAATTAACTCCTTGGTGACTAGTAATGCTTCTTCATCTGTATAGTAGTTAGCTGGCTTAATAAAATTATTGTTTTGTTATTCTGATAAAAGAGACTACATTGTCTCAGAGTTTAAGAAATTCAGGGAGAAGAAAATGCCAGGCATAGCTCAAAAGGATTTTGTGGGGCTTCCCTGGTGGTGCAGTGGTTGAGAGTCTGCCTGCCGATGCAGGGGACACAGGTTCGTGCCCCGGTCCGGGAAGATCCCACACGCCACGGAGCAGCTGGGCCCATGAGCCGTGGCCGCTGAGCCTGCGTGTCCAGAGCCTGTGCTCCAAAAAAAAAAAAAAAAAGATTTTGTGAAATTAAAGGGAAAGGTAATATAGGTAATCACTAATTGACTCTGAAAGGAAAAATGGTTGAGAGTTTCAGGAATGAAAATCTAGCTCCACGATGGCCAATCATTGCTGCGGGAAGTAAAGAGTAAAACGTAAAGACCCTGATGTCTCTTCTTTATCTTTGCACCTCCTATACATAGACAAGCAGTAGGCACTTGAGAAGTGAGTATTTGGCTCTCTGTATTTGTTCTTGAGTTATCAAAAAAGTTGAATGGAAAATTATTGATTTCATTTTGGAACCCAGAAATATGCACACAGGCTGACTTAGAAGAAGAGCCACATGACCGCAGAACTACCACCTTGTGGGAATATTGATAAATTACAGGCTAAACTTCCCCCAAAATCATAACTTCTTGAATGCTGAAGTGTCCTTATAAAGATTGTGCCAGCACTTCCCTGCCAGTTTCTCCTCTTCTCCCCAAGGTCTCAGCTAGCAGGGCCCCCACCAAAGCTTCTAAGATGGGCCATTTCCAAGCTGTTCCTCATAATGCAGTCGAGGTCTTCAAACTCATTAAAATGCAAAACAGACAGCATTAGGCTTTATCATTTAAGTGTCTAGGGTCCTCTTTTTTTGTGTGTGTGTGTGGTACGCAGGCCTCTCACACAGGCTCCGGATGTGCAGGCTCAGCGGCCATGGCTCACGGGCCTAGCCGCTCCGTGGCATGTGGCACGAACCCGCGTCCCCTGAATCGGCAGGCGGACTCTCAACCACTGCGCCACCAGGGAAGCCCTGCCCTCTAGGGTCCTCTTTAAAATGATTTCCCTTCCAGGCTCTAAAGCAGGTGTTTTAAACTTGGGATCCAAATATGGGCTTCAGGGCATGCATGAATCCTTTGAAATTGTTTGCCAAAGTATGCAAGCATAGGCATATGTGCTTCTTTTCTGAAGACGGGGTCCATATCCTTTGACCAGATTTTCCATGGGATCTGTGACTCCAGAAAGATTACAAAATCCCTGCCCTGGGGTGACACAGGCCAAAGTGATCTTAAAATGAGGATAGGGACTTGTCTAAATAAATGACACAGAGAAACAAGACGCTCTTGAACTACTGAACATAATGAGAGATTTGATCCCTCTTCCTTTTCTCCAACTCTCTGCTCTTGACACGCCCCCACAGAATGCTCTTTTCTACCCCCCACCATGATGAGTAAGGAGGGGGTTCAAACTTCACATGCAGATGAGTGACCATCTGTCTTTCCAGAGGTTTATGGAGGAAAGGAAGAATTTTATAGCCTCCTGGGGGGATAGATTAATCCAAATTAGCTCAAGGCAAAGGAATCAGGCTATTCAAAATAACAACATTAAAAAAAAAAAACAACAACAATTCCCTGATTTGTCTCCAGATCAGGTGCCTGAGCTCTGCACAGGAAGTTGATAAATGATTTAGTTATGTTTTCCGTTTGGGGAAAGCGCCTCTTTTATCTCTGTGATTGCTTCTTTATTTGGCAACTCACAAACATCTGTTTTCCCTAATATAATTGCCTGGCCCCTCTCGGCAGCTTGCAGTAATGTCAGCAGGTCTCCCTTTCCGTTTTCCTCTGGAGTTTAATATTGTTTAAGCAAACTAATTGGACTCTACTTCACTTTGCTTTATTTTCCTGTGCTAGACCTGGCAATCGGCTGTTTGGGTTTATACTTGTTTTGCTCTTTCATGAAGTTTCACTTGTGAGGTTCCCAAGGATATTGGTATTGCTCCTCCTCCCCCCTCCCTTCTTTCCTTATGTAAACATTTCTCTTCCTCCTGTACTGGGACAGGCACAGCTCTAGATGAGGTAGGATTTACAGAAGTAAATAAGGCTCAGGCCCTGTCCTCAAACTTTGCACTTCCCTAGCCAGAGTTGCCAGTGAGAATCATGAAGGTTGTTCACTGGACAAGGGTGCCCAGCCCAGAAGCCAGCGGAGGCCGAAATCCAGCTGCCATTCAGCTTGCCAAGTACATACCTTGGAGCAGAGCTGTGTCCACAGGGAGGAAGGGATGCCTTTTCTTATATACAGAAAGGTACCATATGGGCCAGAATCAGCCCTTCCTCTAGTATATAGTGTTACTTACTAGAATGAAGGTATATTAACATCCTAGACATCCACTTAGAAACCCAGGTTTGGTCCTTCTCTCTGAGCCTCAATTTCCTCATCTGTATAATGAGGGTATTGGACTCGAATATCTGTGGGGGCCCTTTCACTTTGAACACTAACACTAGTACTTGTCAAATTTAACTAAAATGATTCCATCCATCCATCCATCCACTCCATCCATTTCAAGAATATGTGCCTCCAGGGGGAGGAATGGGGTTAAGGCATTGTAGGAAAGAGATGTGACCTGGTGAGACCTTTTCCAGCAAAGTGTACTCTCATGATCTCGAGGGTACATTTCTGCCTTTGACAGTGATCCTTTCCCTCCCACCTGAGAGTCAAGGTATTTACATGTCCCACTCCAGTGGGCAGCCATCGTGTCATCATAGATGCAATCAATAGAGTCAGCGCCTGCAGTCAGCCACGCAGCGTGGAGAGGCTGGAGTGTGCGTGGGTTGATTCACCTGCTGCACCGACATAAAATATTACCACAGCTGTGAAGGCTACTGAACTTCTCCCTCCCAGCCTGACCCCGTGAGGGGTGGTGGGTGATTTTACAATTAAGGTGCCAGAAGCCCAAATGAGAGGCAACAAACTATTATAAATATTGGATCAAATTGAACTTGGGTGCCTGGGGTGGGCATAGAACCACAGCCAAGCATTAAAGCAGGAGGGTGCAGGTGGAGTGCTGAGACAGGAAGTGAGAGATGGTTCATGGGGGGAGCAGTCATTCTTCTGGAGGCCCCATCTTGGGTACTAAAGCATGCTGGCCAGGGGTTTTCTGCTCCATTGGAACACCTTGCTTCCATCTGCCTGATTTATTTTCTCTTTTAAACCCAACTTTCTGCCAAAGAGGATTTGCAATGGCTAGCAATAGAGACACCTAAAAGTAAACTTAAAATGATCCAGAAAGCTTTAAAGCTTCACTGTAGGGAGTCCTCATTCATTCATTCATTCATTCAGTGTTCTACTTGCTGAAATAACAATTCCCTACATCAGCGATCTCCAACCTTTTTGGCACCAGGGACAGTTTTCGTGGAAGACAATTTTTCCACGGACCGGGGTGGGGGATGGTTTCAGGATGATTCAAGCACATTACATTTATTGTGCATTTTATTTCTATTATTATTACATTGTAATATATGATGAAATAATTACGCAACGCACCATGATACAGAATCAGTAGGAGCCCTGAGCTTGTTTTCCTGCAACTGGATGGTCCCATCTGGGGATGATGGGAGACAGTGACACCCGACGTTTGTTGCTTAGGTCCAGTCTACTCCGTGATCTCGTTTTGGTCGCTGTCACTGCAGAAAACCCTGCTTCACAAAGACAGGATGTTGGAAATGGAAGCAGGCTTTTCAGTGCTTCTGTGGCCATCTCAGGATATTCCGGCTTGACTTTAATCCAGAACATATGGAGGTTTGAAGTTGTCTCAAACATACCTTTAAGGCCACCGTCATTTGAGATCTCAAGCAGTTGATCGTCTTCTAGCACGGACAAAGTTGATTCACCTGGCTTATTCACAAATGGATCGTGGATCCGTTCCTTCCCAGTTCAGGGGTCTTTTGTGGTTGGGAAGTAATGCTCAAATTCTTTTGAAAGCTGAGATAGGTGATCATGCACCAGCTGGGAGAAAGAAGGCCCTGGCTCAGTCTCTTTCAAAATCTCTGCTAATGTTTGAAACATGTCAAACATCCCAATGTTCACTCGTCGCCCCCATAATTCCAGTTTGGCTTTGAATGCAGCCACTTTATCTGCCGACTTGAACACAGTTGTCATTCTCCCCTGAAGTGACAGATTGAATTCACTGAGCAGGTTGAATATGTCACACAAGTAAGCAAGTTTTGCAACCCATTCTGTGTCACTGAAATGTGTGGCCAGTGGTGACTGTCTTTCTAAAAGAAATCTCTGGAGTGGTTCTTGTAACTCAAAAGCTCTGGCCAGTGATCTACCTTTAGAAAGCCATTTAACTTCTGTGTATAAGAGAAGACATGTGTGCCCTGCATCCATCTCCTCACAGAGCTGTGCAAACAGATGTGAGTTAAGGGCATGTACTTTAATGTGGTTGAATTTATTTATTTTTGGTGGTGTTGGGTCCTCATTGCTGCGTGTGGGCTTTCTCTAGTTGCGGTGAGTGGGGGCTACTCTCCGTTGTGGTGCACGGGCTTCTCATTGCGGTGGCTTCTCTTGTTGTGGAGCACAGGCTCTAGGTATGCGGGCTTCAGTAGCTGTGGTGCGTGGGCTTCAGTAGTTGTGGCTCGTGGGCTCTAGAGCACAGGCTCACTAGTTGTGGCACACGGGCTTAGTTGCTCTGCGGCATGTGAGATCTTCCTGGACCAGGGCTCGACCCCATGTCCCCTGCATTGGCAGGCGATTCCCAACCATTGCACCACTGGGGAAGTCCAACATGGTTGATAATTTTAATCACATCCTGCAAAACGTTGTTAAGTTCAGGTGACATTTTTCAGCTAGCCAGCATTTCTCTATGGATGACACAGTGCATAGACTCACATTCAGAAGTGACCTCTTTGACCCGAGCAGTGAAACTACTGGACAGAAAGCTGTCCAGTCATGGCAGCCACTCTGTCTGTGCATATACCGACACAAAATGACCAATTCAGTTTTCCTGACATGTAATCATTCAAAGACTTGAATAGTTCTGCAGCTGTGGTGCTGGTTGGCAACAAAAGTGCACATAACATATCCTCATGCACATTCTCCTGAAAAATATATCGCACAAAAACAAGCATTGTTGCCTTGTTGTCAACATCGGTAGACTCGTTAACCTGGATTGCGTACCACGGTGGCTCATTAATCCTCTCTAACAATTGTGCCTCAATACCGTCTGCTATTTCATCAATTCGTGTAGTTATGGTGCTAGCCGAAAGGGGAACACGTGGCACCTTTTGAACTGCAGCCTTTCCTAAAAGTTCATGACAAATGTCCTTAGCAGCAGGTGGGATCAGCTCTTCACCAATAGTAAAGGGCTTCTTAGCTTTAGCAATGCGGTTAGCCACTTAGAATCATGCTCTCAGCGCAGACACATTTGACGAAGTGGTGGCCTTCAATAATTGCTTCTGTTCTTCGTGTTCACGTTTTTTTTCTTCTGAAAAACTCCAAAGGCTTGTCTTTTAATTCAGGGTGCTTAGTCTCCATGTGGCAAAGCAGTTTTGAAGGTTTCATGGCTTCGTTGGATAGCCGGTCACCACATATTATACAAAGCAGGCTTGGAGAATGTGATTCACCTGTTGCAATGAACCCATAATTTAAGTAGGACTCTTGGTATTTTCTTTTAAATGCAGCTTTCTTTTTGTTGGCAGTCTTAGAGTCTTCTGCTGTCTCATCACTGGTTCTTTCCCCCTTTTCAAAGAAGCTCTCCAGCAACCTTTGTTTTTTACTCATTTTGGCTAGGGTTAGCTTGTGGGCTTACCAAACCTGTGACTGAGACCAATGTGCAGTGCGGGAAAGAGGCACAGATGGAAGTGGTAAATAAAATAATGGGCGAACCACACGTGGACTAAAATAAGTGTCGGGTTCTGACTTAAAGCCTGCCACCAGATGCATCTTAATTGTCACTTGCCACTCACTGATGGAGTTTTGATATGAGTGTGCAAGCAGTTGATTTATTATGGTCTCTGTGCAGTCAAACCCCTCTGCTAATGATAATCTGTATTTGCAGCCACTCCCCAGCGCTAGCATCACCGCCTCTGCTCCCCCTCAGATCATCAGGCATTAGATTCTCATAAGGAGCGCGAAACCTAGATCCCTGGCATGCGCAGTTCACAGTAGGGTTCGCGCTCCTATGAGAATCTAACGCCGCCGCTGATCTGACAGGAGGCGGAGCTCAGGCAGTAATGCAAGCAATAGGGAGTGGCTGTAAATACAGATGAAGCTTCGTTCCCTCGCCTGCCGCTTACCTCCTGCTGTGCAGTTCCTAACAGGCCATGGACTGGTACCGGGGGTTGGGGACCCCTGCCCTACATAACACCCAGCACTGTGCTGGATTCTCAGTTTGATTCATATGGTCTTTGCCATGTAGGAGGTTACAAGGTGATTGAGGCTCAGCATGTATATTAAGAAACTGAGGGAACCAGGCATCCTGGTATAGGGACTCAGGATGGGTTTTAGACCTCCCTCCACTGCTTCTGACTTAGGCAACCTCAGGGCCTCAATTTCCTCAGCTGTAAAATGGGTAGTGTGACTAGGTGGTCAGTGGTTTTTTTAAAACTTCAGTGGGCATTAGAATTTTCTAGGGAAATTGTTAACCCTGCAGATGCCTGAGATTCGCAGATTCTGCTTTCAGATATCTGCAGAGGAGGCTAGAGTCTGTACTTTAATAGTTCCACATCCCCATCCTGGGGGGATTCTGATGTTGGGGTCTCTGGACAGATTTTGAAAAACTCTAGGCCAAATATTCTAAGTAAAGGTTATTCTCTGGGGGGAAAAGCTTAATGGTCCAATGGTAGGCAGAGGGCAATTAGATGGAAAATAAAAGAGCCAAAGAAGGTCAGGTAAGGGTGATTTCAGTGTAGGGGGCTCCTTAGAGGAGCTGAGGCTCAAACCACCCCTTTTAAGCTGTGTGAGGCTTGACTGTTGCTGTCGTTCCGCCTTCCTTCCATTCCCCGAGGGGAGGAGCTGTGCTTTTTAGCTACTGGTGCCACCTTGAAGAGCAGGTACAGAGCAAGCAGTGGACAGATGTTTGGGGATTATTATTTGGATTCAGCGGTAGAGTCATCTTTTACTGTTAGGATGGGTCCAGTTTTTTTGGAATTTGGAAAAGAAAAATATTTAAACATATTATATTTTCATAACATTTAAGAACATTTATCGATTACCTAAACTACAGGAACTAGGACTAAAACAGGTATGTAGCAGGATAACACTTAAGAGGTAATCTTTAGTTGAATAAATACATTTATTTTTCCCAGACTACAAAACTCAGGGTTGACTTGCTTGGTCAGGTTAAGGCAAAAAAGAAAAGAACATTCAAGAATGGAAAGTACAAGTTCAATATTCAAAGTAAATGCATATTGCATTTTGAGGCCTATGAACTATTCCCCAAATTCCATTCAGTGACTCAGGCTGGAAGTCCAAGTGCAGCCCCTGGATTGTCCCGGGCGTGACACTGAAGGCAAGTGTGTACGCATGCGAGGCCGTGCCTATGGGAAACATGGAGGCCACTCACTGGACGGCAGTGGCAGCGTGAGCGATAGATGAACACCAGAAGGAATGTATGATTTTATGCCAAGAAGCTAAGGCTCTAGAAGATGGATACCTGTGAACTACTTGAAGGACCTTTATTCTTGGTGACTTTTTAAAGTTTAAATTTAAAGTACGTGGTTAGTTTTGTGTGGCATTTCCACTGTCCTGCTAAGAACTATATACATATACATGCATGAGCTACAAAATAAGAATTGTGTAATTTTGGTAATTCTGCCTATAAGATAAATGCTCTTATATTTGCTTTTAAAACTGCCATAGTATAATATAAAGATGAATGGTTAAATTTATGCTAATAATGAAAAATTTTAATTTTTCTTTGCTTAGATTGACATTAAATAACAAAAAAGAACCACACCATGCCAAGTCAAGAGACCCTAGAAGAAAGGAAAGCGGTATGTATTTTAGTACTATTTTTTTTTGGCTGTGTTGGGTCTTTGTTGCTGTGCATGCGCTTTCTCTAGTTGCGGTGAGCAGGCGCTACTCTTCGTTGCAGTTCGCGGGCTTCTCATTGTGGTGGCTTCTCTTGTTGTGGAGCACAGGCTCTAGGCATGTGGGCTTCAGCAATTGTGGCATGTGGGCTCAGTAGTTGTGGCTCGTGGGATCTAGAGCACAGGCTCAGTAGTTGTGGCGCACAGGCTTAGTTGCTCCACAGCATGTGGGACCTTCCCGGACCAAGGATCAAACCCATGTCCCCTGCATTGGCAGGTGGATTCTTAACCACTGTGCCACCAGGGAAGCCCGTATTTTAGTACTTTTAATGGCATTTCCCCCCTGCTTTTTGATCAAGGGAGCTGGATTTTTATTTTGCACTGAACCCAGCAAATTATGTAGTTGGCCCTGGGTAGATGACACCTCCAGTTCTGGCAGGTGGGCTAGAAGAGCAGCTGGGCTCAGAGGACCTCTCTGTAGTAAGATTTGATAAGCGTGTCTTCCTGGAGTTACGGTCACCGGTTTTTGAAGCATTGGTGTCTTGGTTTTACTTATATTAATTTCTGTCTCCAGCTGACAGCTTGCCTCTTCTCTCCAACAAGAGCACTTTCTGCAGCACCAGTGGTACACCTGCTGTCACACAGACTTTCTGATCAAAAAGAGCAATTCTGGTTTTATTACATCTTGTTCCCCCTGCCCCACCCCCATAATTCATGTTCTTAAATTCTCTGCTTAAAAGCTTTCACTTCCTCTGCAACCGAGGTCCCTCACTCCTTCCCACCATTCGTCCTCCTGCAGAGCCATGCCTCTCTGCCTGTCCAGGTCATTAAGAACTTGGGCTTTGGCTGCAAGACCGTGCATCCATTTTCCAGGTACGCTTTAATGGCATGCTATGTCCAAAGGTCAGTGTCCAACTTCTTGGTACTTCCACCTCAGGCCTAGCTGACACCTCATCATTCAGTTTGCACTGGAAGTGGACTCTGCGTTTCCCAGACATTCTTCATTTCGTCCAAGAGGTAGCTGTTGTCTATCCTCTATGACTTTTTATTGTCACACCCTGGTCGTCAGTCCAGTGCAATTATTCAAAATGAGAGTTTCATCGGCTTTGTGCACTAGAGCTTCTTCTTAGGGCTTCCTGCGATTTCTGATAGGATTTGGTTCATTTATTAAGCTCAGTATTTCATACATTCCAGCCTTCTCCTGCTCAAGCGATAATAGTTCCCTGCCAACTGAAGTCTGGAATTATTTTTCTAGAACATAGTAGTGTACAGGCGTCATCTTCACTTTATTTAAATTATCTTTATTTATTAGGGATTTGTTCCTCCCTCTGGAAGTTTTATATAAAATTAGTAGTAAAAATGTGTGACCTTTCCATAGAGTTCCAGCTTTCCAATGAATTCTTTATATTCTGCTCTTTCCTATTTCTCAAAACAGCAAACACGTTTCCTGTGCATTTGAAGTATTTCTTCAAGTCATCGGATTGTATCTTTAAGGCCAGATACTTCCTTAGGGAGGTATTTTTTGGAGGTGGGGAGGTCTTGATTTCTCTAAATGATAATCTTTGCTGTTTCAATGTTCTGTTCTTAATCGTATAATTTTTATTTTGGAAACTTCACACCTACAGAAAAATTGAGAGATTAGTGCACTGAACAGCCTATGTACTCCTCACCAAGATTCACGAATTGCTAACATTTTGCCATATTTTTCTTTTCTTTATGTATGATATATACATTTTTTTGCTCAATAATTTGGAAGCAAATCACAGATATGACACTCCATCCCTAAATATTTCAGCATATATCTCCTATAAATAAAAATATTTTCCTACATTAACCATAATACCATACTCACATCTCATAAAATTAACAATAATTCCAAAATTTAAAATACAACTCATATTAAGATCTCCCTATTTCTCCCCAAAATGAATCTGACAACTTTAAAATAATTTCTTTTAATTCTGCCAAGATCATTTGAAACTACTGTGCAATCTGTTATTCAATCACTCGACATCTTCTACTCTTCATGGAAAGGAGTGTTTCCCCCAAAAGAAACGGTCAAATGCACTACTCTCATGAAGGCAGTAAAAATTTCATGTTCCCAGGGCACGTTATAAAAATCCAGCTTGGCCTAAATTCCTCAGGCAGAGTGGCCAGTAGCATTTTGTCATAGCCACTGAGGAATTCTTCATCGTCACTGCTGTCAGACATGGCTGCTTTTCTGCATTTATTTCTTGGCTGTATTCTGAGGCGCCGATGCTTCCAAGCTCAAGTTCCCAGACTCTTTCAACATATGTAAATCCTTTTCAGGCATTTCCATTCTAACCATGGACTCAATTTCTCTATCAGGCAATGTTCCTCATACAATTTCTCGTTATCTTCCATTCTGAGTGTAATTTGGGTTGATCCGCCAGTAGTTTCTTCAGGAAGTGTTCATAAGAATAATCTTCCCCAAATTTGGCATGTCCAAAAAGATTTGATTTTATATCTTTCAAATAGAAAGCTAGGTATAACAAGTTTAGATCATACTTTCTTGCCTTTAGAGGAATTTTAGGATCTGTTCCTCTGTCTCCTACCATTAAATGTTGACTTGAAGTCTGAAGTCAGTAAGTCACTTATTTTGGTCTTTTTGCTTGACTGACCAAAAGAATCTTTGAAGTCCAATAATTTTGCTAGGATATGTCTTAGTGATGAGAATCCTTGTTAATTTGTCCTACCCCTTTTTAATAGCTAGATTCAAGTCTTCCTTGATTTCTGAAGTTTTGATGAATTATATCTTCAAACATTTGTTCAAAATTTTAAAATTGTTCAATTTCCTTGGCTTTTCTTGTCCTTTATTTTTTGGTAGTATTTTTGATTGAGGTATAATTATATACAAGAAACTGCACAGATTTAAGTGTACGATTCGATGGATAAGTTTTAACATATCTATACACCCATGAAACCATTGCCACAATCAAATAGTGAACATATTCATCACCCCAAAAAGTAGTGAACATATTCATCACCTTACCCTTTTTTTTTTTTTTGCAGTATGCGCGCCTCTCACTGTTGTGGCCTCTCCCGTTGCGGAGCACAGGCTCCGGACGTGCAGGCTCAGCGGCCATGGCTCACGGGCCCAGCCGCTCCACGGCATGTGGGATCTTCCCGGACCGGGGCACGAACCCGTGTCCCCTGCATCGGCAGGTGGACTCTCAACCACTGCGCCACCAGGGAAGCCCTCTGTTGCTGTTTTTAATATAATTTTTGCATCCTTACTAAGCCTGACACAGTCTCTGATCTCTCATACTCTATAAATGTTTGAAGAATGGCTATTAAATACAGCAATTCCCCATAAACTGGGTCTACGTATTGAGGCAGACCATGGCTTCCTTTCCACCTGGGATGCATGGACATCTTTCCCCTATTGAGTCCGGAGCTCTCCAAGCACTGACAGAGCTGATGAAAGTCCAAACACATGAGGCTGTCTGAAGTCTGTCCTCCAAGAGCCTGGGGTTGTGAGTTGGACAAATCTGAGTTTGAAACTGAGATATAACATTTACTACTGTTGGACCTTGTATTCACCAGCATTCTCCAGAGAAATAGAACTAATAGGATGGATATAGTTAGTGAAATAGATAGATAAGATATAGATACTAGATATAGATAGATATAGAGAGGAGATGGAGATAGATAAGATATAGATGCTGGGCTTCCCTGGTGGCGCAGTGGTTGACAGCCTGCCTGCCGAAGCAGGGGACGCGGGTTCGTGCCCCAGTCCGGGAAGATCCCACATGCCGCAGAGCGGCTGGGCCCGTGAGCCATGGCCGCGTCCGGAGCCTGTGCTCCGCAACGGGAGAGGCCACAACAGTGAGAGGCCTGCGTACCGAAAAAAAAAAAAAGATATAGATGCTATTTATCTATCTAACTATATCAATTTTCTATCTATATTATCTATCTATCTATCTACCTATCTATCAGGAGAGGGATTTTAAGGAATTGGCTCATGTGATTATGGAGGCTGGCAAGTCCAAAATCTTTAGGACAGGCCAGCAGGTGGGAAATTCAGGCAGGAACTGATGTTGCCATCTTGAACCTGAAGGCAGTCTAGAGGCAGAATCCTTCTTCCTGGTGGTGGTGGGAAGGAGGGAGGGAGGGAAAAGATGGACCTCAGTCTTTTCTCTTAGGCCTTCAGCTGATTGACTGAGGCTCAACCACATTATGGTGGGCAACCAGCTTTACTCAAAGTCTACTGATTTAAGTGTTAATCACATCTAAAAAATACCTTCATGATGGCATCTAGACTGGTGTTTGACCAAACAACTGGGCAGCACAGCCTAGCCAAGTTGATATATAAAATTAACCAGCACAGACCTTGAGTAACATATTCAATCTCACCGAGTCTCAGTTTCCTCATCTGTAAAACGGGGCTATTATTATACCTTTCTTAGAGGACCGTTGTGAAAATAAAACTGAATATGTAAACCACCTAACATAGCATCTGGCAAATTGTAGGCACTAAATAAATGAAAGCTACTCTTGCTGTGTCTAGAAGATATGCCCGATACGGTCTCTTGGAATCTAGTCCACTCTTTTCCATGTCCTCCCACCTCTGTCCGTATTATAAGGAAGTTTCGAAAACTGCCTTGCTAGGCTGCCTTGCAGCTAGAGAGTTTAGGGTGAGATAAACAGGATCCAAGCAGGATTGGGCAGATGTGCCAGCAGCTGCCAGTTGCCAAGTTCCAGTTATTGGTCACCAGCTTCATGGGTTCACACCATGGTGACAGCCACAGCAACGACAGCCTGACCTCTGGCCTGCAGCTGTGGAGGTGTGACCTTGAACCGTTAGCCTTCAAGTGACCTTTGACTCCTATTCCTCCTGCAAGCATCCAATTGCTTATATTAAGTCTAATTGCTTTGGGCTTGAAACACCTAGAGTGGTTTCTGTTTCCGCCCTGAGTGCTGACTGCTATAGAAGACTTCACTGAAGGTCACCTTCTGCATCCTGGAGGCTCTGCCGGCCGGCACTCTACCCACCAGGTCCAGGAAGGTTCCCTGGGGTCTCCTCAGCAGGCCCTGTCAGTGAGAGACAAGGCCCTGTGATCAGAGCTGTCATGATGTAAGAAATCAGAGAAAGCATCAGCAACAGCTAGCCCAACCCAGGGCATTTTATTAGCTGTACCAGTGCCCTTGCTTTGCATTAAGATTTCAGTGTAGAACAGACAGTTCCACTAACTGGAATCTTCCATTAACATGGTGTTCTGCCTCTGATGTTGCTGAGCCCAGGGCTAGGCGTCTGTCCTCAGGGGCCAGATTTTATTGCATTGTAGAATTTATAGCTATAAACACTTGGGCAAATTTAAAGAAACATCTCCTTCCAAAAAAAAAAACAAAAACAAAAAAATCAACTCACATTTCCCAAATAAGGACACAGCCCACAGACCCTTCATCATGGGGTAGCAAAAGTGGCCTCTTAACCTCCCCTGCCCTACTCCTCGCTGCAGCCTAGTTTCAGGAGGATGATATAAAAGAGTAACTTATAAAACAACCCCTAGCATGCTGGGTGAGGACTGCAGACACACTGTGGGCTGGTGGGTGCGGACTTCATAATGAGCCCAAAGTTGAGGGTTAAGAAAACAGGGAGAGATAGGGGGCCAGGGAACGTGAAGACAGACAGGTTGTGACTGCTGAGGGCAGGAAGGGCTTACACAGGGTAAACACTTAAGATTTTTAATAAAAAGAGCTTTTACCTTGATCAAGTGCCTACTGTGTACATTCCATTTATGATCTTATTTAATCCTCATAATCCTATGAGGTAGGATTATTAATCTAGTTTACTTATGAAAGAGCTGAGGTTTAGAAAGATGAAGAAACTTCCTCTAGGACCCCGGGAGAAGCATGATTCAAGTCTAGAGTCTGAGCCCAGAGCAAGTCTTATAAATACAATGCTACACCATTGACTCTGAGGGTGCTCAGAGGTGTTACACCAAAGAAGGGGATCGAAACCAGTTAGGAAAATAACAAGTTTAGAAAATTCTCGGTCAATCAAAACAAAATAGACTGAATGTTTTGTCTGTTTTTGTTGCAGAACTTATCAGAACCTTTAACATGCTATTGTAACTGATGGAGAGATAGACCATTGAGAGCTGGCCAGGGAGGAAGAAGAAGGAGTCTTGTTTTCACACACGATTCATAGATAGATCAATATAATTGCAATTACCTAAAAGGGTATTCTACATCCAATCCCAGACTGAAATGGAGAGAAATTTGTGTGTCCAGCAGTGGACAGCTTTTCAGTGCAGGCAAGAATAAACACATACACATGGTGAATAGACCACACACTGGGGAGAGACATCTTGACTAAGGTGGTTATCATTAGGTGAGTTATGCCAATGTGCTTGTAATTTGTGTTTATTTTTATTTTCTATCCTTATGATAGAAACATCTGCTGTTTCTATACTGCTGCAGACAGAGCTGGCAACATAGTTTGCGGGGCCCAAAGCAAAATTAAAACGCAGAGCTTCTTGTTCAACAAAAATGCTGGTAAATGTACAAAAAATAGAGAGCTTTTCTCTTTCTTCTGTTGTTTCTCAACTGATCATGGTGGGTTTTATTTGCTATTTAAAGTCTTTCTAAGTAAATAAAAACTTAAAGTTTTAAATCATGAGCATGAATTTTTACTGTTCTTTATATTGTGCAATGCCAGGTTTAAATGCAGTCTATGAAACCAAGAGCAGGGCTCTTCTGAGCGCAGGACTCTGTGTGACCGTACAGGTCGTGTGCCCATGAAGCCAGCCTCAGCTGCTGAACAAGAAGAAACACTTTCGTGTTACAGTTTTCGAACCGCTGCTTTTATTCACCTCAGAAAGTACTGTCAGGTTTCTGACATTCACAGTGTTTCTCCTGTGGGAAGGTATGGCACATTTTTGACTGACAGAGCCCACCTTTGAAAGATGATAATGACCACTTCATTAGAGAGAGAGAGGGGGGTCAGCAAGAAAAATGTTTCCCTTGTACTTCTCGGAGCTGTAAATGTCACTGCTCATCGTAAGGAAATGTTCCTAGGGCCAGGGCTGATAAACCAATCAGGCAGCCTCAGGTGAAGACATTTCATAAGCGTGTCTGAAACTTGCTGGGTAGCTTCAGGGCTGCAGGAGAGGCTGAGAAATGGTTTCCCTGGGAAAGAACAAACTGGGGACATCACCCGGGAGAGCCTGGTCTTTCTAGATGCAGCACTGGGGCAGAGTTAAGGCTGCTTGTCCATCACTTCTTGGAGGGATGAGATGCTGGGCTATGTTTACTAAACCTGTGGGTTGCAGCCTCTCAAGCCCAGCTCCAATCTCTCATTAGCTGGGGGCACCGAGTTGACTACCCTCCGGCACCTGAGCACCCATGCCGTGGGTCCTGGGTGGCACGAGTTGTTTCTTCCGGCTTGGTGTTCTCTGTTGGCCCCTCTTCTGCTGCCTCCACGTAGACCTGTTTTTGTGTGAAGGCCCCAGCTGCCCTCTGGGGCTGTGGCTGTCTGCCAACGCCTGCTCTCCCAGCAGCTTTCATTTTTCCTGGCTGCGTCTGTGGTGGGGATGGTAGTGCCAAAGCCCTTCTATCTGGTGAAGGATCACTTGCTGTTTCTGTCTCTTCGTTTCCATCCTTCCGTGGCTGATGACCCAGAGCCCTCTGAGGACAGTATTCTCCTTTTTAAAAAAAAAAAAAAATTGAAAAATACCTTGTGTTTTTAAAACCCCCTTGGAACCAGAGGGCCTCAGAAGGGCTCATATGGCTAAAAACGGAACATCCCTTCCCTGACCAGGGATGGAACCTGCGCCCCCTGCAGTGGAAGCGCAGAGTCTTAACCACTGGACCACCAGGGAAGCCCTCCCCAGCTGTTCTTTTGTTTGAACTTTTCTAAGTGCCTCTGCAGAAAACTCTGGATGTAGTTCTGGATGTCTGCCTCATGCTGTTTCACCAGGCGGCCCACCAGGAGCTTTCATATCGTATTTTTGGTCAGCTGTTGAGCATGGTCTGGAAAGGCTATCCATCAGGCCATCACTGAGAGGGCTGTGCTCTGCATCTTGTCCTCGGGCATCACCTGGTCCACCACGCCCACCTGGAAGACCTCCACCGGTGGGAAGAGCAACCCCGTATTTCCCTGCCACACAAGATACAGTGCAAGTATGTTGATGTCTTATGCCTTACGTTTCCACCCACTGGTGCCTCTTCTTTGCTCACTCACAAAACTAGCACTTATGATCCTCATAACATCTTGTCAATAAAAAAATTAATCAATATTCAATCTAAGAAAGAAATGGAAAATTTTGTTTGAGCCAACCTGAGGATTATAACCAGAGAGACCGTCTTTCAGAAAGCTCTGGGGACTGTTCTGCCCATTAGAGGTCGAAGCGCAGTTCTATAAGTTTTTGAGACAAAGGGTTATACATCAAAGTAACATGTTGACAGTTTACACAGTCCAGCAAGTATGCCATTGTGATCCTTTACAGGATTGAGAAAGGAATGTCATATCCTAAGGAGTTACCTTGCTGGCACCAGGAGAAAATTGCCTTTTTTTTTTTTTTTTTTTTCTTGTGAGCAGGCATTCCTGTATCTTCTAAGAGGATCTAGTTTATTAGTTAATGTAAGGGAACTCCCTGGCGGTCCAGTGGTTGGGACTCTGCACTTCCACTGCAGGGGTCACGGGTTTGATCCCTGGTCAGGGAACTAAGATCCCGCATGCCTGCCACGCAGTGTGGCCAAGAAAAAATAGATCACTGAGTTAAGGTATAATACAGATGCACAATGCACACTGAAGGGGAGTGGTAGTGGCTCAAACAGCAGAGATAATTTTATGTTAAATTTTTCTTGTCCTGCCTTAAAAATAATTTTACATCATCAATCTTTATGAGGCTTATGTTACATTCCCCATGTTCCTGGTGAATAAATTTGAAAGGATGATGTGGTTGACACAGGTCACAGGGCAGCCCAGAGTGGGCTTTCCTGAGCCTGGAGTCCAGGCCTGGCTGGCTTCAAAGTGTGGCCTTGCCTTCGGTATTTCCCTGCCTCTGGGTAGCACCCTGAGCCGTGGCTTTCTGAAACCAGGTACTGGTCCAGCGCCACAGTGTTGACTGAAAGTCTATCTGCTGGTCTCCCAGGGGTTGAGGGTTTTCCTAAATACCAAATGCATACACACGCATTCATATACACACATATAAGCATAGTATATGATCTAAAGAAAAATCTTTAGAATCTGAGCACATCCCATTGAATATCCCTCATGGTAGCAAATCTTTACCTCTGAAAGTGTATTTGATTTTTGGAAATGGATGAAGATCATTTGGAGTCTGTGATATTGTGATTCATAATAAGAAGTATATTATATTTGGTCTCGTCCCCAGTCCCTGACACAGGGCTCCTAAAACCCTTATAAGCTCCTAAGTGATAAAAGCACTAGGAGCATCTTTTGTTTTAACGAGGTGACTCAGGGTGGGCTCCTGGGTGGCTCCTGGATGGGGGCTGGTCACCAGAAAGACCAAGCCATGATTAGAAGCTTGGAAATTTCAGCCCCCCTCCCACTTTTCTAGAGAGGGGAGAGGGGCTAGAAATGGAGTTAATAGTTGATCATGCCTACATGAGGAAACCACCATAAAATCCCGATAGTACGGGGTTCAGAGAGCTTCCAGGTACGTGAACACATCTGCATACTGGGAGGGTGCACCCCAAGTCCATGGAAACAGAAGCTCCTGCACTCGGGACCCTCCCAGGCTTTGCCCTACGTATCTCTTCCTCTGGCTGTTCATCTGTATCCTTTATCACATACTTTAGTGAACTGATAAATGTAAGAAGATGTTTCCCTGAGTTCTGTGAGCTGCTCTAACAAATTAACTGAACCCAAGGAGGGGTCATGGGAACCTCCGATTTGTAGCCAACTTGGACAGAAGTTGTGGGTAACCTGGGGACCTACTGCTTGTGATGGGCATCTGAAGCGTGGGGTAGTCTCATAGGACTGAGCCCTTAACCTGTGGTATCTGAAGCAATCTCCAGACAGATAGTATCAGAATTGAGTTAAACTGTAGAACACCCAGCTGGTGTCAGAGAATTGCTTGGTGTGGGGAAATGCTCCATACATCTGGTGACCAGAAATGTCAGAAGTGAAGTAGTCTGTGTGAATGTCAAGGAGAAAGACATAGGAAGAGAAAGACTCAGATATTTCCAATATAGAGCATGCTAGTTTAGTGGGCTGTGAATTTATTTGGTGGATAAACCGGCAAAGTAGGTAATCATGGTGGGGAAGGAATGACAGAATGAAGGCATGCACATATGGATGTATTTGATATATTCTATTGCCCACTCTGAGCCCAGCATCCTGCCTGGTATTGCCATCCTGGTCCTTAGCTCAGCTGTGGATGCAGTACAGGTGGATAAGATCATCACCATTTTCCAGGGGTGGAAATCAAGGTCAGAAGAGATAAAAATCCTCCGCAAATTAGTGGCAAAACTGCAACTGGAATCTAATGAGAGCTTGTTGGGGTTAAAAGTTAAAAGAAACAAAAAGAAAGAAGAATACCATGGCTACAAAGCAATGAGATGATTTTCTAGTTTGGCTCCACGAACTGGCTCTGCAGGTCATTTTAAACCAATGAATCTGAAAATGTTTTGAGAAATGGCAGCATCATCATAATAAAACTAAAGTTCCCAAGGAGACCAGTGTGATAGGAAAAAACACCTCCCTTGCCTGCCTCTGCATTATTTTTGTTTCACGTCAGAGAATTTCCTAGTCACACCTCCTTTAGAGAGTTCTTTAGAACTCTGTTCTTTAGAACAGTTCTTTAGAACCCAGGCTCTTGGCACCAGAACAAACCCTGGAGACCTTCATCAGCACCCTCATTCCAGGCAGGTGAAGCTCCGCTCCAGAAATGGGGAGTTACTTGCTCAAGTTCACACGACGAATAGGGGCAGAGCTTTGACTAACACTCAGGTGCTCGACAATGCAGAGCCGTCTCCCCACAGCACACTGCTTCCTCCCCACTGAGCCCACCCCCACTGATACATCTGCCTAATGACAACAGTTAACATTAAAAAACAAAAACCAAAACCAACCAACTCTCTGTGTCAGATACTAAGAGTGTATTATCTTATCAAGCCTTCAAGGAAACCTTATGGGTGAGAAGTACCATTTCCATTACACAGAGAGTAAAACCAAAGCCCAGAGAAAGGAAATAATAGGGTCAAGTCACAGAATTAGGAAATAGAGGCCCCAGGATTTGAACCCAGGTCTGCCCTCCTCCAGGCCCCATGCATTTAACAACACAGCCTCCTTTTGTCCCAGTTCCTTCTCCCTCTTCCTCTGGTGTCCCTCAGGAGCTTGTGATAAGGCACAATAAACTCACCCTCCCTCCAGCTAGTCACTTCCCCTCTTTTAGTGTTTATCAACACACATAGCCAGTCCTCCTTGCACGTTTGTTTTGTTGGAGGCCTGCCTTATTCCCTGGGAACCCGGAGGAACAATGAGCTGTGGCCCAAGCCCTCTGGGGCACCGCCCCCATCCTGGACCACTTCCTCAACTTCCCCTGCTCACGTGTGACCCCAGCAGAGACTGCGTGGAGGCCCCTCCAACTTGTCTACCAAGTGCGTCAATCACTTGTTTACTTGCTTTTCCTGCCTGGCCCCGGGGGTTCCGCTGGTTATTTCTTCCCTCTGGAGGTTCTCCTGAGGTGAGCTTTGATCTTCAGAGGGGAAGGGGCAACAGGAAGATGGCAAGAGATGCTAGGAGTCTGTCAGCATCTGACTCATTCTGTGAGAAAAAAAAAAAAAAGCCCTCTTTTAAAGCAACTTGAGGATGCTTATGAGAACTGTGCATCCCTGCCAGTGTCTGGATGGAAGTCTCCCTTTTTTCTGGGACAGAGCTGGAAAAGGGATGAAAATTCCACAACTCAGAAGCAAATTCCCTCAGGCCTTTCTATACTTGGCTAGCAGTATAATTCACTGAATAATAAACTAGTGTGAAACCTTTCCACAAAAAGCCACAGCTGCAGACCACCCCCTCCCCGCCCCCCCCACCATTGGAGGGAGATGTTTTTAGTTGTGTAGCTTCCCTTGGACAAGACTGCTTGTAAAAACAACCCGCAACACAGTTTGATCTGAGAGCTGGCATGGAAACTCCTCTGGAATACTGCCTGAAATACAACCTATTAGACAGCTACTTATTTGGGCTTCTGAGGGCTTTTTTGGTCCTCAAAATCCATATTAACATGAAAATGTATCACTGGGCAGGGATGTCTAAATATTAAAGTATCAGTCAGTGTCCCAGCACAGAAGGGACACTCAAAAAGGTTTAACTGAAGGTTACCAGTTAACTGAAGGTACATGATTTCATTACTTTGCAGCGTGGCTTTGGTTGCTATGTAAATCTTTACCATCAAGTATATTATATGTATAGAAGAGTATTTTAAATATATGTAGAGTTAAAAATATAGTACATTTAACACCTATGTACTTACCACAAAAACTGAGAAATAGAACATTAACTGGTACCTTACACGTTCTCCAAATTCTCCTCTCTAAATCAAACTTCCAACCTCTCCCTCAGAAGTAACCAGCATGTTGACTTTTGTGCTAATCATTCTCTTGATTTTTGCTATAGTTTTTACTACCTAGGTATATATTCCTAAACAATGTGTATTGAGTAGAAGCACAAATCTAGCTAGAGATGACAGGGCAATGTTGCCCCTGTTTGATGAAGTGGTCTGGGAGAGAGATAAACTAAACAGAGTCTCTGGGTCAGTCTGGTTTCAGTTTCTCCAAGAGTTTACAAGAGCCCCTTCTGGGGAGGTAGGTGGACAAGGTCATGCATGGGTCTTGGGAAACCAGAGTTGGGCATCTGCAGACATCTGGTAGGGCTGCAGTGGGGGCCAGGCACTAAGTACCAGAAGAAATGTGGTCCAGAGGCTGCTCTGGGTTTTCTGCTTCACTATAGCCTACCTCCAGTTCCTGAAATAGATTAAAGCAGAGCAATTCCATGGGGCGAAATGAGCATCCTTAGTTGATCTAGAAAACAGGATATGCTGCTGGAAAGGCACCAACCTCATCAGAAATTATTAAGGCAAGTCAAGAACAGATGGTCTCACCTAGACTCACCCAGGAATTCTGTCCTCAAGTTAAAAAAAAAAGGATCAATAGCAGTAGGGATCTGGTGATGACAATTCTCAAACTATCTACCTTTTGAGGCATTCTATTCTAATCTGGACTTGTTGGCCTCTATGCCTGGTACACAACTGCCAATCTGAGATCACTGTTTACCATCCTTTTGGATATTTCTTTCACCCTTCTCCAGCGTTGGAGCTCATGTTTCCTGTATTTAATGCCCTTCTCTGTCTTGACTTACTATTTTTTTGTGGTGCGTATACTCTAGTAACTCCCTGAGGAAGGATGCATAGGAAGAGAAATTTGTTGAGAATTTCTATACAGGTCGAGAAATGTTTTTATTCTATAGTCCTTGATTTATAGTTGGGCTGGGTATAGAATTCCAGGTGGGGGATAATTTTTCCTTCAGTATTTTGAGGGCATTTCTTCATTGTCATTTTGCTTTACATATTACTAGTAAGAAATCTAAAGCCATTCTGACTCCAGATCCTGAGCATGTAAGGCAAATTGTTGAAGGTTTGTCCCTTTTTCCCTTCATTTTGCAGCTGAGTAAACAATGACCACTGAAGATCAAATTACCTGACCTGAGGTCAGACAGCTATTAAGTGGCAGTGTTAGGATTCACACCCCCGCCCTCTGATTCCAAAGCTCTTTATTATTTTATTTTAAATGATATTTTTCAGAGTAAAGAAATACATGCTGTCATAGATATCTTAGAAAACATATAAAATTCCAATAAATAAAAAAAAAATAAGGTCACCAAAACTCTGTGTACTATTCGTAGGGACTCACCATAATTTATACTTTATAATAATTTATCATTTATTTGTTTGTTTCTTAACTTGAATCATTTGGGTTGGTAAACCTATTCTTTTTACACTACATGGCATCAGCCAAGGGCAGCAGGAATGGGTAGGAGTCAGAGTCTGAAAGGAGCAAGGTTCTAAGCATGTCCCTAGGTAGAGTTGCTGTTCAGATTGATATGATGGTTCAGTACCCTGGAGAGCTCCGTAGCAGTGACATCCGTTGGAGACTCAGCAGAACAATGACTAGGAGTTCTTTAGGGTTTTGAACTCCTTTCCAAGATAGGAATGTTAAAAGAGACCATACACAGCTGGGATGGAGGTGAGGGGTGGTCTCTTTGTCTGATTCATCCTCACATCTCCCCGGTCCAATGAGTTTTGTGAGAGTAGGTCTTTGTTCTCATCACTATGCCTTTTCTCAGGCTGTCTCCCCAGCTGGGAATGCCTGGCTAATTTCTACTCATCCTTTAATGTTCCATGTAATCATTAATTTCTCCAAAAAGTTTTATGAGCTCCCTCTGCCTTCCCCCTCAAAAAATTTCCCCCATTTCTTCCTCTGAATCTCTCTTGGTCATTACATATGCCACACTAGATTATAACTGTCTGTCCTCCTAACTAGACTATGAGCTCCTTGAGGACAGGGACTGTGTCTCAGTTATCTTTGGCCTTAGTAAATACTCAATAAATAATATTAAATACTTAATAAATGAATAAATTTCCTGTTGGCCATAGGGAGCTATTGAAGGTGTTTCTCAACAACTTTGCCCCCCCCCCACCCGCCCCCCACCCCCACAAAGGACATCTGGCAATGTCTGGAAATAATTTTTGTGGTTGAAACTCGGGGGGCGGGTGCTACTGTCATATAATAGGTAGAGACCATGGATGCTTCCCACATCCTGGTATGCACAGGACAGCCGCCACAACAAAGAATAATCTGGCCCCAAATGTTATTCGTGCTGAGGTTGGGAAACCCTGTTTCAGAATAATGAAATAGATTTAATCAAACTCTTCTTTAATCAATTTAAGACTCTTCAGAGAGCAGTGAGTCCAACTGGCTCACTTTACAGATGAAAAACTGAGCTAGTTGGTTGTAGGGTAGGGCAAGGCCTTGTACCATGGCACCCTTTCCATATGGTTGCACCTGGCTAACATTATTTTTTAGCTATTCAGTGCTCTGAGTGGTAAAGGGATAGAATGGTTTTCTTAATGTACCTTATCTGGGGCTCATCAGTTAGGTTTGGGGGACAAGGATGAGACTGTTCAGACTGGAGAAAAGTTTTTGGCATCACAGAAGAGTCCCAGCCAGCCTCTTCCCACCCCATCCCCACATCAGCCTCTTTTTTCTAGAAAGATGTGCCACAAATCTAGGGCTGAATGAGAAGCATTCTCTCAATGGCTCATTTCTGAACAATTCAATCTGCTCCAGGAAATGAGATATTAGCCTGTGGAAGAGTGAATCCACTTTCAGCCACTCTACATTAAAACCAAATAAAGCTCTGGAGGTCCCAGCCTGCCACAGGAGAATTCACTCTAATTGCTACAAACCGAGGGGATCCAGTATAATTTTCCTCCCATCAGCAAATAATAGCATTTGGGGAGATGAACTCAATCTCCAAGAGAAGCTTTGAACCAAATGTGAGGTTATCTCCCTCTTCAAGTGCCTCAGATTTAGAAGGCTCTTGATCCCAGAGTGCCCCAATCATACCTCTCATGAGGCAAATCTGCCATTTTCCCAGCAGTAATCACAATGCCTGGATTTCTCCCATTCAGCTCAGTTGACTTAGAAAAGCCAAGTGATTCAGACACAATACACAGTGAATCAACAAAGAAAGGAAATGCAGAACAAAAAACCAATCTGTGTGTCATCTTGAATAAATGTGCCTTCCAATAAATTTGGTGAACTGTCTTCAAGGGAATCAGCTGAAAATGTGTTCACTTATTGTATATCATAACTGTCTGGTGCATATGTGATTAGCTGGAAATGATATTTGTGGGTCCACTGAGGCTCTGAAATGATGCAGAAGGGTAGCTTGTTTCTGCAGAAATAGCTCAATTTTGTTTGCTAAAGTTTGCCTTGGAGCATCAAAGGCTGTTCCTGTGCTGGCTGCTACTGGCAAGAGAATGTGAAGGGGGGGGATATGGGGACAGAAAAGGACAATAGGCAGCAGGTCCCAACAACAAAAAGCTGTGTCTCCACCTCCATTCCTTGTCCTCTTCCTCTGTCCTGCCCTCCGCCATACAGTGAACACCATGGGAAGGAGGAGTTCAGTAACTCAGAATTGCACTCAGATCTAGGTTTGAATTCCAGTTCGACTTCTTTTCTGAGCCTTAGATTCTTCACCTATAAATTGGAACTAATAATGCTAATATACCCAGCTTGTCAAGGGGGTTTACATGAGATGATGTATATAAAGCACATGGCTCATGAAGGCACTAAAGAAGTGTTCTATTATCATCACTGTGCTCGGTCTCTGCCCGGGTAATTTTCTGAAAACAGAAAGTTTGATCCAGCAGATTAGAGAGAAGAGAATAATGGGATATGGATGGTCAAATATAAGAAAACAAATCTCTATCAGGGGGCCACTGGAAGTTTTGCGGTCTAATGATTTTCCAAACCTCTTTACAAGATGTAAAATGGTTGGGTTTGTGGTTAACCAAAGTTTTGATTTTTTTTAATATTAATTATTTTATTTCTAGCTTATCATTAATTTCAACTACTCAAACTTTTGAATTGCTCAGCTCTGTGTTTAAGTTTCTATAGAATAGGTTTGGCACTGAGCAGGCTTGGAGAGTCCAAAACCTTTTGGATGTTGCAATAACGTAGAGTTCAGAGTTTAGAGAGAATGTCAAATGAGAATCACCCTGCCATGGGTCCAAAGAGAGATCAATGCTTCTGCCATGAAAGAAAAAGGGGTTCTGTTGGTGAATCTGCAGTTAGCATAAATATAGGGTGGTAATGGGTCTCTTAAGTGCAAAAGTGCCCACAAGCACCTCGTCAACAGAATAACTGGGAGAATACAGAGACTCCTGAGCCCACCTTGGAGAGTCAAGGGCCATGGAGGGGCTCAGGATCCTGTTTCTTTTCAGTTAAAGTGCCAAGGTGATTCTTTTTTTTAAAAATAAATTTATTTATTTATTTATTTTTGGCTGTGTTGGATCTTCATTGCTGCGTGCGGGCTTTCTCTAGCTGCGGTGAGCAGGGGCTACTCTTCGTTGCAGTGCGCGGGCTTCTCATTGCGGTGGCTTCTCTCATTGTAGAGCACGGGCTCTAGGCACATGGGCTTCAGTAGTTGCGGCACGCGGGCTCAGTAGTTGTGGCTCACGGGCTCTAGAGCACTGGCTCAGTAGTTGTGGCACACAGGCTTAGTTGCTCAGCAGCATGTGGGATCTTCCCAGACCAGGGAGTGACTCTGTGTCCCCTATAGTGGCAGGCAGATTCTCAACCACTGCGCCACCAGGGAAGCCCTGCCAAGGTGATTCTGATGATCAGTCAGCTTTGGAAACAGCTCTGAAGGTGGATGGCTCAGGTTGTGGGCTCCTGCTTTAGAAGTGATTCACTGAGTATTAGCATCTCTACTCCATTTACCCTTGCAAAGATCTGACCCATGTCTCTTCAAAATGATGTAAGAAAGGTTTAGGGGAGTAGTAAGAGGCACTTAGAGCTGATCCCCTTTCAGATGCTGCGGTTGTGGACTATGCGCCTGAGAAATGACACTACCTGACAACAATCATCAAATGTATTTTTGACATTCAAGTCTTGCACCATAAGACCCAACCTTCAAGATATCAACTCCCAGGACTTCCCTGGTGGTCCAGTGGTAAAGAATCCACCTTCCAATGCAGTGAATGTGGGTTCAATCCTGGGTTGGGGAACTAAGATCCCACATACCATGGGGCAACTAAGCCCGCACACCACAACTACTGAGCCCCCGCACCTCAACCAGAGAGCCCGCGTGCCACAGACTACAGAGCCCGTGCACCCTGGAGCCCACGTGCCACAACTAGAGAGAGAAATCCCACATGCCACAACTAGAGAGAAGCCAGAGCATGGCAATGAAGAGCCCACACACTGCAACAAAAAAATCCCTCATGCCTCAATGAAGATCCCACGTGCTGTAACTAAGACCCGATGCAGCCAAAAAAATAAATAAAATAAATAAAATAAACAAATATTTAAAAAAAGGTATCAACTCCCATCAATCCCCACCAGGCACTCAAAGTATCTCCCAATATACCTTGAACTTTTCTAACTTTTTCAAATCTTCCTCCCCAGTCAGCAATGAGCTCAGCTCCACTAATTGAGGCAGTATGACCTGGTGTTTAAGAGGCTGGCTTTGGAATAAGGCAGGCTGGAATTCTAGTGTGTTTGTGAGCCAACTTGCACTACGCTGGTCAACACCCTAGGGATGCAGAGCAAGAAGATACAAGGGGCCTGGGTCATTGCCCAATGGCACTCTCAAGTGATGCCTAAAAGGAAAACACAAACTTCTATCTTGTTCAAACTTCTATCTTGTTCACTATTATTTTTGGTCATTATTCAAAAATCTGAAACTATATCCTACCAACCATTAAACAAGCCACTGTAATACAGGTGATAAGGGTTGTTATAGGGGATGTACTTGGTGCTGCGAGAGCATACCTGAGGGAACCAAACCCTACCTGGGAGGCAAAGCCTAAGAGGCTTCCTAGCAAAGGAGATATTTAAGGGAAGTGTGTAAGATCAGTGGCACTTAGGTAGGTGAGGAAGGGAGGAAAGGATGCCCCAGATAAAAAGAAAAAGTGTGAGCAAAGTTACAGAGGCAGGAAACAATAGGGGATGTTTGGAAAGTTGTAGTTTAGCATAGCAAAGAGTAGGGTTTGAATGGGCAGTGGGAAGTAATGCGCTGGGGCTTGGGAATGGATTTTGTATGGGAAAAGAAGATGGTGTGGTGACATGATGAATCAGAGAATTCCTCACCATGGAATCTCTCTCTGTATTTAGCAGCTGCTGGTGAGAAAGGAGACTGAAAGCTAAAGACCAGTACTATATGGTTTCCCCTATTATTAACTTCCTAATGGAGAGCCCAGATTCACAGAGGGGCTCAGTCCAATGTTCCTAACAGCTGGATTTCTTGCGAGGCAGACAGGAATCCCCAATGGCTCCTACAAACAGACTGTGGGAGGCTGGCTGATTGATAGGCCTGTCAATACCACCTCAAAGCAACCTCAAAGTGAGGTCAATGGCTGAGTAAATTTAACCCAAGCCTATCAAGGTAATGGGAGAAAGAGATTTATTTTGGTTCAGACAAGCTCTGGACAGTGACAGGAATCAGGAAGAAGGCAGGAGCAAAACTTGTATGTCAGCTTTTGGATATGGAACCAATTTCAATTCAACCATCTCAGATGAATATTATCTTCCTTAGTCTAAGAACCTACCAAGGTATCAATTCTCCACAAGCATTCCAATTTGTCTGGGTTAGGAAGATCTTCTCTCCTTCCTCTGTTTCTTCCCAGGTCTTTGGTTACCCACCGAGTATGGACCATGCTGGTTTCATATTCTTAGTTGCCCATGTTGACTAAGGGTCTACAATAAGCCAGGTACTGGTGGGCACTTCCTATCAGTTCACCTCATCTTGATATCTGCCTGTGAGATATTATCCCCATTTACAGATGAAGCAGAGGGACAAGTGCCTTGCCCAAGGCAAAATAAAAATTAGGAGCTGGGGGTTTTGTTTGTTTTACTTCTACAGCCCAATGGATTATCACAGTAATTACTCATGGAACCACCACTAAAGTCAAGAGGGATCTTTGTCAACATCCTTTCTCCCTCAGATCACTACCTACCCCTTCCCTACTTCTCTGAAGCCTCTTCTGGTTCCAAACTTCTGCTTCCTCCCTGACTCCATGCCCCTTCCCTTAGCCTTCTAGAGCAATAAAGAAAATGAGGGACTTTCCTATGATTGCACAGGTGTCAGAGCTGGGACTTGAACCCATGTGTTTGAAGTCCGCTATAGTTTGGTTGATTTCCTCCTCTCAGCTTACGTTAAGTCCTTTCCACCTTTCAAGGCCGATCAGATGCCATGCTCCTCCATGGAGCCTTTTAGAACACTCCTTTCCTCTCTGGTCTTTTCCTTTACCTGGCGAGTTCCTGACTGTCTGTTCCACTGATAGGACACTTAGGAGATAGTGTCTGGCATTACTTAGCATTTCACATTCTTGTTTCATCTTCCCTATGAGTTTGTAAACTTTTTTGGAGACTAGAGATCACAACTTACACCTGCTTTTTGGTTTTTTTGCAGGCAACGTGCTAAGTTTTTTTTTTTTAACATCTTTATTGGAGTATAATTGCTTTACATTGTGTTAGTTTCTGCTGTATAACAAAGTAAATCAGCCATACATATACATATATCCCCATATCCCCTCCCTCTTGCGTCTCCCTCCCACCCTCCCTATCCCACCCCTCTAGGTGGTCACAAAGCACCGAGCTGATCTCCCTGTGCTAGGCAGCTGCTTCCCACTAGCTATCTATTTTACATTTGGCAGTATATATATGTCCAGGACACTCTCTCACTTCGTCCCAGCTTGCCCTTCCTCCTCCCTGTGTCCTCAAGTCCATTCTCTACGTCTGCGTCTTTATTCCTGTCCTGCCCCTAGGTTCATCAGAACCATTTCTTTTTTTGTTTTTAGATTCCATATATATGTGTTAGCATACGGTATTTGTTTTTCTCTTTCTGACCTACTTCACTCTGTATGACAGTCTCTAGGTCCATCGACCCCACTACAAATAACTCAATTTTGTTTCTTTTTATGGCTGAGTGATATTCCATTGTATATATGTGCCACATCTTCTTTACCCATTCATCTGTCGATGGACACTTAGGTTGCTTCTACGACCTGGCTATTGTAAATAGAGCTGCAATGAACATTGTGGTACATGTATCTTTTTGAATTGTGGTTTTCTCAGGGTATATGCCCAGTAGTGGGATTGCTGGGTCCTATGGTAGTTCTATTTTTAGTTTTTTAAGGAACCTCCATACTGTTCTCCATAGTGGCTGTATCAATTTACATTCCCACCAACAGCGCAAGAGGGTTCCCTTTTCTCCACACCCTCTCCAGCATTTATGGTTTGTAGAGTTTTTGATGATGGCCATTCTGACTGGTTTACACCTATTTGTATTCATAGAACCTTGAAAGTGGTCTGCATGGAGGAGGAAGCAGAATAAGTGGATTCCTGGGCTCTGGAGTCAGACTCAGGTTCAAATCCTCATTCTGCTAGTGGCCTGCTGTGTAACACTGAATTACTTAATCTCTGTCCAAATGCCTTCCTGAAGGGTTGTTGAGAAAATTAAAGTACATAATGATTTTCAGGGTGTAGCATAGTGCTTGGCACACATTAGTCATTCTGCAAAGGTAAACTATTATGGAACCCAACAAGTATTCATTGTTGATAATTACTCAACTGGTCCTCAAGGCTAAAAAAATTTTTTTAAAGAAAGAACTAAGATAGAAAATCTCTTTTCCATAGGATACAAGTCTAGAAAAGCAACACACAAGTTGGAAGGAGGCCGGATATTGGGTAGGAATAGCCTCACTTTTCCTCCATCACGTTCACTTACTACAGAAGCAATAATGGCTCCCCAGTGTGCAGAGCACTGAAATGACTAACAGCTGAGCGGGTGACGACAGCCAAGCAGAGTCAGGGTCCCTGGCCGTGTTCCTGCTGCTAAGTCATGCAGAAGAGGCCAGCTTTACCTGCGAGCCTCAGCAGCAGCTAATGCTGTCAGGATGAAAGATGGGTCCATTTGGGCCCTAAACTTTGGTGTTCAGGCACTCTAGAAGGTCAATGGCTGGAAAGAAAATACAAGGGCTGAAGCAGGAGTTTCCAGTGAAGAGGCTGAGCCGCTGTCAAGAATCAGGAAATATACCACTCTGGGTGCATGTGCATACTTTAACCAAACAGTCCATTTCTTCAAAGGACTTTAAAGGGCAAAAGCTTGCCTTCCTTCCAACTTTACTCCCATACATAACCACGAAGGAGCAAGCGCATCTGAAACACAGCACCTATTGCTTTCTTTATGCCCATTCTCAACTTGCAAAGAGATTCTTCTCCAAATACTTTCTGAAAATATTAAGGAGAGTTTTGGGATGGGATTTACATACAGATTATCTTTTCTGTAATTCTGTGGGCTTTGTCTGATCATCTGTCCTGCAAGTCACAGGAGGCATTTCTCTGAGCATCAGTTCTAACACAATAGAACTCAAAACGGAACATTGTAAGGCACATCAGGTGTGTGGGCAACTGTTATAACCTGAGATTTTGGAAGCTAAATGGAGTTAAGGAGATGCAGAGGAGGGGAATGAGGAAGCTTCAGAAAATGGGATCAGGCAGGACTGACTAAAAAAACAGCAGAGACTGCTGGGCTCTTTTGGACCACAAGATCCCTGTAGTTGGGTGGGGGGGTAGGGGGCACAAAAAGGCAAAACTCAAACCAGCAGTAGTTGTCAGGCCAAAGCAAGCTGTGACCATCAAGCCAAGAGTGGGTGGGGGCAAGGGGGTCACGTGGGGATACTTTCCAGAGCAAATGCAAAAGACAGTGCTATAAAGGAATGAACTATCACCAGAAATACTCGTTGTCTACAGCAATGCCCAGGAATTACAGAACCTCATCAGCTTTCCTCCACTGGCCTCAGTTTCCCCATATTTAAATCCGAAGAAGTCGTACTACTCCCCAGTCTGAGTTAGTGACCCTCCTCTGCTCCCTCAGACCTCCATGTGTAATTGTCTGTTAGTGAGTCTGCCTCCCCAACTAAGCCTTAAATTCCTAAGGGCTGGGACTGTATTTTATTCCTCTCTGCATCCTCAAAGCCTGGCACAGGGCCTGGCTTATAGCAGGTGTTCAATCAACATTTACCGACTGAATGGTCTCTAAAGTCCTTGGAGGACAGAATCAGAATGACTGGATTGGTTGTTCTGATTCTGTCCTCTACAGAGCTCAGCATAAAGTGTGGGCCAAATAGCCTCCCCAGGAGCTATCCTGATCAGGCTGCTTCAGTTGAAGTACCATGGCCTCTCCTTCCCTTCCTTTCTCTTTTCTTAACTTCTTTATTCCCATCTTCAAATATCATTCTCCTTGGACTGTACCACTCTAAAGCCATTGTGCTTGCTTCAAACTTCAAGACTGCAGGCGTCTCTTAAATGTGAAATACCAACCAGCCCTCTCATTTACTTCCCTTTCTGCAACCAAGTCCATAGACCTTCCTAAGGTCTTACCTAGGTCTGACCTTAGAGTCTCTTGGAAGAAGATCCTGACATAACAATCTGAATGGAAGAGGCTTACTGGGGAAGTGATTCCAGGGAGCACTGACAGTGCAGCAGGGAAGTGAGACAGGAAAGGGAAGAAAGGTAATATAGGGTGCTTTAATGAGCAGGTATTGCTGTGGGCAACTGAGGTTCACTCCTCCTGAAGACCCCTGGGAGATTCTGTGGAATGTACCTCAGAGTCATCCCAATGAGGAGTGAGGGAGCTGGGGTATGTATCCACCAACTCCCATCCAAAATTGGTTGAAGGCTGTTTGAGGGTTAGGGCGAATAATCCCCCACCACTGCTAGTCTGCCTCATGTACTAGTTAAACACACTCCTGCAGTCAGAGAAAGCACCCAGCGGCTTGTAGAAACAAGCCATCAGCGTATACAGCAATAGTGAGATCCGAGGGGATCTGGGCAGGGGCACCAACACCTTATGCAACACATTCTAGACTGATGCCCCGAAGTCTTCCATCTTCTCATCCCAGTTTGCTCTACTTGGAGTAAAACATAAAGTTCTCCAGTTGGAAGAGACTTGGTAATCATCTACGTTAACCAAATCCCTCTTCAGTCCAGAATCCCCTCTACAACATTCCTGACAAGTGGTTGTCAGCCTCTGCTTGAATACTGCTAGTGTCAGGAAACTCACTGCACTGAAATTATTCCAGCAACTTGTTATTTCTGGAATAACTGAGTTGCTGAAAAATCCGCCCCCCCCCACTTTTTTTAAAAGATTCCACATTAGTCACCTTGTAACTTCCAACTGTTGGCCTTAGTTCTGCCTTTTGGAGCCACATAAAATGATTCTGCTCCTCCATTCACAATAGCCCTTTTAACAGCTTCTAAAACTAACTGGTATGTTTTCACTATGACTCTTCTTCTCCAGCCCAAATCATCCACTGCCTTTATTACTCTTACTAAAATATGGTCTTTAGACCAGTCATTCTCAACCAGGGGCAAATTTGCCTCCGAGGGGACATCTGGCACTGTCTGGGGACATTTCTGGCTGTTATAACTACCAGGGAGCACTACTGGCAAGTATGGCTTGGGGTCAGGGATGCTGCTAAGAATCCTACAAGATACAGGACAGCCCCCAAGACAAAGAATTATCTGGCCCCAAATGTCTAAAATACCAAGGCCAAGAAACCCTTTTCTAGAAACATCATTATCCAGGCCACTCTCCTTTGCATATTCCTATGGCTTGTCATATAAAGCACAGTGCTCAGAACTTGACATGTGGTGCCTGCAGGGACAGAACCAAAGAAAGCATGAGTATGGGCGTCATCTCTCACTCTGACAATGGGACTGACTAGAGCAGCTGAAGCATCCACCATATACTCCCCTCCTCCCCAGTCTGGGGTCAGGGAAAAGCTCCAAGTCATATTGAAGCAAACTGCTCTCAAGCCAACAATTAGGAAATTAAAAACAAAGATATAAAAACATAAATGCAAATCTAGGAAGTAGCGTTCCCTCTGAGCGTCTACACAACACTTTAATCATGGCAAATTGAATCAAATTCGTTTTAGTTTTTTTTTTTTACCCGAAAGATATAATTGTAGATTTCTCTGTAAAATTTCTGTTACCTGAAAACATGATAAATTGTCTTTTATATTTTCATCCATGCCACTCCTAAAAACATCAGACAGGACAGACTGATGTTGATCCACTTCTTAACTCTTTTTGGGTAAGGCTGTATTGACCAGCTATGAGGTCACTTACATTTATTTATCTGATCTAAGAAAACACCAGGTCTAGATGGTTTTACTACTAAGTCTTATAAAATATTCAAGAACCAGTTAATTCCTATTTTACTCCAACTGTTCTAGAAAATGGGGGATGGGAGGGAGATGGAGACTTCAGCTTATTTCAGAAAGCTAGCATAATCCTAAAGCCAAAACCTTTCAAGAACAGTGCATGAAAAAAAATTATAGGAAAATCTCATTAATGCACATAGATACAAAATTCCTTAAAGATTACCAAACTGGATCTAGCTTTGAATTTTATATTGCATAAAGTGGCTCAGTTTTATTTATTCCGGGAATGTAGGATGATTTAACACAAAGTCTATTAATGTAACTTACTACATTAATAGATTAAAGAGGTGGGTAGGAGTCAGGAATGGACCACAGGCACACAGAGGAACGCTCTTTTCTTTTTTTTTTTTTAAGTAGCTTTTTCTGTGTAATAAAACCCACAACATTTCTGTGATATAAAGTAAACATTTATTTTTCATACATCTTGGGTAAGCCAGGGGCAACTATTTTGGGCTGGGCTCAACTGGTCAGTGAGTCAGCTGGGTGACCATATCCACAAAACTCTCATTATTCTCGGACCAGCTGGCTAGTTGTTGCAAGTTCATCTCATGGCAGGGCCGAGTATTAAGAGGGTGAACTCAACAGGACAAACACACTTCAAGCCCCCATACTTGTATAATACCTGCCATCACCCATTTGGCAAAAACAACTTGCATGGCTGAGTTCAAAGTCAAAGAATGGGGAAGTATACTCTGCATGGCATGGATACTAAGAGGGCATGTGGGTATGTTATTACTTATAATTTACAAATATGATATACATGTATACACATTATATATATGTTTATTATGTGTCCAATTTATATATATGAAATTTGGTATACACAAAGTATTTCATAATAAAACTTAAATTCACACATTAAGTACACTTTGGGACCCTTCTTACTTACTAGTCTCATAGTCTTATCCAAAAAGGAAAAGGAGTTAGTTTGGCATGAGGTGTTCTTCATGTTCATCTCTTTCATCTTTACTTTTTCCCATTCTTTCAGCCTCTTCCAAAAAGAATTTAAAGAGGTTTACAAAGCACTGAGACAAAATAAATTTATCATCATTAAACAAAGCAAAGGAATAATAAGGTTACTGAAACAAGGTGGAGCTAGAAATGCCATTAGCACTTGGCTGGATATTCTCTGTTTGCTCCTCTTATCCTCTTCCCACCTTTCTCTACCTGTTTAAGGGCTCCTTTGTCTCGGGCTTCTCCTATAGCTACAGGTCTCACTCAGTTCTGATGACCACTCTCTCCTCTTCTGCTTGAGGCCCAGAGGCTGGTAACACTTCCTGTGAACTTCCTTGCTGGCTCCCTTAATTTCGCCACATCTTTGTAACATGAAGCTCTCCTTACTTAACCTTTTTGAAGGTGCCATATTTCCTGCCAGAGACCCTGATTGCAATAGCCCACAAATCGTATGCCTTAAGTCTAAATGCCTACTAGAAGTAGATGATAAATACAGCTCTAAGGTCTCAGTGTGATTATCAAGTGGGAAAGACAATCGATAAAAGAGTCACCAGTCCCTCCAGAGAAGCAGATCTACTCTGGATGCCATGATGGGCAAGAAATTTTTTGTGGCTTCTCAATGACAGGTCATTGTGGTATAACACCCCCATTTCTTTTCTGTCTCACAGACCATCTCTAATTATTCAGGGCCCAGTCCTCATATATCCTCTTTTTATCCACACTCACTCCTTAGTTGATCTCATGGCTTTTAAATATCACACACATGCTGATAACTCCCAATATGTAGCTCCAGTTCTCACTTTTCCCTGACCTCCAGTTTTCACTATGCAATTGTGTATGCTGTTTGTCCAACAGGCATCTCAAACTCTTGGCATGTCCAAAACAAAACTCACCAAGTTTATTGAATAATCCTCTCTTCCTAGTCTTCCTCCATCTCAGTAGAGGGCCTCGGCATCCTTCACTTGGTCGCTCAGGTGTGTGGACTGGTGAGGAGGGGGGCTGGTGGAAATCCATCATCCTTGATTCCTTTTTCTCACACTCCACATCCAATCCAGCCGCACATTATGTTGGCTCAGATATTCAAAAATATATTCAGAATCTGACCAATTTTCACCACCTGCATCACTTCCCACTCTAGCTCCAACTTCCCAGACTCTCTTATACCACTGTACTTGCTCCGAACTTGTTTCCCTCCTTCTATACTTGCCCTCTTCCAGGGTCCCACCTCCAGCAGCCAGTGTGACCCTTTAAAAATACATCAGATCATGTCATCTACTCAAATCCTCCAGTCGCTTACCATCACACTCAGAATGTAGTATAAAGTCTCCACCATGGCCTATAAGGCCGAACTGACCCTTAATGTTCTGTGAGCAGGTCAAGCATAGTACTTGAGGTCTCGGAACCTTTGCACTTGCTGTTTCCTCTGACTGAAACACTCTTCTCCAGATATCTACATGCCTCCACCACTCATTTCATTTAGGTCTCTGCTCAAATGACAACTCAGAGAAGCCTTCCCTGGTCATTGACTCAAAACAACCCCAACATCCTTATTCCTTACTTTACTTTTCTTCACAGCACTGATCAGTACCTGACATTACATTAAATATAAATATGTAATTATGCATTAGTCTTCCCATTTAGAATGCTAAGCACTACGAAAACAAGGGTTTGCTTCCTTCACCCCAGCATCCCTGGTATGATACTTGACACGCAGAGGGCTCTCAATAAATATTTGCTAAGTGAATGAAAGACTCCATTCTAGGTCATCTGATTTCTTGACTCACACTCAGCAAGATCGAAGAAATATTTGAGCCTCAATTAAGTGAGTGGCACTTGGCTAGATGCTTAGAGCTTTAAAAATCTAACAGTTCCTGACCCGAACTGTGACCGTTTTTGGGTGAGTAGTGATTGGGAGAGGACACAAGGGAGTCCTCTGGGTACTAGAAACGTTCTTTATCTGGGTAATAGTTATATAGGTATACACCTAATACAGATCTACTGAGCCAAACACTTCACATTTGTGTATTTTAAGTTGCACCCCAATAAAAGATTTGTTTTGTTTTAAGTTTCTGGCCCATCTAGACACATCAACAGGTAGTTTCCAGCGCGGCAGACCAGTGAGAGGTCTGCACAGACTGCCTGCCAAATGATCAGTGAGAAAGCAACCTTCCAAAGTGCTAAGATTGGCAAACCGGCTAAAAGGAAAAGGGTAGGCTGTATCCTGCCTTCCTTCTGACACCAGAACATCCCACAGACCACGGGCCTTCTTCAATGCCCCAGGTCCACTTTCTCAATCTCAGTCTGCTCAACAGCTAGAGGATACTCCACCTGTTAGGGAGCAGATCCCTGAAGTGAGATGGAGCACGGCAGAGCTGAGGCCGGGGCGAGGACGTGAACACCGCGTCCGCGCGTTTGGAGGGAACAACTAGTCTACCCTCAGCTCACTGAACGTCACAAACTCGGCGAACGCCCGGCCTGAGCCCCAGGCCCACAACGCGCACGCGCAGCATACAGCCGCCGCTACGCAGGCGCACTGCAGCCTTGAGCCGGGCAAAGCCGGGACAGGTGCCCCTGCGAGCGGGCGCGCGCGCGTTCTCGGGAGCGCGGGAAACGGGGTGCGCGCTATGGAGATGCGGTTAGCTGAGTTCCGGGAGGCCCGGAAGCGCGCCGGGCTGGCGGCCGAACCCAGCACTTCGAGGCAGCGTGCACAAACCTCGGGAGAGAAGGCGGAAGCAGCTGCGACTCCAAAGGCAGCCCCAGGCTGGCTAAAACGGTTCCTGGTGTGGAAACTGAGGCCCGCGAGTGCCCAGGCCCAGCCCAACCTCGCTCAGGTGAGAGAAACGAGACCTCACCCCCGGGTACCTGGCTTCTGAGCCGCCGACTTGGCCTCTCGGGCAGCTCCGCCGAGGCCCCGCCCCGCCACCACGTGGTGGCAACACCCCCAGTCCCCCACCTCGCCGCGTCAAGGAGCAGCCTGGCCAGCCAGCCACGCTCCCTCCCTAGCTTCCCAGCCGGGCCTTCGGTGGCGGGGCGGGGCTGCTGGCGCCTCCCGCCAGCTCGGGGGCGGGCCCTCGCGTCTCCAGCCTCTCGCCTGGACCCTGATGAGTGGCTTCCACGTTTTCCTTCCAGCCCGCGACCCACGCAGCTTTGACTCCAGGTTTGAAGGGAGGGTCTAGGATCCCGGAAGAAAGGACCTCTGCCCTTGTGTTATTCACAGCGAGTTGAGTTATCGTTGTGCCCCCGGTGGCTTTGGGAAACCTCTCCACAACGGTGTTGAGTCACAGCCCTCTGCTAATGGAGAGTAAAAGGTCTAATTGGATTCTGATAAAAAGTGGCAGTAATTAAAGTTTCATTTGAGTTCGCATCTGGGTCACATGCAGCCAGTCACCAGATAGCCTGCGCTTTAGAAATGGCATTTGGATACAAAATTCGCAAAAGTGTGGTAACTGTGACTGCCCGTGGTGGTACGTACCTTTGTCTCACTATTGAACTAGCAAGCCCTATTCAAGTTTGACAATGTTCAAGGCGAAGACTATATAGATTAGTATGATATCCTTTTCACCCTGTGAGTCTTTGGTAATTTCCTATTCACGTCTCAGTATCTTCGTTTTCACTCATAAGTAAGGTGGCAGGGTGATGACTTGAGTGTGAGATTGGAGCATCTATGTGGGAATACAGGACAAAACATCAAGGGGATATCTGTGCTGTGAGGCAATCTGTGACATGGCCTCTGTCCCTCCCAAGTGCAGTAACAGCCAAGAATTCCTTTTGGAAATTAAAATGTACCTTACTCCTCTTAAAATTACTTCAGTTCATCTATCATTGGACCACATCTGGTTTTAAGGATTTTTTTTTTTTTTTGTAATCAAGGAGAGCTTACTGTTACTCAATTTGGATTAGATATTATTCTCCATGACACTCAGGGTTCCAACTGACTTGCAGAAAGAGAGTGCAGCAGGTTTCAAACAATCCATTTCCTTGCATGCAGTTTGTCTCGGGATGACTTTATTGTTGATTAGAACTCACTGAGCACAATTGCTTAGGATTTTATTTATTTTAAAATAAATTTATTTATTTTATTTTTGGCTGTGTTGGGTCTTCGTTGCTGCGCATGGGCTTTCCCCTGTTGGGGCGAGCAGGGGCTACTCTTCGAGGCTTCTCCTTGCGGTGGCTTCTCCTGCTGTGGAGCACGGGCTGTAGGCACATGGGCTCAGTAGTTGTGGCTTGCGGGCTCTCGAGCACAGACTCAGCAGCTGTGATGCAGGGACTTAGTTGCTCCGTGGTATGTGGGATCTTCCCGGACCAGGGCTTGAACCCGTGTCCCCTGAATTGGCAGGCGGATTCTTAACCACTGCACCACCAGGGAAGTCCCTGGTTAGGATTTTAGAATCCATTTCCTCTACCTCTTTATCTCTCCCAGTTGCAAAATAGTATCTAGTCCACACAATGAGTTTTTGACTGTATGTCTCATTTCCAAAGGAATATGAGATCATTGAGTTGGATCCAGAGAAGCTGAACTTGGAGAAAGTTTTCATTATTAAAAACCCAAAAGCTGATGGCCTGACAAAGGGATGAGAGGAAATGCTGGACCTCCAGTGCTTCTTATTAATTACTCTGTTTTTCATGAGGAACTTTGAAGCTCATTTTCATTGACTCAGCTACCATTCCTGGGTTTGTTCTGGTGTGAAATTCTCATTAAACTGCTTTTTTTCTCCCCTAATTTATAATCTATCTCTACCTAATAATTTAGGTGGCACACAGTGGCTTGTCAGAGATTTCTTTAACCTTCTGTTTCTAATTGCTTCTTTTTGCTGGCCATTGACAAGGAAGCATCCACCTCCTTCCCTCACTCTCGAATTTAGCTTGGGGAAAAGCAGTCCACTAAAATAAAATATTTCTTTCTGTGACAAGCGTCTACCACATTAGGGCAGAAATGCCTGTAACTTTAAAAAAAATCCTACCAAGCCCCCCACCCAACCCCCATCTCCCTCCCAGGCCCCCAATGCACCATCTAGCCCCAAGGTCCATAGCCCACAGTCATCCTGCAATTCCTCCCCTCCAAGCCTTGGCTCAGGTTGGCCCACTGCTCAAATGCTCTCCTTCTTTGGCGTCACCTGGCCAAGCACAGCCTTTGCATCACCCCCTCAAATCCAGGAGTCATCTTTTAACTTTTCCCTTTCCCCCATCAGCATTCATTGATTCAGTATAATCCTATCATGTGCCCACTATGTTCCAGCTGCTTTCCTGTATCCCAGGAGACAGTGTGATAAAGACAAAGCCCTGCTCTCACAGAACTTGCCTTCGAGTTGAAAGAACAGAATGATGAATGCTACAAAAAGGTGGGGGGGACCCAGGGTGCTGTGATAGTGAATCGGGGGTGAGGGATGCAGAGTGCCACTTTAAATTGGGTGGGCAGGGAGGACTCACTGAGGAGGTGACCTCACCATTTTCATAAGAAGGAGCCACTTTTGCAGAAGCCTGGGACAGGCCAAGGGTCCATGCGGTGACATTTTTACTGAGGTTTGTAGAAGAGGGAGCCAGCCAGGTGGTGTGAGGGGAAGGGGCTTTCCCCTCAGAGGGAACCACGAGTGCAAAGGCCCTGAGATGGGAAGCAGCTTGGTATTCAAGGAACGGAATTCCCTTCCCTAAACTGCACCATATGTGCTGTGGTGACTGTGGTGACCACAAACGCTTCCACACACAGCTTTTACAGCAGAAGGCACACTGGTTCTAAAACAAATGCCAAACGAGGCAGAGGAATTTCCTTATCCCCCCTCTTTGTTTGTCCCCTTTTCCAGTTCATTTAACCCCCTACCCCACCTCATCTCCTTCTAGCTCTCTAACCCTTCCCCTTACCACCCCCCATAAAGGCCCTAATTAAGTAAAAAGGGCTTTGGAGGGAGATCATCCTAGGATGCTAGACCAATCTCATCTCTGCCTGTCACCAGCCGTGTGACTTTAGGGGAGTTGCTTACACCTCAGAGTTTTCTTATCAGTAAATTGGGAATAATAATACCTGCTTGCTGGATTATGGATCAGGCATCTTGAAGGCACACAGTAAATGGTGGCCATAGCATTATTCTTGTTATACTCCTTCAATAATAAAATGAATTCAGTCTACTGTGAGTTTCAAGTCCTACACATTTAAGATGTATTCTGTATCCATCATTTCTCTCCGTCTTCCATGTCACAACCCTGATCTCTGCCTGATCCTGTCTTGCTGGGCCTCCTGCATGAGCTACTAACCATTTCCTTTCTTCTACTCTTGCAGCCCATTTTCTGCCTGGCAGCCAGAGTAGTCTTAAATATTAATCAGATTGTATTAGTTCCCTGCTAAGACCTTCAGTGATTTCCCTATTGTGCACACTGGTTACATCTGAAAGGGACATTTATTTGTTTAATAAATGTGTGTGTTTGTGTGTGTGTGTGGGTTGTTGATTATATGTTAAGAACCTTCCCAATCTAATTGAAAAGGTAATAATTACAATATTGATACTAAAAATCAAGGGTTGAACAATATAGAATTTCTGAAGCAACATAAATCAGATGACCTGTATTTTTAATTGAGACCAAATAATATTTGTGGTCCCTTTTCAATTGCCACGTGAAGGATAAGAGATATAATTGAATAAATGAGCTAAAAGTCTGCTATGTATTGAGAACTTATGTGTGGGGTACTGTGTTTGGCTCTGGAGACACCAGAAGATAATAAATGGTAGCTTGGGGCCTCGTGCAACAATCTAGGGACACATGTGACCTGTATTAAAAGAGAGACACTTGAATGATGAATAGTTTGGTGCTGAGAAACAGCCATTCAGAGCTCTAGGCGGCAGAGGGGACACTGTCCTTGATGGCCCAGGAGGTCGGGGCATATACAGTTCACCAGTCATGCTTGCCTGGAGGAAGCAAGTTGCTGAGGAATGGAGAGGAAGCAGAGGCTATTCCTGGCCACAAAGGGGCAATGTCTCTGGGTCCTAAGACCAGTTGAACTGGTGTAGAGGGTTCATTTATAGAGCAATAGATTGTGGATCATGTTGTTCAGAAAATTTTTAGACCACTGTTTTACAAACTGCAAGTCATGACTCATTAGTGGGTGGTGAAATCAATTTAGAGGATCTAGTCCTCTGTTAAAACTAAATTTAAAAAAATAGAATAGAGAATCAAAGCTTCATATGTAAGGAAGCTATTTGTTGATTTGTGACCTTTTTTTCCCCTGATATATATGTGTGGGGTTGCAGTACAAAATGTATTCCTTATTGTGGGTCATACCCAAAAAAGTTTGCAAAATACTGGACTGGAGATCAAGCACCCTAAAGCTCCTTAAGTACCTGTGTCTCCCATTAGCACACAGCGCAGGGGCCTGTGTACTGGCATTTCTGTCTGTTGAGTGAATGCAAGGTCTTGGATTCCAGCCCAAGGAGTTTAAATTTTAACCCGTAGGCAATAAAAATTTGTCAAGGGTTTGTGAGCAGGGGGTTGATGGGTGTTTTAGCAGATCCATTTAGCAGCTGTACGTAGGATGGTTTGGGGAGGGAAGAGTTAGGAGGTGGGGAGTCCAGTTAGGAGATCCTGGGGGTGTGTAGGATGGTCACAGGGGATGGAAAGGTTGTGGCTATAACAGTGACTTTCTTTTTAATGTGTGGAAGGGATTTTTGTTTCCTGTTTCTGGTGTAGTCTTCATTTTAGAATCATGTCACTCAACAAAATTTTAGCTCCTCTAGACAAAGCAGCAAACATATATTGATTCTGTGTGGGAAGCATGTGGTCACTGCCTTATCAATTACGGGGGAGTCTCTGTACCAGGCACAAATTAGCTCCTGTTAGCAACAGATTAATCTGAGGAAATGTCTGCCTCGGATGGGAATCCCTCTGAACGCTGTAAGGATTTCATCGGCTCACATCTCACTGATCAGTTTTGATTCTGTTGGAGCAGAATGCATAGGAGCTGTTTGGAGATGGTTGTTTTAGAGAGCAGGGCAAGAAAATAGACACAGATGAGTCGGAAGCCTTTCCAGAGCAAGGACAGCTGTCTCTCCAGATCGGTTTTGATCCTCCCGGCCCCACTGCCCATTATTCTTACTTTGGTTTGTTTGTGTGTGTCCTAGGGAGCGGCTCGGCCTGGGGGCCGCGCGTCACAGCCACCGGGGAATCCAGCCGAGCGTCCGCCGGCCCCGCCCCCGCAGGACCAGTCTCTCCTGACCAACATCACCTTCTTGAAGGTGCTCCTCTGGTTGGTCCTGCTGGGACTGTTTGTGCAACTGGAATTTGGCCTGGCCTATTTTGTCCTGTCCCTCTTCTACTGGATGTATGTGGGAACACGAGGCCCCGCGGAGAAGACGGAGGGGGAGAAGAGCGCGTACTCCGTGTTCAACCCGGGCTGCGAGGCCATCCAGGGTACCCTGACTGCCGAGCAGCTGGAGCGCGAGCTGCACTTGCGACCCCTGCAGGGGAGATAGGACCAGCCCTGCTGTCGGCTGGCCCCCCAAGGTCCTTTCACCCCTGGGGCACCGACTTGTGGGTTTGACTAAGGACAGCTTGCGGGTCAGTTCTGTGACCCCGCAATTCCACACTCTTTCCCCGATCTCCTGCTGCAGTTTTATATCAGAAGTTCTTTTTGGTTTTGGTGAAACTCCCAGGAAGACATTCACTGTGGGTCTGATGCAATTTATAAAAATTACATGCTTAAGAAAGGAGACCTGTTTGTCTCTTTATTTGAGAGAGGTGATTTTTAGAGCACTAAGAGGGCATTGGGGAGATAACTTTAAAATACCCAGCTGTTTGAAGTAATCGTTTGGTACATCAAGACTGTATAAAGTAAATATTCTCTTTAAATCTTTTTAAAATTAATTTATTTTTCATTGAAGTATAGTTGATTTATAATGTTGTGTTAGTTTCAGGTGTTCAGCAAAATGTTTCAGATATATATTCTTCTTCAGATTCGTTTCCCATATAGGTTATTATAAAATATCGAGTATAGTTCCCTGTACTACACAGTAGGTCCTTGTTGTTTATCTATTTTATATATAGTAGTATGTATCTGCTAATTCCAAATTCCTAATTTATCCCTTCCCCCCGACCTTTCCCCTTTGGTAACCATAAATTTGTTTTCTACGTCTGTGAGTCTGTTTCTGTTCTGTAAATAAGTTCATTTGTATCATTTTTTAGATTCCACATATAAGTGATAGCATATGGTATTTGTCCTTCTCTTTCTGACTTAACTTCACTTAGTATGATAATCTCTAGGTCCATCCATCCATGTTGTTGCAAATGGCATTATTTCATTCCTTTTTATGGCTGAGTAGTATTCCATTGTGTGTATATATATCACATCTTCTCTATCCATTCCTCTGTTGATGGGCAATTAGGTTGCTTCCATGTCTTGGCTATTGTAAATAGTGCTGCAGTGAAGAAGGGTGTAGTGTGTGTATCTTTTTGTTGTTGTTTTTTTGTTTGTTTTTTTTGAATTTTATTTTATTTTTTTATACAGCAGGTTCTTATTAGTTATCCATTTTATACATATTAGTGTATATATGTCAATCCCAATCTCCCAATTCATCACAGCACCACCACCGCTCCCCGCCGCTTTCCCCCCTTGGTGTCTATACGTTTGTTCTCTACATCTGTGTCTCAGTTTCTGCCCTGCAAACCAGTTGATCTGTACCATTTTTCTAGGCTCCACATATATACGTTAATACATGATATTTGTTTTTCTCTTTCTGACTTACTTCACTCTGTATGACAGTCTCTAGATTCATCCATGTCTCTACAAATGACCCAATTTCGTTCCTTTTTATGGCTGAGTAATATTCTATTGTGTATATGTACCACATCTTTATCCATTCATCTGTGGATGGGTATTTAGGTTGCTTCCATGACCTGGCTATTGTAAGTAGCGCAACAGTGAACATTGGGGTGCATGTGTCTTTTTGAATTATGGTTTTCTCTGGGTATATGCCCAGTAGTGGGATGGCTGGGTCATATGGTAATTCTATTTTTAGTTTTTTAAGGAAACTCCATACTGTTCTCCATAGTGGCTTTATCAATTTACATTCCCACCAACAGTGCAAGAGGGTTCCCTTTTCTCCAAACTCTCTCCAGGATTTGTTGTTTGTAGATTTTCTGATGATGCCCATTCTAACTGGTGTGAGGTGATACCTCATTGTAGTTTTGACTTGCATTTCTCTAATAATTAGTGATGTTGAGCAGCTTTTCATGTGCTTCTTGGCCACCTGTATGTCTTCTTTGGAGAAATGTCTATTTAGGTCTTCTGCCCATTTTTGGATTGAGTTGTTTGTTTTTTTGATATTGAGCTGCATGAGCTGTTTATATATTTTGGAGATTAATCCTTTGTCCATTGATTTGTTTGCAAATATTTTCTCCCATTCTGAGGGTTGTCTTTTCATCTTGTTTGTAGTTTCCTTTGCTTTGCAGAAGCTTTTAAGTTTCATTAGGTCCTGTTTATTTTTGTTTTTATTTCCATTATTGTAGGAGATGGACCTAAAAAGATATTGCTGCGATTTATGTCAGAGAGTGTCCTGCCTATGTTTTACTTTAGGAGATTTATAGGATCTGGTTTTACGTTTAGGTGTTTAATCCATTTTCAGTTTATTTTTGTGTATGGTGTTAGAGAATGTTTTAATTTCATTCTCTTACAGGTAGCTGTCCACTTTTCCCAGCACCACTTATTGAAGAGACTGTCTTCTCTGTTGTACATTCTTGCTTCCTTTGTCATAGATTAATTGACCATAGGTGTATGGATTTATTTCTGGGCTTTCTATCCTATTCCATTGAGCTATATTTCTGTTTTTGTGCCAGTACCATGCTCTTTTGATTACTGTAGCTGTGTAGTCAGGGAGTCTGATTCCTCCAGCTTTCTTTATCTTTCTCAAGATTGCTTTGGTTTTTTGGGATCTTTTGTGCTTCCATACAAATTTTATTTTTTTGTTGTTCTAGTTCTGTGAAAAACGCCATTGGTAGTTTGATAGGGATTGCATTGAATCTGTAGATTGCCATGGGTAGTAGAGTCATTTTGACAGTATTGATTCTTCCAATCCAAGAACATGGTATATCTTTCCATTTGTTTGTGTCATCTTTGATTTCTTTCTTCAGGGTCTCATAGTTTTTGGAGTACAGGTCTTTTGTCTCCTTGGGTAGGTTTATTCCTAGGTATTTTATTCTTTTTGATGCAGTGGTAAATGGGATTGTTTCCTTAATTTCTCTTTCTGATCTTTTGTTGTTAGGGGTAGAAACGCAACAGATTTCTGTGTATTAATTTTGTATCCTACAACTTTACTGAATTCATTGATGAGCTCTAGTAGTTTTCTGGTAGTGTCTTTAGGATTTTCTGTGTATAGTATCATGTCATTTGCAAACAGTGACAGTTTTACTTCTTTTCCACTTTGGATTCCTTTTATTTCTTTTTCTTCTTTGATTGCTGTGTCTAGGACTTCCAATACTATGTTGAACAAAAGTGGTGAGAGTGGGCATCCTTGTCTTGTTCCTGATCTTAGAGCAAATGCTTTCAGCTTTTCACCTTGAATATGATGTTAGCTGTGGGTTTGTCATATATGACCTTTATTCTGTTGAGGTAGTTTCCCTCTATGCCCACTTTCTGGAGAGTTTCTTTTGTTTTTTTTTTTTTAATCATAAATGGATGTTAAATTTTACCAAGAGCTTTTTGTGCATCTGTTGAGATGATCATATGGTTTTTATTCTTCAACTTGTTGATGTGGTGTATCACATTGATTGATTTGCGTATATTGAAAAATCCTTGCATCCCTGGGATAAATCCTACTTGATCATGGTGTATGATCCTTCTAATGTATTGTTGGATTCAGTTCGCTATTATTTTGTTGAGGATTTTTGCATCTGTGTTCAACAGTGATATTAGCCTGTAATTTTCTTTTTTTGTGGTATCTTTGTCTGGTTTTGGTATCAGGGTGATGGTGACCTCATAGAATGAGTTTGGAAGTGTTCCTTTCTCTGCAATTTTTTGGAATAGTTCCAAAAGGATAGGTGTTAACTCTTCTCGAAATGTTTGGTAGAATTCTCCTGTGAAGCCATCTGGTCCTGGACTTTTGTTTATTGGGAGTTTTTAAATCACAGATTCAATTTCAGTACTTGTAATTGGTCTGTTCATCTTTTCTGTTACTTCCTGGTTCAGTCTTGAGAGATTGTACCTTTCTAAGAATTTGTCCATTTCTTCTAGGTTGTCCATTTTATTGGCATATAGTTGCCCATAGTGGTCTCTTATGGTCCTTTGTATTTCTACAGTGTTGGTTGTAACTTCTCCTTTTTCATTTCTAATTTTATTAATTTGAGTCCTCTCCCGTTTTTTCTTGATGAGTCTTGCTAAAGGTTTATCAATTTTGTTTATCTTTTCAAAGAACCAGCTTTTAGTTTTATTGATTTTTTTCTATTTTTTTAGTCTCTACTTCATTTATTTCTGCTCTGATCTTTATGATTTATTCCCTTCTACTAACTTTGGGTTTTGTTTGTTCTTCTTTCCATCGTTGCTTTAGATGTAAGGTTAGGTTGTTTATTTGACTTTTCTTGTTTCCTGAGGTAAGCTTGTATTGCTATAAACTTCCCTCTTAGAACTGCTTTTGCCGTGTCCCATAGGTTTTGGATTGTTGTGTTTTCGTTTTCATTTGTCTCTAGGTATTTTTTGATTTCCTCTTTAATTTCTTCAGTGACCCACTGGTTATTTAGTAGCATATTTTTTAGCCTCCACATGTTCGTGTTTATTGCAGGTTTTTTCTTGTAGTTGATTTCTAATCTCATAGCATTGTGGTCAGAAAAGATGCTTGATTTGATTTCAGTTTTCTTAAATTTACCGAGGCTTGCTTTGTGGCCCAGCATGTGATTTATCCTGGAGAATGTTCCATGTGCACTTGAAAAGAATGTGTATTCTGCTGCTTTTGGATGGAACACTCTATACATATCAATTAAGTCCATCTGCTCTAATGTGTCATTTAAGGCCTGGGTTTCCTTATTGATTTTATATCTCGATGATATGTCCATTGATGTAAGTGGGGTGTTAAATAAAGTCTCCCAGAATTTCTTATATATGTTAACATTTGCCTTATATATTGCCATATATAATTTACACCTTATATATTGAGGTGCCTTATATAATATATGCTTTATATGTTGAGGTGCTCCTATGTTGGGTGCATGTATATTTACAATTGTTATATCTTCTTGGGTTGATCCCTTTATCATTATGGAGAGTCCTTCTTTGTCTCTTGTAACAGTCTTTATTTTGAAGGCTTTTTTGTCTGATATGAGTATTGCTACTCTTTTGGTTTCCATTTGCGTGGAATACCTTTTTCCATCCCCTCACTTTCAGTCTGTATGTGTTTCTAGATCTGAAGGGGAGCTCTTGTAAACAGCATGTATAAGGGTCTTGTTTTTGTATCCATTCAGCCAGTCTATATCTTTTGGTAGGAGCGTTTAATCTGTTTACATTTAAGGTAATTATCGATATGTATGTTTGTTTTGTTTTGTTTTGTTTGCTGTACGCGGGCCTCTCACTGCTGCGGCCTCTCTTGCTTCGGAGCACAGGCTCCGGACATGCAGGCCTAGCGGCCACGGCCCATGTGCTCAGCCGCTCCGTGGCACGTGGGATCCTCCCAGACCAGGGCACGAACCCGCGCCCCCTGCATTGGCAGGCGGACTCCCAACCACTGCGCCACCAGGGAAGCCCGATATGTATGTTCTTATTGCCATTTTGTTAATTGTTTTGGATTTGTTTTTGTAGGTCTTTTTTCTCCCTTTCCTCTTTTGCTCTCTTCTCTTGTGATTTGATAATTATTTTCAGTGTTGTGTTTGGATTCCTTTTTCTTTTTTGTGTGTATATTACAGATTATTGGTTTGCAGTTACCATGAGGTTTTGATATAGAAGTCTGTATAAATACATGATGTTTTAAGTTGCTGATCTCTTAATTTCAAATGCATTTCAAATACCCTGCATTTGTACTCTGTTCCTCTCATGATTGCTGGCTTTGATATCATGTTTGTGTGTGGATAATTTCCGGCCTTTACTGTATGTTTGCCTTTACCAGTGAGCTCTCCCGTTTCGTAATTTTCTTGTTTCCAGTTGTGGCCTTTTCTACCTAGAGAAGTTCCTTTAGCATTTGTTTTAAAGCTGGTTTGGTGGTGCTGAATTCTTTTAACTTTTGCTTATCTGTAAAGCTTTTGATTTCTCCACCAATCCAAATGAGAGCCTTGCTGGGTAGAGTATTCTTGGTTGTAGATTTTTTCCTTTTATCACTTTAAATATATCGTGCCATTTCTTTCTGACCTGCAGAGATTCTGCTGAAAAATCAGCTGATAACCTCATGGGGATTCCTTTGTATGTTATTTGTTGTCTTTCCCTTATTGCTCTTATTATTTTCTCTTTGTCTTTAATTTTTGTCAGTTTGATTACTATGTGTCTCAGCATGTTCCGCCTTGAGTTAATCCTGCCTGGGACTCTCTGCACCTCCTGGACTTGGTTGACTGTTTCCTTTCCCATGTTAGGGAAGTTTTCAGCTATTATCTCGTCAAATATTTTCTCAGGCCCTTTCTCTCTCTCTTATTCTTCTGGGATCCCTATGATGTGAATGTTGGTATGTTTAATATTGTCCCAGAGGTCTCTTAAACTGTCCTCATTTCTTTTCATTCTTCTTTCTTTCTTTTGTTCTGTGGCAGTGATTTCCCCCCATTTTGTCTTCCAGCTCACTTATCTGTTCTTCTGCCTCATTTATTCTGCTGTTGACTCCTTCTAGTGTATTTTTCATTTCAGTTATTGTATTCTTCAACTCTCTTTGGTTGTTCTTTATATTTTCTAATTCTTTGTTAAAATTTTCTTGTAACTTCTCACACCGTGCATCCATTCCTTTTCCAGGGTCTTGGATCATCTTTATGAGAATTACTGTGAAGTCTTTCTCTGGAAGGTTGCCTGTCTCCACTTCACTTAGTTGTTCTTCTGGGGTTTTGTCTTCTTCCCTCATCTGGAGCATATTCCTCTGCCATCTTGTTTCGTCTGAATTTCTGTGTTTGTGGACTCAGTTCAATAGGCTGCCAGACTGTAGTATTCTTTCTTCTGGTGTCTGCCCCCTAGTGGGTGAGGCTGCTCTAGAGGCTTGTGTAGGCTTCCTGGTGGAAGGGGCCGGTGCCTGCCCAATGGTGGGTAGAGCTGGGTCTTGGCCCTCTGGTGGGCAGGGCTGTGTCAAGGGGTGTGTCTAGAGGTTGCTGTGGGTTCAGGAAGTCTTTAGGCAGCCTGTCTGCTGATGGGTGGAGCTGTGTTCCTGCCCTGTTGGTTGTTTGGCCTGAGGTGTCTCAGCACTGGAGCCTACAGGCTGTTGGGTGGGGTCAGGTCTTGGTGCAAAAATGGTGGCTTCCAGGAGAGCTCACACTGATGAATAGTCCCTGGTACCTCCACCACCAGCGTCCTTGTTCTCACAGTGAGCCACAGCCACACCCTCCTACCCCACTTCTTCAGGAGACCTCCAAGACGAGCAGGTAGGTCTGGCCCAGGCTCCTATGAAGTCACTGCCTTTGCCTTGGGTCCCGGTATGACAAGACCTTTTATGCACCCTCCAAGAATGGAGTCTCTGTTTCTCCCAGTCCTGTGGCGCTCCTGCAATCAAGCCCCGCTGGCCTTCAAAGCCAAATGCTCTGGGGGCTCCTCCTCCCAATGCTTGACCTTTAGGCTGTGGAGCCTGGCATGGTGCTCAGAGCTCTCACTCCCACTGGAGAACTTCTGTGATATAATTATTCTCCAGTCTCTGTGTCGCCTTCCCGGGTGGTATGGGATTTGATTACATTGTGAGGGCACCCCTCCTACCATCTCGTGGTTTCTTCTTTATGTCTTTGGATGTAGAGCATCTTTTTTTGGTAGAATCCAGTCTATTTTATCGATAGTTGTTCAGCAGTTAGTTGTGATTTTGGTATGCTTGTGAGAGGAGGTAAGCTCAAAGTCCTTCTACTCTGCCATCTTGTCCCTCTTTAAGTCTTTTCATATCATATTTATTTTTCCTGAAAAGTTTAAGTTGGAAGTGTCTGGGATTTTTGGGTTTGGGGTTTTTTTTTCTTTCTGCCGGAAGTCTTGCTTTTTTGGTCATCAGTGCTATTGAAACATCTGCTTTTCAGAAACAGGCCCCCATCGCCCATCCCTATTTTCCATGCTCCTCAGTTATTCTGCCGCCACGCAGTGAAGGAAGATTAGAGAAGGCAGGGTTCTAAGTGCCAAGTGTGGGGAGTGATTTCACAAAGTCAACTTTGGTAGATATGGTAAGTGGCTACTAATGATGAATTCAGCAAGAAGAAATTCTTGAGTATGTACAAAGGGGAGCTCTGGAAGTGGAACTCCTGATTTATTGGCTGCTTGAGTTGTTTCTTATATTCTAAAGACTTTAGAGTGAGCAGTGCCTTTGACCGTGGGCCTCTGGTGGGAAGTTATGTAAATAGTGGTAATCAGCCATGCTTCGTGTTCCTGCCTCTTCCAGTGTGAAGTTAGAGTTTGGGCTCATTAAAATTGGGCAAAGCAAACCATTGAATACTTTTTTTTTTTTTCACTAGTCATACTGATTAGTAAGAGGACTCAAGCTTTAAAGCAATAGTTTTTTTTCCAAATTTCAGATTTTAAGAAATTAATGTCTCCTCAGTAGGTTTTCAGCTTTAGAATTCAGTTATTAATTCTTATGCTGTGAAAGTAACTTTATTGTCTAGGAGATGTTACTAAATAATGGTGGTCTATTTTCTTTTTTTATTCTTGCCTGATTTACTTATAGTAAAATCTTAATTTAAATTTAACTTTTATTCATTGAATGCCAACACTCTTCTAGGTGCTTGAGATATAATAATTAAAAAAAGCAGACATTTTCCCAGTTCTTGGAGCATATAGTCTAACTGGGAATGGGGTGGTGGACACAATAAAACAAGCAATGCCAGTAATTAAGTGAGATGTTTTAGTTGTATCAGTAGAAGGCCTGCAGAGCAGATGTTCTCATGAATCACACTTTGTAGACAACTAACCCCATGTGTTTCAGCCCATGTTGAAAATTTACATGCATTGCTCCTCTCTAGCCCCTTTCTGATTGGGAGTTTGACTGTCTTTCAGAGTCATCCCTTGAGCTGAAGTTTCCTGTAGCTCATAAAGAAGTCTTTTCTTCTGTGACTCCTGTGTGAACTGGACCTGTAGAAAGTATGGGAAACAGATGATTCTCTATTAAACGTGCAAGTTTCTATTGTATTTGCGATACATGATTTTGTCTCCTGATTTATTTTCTTAAGGCTTTCTCCATCTCCTTGATATTTTACTTGGACTTTTCCATTTCATAAAAGCCAGATACCAAGAAGAAATATCATTCCCTGATCAAGGTTCACTGCAAAGCCTAGGGCAATAAATACCGTACTAGGAAAGAATTAATTTGTATTTTAAAAAATGTACAATTCAAACTTTTACCTAAAACGAAGTGCCCGTAACTCTGAATTAGGAACATTTGGTCCAATTATTAATCCCAGCAAAGTAGAGACTTCTCTTAAGGACAGAAGAGACTCAATTTAGGAGCAGACCTCTCTAGCATTCTTTGAAAATGTAGCCATTTATAACAAGGTGGAGCCTGGATTGCCTTAAGCCCACCTTTCATGGGATTTTCTGTGAGTGATTTGTCAACTCTCCTTGCTCACCTCTTACCAGAGGTTGCATGTAAGGACAGCATTAACTTCTAGGAAAAGTGGGGTGTGAACCAATTAAATGCCTGACAGGGAGGAAAGGAAAGGATGGTATGTATTTGCGGTTCTCATCAGCCCATTAAGCTTTAGGTGCAGAGTCTTGATTTCCTGGATTTAATTAATTAATTAATTTTTGCTGTGTTGGGTCTTCGTTTCTGTGCGAGGGCTTTCTCTAGTTGTGGCAAGCGGGGACCACTCTTCATCGCGGTGTGCGGGCCTCTCACTATTGCGGCCTCTCGTTGCGGAGCACAGGCTCCAGACGCACAGGCTCAGTAGTTGTGGCTCATGGGCCTAGTTGCTCCACGGCATGTGGGATCCTCCCAGACCAGGGCTCGAACCCGCATCCCCTGCATTAGCAGGTAGATTCTCAACCACTGCGCCACCAGGGAAGCCCCAATTTCCTGAATTTAGAAAGGCCGATTGATCTCAGAATTTCCACTCAGGGCCTGACCATTAGCCCAGCAAGCAGCTTCCATTAAAGGCTACTTTGTCATCAGGGAACAGAGACCCCAGAGATGCATTCAGTCTCTATGACAGCTGTGTACACAGATGAGGTTGTCTCTGAGTCTTGCAAGTAAACTTTTTTGCTTTTATTTACATTATCCCATCTTGACTAATCACAGGGACTTTTAAATGAGCCTCTAACTACTTATAGGGCTAGAAGACCCCCCAAAATGCCATCAAATGTACTCCCCCCCTTAGGCAGGTCTGCATTTATTGCTGACTAAAATTTTTTTCCCTAGTGATCCCTAAAGAAGAATCCAGGTACAAGGTTCAGGCACTTCTTAGGAAGTCCTTTACTGAAAGAACTCAGGCCACCCCAGGTTATTTTTTCTTATTCTAATCTCAGTGGACACAGAGCATCCTCTGGACTGGTAAACCGTTACTCAGTTCTCACTTAGTCCTCTCTGTTCTTTAGGCTAAATCATCCAGTTGTACCTCTGGGACAATCACTTTCAAGCTAGCCCTGACCCATTCTGCAGGTGCAAGGTCTGGGTGGCAGTAAGTGTCCCAGTTGGTGGGTACAGTGACTTTTCTCAAAACCTCTGGCTTTTTACCAGTGATAATTTATGCATGTATATTTTGTGCTATTGGAATTGTGCTGTGAGTCTAGTGTTTTCCACATTTTCCTTTTGACTGATCTGTGCATTAAGATTAGGCTCACAGGCTCTGTGCTAAAAAAACAAAAAAACTACGAAGTTACACAATTGGCAGAATCAGTGATCCTCAGTTGGGCAGAAGAAAGTAAAATTCTAACTGTGTGTTTTTGTTTCCTGCCACTCACACTATTAACCTATTTATCAGCAAATATGTGTAGGCGCTCTGAGCCTGGTGCTGCTGGGGACACGTAGATGAGCCTCTCCAATCTGTGTTCACTGTAAGAGCCAAGATGCAGGGTGGAGCTGGGATGCCATGGAGCATCGTGCCACCAGGGGGTAGCATAGAGCTGCTGCTCTAAGTCGGTCCCTTTACCTCACAATTTATGTAATGTAGAAAACCCATTGGGATATTTATCTGAACCGTTTGCACTGCTTTTTCAGACTTTCTTTTCACTTTAAGATTCACGGAGGAAGGGGCTCATCAGAGGTCCTGGGAAAGGCAGAGAAAGCTATCAGAGTGATTTATACGCATACTTTAAAATAAAACATCCCCTCTCTACACTCAGCAGGCAGCATTGCAGTTGAGGGGGTCAGCGCTGGGCTTTTCCACATCTAAGCTTTGTAGGGGGAAAAAGACTAGGAACTTATACAGCTGGCAGAGAAACTCGATCCCTAAGCCAAAGGAAGTCAAATTTGAACTGTATGCTTTGGTTTCTGTCACACATACTTTTATTTCGCAGCATTGGAGCATTGGGTGGATAAAGACTTGGATCTCACTCTCAAAAAGCTGGAAAGAAGACAAGGTGAGTACACGGAGAACCACATTATAAGGCATATAACATAATACAGATGTTTATAAAGGTATAAGTATGTGTATGTGTGTGTTGGGGGAATAGTCATCAAAAGGAGAGACCACTTTCAAATCTGACTTCTATACTACGTAGGATTGTCACTTTTTATGAAAAATACTACGTTTCCTCAAGTCATGAATGAATGTTTCGGAAAGTGTGGTCTGTGGACCACCTGTATTGGAATCTCCTGTGGTAATGTTAAAATGCAGATTCTAGGGCCCCAACCAGACTCATGACTCAATGTTTGGGGGTAGGACCCCAAGAATTTTCATTTCAACAGCCTCCCTGGGGTTATCTCCAGCTTACTAAAGATCAAGAGCCAATGAAATAAATCATAAATGTTAAAATAGGAAGAAAACTTAGTGATTATTAGAATGAAGCAAAGACAGATGGGTGTGTATTTTAAAAGGGAGCAACAGGCTTGCCATTTTTTTGAACTGTTCCTTGGAAAGCAAAACTAGAGAAAAACACACATATGCCTTTTAAACGATTAGGAATTAACTCCCAAGACTATATAATAATTAAAGGTGCTTTATTTTTTGAAGTTTTAAAAAGTTATTACAGAATGAAGCACATGCTTATTTTAGAGCACTTTCAAAATATAAAAAGGAACAAAGTATTTAATTTCTGTACTTATATGCATGTGTTCCAGAATTCAAGAGGTCCACAGGATATACAATGAGAAAGCCTCCCTCCCTCCATCATGTTTGTTCTTTCTCAAGCCCACACTTGACAGCACACTACAAACGATTCTGCCCTTCGCTTTCCTTTTTAGGAGTTTGGCTTTTATTTACATGCATTTGAAGTTTTATGTAAGAGAATGGCATGATCCAATATCCATTTTTAAAAGGTCACCTGGGCTATCATGTGGAGACGGGATTTTCTGTGTCATTCATTCATTCGTCCATCTGTCCACCCACTCGTCCATCCATCCATTCATTTCCGGAGCACCTTATCTTTTTTTTTCTTCCTATTGGTGAAAACATTTACATAATGTTTTATTCAGTCGTCTTTTAAGATTTTCTTAACAAATATTGACGTTATGGCAAAATGATTGGCTTACGAAATATGTTCATACATTCTACTTTTTATGGTTAAGTGGAAGATTTTTTTTTGAGATACATTTTATTTTATTGAGATACATTTTAAAAATTTCATTTCATTAGTTTTTTTAAGTGGAAGATTTAATTGGGGGAAACCAATAATATTAATTATCATGATAATTAAAAACCAAAGCATAATATCCTAAAAATCAACACAACAAAAATTACAAATATTTTAGAAAAGGGACCAAATGCTATCAGTAACCATTTGTTTCTAGAACAGATACACTTATGCATTCATTGATTTAACAGTTTTGGACAGCATTTTACTGAATAAAATTTTTTTTTTCCCCAAATTCATTCTTTCATCAGTGAAAGAATTACAGTTCACAAATGTGACCAAATCCGGCCTAACAACCTACTAACCAGCACCTGCTTTTTCAACTTATATGAATCTATCATATCTCTCCTAATCTGTTTATCCATCTGTCCATCTGTCTACCTTCCATTTAGCTGTTTGTCTGTCTTCGGGTCATGATTTCTTTCTTTTTTTTTTAATATTTATTTATTTGTTTATTTTTGGCTGTGTCAGGTCTTAGTTGTGGCATGCGTACGGGATCTTTCGCTGTGGCATGCAGGATCTTTCATTGCGGCGTGCAGGCTTCTCTCCGGTTGTGGCGTGCAGGCTCCAGAGTGCGTGGGCTCTATAGTTGTGGGGGTCATGATTTCTTATGAAGAGAATCAAAAGCCTAACACAGTATCTGCTGTGACTTTGATGGAATACCTTATTTTTGCAGGCCTGGTGCTGGGCTCTCAGCACACAGACAATGCAGACAAAGTTCCTTTTCTCAAGGAGCTCACAGTCAAAGGGGGAAGGCAGCCAATAATCAGACAGTTACAGTACTGCATGGCGAGCCCTTTGAGAGTGTGCTATTTAAAGAAGGGCCAAAGCATAGAAAAGGGATATCAAAACACTTATAGAAGCAGGGAGGGCTTCCTGGAAGTGGTGACATGGTGCTGAATTTGAAGGAGCATCAGGTACTCTGCAGGGAAAAAGGGAGGGGAAAGGAGGTAGCTTTTCAGTCACAGGAAACCACCTGGGAAAAAGGTGATACTCATGAAGGAGAAGAGCATGCTTGGGAAAAAGTGATGCATCCTGAGGACTTCTATTATTTCTTCCAACTAGTTGTTACATAAGTATGAAAGCTATTGATTTTGGTGTATTAATTTTGTACCAGCTCTTGCCCTTTACTGAATTTTCTTACTAATTATAATTTTCAGTTGGTTCTCCTGGACTTTCCACATAAATAGTTAGATAATTATTTTCTTTTCAGATAATGTAAAATTTAGCTCCTCTTTTCCCAATTTTTATACTTCTTGTTTTTTCTCTTTGTCTAATGACATTGGCTAGAACGTCCAGAAAAATGTTAAATCAGAATAAGAGTCAGTGATATCTTGTTCTTGACTTTAATGAGTATGCTTTAGTAGTTTCCCGTTAAACATACTGCTGGTTTCGGGGTAAGTGGATGCATGGATAGACAGACTTATATCTCAAGGAATTATTCATCTGTACTTAGGTTGTTAATCTTTTTTTTCCTTAAAATAAAAATGGGTGTTGGATTTTAAGAAATCCAGCATAGTAGAGACTTGATTATGTGATTTTTCTCTTTGGTCAATTAATGTAATCAATTATGTTATAGATTTACTCATGCTGAACCATCCTTTTATTCCTAGAATAAATGATCCTTTATTATAATGTACTATTCTTTTAATGTGCTGATAGGGTCTGTTGCTAATATTTTCATGAAATTTTCAATAATTTTCATGAGATTATAGTATTTTTGACCAAGTTTTAAGAGTTTTGAGCAATTTTCTAAAATTCAGATTTTGGAATACATAAAAGCATTATTTTAGGTCTTTATTACAGATTGTCCTCTTTTACCATTATAGAAAGCCATCTTTGTTTTCTTTATTGATTTTTGACTTGAATTCACCCTTATCTGATATTAAGACTGGCTCACCTACTTTTTTGTTTGCATTTGCTAAGTATGCCTCTGTCCATACGTTGGTTTTCAGCCTGAGTTATTTTTAGTAGGTGTGTTGCTTGTATATAGAGAATAATTGGGTTTTGCTTTATCATCCACTATGAGAATATTTTTCTTTTAATAGGTGAGTTTAGCTCAGTCATATTTATTGAAATCTTATTTATCTTCTCACATGTTTTCTTACACTTTCTGTTTACATTGCTTCTTTTACCATATGGCTTCTCTTTTTTATGTGTGTTTCTTTGGATAATTTGGAGAGTTTAAATATCTGTTCCAAAGTTGTCTTTTAACTTTAAATTAATTACTTAATCCTTCATATTTTGGGGCAGTATTTATTAATATCCTATAAAAATTGAATGTAATAAGTTTTTGTTTTTTTCTTTGAATTTTATTTTATTTATTTTTTTATACAGCAGGTTTCTATTAGTCATCCATTTTATACACATCCGTGTATACATGTCAATCCCAATCTCCCAGTTCATCATACCACCACCCCCATCCCCTGCTGCTCCCCCCGCGCTTGGTGTCGATACATTTGTTCTCTACATCTGTGTCTCTATTTCTGCCCTGCAAACCGGTTCATCTGCACCATTTTTCTAGGTTCCACATATATGCGTTAATATACGATATTTGTTTTTCTCTTTCTGACTTACTTCACTCTGTATGACAGTCTCTAGATTCATCCACGTCTGTATAAATGACCCAGTTTTGTTCCTTTTTATGGCTGAGTAATATTCCATTGTATATATGTACCACATCTTCTTTATCCATTCATCTGTGGATGGGCATTTAGGTTGCTTCCATGACCTGGCTATTGTAAATAGTGCTGCAGTGAACATTGGGGTGCATGTGTCTTTTTGAATTATGGTTTTCTCTGGGTATATACCCAGTAGTGGGATGGCTGGGTCATATGGTAATTCTATTTTTAGTTTTTTAAGGAACCTCCATACTGTTCTCCATAGTGGCTTTATCAATTTACATTCCTACCAGCAGTGCAAGAGGGTTCCCTTTTCTCCACACCCTCTCCAGCGTTTGTTGTTTGTAGATTTTCTGATGATGCCCATTCTAACTGGTGTGAGGTGATACCTCATTGTAGTTTTGACTTGCATTTCTCTAATAATTAGTGATGTTTAGCGGCTTTTCATGTGCTTCTTGGCCATCTGTATGTCCTCTTTGGAGAAATGTCTGTTTAGCTCTTCTGCCCATTTTTTGATTGGGTTGTTTGTTTTTTTAATATTGAGCTGCATGAGCTGTTTATATATTTTGGAGATTAATCTTTTGTCTGTTGATTCGTTTGCAAATATTTTTTCCCACTCTGAGGGTTGCCTTTTTGTCTTGTTTGTAGTACCCTTTGCTTTGCAAAAGATTTTAAGTTTCATTAGGTCCCATTTGTTTATTTTTGTTTTTATTTCCATTACTCTAGGAGGTGGATCAAAAAAGATCTTACTGTGATTTATGTCAAAGAGTGTTCTTCTTGTGTTTTCCTCTAAGAGTTTTATAGTGTCCAGTCTTACATTTAGGTCTCTAATTCATTTTGAGTTTATTTTTTGTGTATGGTGTTAGGGAGTGTTCTAATTTCATTCTTTTACGTGTAGCTGTCCAGTTTTCCCAGCACCACTTATGACTGTCTTTTCTCCATTGTATATCCTTGCCTCCTTTGTCATAGATTAGTTGACCGTAGGTGCGTGGGTTTATCTCTGGGCTTTCAATCTTGTTCCATTGATCTATATTTCTGTTTTTGTGCCAGTACCATATTGTCTTGATTTACTGTAGCTTTGTAGTATAGTCTGAAGTCAGGGAGTCTGATTCCTCCAGCTCCATTTTTTCCCCTCAAGACTGCTTTGGCTATTCGGGGTCTTTTGTGTCTCCATACAAATTGTGAAATTTTTTGTTCTAGTTCTGTAAAAAATGCCATTGGTAACTTGATAGGGATTGCATTGAATCTGTAGATTGCTTTGGGTAATGTAGTCATTTTCACAATATTAATTCTTCCAATCCAAGAACATGGTATATCTCTCCAACTGTTGGTATCATCATTAATTTCTTTCATCAGTGTCTTATAGTTTTCTGCATACAGGTCTTTTGTCTCCCTGGGTAGGTTTATTCCTAGGTATTTTATTCTTTTTGTTGTAGTGGTAAATGGGAGTGTTTCCATAATTTCTCTTTCAGATTTTTCATCATTAGTGTATAGGAATGCAAGAGATTTCTGTGCATTAATTTTGTATCCTGCAACTTTACCAAATTCATTGATTAGCTCTAGTAGTTTTCTGGTGGCATCTTTAAGATTCTCTATGTATAGTATCATGTCATCTGCAAACAGTGACAGTTTTACTTCTTCTTTTCCAATTTGTATTCCTTTTATTTCTTTTTCTTCTCTGATTGCCGTGGCTAGGACTTCCAAAACGATGTTGAATAATAGTGGCCAGAGTGGACATCCTTGTTCCTGATCTTAGAGGTAATGCTTTCAGTTTTTTACCGTTGAGAATGAAGTTTGCTGTGGGTTTGTTGTATATGGCCTTTATTATGTGAGGTAGGTTCCCTCTATGCCCACTTTCTAGAGAGTTTTTATTATAAATGGGTGTTGAATTTTGTCAAAAGCTTTTTCTGCATCTATTGAGATGATCATATGGTTTTTATTCTTCAATTTGTTAATATGGAATATCACATTGATTGATTTGCATATATTGAAGAATCCTCGCATCCCTGGGATAAATCCCACTTGATCATGGTGTATGATCCTTTTAATGTGTTGTTGGATTCTGTTTGCTAGTATTTTGTTGAGGATTTTTGCATCTATATTCATCAGTGATATTGGTCTGTAATTTTCTTTTTTTGTAGTATCTTTGTCTGGTTTTGGTATCAGGGTGATGGTGGCCTCATAGAATGAGTTTGGGAGTGTTCCTTCCTCTGCAGTTTTTTGGAAGAGTTTGAGAAGGATGGGTGTTAGTTAGCTCTTCTCTAAATGTTTGATAGAATTCACCTGTGAAGCCATCTGGTCCTGGACTTTTGTGTGATGGAAGATTTTTAATCACAGTTTCAATTTCAGTGCTTGTGATTGGTCTGTTCATATTTTCTATTTCTTCCTGGTTCAGTCTTGGAATGTTATACCTTTCTAAGAATTTGTCCATTTCTTCCAGGTTGTCCATTTTATTGGCATAGAGTTGCTTGTAGTAGTCTCCTAGGATGCTTTGTATTTCTGCAGTGTCTGTTGTAACCTCTCCTTTTTCATTTCTAATTTTATTGATTTGAGTCCTCTCCCTCTTTTTCTTGATGAGTCTGGCTAATGGTTTATCAATTTTGTTTATCTTCTCAAAGGACCAGCTTTTAATTTTATTGATCTTTGCTATTGTTTTCTTTGTTTCTATTTCATTTATTTCTGCTCTGATCTTTATGATTTCTTTCCTTCTGCTAACTTTGGGTTTTGTTTGTTCTTCTTTCTCTAGTTCCTTTAGTTGTAAGGTTAGATTGTTTATTTGAGATTTTTCTTGTTTCTTGAGGTAGGCTTGTATAGCTATAAACTTCCCTCTTAGAACTGCTTTTGCTGCATGCCATAGGTTTTGGATCATCATGTTTTCATTGTCATTTGTCTCTAGGTATTTTTTGATTTCCTCTTTGATTTCTTCAGTGATCTCTTGGTTATTTAGTAACGTATTGTTTAGCCTTCATGTGTTTTGTGTTTTTACATTTTTTCCCTGTAATTGATTTCTAATCTCATAGCATTGTGGTCAGAAGAGATGCTTGATATGATTTCAGTTTTCTTAAATGTACTGAGGCTTGATTTGTGACCCAAGATGTGATCTATCCTGGAGAATGTTCCATGCGCACTTGAGAAGAAACTGTAATCTGCTGTCTTCGAATGGAATGTCCTATAAATATCAATTAAATCTATCTGGTCTGTTGTGTCATTTAAAGCTTGTGTTTCCTTATTAATTTTCTGTTTGGATGATCTGTCCATTGGTGTAAGTGAGGTGTTAAAGTCCCCCACTATTATTGTGTTACTGTCGATTTCCTCTTTTATAGCTGTTAGCATTTGCCTTATGTATTGAGGTGCTCCTTTGTTGGGTGCGTATATATTTATAATTGTTATATCTTCTTCTTGGATTGATCCCTTGATCATTATGTAGTGTCTTTCCTTATCTCTTGTAACATTCTTTATTTTAAAGTCTATTTTATCTGATATGAGTATTGCTACTCCAGGTTTCTTTTGATTTCCATTAGCATGGAGTATCTTTTTTCATCTCTTCACTTTCAGTCTGAATGTGTCCCTAGGTCTGAAGCGGGTCTCTTGTAGACAGCATATACATGGGTCTTGTTTTTGTATCCATTCAGCATATATATGGGTCTTGTTTTTGTATCCATTCAGCAAGCCTTGCTTTTGCATCCATTTTGTGTCTTCGGTTGGAGCATTTAATCCATTCATGTTTAAGGTAATTATCGATATGTATGTTCCTATTGCCATTTTCTTAATTGTTTTGGGTTTGTTTTTGTAGGTCCTTTTCTTCTCTTGTGTTTCCCACTTAGAGAAGTTATTTTAGCATTTGTTGTAGAGCTGGTTTGGTGGTGCTGAATTCTCTTAGCTTTTGCTAGTCTGTAAAGCATTTGATTTCTCCATTGAATCTGAATGAGATCCTTGTTAGGTAGAGTAATCTTGGTTGTAGTTTCTTCCCTTTCATCACTTTAAGTATATCATGCCACTCCCTTCTGGCTTGTAGAGTTTCTGCTGAGAAATCAGCTGTTAACCTTACGGGAGTTCCTTTGTATGTTATTTGTCATTTTTCCCTTGCTGCTTTCAATAATTTTTCTTTGTCTTTAATTTTTGCCAGTTTGATCACTATGTGTCTCTGCGTGTTTCTCATTGGATTTATCCTGTATGGGACTCTCTGCACTTCCTGGACTTGGGTGGCTATTTCCCTTCCCATGTTAGGGAAGTTTTTGGCTATAATCTCTTCAAATATTTTCTCGGGTCCTTTCTCTCTCTCTTCTCCTTCTGGGACCCCTATAATGCGAATGTTGTTGTGCTTAATGTTGTCCCAGAGGTCTCTTAGGCTGTCTTCATTTCTTTTCATTGTTTTTTCTTTATTCTGTTCTGCAGCAGTGAATTCCACCGTTCTGTCTTCCAGGTCACTTAGCCATTCTTCTGCCTCAGTTATTCTGCTATTGATTCCTTCTAGTGTATTTTTCATTTCAGTTATTGTGTGGTTCATCTCTGTTTGTTTGTTCTTTAATTCTTCTAGGTCTTTGTTAAACATTTCTTGCATCTTCTCGATCTTTACCTCCATTCTTTTCTGAGGTCCTGGATCATCTTCACTATCATTATTCTGAACTCTTTTTCTGGAAGGTTGCCTATCTCCACTTCATTTAGTTGTTGTTCTGGGGTTTTATCTTGTTCCTTCATCTGGTACATAGCCCTCTGCCTTTTCATCTTGTCTGTCTTTCTGTGAATGTGGTTTTTTTTCCACTGGTTGCAGGATTGTAGTTCTTCTTGCTGCTGCTGTCTGCCCTCTGGTCTGGACTTGCTTAGTTCTGGTGACTGGGAAGTCCAAGATCAAGGCACTAGCAGATGTGGTGTCTGGTACCCACTTCCTGGTTCATGGAGGGAGAGCGAATGTAATAAATTTATATTTCCACCTCTCCCTACTTCTCTTCATCCCTCAATAATCAATTATATTGACAGATTGGTTGGTTGATTTTACATCTTTAAATATATTTATAACTGATTACTTGATTTATTACCCTTAAATGACATTTTTTACCTGTGGTTATGAAAGATGAGGAAATCATCATACCAACACCTCTTTACTCCCCCTGTCCCTTTTCCTTTCTTTAGTTAAAATTTCTACATTTGATTTAGTATTAGTCCTACCTATAATTTTTTTTCTCTTAGTGATAAACTATGAACATAGTCTCATGTTGTTCTTCTATAGTATTGATTTTGACAGCTGCATAATATTTTTGTATGGATAAATGTATCATCATTTATTTAGCCAGTCCCCTATTATTGAACATGTAAGTTGTATTCAGTTTTCACTGGTATGAATAGTATAAACCAGGCTAACCTCTTTGCAGTTTAAAACTCTGTATTTCCAACTCTTGGAAAAGAGTAATTAGAGGCCAGTTCCTATCAGGACAGTGGTCTCAGACCTTAGTGACCATCCATGTCTCCTGGGGATCTTGTTAAATGCAGATTCAGATTCTGATTCTCAGGCCAGAGCCTGAGATTCTGCGTTTCAAGCAAGCTCCCAGGTGATGCTGATGCTTGTAGGTCTTCCGACCACACTTTGAGTAGCAAGGTCTTTGAATACATTTTATATCTGTGGAATTTTGCTTGAATGAGTAAAGTGCTAAGAAACATACTCTGTAGCAGAGATTCTCATTGTTCACACACTCTAAAATATTAGGTTCATATCAGAGTAATTTGTAGCAAATCATCATTATCTGTGAATGTTCATGTGCAATTTTATTAGTGCAACTGCAAGGTTACCCTTATGCTGTAAATCTCCTCACTTGCCTGGGCCTACTCTGGATGTGTCCACAGGAGCCTCTCAGATATGCACATTACTTTCACATGGGAAAAAAAAATTGAGAACCTGGGGACCAGCAATTAAGCAGAAGTCAGATCCTACCCTGGGATGAATTGGTGAAGAGAAGCCTTTGAACCCCAATTTGTCAGTGATATCTGCACTCCTAACCCTTGGAGACATGTCTTTTGTTTGGTGGGTGGTTGTTTAGGTGGGTTTATCCTACCAGACCCTAAGTGATCTTGGCCCCTGCCTGCCTCTCCCAGTCACATTCGCCTCCTTCATGTTCATTCTACATGGGGGTTTGGCATACTTTTCCTGTAAAGGGCCTGTAAATAGTCTTTGTTGGCATACTGTCCCTGTCATGACTACTCAGCTTCGCCATTGTGGAGCAAAAGCAGCCATTGAATGCTGTGAATAAATGAGTGTGCCAATAAAACTTTATTTATAAAACCAGGTAGTGGGCCATAGTTTACTGACTCCTGCTCTAACACACCAAATAGGCTTCTGCTTTAGGGTTTTTGCTTAGAACTCACTTCCCCAGATGATCCTAGGACTTGTTCCCCCACTCCGTTCAGGTCTCTCATGTTATGTCATCAGAAAGGCCTTCCCTGACAACCCAATCTAAAACAGAACTCTGCTCCCATATCTCCATTTTTTCTCCTCCTCTCTCCTATGGTAAATACTTCATTTAGTTGCTTTACTAATAATATTGATCACATTTTGGTAACTCCTAGAGAAAAGCATATGTGTTTATAGACAGAATATTTTTTTATACATGTAGCAGTCCATTTACAGTGGACAATCTCTATGGACAGAAATAGCTTTATTTTTTAAATTTATTTATTTTTGGCTGTGTTGGGTCTTCGTTTCTGTGCGAGGGCTTTCTCTAGTTGCAGCGAGCGGGGGCCACTCTTCATCGCAGTGCGTGGGCCTCTCACTGTCGCAGCCTCTCTTGTTGCGGAGCACAGGCTCCAGACGCGCAGGCTCAGTAGTTGTTGCTCAGGGGCCTCGGTGCTCCGCGGCATGTGGGATCTTCCCAGACCAGGGCTCGAACCAGTGTCCCCTGCATTAGCAGGCAGATTCTCAACCACTGCGCCACCAGGGAAGCCCCCAAAATAGCTTTATTATGCAGAGTTTGTTTTTATTGTATTCCTCTCATGACTTTTCCCCTGAGATTTAGACTGAGTTTGGCAGTGCCAAATGTATTGTATGTTGGATTGGCACAGGGCGATATGAAAGAATTGCTTTGTTCTAGATCCCCATCCATGAAAAAAATAATGTATTTGGCTCTTCATATAGATTATAAGTTCTGCCCCATATGTAATTTTCAAAGAACTATTTATGGAAAGAGAATTTCCTAGACGATTTACCTGTTTCCCAGAAGCAGAGGAAGCCACAAGGCTGGTCAATGCAAGGCTGGGAATTGGGATATGATCAGATAGGAAATTCATGTCAGGATCTGATGGCTTTGGAGGGAGGAGAGCGGGCTCAGATCCTGAAGAGTCCACACCAGGTGTCCGTGACCTCCCTGCTGTAACCTTAGGAAATCTGCTTTAGTGCACCACTTTGAGTGCAGCTGAGCAAGGCCTCTCCATGTGGGTGGCTGGTGCAGAGAGTGCGTGCCGCATGTCATGGAGGCGGCTCCAGTACTGGAATTTGGGTGACTTGGCGTGTTCTCAAGGGGCCTACACCATGGATGCAAAGTATCTCAAGAGCTGTTGCATTTCTGATGTAAAGAGTGACACTAAAACTAACCCAGTGAAGGTGCCTGGAAGGCAAGGGACCCCTCCTGCTAGAAGAGGGGCTGTATGTGAGAAGCAGGCGGAGTTCAAGGCCAGGAGAATGTGAAAGACTTGTGGTGGCAGCTGATGCTAAGACTCTATGATGTGGCATCTTTTCTGGACTTGTGGCTCCATCATGCTTTGGTTGGCAGGTTTCATGATCTTTACCAGTTTCTAAAAGAAGGTGTTTTTGTAAATACCTCATGTAAAGTGTGGTGTTAAGGATGTTTTTCTTGATTGCCAAGAAATTATACTGAAGAATTATACTGTGTTCTTAATGTAACATGATTCACTTATATAATATGAATGCACATAAGATGTCTTTTCAACTGTACTTTTAACTATCCTTCCAAAGGATGTTGTTGGAAGGACATTGATTTAGCATAACCAGAGTGAGATGCCTTTACTTGGGTATGTGTCTCCTGCGTTTTGGTTCTCTACTCTCTGCCTCCCATACCAGGATTTGAAAGATGAAAGACCTTGAAGGTAATTTCATTGTAAAGTGGCATCTAATTGGCGGGTACCAGTGGGGTTCAATATAAGTGTAAATTCAAGTTACTAGGAATTTTGAAGGTTCTGAAACTTTCTGGAGGGCAAAATATATGGCATTAAAACACTTGTCTTTTTAAGCCAGAAATGTATGTATGTAAATGGTCATAGATTGTTGAAGACTGGACCTAAAAGGCAGAGTAGCCATGGTCTTTTTGTTGTAGCTATTAAACTTGTGTAGTTATGTTTCCAAGTCCTGAACTGTGTTTCTAATTGCACCTTAGGTCATTGGCACTGAAAAGCTTCTGTAAACATTATTTCAAGTCCTTGTTCTTTCACCCTAGAGATACGGAAAGTTAAAAAAAAAAAAAAAAACTGCTTACCAATCCCCTCCAGGTGTTACCAGCCTACTTCAGCCCCAAAGAGCTTCCCATCCCTTGGCATGGGACTGCTCAGCATTTATAATTCTCAGCTATTGATTTTATTCTTGGAGGTTGTAACACCGATAAATTCTGAGGACTATTGGTCCTACATGAGGAAGAGCCACATTAATTCATTCTAACACTGGAGTCCTGTTATCAGTGGGGAAAAAAATTTTTTTTTATTGGATTTGCTCTAGGCTGTGGGTCTTCTTCTCTTTCTAAAATCATTATGTTAGTTAAAATGAGCCTTTGTACCAAAGAAAATAATCTATCACAGCTTGGGATTAGAGAACTCTCCAGGGGAAGAGCTCAGATTTATGGAAGAAGGAGTTAATAACATTGACTAGAGACAGGCTCCCAACTTGGCCCGCTATGGCTCGCCACTTGTAATTCTCATTCTTTTTTTCTACCTCTGCAATTTCCTCCCCTCTTTCACTACAGCTCTTTTTCACATTTAAAGAGCCTGCTGTTCTTCGTTATTCACTTTGCTTATGTTCTGGCCTCTTCATCGTCTCTTTCCCACCTATCCTTCCCACCTTTGAGGACACTCAGTTTCTACTCCTTCCTTGTCCCCATATTGAATCTATTTTCCTATGTTCTCCAACTCTCCGGCTACATTTGTCATCTATTCCAGTTTGTACTGCTGGGGTTTTTTCCCCACTATTTCTGGTAAGGGAGACCTGTTTTCAGTATTTCTCTGTAGAGAAATGTGTGTGTAAGAGAGAGAGGGAGGGAAAGGAGGGTGGAGAGAGATTGAAAGATACTGAATAGCACATTTATGGCATAGGCTTTTGAGAGGAGAGTGACTGAAGATTTTGGGTTGGGGGGAGATTCCGACCCCTTGGGAATGTCAACACACATGGCATATGAGTGAGATCCTTCACACCGGTGGGGCATCAGTCCCTGGAATGTGGCTTTACAATGCGTGTGAACATGGGTGAGTTTGGAGGCCAGCAATTCTCATTTATTTCCTCCGTGGCTGGCCCTCAGCAGAGAAGGCAGCTCCGCTTACCCTTTCTTCAGGCTGGGGCTAAGCCCCATTAAGCCACAGTGCACCTTTTTCCCTGAGGTCGCCTCTATCTGACTCATACGTTGTACAAACGTGGCGGTCGTTACTGGTTTGGGCAGGTGTTTTCCTGGAGGTGGGGAAGGGAGAAGAAACCTCCTGGCTCCATCCTGCTCCTGCTGAGTGGGAGAATGAGGACCCAGAAAGGCGAGACTGTCAACAGGGGAGTGAATGAAGCTGAAAGCAGGATGGGTACAGATAAACCAAAATGCAGATGTTCTGTCTGCACGTCTCAGGAATTGGCTGTATTTGTAGTTTGCTCTCAGAGAAAGAATTATGATTCTTATGTCTGAAAGGAACAATTCCCACAGCTTGTCTAAAAAAGAGGTGTGTTTAAGGAGACATTCAGGTAAGAACAGTACAGTGATCTTCAAACAGGGGTGGCTGAAATGGTGGAGGGACTAGGGAGAATCTGCAATTCCTCTGCTCTTCCGTGAGAGTGAGTTGCAAATCCGGAGAGCGTGCGATTATTAAAACTGGAGAAAAGTTCATTTTTCTGAAGATGAATCTCTTAGTGGCAGCTCCATTCAGATTCTGTGGCTGCTTTGCACACAAGGTTTGTGCTTTTATAGCATTTTTTAAAAGATGGATTTAATGGACTGAGTTCATTTAGACAGGAGATCAAATGAATGAGTGGAATTAAATACCCATCCATATATGGCTTTCAGTCATTGTGTAAGCCACTCGACCACCGTCTTCCCTAATTAAATGACAGTGCAGTCCCTGCACAAAGGCTGCGATGGATAAGTTAGTACTTGGTAAGTGCTTTGAAGGTGAAAATCACGATATGAGTAATGAGCAAGGATTCTTCCCCCCCCCCCTTGGGCTGGAAACGGCATCTTTTGTGTTTTCCCACTGCACCATGAGTCACCTGGGTCAACATTGCAGAAAACCTCCTCCCAAGGAAGAGCAGGAGAGACACAGTAACGACAGGCTTTTATTTGACTTACAAGGCAAATTAGGAAAGAGCCCGAATCCATTCACATCTGTACAAGGAATTATACACCATACACATTTGCTACCTATAGACGCAGGTCATATTTTACGTGAATTTATGCATTAGGAAATCACATGAAGATTATCTTGTTTAAACATTCATGGAGCGCAGACATCCCCCGAGAGCACTGAAGATAAAATTCAGCTTTGTCCCTCCTGAGAGCTTGGCTCACGTCTCTCTTGGTGCATCTAAGCTCTGCATCAACCCCCCTCCAAAACTAATGTTCAGGTTTATCTGCTCTGAGGGTGTGATTATTTTTAGTGGGAGGCGTTTAGAGGAACTGCAGATTTGGAAGTAAAGCGTGAACCATTTGGCAAGATCCAGCGCTGTCTGTCTGTCTGCTGCGAATCTTGCCCCTTCCTGACCACCCCCACTGGTTCCCCTTGCAGGAAAGCCTAGACCCTAACTTGTTATATGTTCCAAACTTTGCTGGGAGCTCTTTTTTTTCCACCAAATCCAAACATTCTCATTTATATATGTTTTTCTTCTCCTGGATTGCTCTGACATAGAGATAATTAGTCACGCTAGATTGTCGGGGTTGACTGATGACTGACAGTTTTGACAGGCCCCACCCGAAAGGTTGCATAACCCCAATGTAAGTTAGGATCCACGCTGCTGGCTGCAATGCTCCTCGCTGTGCCAGAGTGTGGGATGTGGGGCATCACTTCAGTGCCGGCAACGCCTCCCTCTCAGCTGCACCCCGAAATTGGTCACAGCCAAGAGCACGGCATTCCCAGCACAGCTGGCAGGGTCACCTCTTACTGAGGCAGCTGGGGGAGAAGTGTGGGAAGCTCACCTCAGGGATGGGAGGTGAGAGGGGGTAAATGTGGGGCTGGGGAGGAGGTCGGATGCCTCAGGGGAAAAATGCACCCCTGCTGGATGAGATCCCAAAAAACTGGTTGGAATGGGAGAAGGGGAAGAGAGAAAACTCTCTCCTCTGATAAATTCAGATATAGGCCAAGTCCAAAAGACTTTGGGGAGTTAATTGGAAAATGATTATGCTTATCTGCTTCCTGCCAATCTGTATCCAGAGCAGAAATAATTATAGATACTGTGGACACACTGTGGCTTTAAGTGTTTGAAATTATGCTGCTTAACAACACTTCCTTGATACGGCCCTCGGCATGGGGCAGGAGAGCTGGTTTGAGCCAGCAGGTAACACTGTAGGGACAAGGTGATGTTGTTTGCAGGAGTTTCTCACATTGGGTCATTTTTTTCCCCTCAAGAAAATTTGCTGCAGCCGTGAAAAGGAAAAAAAAGAGTTGATACTAATTTGGTTTCTGTTGAGTTTTAGCATGTCATTCACATAGCTGTCTTAGCAGAGTAAGCTGACATATTTTTTACAGAGTTTGGCTCTTAGGAACCAAAAGCAGGGTCAGCACTGTAGATTAGAATCAATTCAGTGGAGGGAAAATAACCCTTTGGAGTGTATCTTGCCTTCCCTGAGCACGTCGCAGGCATTAGCAATAATGGGAGCCCTGTCTGTGCATGGAGAGGAAGCATCTATCGTTCAGGCTCCCACCCATCCTTGCCCCAGGCTGTGCGGTCCCCTGACCTTCACAGTGGGTGGGATGATTCTGGATTCATCATCTCCTAACTTTATGCTGCTATGCACACACAACACACACACACACACACGCACACACACGTGTTCTTTGCTTCTGGAAGAAACAGGAGGGAATGGGGACAGCAGCGGCTGAAACATGGCCCACACCGATGAGGGGACCAAGCCTTTCGGGACTTGCATGTGCACTGACTGTGTTTGCGCTCCGTGGCGGCTGTGCCGTCTTTGCTAGGCTAAAGTTGCCCAGTTTGCTAGTCTTCTCCAACTTCAGGGAGCACTAGAGAGGCAAAGAAGAGGGTCAGGTTTTTAGGTTCTTTTTGTCCACTATGTGTGGCTATCAGTACAACTTCCCAAACAAGCACAGTTGCATCAGAGAAACATTAAACCAACCCATTAAAAGAGTGCTGGATTTGCTGTCAAAAATGGCTCACCTGGATTAATCTCCAAAATATACAAGCAGCTCAACATCAAAAAAAAAAAAAAACCCAATCCAAAAATGGGCAGAAGACCTAAATAGACATTTCTCCAAAGAAGATATACAGAGATTGCCAACAAACCCATGAAAGGATGCTCAACATCACTAATCATTAGAGAAATGCAAATCAAAACTACAATGAGGTATCACCTCACACTGGTCAGAATGGCCATCATCAAAAAATCTACAAACAATAAATGCTGGAGAGGGTGTGGAGAAAAGGGAACCCTCTTGCACTGTTGGTGGGAATGTAAATTGATAACAGCCACTATGGAGAACAGTATGGAGTTTCCTTAAAAAACTAAAAATAGAACTACCATACGACCCAGCAATCCCACTACTGGGCATATACCCTGAGAAAACCATAATTCAAAAAGAGTCATGTTAAAAAAAAAAAAGTCATGTACCACAATGTTCATTTATAGTGTGTAGCACAGGGAGATCAGCTCAGTGCTTTGTGACCACCTAGAGGGGTGGGATAGGGAGGGTGGGAGGGAGACGCAAGAGGGAGGGATATGAGGATATATATATACATGTTGCTGACTCACTTCTTTATACAGCAGCCACTAACACAACATTGTAAAGCAATTATACCTCAAGATGTTTAAAAAAAAGCTCACTTGCTGTTTCTATGTATACATGTGCTCTGATGCATTTCATTTCTTAATTTTAAGACAAGGATGAATGAGGTACTAGAGTAGGTAGTAAAGCACACCCTCCCCCTGTTCTCAGCGGTATAAATCATTGAGGAGATGGCACCTGTGCCATCTGACTTGTCTATTTCTGCTGCTGTGTGTGTTTTCTCTTTAACTGCAACTCCAGATAACACTGCCAACTTTCACTTCGAGTGTCTTGAATGGCCATTTATATTTTTCACCTATTCTTTCCAGAGGCTTCACTGGACCGGGAGGTGGAAGTTGGCCTGGGTCCTAGCCCAGCTCAGCCACCATCTAGCACTGTGACCTTGGGCAGATCACCTCTGCAAGCTACCCTCCTCAATTCTCTAGACCAGAGCAGAGCGATCTCCAAGATCTTTCCCTGCTCTGAGTCTCTGAGAACTCCACTGCTGTAGTCTTCAGCATGAATTGCATTGAGGCAACTGCAAATCAGGAAAGTTGTTTTAAAGGGAAGGCAACTTTGCATTGTAAGTGGTTTGTCTCAGTTCTGTGATTTAGTGGCTCCAAAGATTCATATGAAAAGACGAGTTGACATGATTTTAAGTTCAGGGAGGAGCTGGCCAGAGTGCTGAACTCAGCCTCTCTTCATGACAGTAATGCGACCAGACTGCACAACTCACAAGACGCCTAATCCTGCGGGTCAGTGACAGTACCCCCAGGGCAGAGGCAAGCAAGAGTGTTCTCAGCAAGCTCCAGACTTACGGCACCAGGCATGGAAACAGCTAGTGCAATTTCTGAGTACATTGCATCCGATAGTTCCCAGATCTGTTAGAGTGCTGTATTTAGCTTAGGAGAGTTTGGGAATAGCTTTGGAGGGAGTGCACTGCCACCCAAATGAATATTAATAGCGCAGGTCTTGGAGCAAAGAAAATATTTCTTCAATTCAGCATCTGGTATGTATCCGATAAGGAAACTGTTCCTCGGTGTTAAAAGGCTTGGGGCAGGGGGGTGTGATGAGCATTCTGAAACCAGGAATCAGTACCAATTGGAAAAAGAACTTACAGTGTAAACCAAATGGTCTGAGCGTCCCAAGCGCCTAACTAAGTACCTTCTCCCCACAATTCTTCCCCTCAAAAATTTATTTCTTGAAGATAATATCAATCGGTCCCTTTCTTTGTTGCTGTGTAGCGTATTAATGATTCTCAAATGTTTTCACTTTATCCAAAATGGAAACACTGGCACCAGAGCTGTATTCCCCCCGATCAACCCACCAGCACTTTTCTCCCCCCGCACTCGCCACCCCGAAGAGAAAAGCAAATGCAAGATGCCTGTCAGGGAGTTTGCCCTTATTCTGGGGAAGCAGGACTGCCCTTGCCCCCACCTGTCTACATTTTCTCAGTCAAGGAGGCAGTCTTCACAAATCCTTTCTTTAGCCTGAGGTTCCACTTCCCTATTAACGGAGACACAACACTTCACTGAAGCTGGAGTATAAGAAATTTTCTGCTTGATGTGTTTTATGTCCCATTATTATTTTCCCTGCACATCACATGCCTCTCTGAGGGGCAGAGGAGAATGTGTCTGGCACAAGGCTTTGGGGGAGGGTCCCCGCCACTCAAAAAGGAGGGAAAGATCAATTCATAAAGGAATTCATCCAGAGATTCTCCTTCTGCCCTCCCAGAAGGTCTGGACTCCCAAGAGTTCTCTTCTGCTCTGAGTTCCATATCCATGAACTCCATTGCCAACCTCTGCGGTACGGCTGTTCCCCTTTTGTCTCAGTCTCTGCAGTGGTGCTACATGTCTGCTTTTCCCCTGCGGCTGGGGCAGGATTGCTAGGTTTTCTCCCTCTAGCCTCTCTGATGCTCATTATTTATGGGATGAGGCTGGAGGCAGGGCAAACATTCAGTAGCTCAAAGCATGGATGAGTCAAATCATTATCTATCCCACAACCCCAAGCAACATCAAAACCACCACAGTGACTTAGGACTTAGTGATTTAGTATGTAGTGGGAGAAATCAGAGTTGCACATGTGCACATACAGACTATTCACAGCAACAGAGAAAAACGAGCAAAGTACATACAAGCTCCCAAGTGGGGTAATTTCAAAGGGCAGGGGAAGCCCGCCTGCACGGTCACAGTGGGGACTGGTAGAGTCCCCAGAAGAGTCTCTTCTTGGTCACATCCCCTAAAGTTAAGAGGGCGCACCCAAACACCCATGCGAGATACATTATCTGTTCACAAGTAAAAAGCACGTCCATGGAGAGGTGGAGGCAATCTCTCTCTGCCTTCCGGGTTCCCAACAGTAGCAAGTAGTCTACACCCCCAGCATGGACATTCCTGAAGTCCCCTAGATGAGCCCCACAGGATTCCTGAGCATCTCTAGAATAGTATTCAGAGCTCATACCCAGGGCTGGACTCCTGGGCGGCGGCCCTGCCTTGATTCCCTGGGCGTGGTGGGCGCAGGCACCAAAGCAACTCAAATATCCAGGGAAGAAGGAAGGACCAGAAAAGAAAACTTTCAGACACCTTCTCAATGTTCATTCTCAACACCACCCGCTGGGGCAGTGGATGGTGAGAGATGAGGGCCCAGATGAGGGAAACGAGCAGCCCGGACATGTGCCCAGGCTCCCTTAACGAGGAGGCAGGTCGGGGGTGGCTGGCGTTACCCAAGCTCCGTGCTTGGCTGAGGTTACATCCGCCTCCTTCGGCGCCATGTCCTCTTACAAGCCCCAGTCCCACTAATAAGCCATTGACCTTGAGTTTGAGTCCGGGGGAACCCCAGGGGCCTTGTGACTTAACAGGAAGAAATCCTCCTCGTTTTAGCAGCAATCATTTTTTCTCCTCTGCCCGCCACAGTGATCAAATTAACAGGCCGCTTCTCCCCGGAGAAAATGTGTCCACAGGTCCCATTTGCCTGTCTGATGGGCTTAGGGAGGGAAGGCAGGGAAGTACGTGTGTGTGCCATGTGCAGCTCCCCCTGCACCCCCTTCCCCCGTTCCCCGGGAGGGTCTCTCCCACCTGGGATGGCTGCCCAGCCGGCGGCGAGACCACAGGGAGGGCAGGTGCTGGAGTCTCAGCTGCAGGAGGCCTGGCAGGAGGCTGCGTACACACTGCTGCCCACTGTGCCCTCACAGCTCAGGCTGCTGGTGGGACACTTGAAGGGCTTCATGCTGCTCTCCCTCTGGATGTGCAGGTGCTCGAGCCGCCAGCGCTCCCAGGTCTTCCGAAACTCCATCTGGACCTTCCGTGGGAGAAGGAGGGAAGAAAAAGCCATCATGCAAACCAACTGCCCACAATATGGCCCCATTATTACATTAGCAGGGAAGAGAAAAAATCCACCGCATTATATTAAGAGACACAAGTCAAGGCCTCCGGGCGCCTAAATTAATATCCCAATAAAATTGTTTATTGTTGTCTCCTATTTTCTGCTTCTTCTCGGGAAAGAGCCGGGCTTGATGATCTAATTGGTCTCTTCCATCTCTAAACTCTGTGACTCGGCTAAGTACCTTTTACAGTCCATCACAGTATTATTTAACGGAAGAGAAGGAGTGACAGAGAGATGCGGGGAGACGGAAGATGGGAGAGAGAAGAAAAGGAAAAGAGAGAATCTGACTTCAGAGCAAGCACTCTGCCGATTTCAGTTTGGGTGACTGAGAAGAGGGACAGCCCTCCCTGTCCCTCATGGCGTCCACACCAGACCTTTCTAAACTCCCTGAGGGCTTTTATCCAGGCCCCAGTGCCTCGTGGGGGAGGAAGAGGAGACGGGGAGAATGAGGCTGGAACTAGTAGTAGCAGTGACGAGGGGGCTGTGGACAAGGGCTTCTCAGCCTGGATTTGCACTAATCCCATCCAGGAACTGGTCCCAACCCACGGTGGGTGCTGCCCAGGTGAGTTCAACCAACCAGAATCCCTGCTTTGCTGGGCTTAGCGTCCCCATCAGGAAAAGCCTTCTCAAGAGAGCTGATGCTTGGGGACCAGGTTGTGGGAGCAGAAGGATACAAACCAAGTAACGCTGCAGAGCCCAAGTCACTTGAGGGCTTGTGGCGATGCCGTGGTTCCTTGTGATGGCCCATGATTCTGGTCCCCCAGACAGGCTGCTGGAACCTGCACAGCCAGCCCAGGGCATCTGGAGTGCCCTACCAGGGGATGTGCCCATATGTTTGCTTTCCAGAGCTTCTCTGATGCCCCCCCTCACCCCGACCCCCGCCGCCTTGCCACCAGGCCTCCCCACATCAGGGTTTCTGGGGCCTGGGCTCTCCCTCTCAGGCCCAAGCCACCAGGACGGCCAGCTGTCAGCAGCTGTGGGTAAGAGGCTCACTGCCAACGCCCCATCAGTCCCTGTGCAAACACCCCGCTTCTCTTCCTGCAGGGCTGCCATCCATCTAGCTAAGCCCAGCAGGGTGCATGCTGTGGCCACATGCCTTTCCTTAAAAGAACTTTCTCTGAACTGAGTGAAGCTGAGATGGCCCAGAGCCTGCCTGCCAGGACGGCCCCAGTATCCCAGGCAGCGTCGCCAAGCCCAGGCTTGGGTGAGGGAGGGAGGCTGAGTAGACACCACCCATGGCCCCCCTGCTCCGTGCCGGTTCGATACCCGGCTGAGTGTGTGACGCGTGTGTTGACAGCTGGGATGAGGACACCCGAGGCCAGTGGTGGCCTCTGCCTGTGAAGCAGCAGGCAGGCCAGTCTTGTGGCACAGCCCTTCACTGGGGAGGTGGGGAGAGAGACGGTAAACCGAGGCACGCCCATGGGAAGCCACCTCGGGGACTGGAGAGGTCTCACGGATACCAGCAAGAAGTCGGACAGGACCAGGACTGTCCCCCCTTCTGCCTCCCTCTCCCTCAGCACTTTTCCTGAACCTCTGCTGTGGCCCCCGTAATGACAATTGTCATTAGAAACCATCATTCACAGGGCGCTTACAATATGCCCAGCACTCTCCATAGATTACTGACTTTCACAGCAACCTGCTTAAAGGTAAGGAAACTGAGGTGCAGAGATTTAAATATTTCTCCCAATCTCAGCCAGGACCTGAACCTACATCTGGGCTGACTCCAAAGCCGGTGTCCTAACCCTTGGTCTCCTGCCGTCCATGACTCTTTTAACTTTTTTTTTGGCCATGCCCTGCGGCGGGTAGGATCTTAGCTCCCTGACCAGGGATCAAACCCACACCCCTTGCACTGGAAGCGCGGAGTCCTAACCACTGGACCGCCAGGGAAGTCCCCGCCCATGACTCTAGGCCACGTTTGTTTCTGGCCATGTCTCCCCCTCTCCCCCACACTTGGGAGGTGCACCACGAGGGCCGGGACCACACCTTCCTTCCTGGACCTCGCACAGTGCCCAGCATATATCAGGTACTCCCGATACGTGTTGTTTTAAATGAGCCAAATGAATAAATGACTAACTAAACGAGCACCTGCCATTGGGTTTCTTCTATTACTGAGCTCTCACAGTGAAACAACAAAGACGACCCCTGTCCTAGCACTCCTGTCAGCATGCCTCCTCACCCTCAGTTTACCCTCATTCCTGCCTCTGATGTCCTCGGGCCGGGCACCACGCCAGGCTCTGGGATTTGGGCTGAGTTGCTAAAGCTCATTCACCTGCATTTACACTTGGGGAGAGAAGCGGTGACTGCCCCGGTCGCACAGCCGGGCAGGAGCAGAACTCAGGACCAGCACTCAGGCTCCTGAGTCACAAGAGCCACAGCAAAGCCACCCCCCGGGCCTCCCCTCCCCTGTGCCCACTCCCTGCCCACTGGCAGCTGGTGCAGGCCTTGGCAGCCACGCAGGACCAATGCCAGGGCCATCTTTTCTCCTTGGGTCACAAGTACCCCGCATTGCCAAGGCAACCCTGGGCCTGGAGAACAGCTCTTATGGACAGAGGTCTCAGCCCAGGAGCCACGTGTGTTTTTGTGACCCAGTGATGGTGACATGTCTGTCCGTGGGCCTGGAGGAGCCAGGGCCTGAGGCGTCTGCGGAGGGTTGAAAGGAACCGGGCAATGTGCCTGAACAAGGCAGGCTCTCTGGGCGCTCCGAGCGGGGTCTCCTGGGAGAGCCCGAGGGGAGAGGCCAGCTGGGGATCTTCTCAGCAAGAACCCCCTCCCCCGACCCCAGCCACCAGGAAGCCACGGGTGGCTTCCCATGGTGGACAGGGTCCCTTTCCCGTGGTGGACAGGGTCCTTGTCTGCACGCACAGAAGGGAGCTTTCTCCTTCCAGTCAGAATTCATTTCAATCCTGACTCTTCACTATTTCCAGGCCAAACCTGGGGTGTGTCTCTGACTCTCTGATCTTGAACGTTCTCATGTGTGAGAAATGAGAATATCGAAACCAGAATTTTGGCAGCGATATTTTTTGCGGGGAGGCAGGGACAAGTACATGAGATGGTGATTTTCAAAGCCCCAAGCATGTGACTTGTAACAGTCACCACCACTTGTTCACTCAAGACCCTCTTAACATGAGGCTGGGTCTTCCCCAAGTTCATATATGGTTAGGGCATCCTGCACACATATGTGTGTGTGTGTGTGTGTGTGTGAGACAGAGAGAGAGAGAGAGAGAGAGAGAGAGAGAGAGAGAGAGAGAGAGAGAGAGAGAGAGAGAGAGAGAGAGAGAGAGATGGAGAGACCCAGGCACAGGAAACCATACAGGGATAAGGTGCCTCCTCCACTCCAGTGCCTCAGTGGAGTGAGTAGGGATTTCAGCTGAAAAGACTGAAGAACCCCACTGCACAACCACAGGACGGCCATTGGTAGCAGCCCACCAGGGCTCCACGTCCCTCCGCAGGCCTTACCTCATTGTTGACAAAGCAGTACAAGATGGCCACCATCAGCCCCTGGAAGCAAGAGTCGTGTCAGCAGGAGGGAGGGGAGGGAGGCGCCCGGCAGGCAGGCCTAGTCTGAAGCTCCTTGGGGCTCTGCCCCAAACATCTCCCTCCTTAGACTGGGCAGCCCAGTCAGGCCCAGAAATGGGGGTGGTGGGTTCCTTCTCCTTTCCTTTCTGGAGGAATGAGAAGACCCCTTGCTCAGAAACTGCGGTATGTTCTTTGACCACCCGCTCCTGGAGGAGGCCTGAGCTGAGAAAGTACGCCTCTGATCACACGGAATTTTCCCTGCCTGGCCCTATTCGTTCACTCAGGAGCCCCAGTGCTCCAGGCCTGTGATCTATTTGTGTGTGTGCACATGTGTGTAAGTGCGTGGACCCACATGCTCGTGGCCATCCCATAAGACATTTGAGGAGCTGGGGCCAGTTTCTTATATTCCTACACCCCCATTGCCATTCGCACCCGCTCAGCATCATCTAATACTAGTGGAGAGGCTCAATTCTTGGCTTTGGAAACTATGTGACCTGGAAAATCTCATTTTAACATCTCTGAGCCTCAGTTTCCTCCTTTGGAAAATGGGATAATCCTGCACACCTCCTGGGATTCTGCTAGGATTAGCTGCACAATGCGTGTAAAGCACCTGGCAGGGTACCTGCCGCCAGCTAGCAGCCCAGTGGACAGCAGTTGCCATGCCAGGCTGGGTGCCCTCGGCAACATCCGGGAAGATTTCTTGTCCAATGTGCTCATAGAGAAGACTGTCCTGGGTGTCAGCATACCTGGGGACTCTGGCTCTGCTCCAACCACATAACTTGCATAAGGGCCACTTTCCCCCCAGGCCTCAGGCTGCCTATCTGCATGATACAGGCTGGTCCCCGCTCCATCCCCACCCTGGGACTGCTCGAGGGAGGCCCCAGGCTCGAGGTCACCTGGAAGGAGGTGAAGGAGAGCTCTGTGAACAGCTTGATGAAACGCAGCATGCCCCGGGCGTGCTCGTCCATCACGAAGGCGAAGATGACCTCGTGGGTCCCCAGCAGGGGGATGAGCGTCAACGTGGACTTGGCGAGCCTGGGGGCAGGGTGGAGGTGGCATTCCGGACCTCTCCCGTGGACTCTTCTCCCTGTTCTGTGCCCCCAACCCCCACCAAGCCCTGGTATCTCGGTCACAGACATCCTCCCCCACCGAATACCCTGGGACAGGCTGCCTGGAGGGCAGGAAGTAGAGGTGGAGACCCCCAGAAGCCCAGGAGCTGCCCAGGTACAGAGGTGAGGGCAAGGTTTGGGGTCCCAGGCCAGGCCTGGGTGGAGGAAGAAAGATCATGTAGGGATCCAGGCTCAGCACCCCAGGATCTCTGACTCTGCCGGAAGGAAGGGCTGAGGGTGCCCAGCAAAGGCAGCTCAGTTACGTCACCTGCACTTGGTGTCTGTCTTGCACATGAGATTGGTCTTCAGTTTGGACACCACAATGCAGATAACCCGGACAAAGATGAGGAAGTTCACCTGCAGGGCAGAGGGAAGGGCGGCTGGAGGCCCTCTCAAGACACCCTCTCTCCCCCCTCCTCCGCCCAGTGCCACCTGGGCCCACAGCAGCTCCCACTCCCAGCCCACAGCGTCACTCACCCCGATGGCAAAGAGAATGGGCAGCCGGACGATGAGCCAGTAGTTCATGTTGGAGTTCCTGGTCCAGCAGCTGGAGAGGAGAGACGGACACACAGACCCCCCCCAGCTCCCAGTGCAGGCACAGGGCACACAAAGACACGTGGGCATGCAAAGTGACGCACACACACCCACACAAACACTGCCATCAGGAGCTACCCGACAACCAGTCCCAGGACTCACACACACACTGAGTCCTGAATACACGTTCACACACAGAGATACGCACAGCCCCTTCGTTAACCTACAGTCACACTCGTGTGCATACTCAGCATCAAACACAAAATAACAGAAACGTTTCACTCACAGTTATTACAGAAGAACCTGCAGGGGGTACCATGGACCCCACAGACCCAGCACTCTTGGCGTCATACCATCCGGGGAGGGGAGGGAGGGGGACTAGAGAACTAAATTCATAAATTTAGCTCCTGGTCCCTCAGTTTACCCTCCCAACGGACAGCAGCTGCACACGCCGGGGGCCAAGGAAGCCCATGGGGTTTGAGGACAGGGACCTCAGCATACCCATCACCCCCTTAGAGCAGGAAGGACACTCACCCCTCATCCTCATAGAGGTACTTGACAATGCCCCAGGGGATAACAAACAGCAGGGGAACACCTACGAGGAGAGAGGGAAAGAGAGAGAGGGGAGAGGGGCTGGCAGGCCAGAGCCACCGCTAGGCACACCCAGAGGCCTCTCCTACCAGGGCCTCTCCCGCCTCCAGCCCCTCTCCTTGCCTGGCCCCAAGCCACGCTTTCTGGCAGGTATGGAACTAGGCTGGTCTGGGTGCTTCGGAGAAGAGGCGGCAGGAACCACCCACCCCAACACCCCAGAGTCTTCCTTAGAGGTCCCCACCACGCTGGGGCTACGTCACAGTCCTCACAGCCCTCCGCCTCCCGCGGGCCAGGCACACTGTCAGGGCTGGCCCCCAGGGTCCTGGCTGAGACACAAGGACAAAGACACCAAAGTAGTGAGAGACGGGGCCAAAGAGTGGGGTAGGGAGGACATGCTGGACGAGGTGGGAACAGGCCAAATCTCCGATGCCACCCACCCCTGCATCGGCCCACCTGTCCATCTCAGCCAACTCCTCCCCTACCCCCACGCCCCTGCACGTGGCTGGGCAGAAGCCTGGACAGGAGCCCTGTCCTTGACGCTGACAGCCCAACTGACTGCACAGTGGCCACAGTAACAACAGCTACCACAACACTGCCCACATGGCTGAGGCTGGATGGTGTGGTGGGCACCCTCTAGGATGGCCTCCAACCACCCCACCCCTGGTATTCCCACCCAGGTGCGGTCCACACTGTATCCAGATTGGTCTATGTGACCAATGACGTACAGCAGAAGTGATGGCATGTCACTTCTGAGGTTAGGCTATAAAAGACGGTCTTCAAAGGTTATAAAAGGCATGTCTTGGGCTCTTTCTCTCTTAATTTGATCACTTGCCCTGGGGGACACCAGTTGCTGTGTCATGAGGGCACTCAGAGAGCCCCCTGTGGTGAGGGAGGGAGGCCTCCAGCCAACAGCCAGCCTGGACCTGAGCTTCCTGCCAACAAACTCGACAGTGAGCTTGGAAGTGGATTCTCCAACCTGTTAAGCCTTGGGATGACAGCTACCCTGGCTGACAGCTGAACTGCACCTCTCTTAGAGATCCTGAGCCCGAGGCACACATCTCAGTTGAACCCAGAATTCTGACCATAGAAACTGGGAGACATAATTGTTGTCTTAAGCAGCTAAGTGTGGGGTCATTTGTTACACAGCATAGGTAACTAATACACTGGTTTCCAGTTCCTTGAGGACAAAGCCTCATTCACCTCCAGAGCCTCAGCGCCCATCTCACCTGGGAGCTCAATATGTGTTTGTTGACTTAAAATTGGATTGTCCATCCTCGTGTGACAGATAACAAGATGGATAGGTGGCTTAGGAGGACACGGGTGGCACTAGAACACAGGACCACAATGCCACCACCCTCGATGGCATTCCACACCAACTCTCTCCATCCTGTCTCTATCAGTGCCTCTCAGGGATGGAGATGTGGGTGTCTGAGACTAGTAAGAGCGTGCATATTAAGGGGTGTGGACACGATGTGTGTGTGGTGGTGGTGGGGGTCCATGTGTATACATGTGTGGCTTCAGGGGTCTCCCCCAGGAGCACATTTCCAGGGCAGAACCCACTTCACTGCCTTTCCCATCACCATCACCCACACCCTCAGCACACGGATGTCACTCCACAGCAGCTACGGAGCAGCTCGTACGCCCGGAGCTACTGTGCTCGACGGTGCAGACAGCTGGGGGAAGCAGAGCAGCTCACGGCTGACCAGCGCTGTCATCAGATAGCTCTCTCCTTGGCCATTTATTTTTATGTAACCCTGACCTCTCAGCATCCATGATGCTTTAGTAACAGGCCTTCATGAGATTGGACAAGAGGCAGATGGCCTCCAAAGGCTGCAGCACGTAGCGCAGAGCCTGCCACATAGAAGAGGCCCAGTAAGAACGGAATGCATGAACAAATGAGTGAGTGGGTCAGTGTATCAATGAGAGAAGGGAAGCTGTCCAGGCAAGAACATGCCAACACCCTGAGCCACACACATGTCCAGAAACCTCCATCTTAGACATCCCCAGGCACCTGCTGGCCTTCCTCTGAGACCCCACTCCAGGACTGGGGAGCACACTCATGTTATCAGCCAGACCTGGTGAACTTCATTCATTCATCAGCATCTCCTTAACAAAGTCTTTTAAAATGCAGGTACAGGGCTTCCCTGGTGGCACAGTGGTTAAGAATCCACCTGCCAACGCAGGAGACATGGATTCAATCCCTGGTCTGGGCAGATCCCACATGCCACGGAGCAACTAAGCCCGTGCGCCACAACTACTGAGCCTGCGCTCTAGAGCCCACGAGCCACAGCTACTGAGCCCACGTGCCACAACTACTGAAGCCCGCGCGCCTAGAGCCCGTGCTCCACAACAAGAGAAGCCACCGCAACAAGAACCCCGCGCACCGCAACAAGAGTAGCCCCCACTCACCGCAACTAGAGAAAGCCTGCGTGCAGCAGCGAGGGCCCAACACAGCCAAAAAAAAAAAAAAAAAAAAAAAAAAAAATGCAGGCACCACTCTGCCGCCTGCAAACATGACACACTCCCTGCTGGGTTCATCCTTTTCCTGTTTAGAAAATCAACATGACAGGCTGGAGTAAAAAGCTTGAACTAAGACACACAGAACTGGCTCTGAGAAGTAATGATTCCCTCATCCATCACTTGCCTCCCTCCTGTGCAGCCTCCTTGTGGTGGGTTATGGGGGCACCCGGCCGCCCGTGGACAGCAACAGAAGCTGACATGCCTTTCGGGGATTCCCCCAACGTGTCAGAGTCCTAATTTTAATTCTTACATTTGCATATGAAGCTAAAAGTTGTTTCCTGAGCATCCCAACATGGGCCAAGCCTCTTGACATCACAACAGAGTTCTGGGCTCTCTGTGAGTCTCTCTCTCTGTCCTTCTGTCTTTGTCCCTCTGTCTCTCTCTGTATCTCCCCATCCCAATTCCTCAAGAAAAGGACGTTTTGATTGGGAAGTGGGGTGTCCCCTGGGTCCTGCCCTTTTTTGCCTCCTCAGACTCTGAGCCCCAAGCTGGGGCGTGAAGTGCTGGGAAAGGACTGGCACCCCCTTTCCCATTTCCTACTCAGAGACACTGCACCCCCCACCAACCATCCACATGCCTCTGCACACATCGCACCATCCCTTAGATTGTTCCTGCTCTCGGGTCACCATGGTGACAGCACTACAGTGCTGATGCTGCTTCCCAGAATGGACAGACATGCTCCCCCACCCTGAGGACAGCCTTCCCAGGGCTCCCCTCAGTGGCCTAACTCCGCCCCCACCCCTAGCTAGCTGCAGGGCTCTCCAGGTGCCCACTGCCTGTTTGACGGCCCTAGCAGGATGAAGAGCCCTGGGAGGGGAGGAAGACCAAGCAGGGAAGGGCTGGGCCCTGGCGGAGGAGGGAGGAAGGGTAGGAGCAGGAAGCTGTGTGCAGAGGCCAGGCCCACCTGCCCACCTGTGCAGCGGCCTGAGATTGCTCGGCCAGGCCCTCAGGGGCTAAAGAGATGCAGTGCAGGCCAGAGAACCCTGTGTGACAGGCGATGGGGCCCAGGGCCTGGGAGTCAGGAGGCCTGGTTCCAATGCCTGCTCTGTCTGTAAGGCCCTGCCCTCAGGACACTGATCACGTTAAAGCCCCTTTCAAGGTACTCTAAACGGGGCCGTACAGTATGAAGTAGCCTAAGAGCACCAGCAACAAGGGATGAAGTGTGAGGACAGGGACAGGGAGACCGAGAGGGCCAGACAGAGCACAGAGCCAGGGGCCAGGCCACCCGAGGCAGCTTCCCAAGGAGGCGGGCTGGACCGGGCACAGCCTTGCAGAGGCTCAGGGGCAGGAGGGGACATCAAGGGAGGAGCATGGAAGTCCCCAGAGGTCAGGGGGCAGCCTGAGGCAGGCAAGAGGAGTGAGTGAGTTTGTGGCAAGCGGGAGGAGGAAGGCAGGCCCTGTGGTGTGGGAGGCCCAGAGATGGGCCCGTTCCTGGCTCCATCCTGGGTGGGCACCGTGGGCCCCTCGAGAGGAAGCGCTGTTGCATCTGTTTCCGGGGTAGGAAGTGGAGGTGAGGGGCCGCTAGGGTGGGTGTCTCAGCTCTTGCCCCATCCTACCCGTTCTCATTGGAATCCCACATGGCGAGAGGCAGAAGCACAACCAGAAATGTTCCAGCAAAAAAAAAGACACAATGGTTCTTGGCAGACTTTTTCGGCTAGAACATTTCCAGCTGGGCTCCAGGCACATCCAGGGTCCACCCTTTCCTCAGCTGGCTTCCGGCCGACCCCCCTCCCTTACTCGGCTCTCCTCTGAGCCATCCTCTCATCATCACGTGACAGAGCCATAGCCCCTCAGCCCGCACCCCCAGGGACTCCCCGCCATGAGGCTCAGGACCCTCCATTTCCCTCAGGGGCTGCGTTGCCCAGGACGGGATGTGGGGCTCTATCCCCAAAGAGTCTTGGCAGCGGGGATCTTTGAGGCCGGTGCCATGACAGCCAATAGTGTGCATCGTGTATTTGGCCAGATTGGGTGAAGGCCTCTGCTTCCTTTAAGGGAGGAGAGTCAGGCAAAGGCGTGGGGATGGGGGACAATGGCTTGACAGCGCCATGGGCAGCGAGTCCTGTGCCCAGGAGGGGGTTCTCCAGTGGGCCCCATACCTTGGCCCAGCAGTGTGTTCTGAGTACCAAGTTGGCCTCCTGGGGTAGCCTGAAGGCAGCAATTCCAAGAGGGGTCAGGGTCTCCCACCCCCCCACCCCCCATGCTCAGTCGGGGCGGGGGAGTGAAATGAATGACAGCTGGCCTTACCCCAGCCTATGCTCAGGTAGAGCCTGAAGATGCGCTGCTCGGAGAAGACAGCGAAGGCCAGCAGCGTGTACAGGTACACCCCCTCCACCAGGAGCCAGTAGTAGTTGGCCGCCACGCAGTACTGCATGAGCAGGAACGCCAGGCGGCAGCCCAGAGAGTCCTGGGGGCAGAGGAAGGGTCCCCAGGGGACAACAGCTCTGCCCCTGCCTCTCTTGACCCCGCTCCCAGTCGCCCCAGCTGCAATCCTGCCGTGGTGAATGCAGGGTGACAGAGCTGACAACCTCCAGCCGGAGCCAGTGTTAAGAACTTGACCTGCTTTAGCTCATCGGATCCTCACTATCCTGGATGGAGGAAACTAACATTATCCCCATACAGGTGAGAAAACTGGAGTCCAGAGAAGTTAAATCACTTGCCTAAAAGTTAGCTAGTTAAATGGCAGACCTGGAATTCAAACCCAGGTCTGTCTCCAAAAACCACTCGCCTGAATCAAACAGAACTCCCTAAGCGCAGGGCAGTAACTCCCTTCTTAGGCTGGGGGCTCCCCAGCGTGGACAGCCTCTCCCTGCCTCTCCCATCACACTGGGGGCTCCCTGAGGACCAGGCCTGGGAAGCTCTTGCCTTTCTTTGTACCAGGCCTGGGTGGGGTGGGGGAGACAGACTTTCATGGACTGTCCACCCCCTCCCCAGGCCCTCCATGGACACACCACACACCTGGTAGGAAAGGAGCCCATCCCACTGGTGCTGCTGGGCGGCCGTGCTGTACATCCACTTGAGGGCTGCATCCTTGATGAAGACGGACAGTGCTCGGAGGATGAAGGATGCAAACAGGTTCAGGTGGATGTAGTTTCGGGTACAGTGCAGGTGTCTGCAGGAGAAAGCAGGGCCCGCCCTGGCACAATGGCCGACACTTCTGCTCCGCAACCCCTGGTTCTCAGGCCAAAGCACACCTCAGGCATGTGTCCAGCTCTGGGACCATGCTCCTGTCTTTCTTCCTCTGGATGCCCTTCTTCCCCATAACCTTGAAAATCCTTTGGGTCCAACTCAAATCCTGCCTGGCCATGAAGTCTTCAGCTGTGTGGTTACTGCCACCCCCAACCCCGTCCACACTCTATCTTTTCTCTGCTGCATCTTCTCTTCTACAAAGTCACATGTAACCCAAGTGATTTGTGTGAGGACCACTGTCCCCACTGGGGACTTGCTTGGCTTCTTGATGACGGCCCATGTCTAATATGCCTCCAGGCTGCCTTACAGAGGCAGAGTGAGGCTAAGCATATGGCAGGAATTCAAAAAGTATTAGATACAACTTCAACATCCTTTCATGCAAAAACACATAGCAAACTGGAAATATGAGGGCATTTCTTAACCCAATAAGGGCTATCTAGCCAAACAGGAGCAAACATCATTCTCACCTGAAAATTTTTAGAAAGATTCCCTTTAAAATCAGGAACAAAATTAGGATTAGCCAGCTGTAAGATCTACTTACATCACATCTACTCAACTTTGTACTACAGATCCTAGCCACTGTCAGAATGCAAGGAGAAAAATGCATAAGAACTGGAAATAAAGACACAAAACCGTCATCATTTGTAGATGACAGACGATCTTCACAGGAAATCCAAGAGAATCAACACACAAATTATTAGAACTAATCAGAGTCCATTCAGTAAGGTTGCTGATATGTATGTTTACGTACATCAGCAATAAACAATTAAAGTAAATTTAAAAAATTCATTTGCACTATTTTTAATTGGCTACCTAGAGATAAGTCTAAAAGAAGAAGGCACGATTTCTATGGAGAATACAGTAAAACTTGCTTAAAATTATTAAAGAAGATGCAAATTAACGGAAGATTCACCAGATTCATGGATAGAAAGACTATCTTGAAAGTGTCTATTCTCTTCACAATAACCAATAAATTCGATATAGCGATAATAAAAATTCCAACAGTTTTTTGATGGAAAATTTTAAAACTTATTATAAAGAAGAGCCAAGGGCCAAGAATATTCCAGACACTCCTAAGGAACCACAATGTAGGGGCCCTTGCTATAAGAAAACCAAGTTGTTTTTACTTTTTGGCCATACCGCATGACATGCGGGATCTTAGTTCCCCGACCAGGGTTTGAACCCATGCCCCCTGTCGTGGAAGCGTGCAGTCTTAACCACTGGACCGCCAGGGAAGTCCCAAGGAAACCAAGGTTTTTGACGAATCTATAGTGGTTAAGGCACCGTAGCACAGGCAAAGGGACAGATAACTAGACCAATGGAAAACAATTCACGTGACAGAGACCGACTCAGGCACAGATGATGCTTGCTGCATGGCAGAGCAGGCGCTGCTATCAATAAATGGTCCTGATGCAATCAACATGTATACAGGTAATATGCATACCTGGAAAAATGAAATTAAATCTCTTGTTTTCACTACAGACAAAAATAAATTCCAGGTTCACCAAACAGCCATAAGGGATGTGCAAAACTTATGACCCTGGGATAAGGAAAGGTTTCTTAAACAAGATCATAAAGAAATTTGGCCTTTGGGAAAAAAAAAATTGATAAATTTTTTTATCAATTGGAAAATTGAATTTTTATCAATTGATAACACTTACTGATAAATTTATTTTATCAATAAAGCCAGATACATTGATATATTTCATTCCATTAAAATTAAGGACTTCTGTGCATAAAAGGCACCATAAAGCGAGTGAAAAAATAAACCCCAGGCTGAGGGGATATATCCTGGGTTACTATCCAGAATATACAAGGAATGCCTAAAAGAAAAAGAAAAAGCCAAATAATCCAATAAAAAAGTGAGCAAAGGATATGAACAAGCAATTCACAGAATGAAACATTAAAAGTATGCTAGATCTCTCCAGGAATCAGTGATATGCAAATTAAAATCATAGTGAGATATTTCACACACTTCAGGTTAGCAAGAATTAGGTCTGAAAATAGGAAATATTGGTGAGGATGTGAAGCCAAGGGAACTCTCATGTACGACCAGTAAGAGGGCAAACTGGCATGACCACTTTGGAGAACAACTTCACAACGCCTAATAAATTTGCAACAGCACGCTGTATTCAGACCAGGCAATTCTACTCAGAAGCATGTGCCCCTGGAGAAATGCACAAGGGGTCATGGGTAAGAATGTTCATTGTAGCAAGGTTTATAATTCAGAGAAGAAAAAAAAGAGAAACACCTCAAATGTCCATTAAAAGGATAACAAATAAACTGTAATATATCATACAATGGAGTGACACTTAAAATGAATGAAACAGAACTGCCTGTATCAATGTGAATGAACCTCACAAAAACATAATGTCAGGCCAAAAATAACTGCTGAAGAATACGTCCAACATGCCATTAAAATATGCAAACCCCACACTATATATTTGTATAGATACTTAGAAATGTGGTAAAAGTACAGAGAGATGCGTGGGAATTATAAGTGGCCCCTCAGGGGTTCCCTCTGGTGAGGAGGGAGCGTTACTCGGGGAAGCTTAACCGCGCGGTGGGCTTTAGTTCTTGGGCTGGATGGTGTGTGTGCACAGGTGATCACAGTATCAGCCACTGTATTTTCAGATCTCTGAACATTTCATAATAAACGGGGAGAATATTCTCAGTGAGTGCATTTATTAAGCACTGACTGTGTGCCCAGCCCTGACTGTGCCAGAAGCCACGGGGACCACAGGAGGAATGTCACCTCTCCTGTTCCTGCTGGCTGGTGCCCTGAGCTCCCTACCCTCGGAATCCCTCCTGCCCTTGAACCCAGCCCTCCTGGCCCACCGCCATCAGTGCAGAGGGCATGGGAAGAGCCTGGTACTCTGGAAGGAATGGCTCATCTAGGTTAGACCTAGGAAAGAAATTTTCCATGGGAGCTGACAAGCTCCAAAGAGAGCAGAATCTCTAACCCCCTGAGGTCTTGTCTAAAATCATACTGAATTCCCGATGATTTGTTACATACACTCACCGGAGAGGACTTCCCCCACTCCTATCACCCACTGTTAAGGTGTGGAGCACGTGCTTTGTGTGTGCGTGTGTAGTGTTTGTTTTTCCTTTTTTGCAGTATTATACGCACGCATTTACACAGCACAGATTAAACTAAGTACACAGTGTCGTAGCCTGTGTTTTCAGCCTCGTAAGTCTACCACATAGATGGTGTGGGTTCTCTGGACATCTCTTAGGAGAGGAACCGGCTGCACTGCTGTTTCAGCTTGGTGCCCCCTCCTCTATCTGGGGACAGAACGGCAGGTAAGGCTGAAGCAGCGCCCTTACCTGAAGCCCAGGAGGATGGCCGAGGCGATGACCAGTGCAGAGAAGGAGAGTGCGTAGCCCACAGTGTAGATGATGTAAAGGGACAGGAGCTGCTGCTCCGGGGAGTTCTGTGTGCACACGGGGGACACAGTGTACAAGGGGTGGCCCACAACCCTCCTCTCCCACATTCTCCTTTCCCACGGGACAGGGGCAGAGGTGGGGCCCCAACGCAGCCCCACTGGGATCCTGGAACTAAGAAAAAGAATAACCTACGGTGACGGTCCTCGGATTTCTAGGGCCCTGTTCCAAGGCCAGAGAGGTGAACGCACACCAGCTCTGTCCAGAAAGCATGGTGTGCAAAGCCCAGGAGGCAGGGGGATGGGCAGATGGCCACAGACCAACTCGCCAGATGCCCAGGTCCCTGCTCCCATGCAGCTGGCACCCTGCTGCCCCCTAGCTCGCCGGCTCAACTCACTTGGTCCCCTCGCTTGGACTCCTCGCACTCGGACAGGTCCCTCCAGGGCAGGCTCGAGTTGTCCTTGTGCAGCCACAGGCCATCGGTGGTGCAGAACCGGTACACGTGACCCTGCAGCACTGGGGCGGAGACACGCAGGAGCTGAGCCTCGGCCCAAGGCCACCTGCCCCTCACCCCTCTCCACCCTGGGGGTCACCCCAGCTACCCCAGAACTGACCCCTCTACACACACACACACACACACACACACACACACACACACACACACACACACACCCTCGGGCCTTCCTCTCCTGCCATGTGCCTGTTTGACCCACCCTCGGCCTTTCCTCTCAGCCACCCTGGAATGCAGCTTGATGAATTCACACTATTGAGATGAGATCGCGCTAGCCCATTTCCACACCCCTGCCTCAAATCGTGCTATGGACAAGGTTTGGTGCTGACGAGCAGTGGCCCCAACAGACCCACAGCCACCCTCTGAGACTGCTGATTCACAGAACTCAGGCCCCGCCTTCCTGGGCAGAGCAGACCCCAGGAACGAAGAGCTCTTGAGAGAAAGAAGGAGACCCAGCCTCATGCTCAGGGAGCCCCGGTCTGAGGGGAGACACAGCCCTGCCCTTAAGAAGCTCTAATCTGATGGAGGAGACCCAGTCCTATTCTCAAAGATCATCTGATTTAAAAGGAACACATAGTCAATGGCAGAGACATAGCCCTTAGAGACACTCTGTTCCAAGGGGTAGTGGTGCGGGGAGGGAAGACCAGCTCTTCCCTTCAAGTAGCTCCAAGTAGCTGGAGGTGGAGGCTGTCCTTGGAGACCTCCCAGGCTGAGAGTGGGAAGACATCCAGCCCCTGGCCTCAAGGAGCTCCCAGTCTGAAGGAGGGAGGAAGCACAGTCCCTGGCTTCAGAGAATCAAGACTCTCACGGAAAACAAAAACCAAAAAGTGCAGAAAGGAATAACATAAATGCAAACCGAGAGAGAGCAAGCACAGGCCCAGCAGGGCTGGGGGTGGGATGTCCGTGTCCACTCACACCCCACCTGGGCATCTGGCGCTGAGGCGACCACCCTGCCGTGCCTCGCTGTCTGCCCACCCAGGGAGGGGGTGGCTTGCAGCCCCAAGTTTGCAGTGAGGTCACAAGAGGGGACGGGATTACTTGTGTCAGAGGAAATGTAAGTCTGACCCCAGGGCCAGGAAACTGGGGACAAAAGTGGGGAGAGATTCAGCACAGGGGGGATCAAGGAGGGGAGCTGGAGCCAGGACGAATTTTAAAAGATTTAAAAATTCTAAAAGACAAAAGATTTTAAAGACCAGCCTCCCAGCTGTGGGAAGAAGGCTCAGCGTGAAGGAGGGAGCATGGAGAAGCCACAAGGCCCTGGCTGGCAGTGGCTGCTCAGAAGTTTCCAGGTGGGGAGGCAGCAGGAAGGACAGGTCTGTGGAAAAGGATCATTAACATGAGTGCCTGATGGCGGCAGCATCAACCCCAGGGCCCACACCACCAGGGCCGGGAAGGGACGCACCCTCTAGGACGGGGCTGTATTTCACAGTTCACAAACCATCAACCCGCCCACTGCTGCCATATGCCAGGACACTTTCACTTTAGGAGCCAGGGACAGCTCTCTGCCTGCACAGTCAGGCACCTGCAGGGCCTGCCAGTGGGACCCTTGTCCTCCCTGAGCCGGTCCCTGGCTCCCAGCCCACTCTCCCCTTTCTCCACTCCCTTTCAGAGACCCTGACCCGCTTCAGGAGACAGAAGTTATCTGGTAATACTGTGGGGTGAGTCAGCTTGCGGCATCACTGCTTCTAGAAGAAACTGCATTTTAAGAGACTTCCCCAGGAAGAGAAACAAAAGCCTGAAAATGTAATGATGGGACTTTGGGCAGTGGGAGGAGCAGTGTCCCAATAGCCCCCTGGCTTATTTATGAACAAAATCAGGAAAGGACAAAGGCAGAGAACGGGAGGCACCAGGTCTGATTTAAGCAACTAGAAGGGCCCCCAAATGTCTCTCTTATCTGCTGCATGGATGCCTGGAATTCTTCACCAGGGGTTGAGTCTTCTGATATAAGAGCAAACCCAGTCTTCAGGAGTCGATGACCCCAGAGCAGTTATGGTGATCTGGGCTGACTCCATGGAGAGTGAGACTTATATCAGAACCTTCTCTGGAAGCCCATTTAGATGGGAGGAAATGGGGAGAAAAGAGGAGGTAGAGGGGCCAGGGGAAGGGAGAGGACATCGCAAAGGGGCCCAAACTGTCGAAGCGCCATGTACCCAGGACGCAGCCCGCAGCAGTGTGACCCTAATAACAGCCACTTGCCACAGCTGGCACAGGGTCTGGCATACGGGAGGCACTCGAATTGATGTTTTCCTTCCTACCTGCTCCTTTAGAACCCTCTCTGCAGGCTGCTAACTCATAGAATCAGGTTTTGAACACCTGCTGTATGCCTGACACCTTTGAACATCACGACCATCTTACAAGGTAGGCACAGCAAATCCCACTTTACAGATGAAGCAACTGAGCCTCTGAGAGGCCACGTGACTTGCCCAAGGTCATCCAGCCAGGAAGCGGCAGAATCAAGATTGCAGCCCTCATGGGGTTTCCCTGGTGGCGCAGTGGTTGAGAGTCCACCTGCCGATGCAGGGGACACGGGTTCGTGCTCCGGTCCGGGAAGATCCCACGTGCCGCGGAGCGGCTGGGCCCGTGAGCCATGGCCGCTGAGCCTGCGCGTCCAGAGCCTGTGCTCCGCAACGGGAGACACCACGACAGTGAGAGGCCCGCGTACCGCAAAAAAAAAAAAAAAAAAAGGCTGCAGCCCTCAGCTCTTGGCCTCCAGAGGCCAAAAGTCAGCAGCCAAATTCACTGCTAACAGTCAGCAATGGCCATGTGCCATTTATCTGCTCTTCCTCCAGGCTTGGACTTGCCAACATTCAGCATCCTCCCAGCAGGTCCTGTTGCCAGTTTGCACCCCCGGCACCCTGCCATTCCTGGGCCCTCTGCTCAGGGCAAGCTGGGAGGGTAGGGAGGCAGTGTGTGCACAGATGTATGTGTTACTGGAACAGTGTCAAGGGATCACCGCGTCCCTGCGAAGCTCAGTGAGCCTATACGAGTGCGTCTGTCAATTATCCTTCATTAGCAGCAAATATTAAAAGCCAGGGCTGGTTCCTGGCCGGGCTGTGGTCCCCAGGTGCCCGTGTTGGCTGGAGATGGGGTGGGTATGGGCACTGTCCGGCTTATCAGCCCAGCTTTATCTGGCCCAGGTGCTGCTGATAAATCATAGCCAGAGGCTTGGCTCTGGTCTTGTCAACACCAGGAGGCAGCCAGCCGCATGCCAGGAGGCCTAGGGATATTTCATTAAGTCAGACCCTGGTGCTGGAACTAAAACCCCCAATTAAACACTTCCCCTCCCGGAAACCGCAGCGGCGTCTGTAATCAAGCTAACAGCCGCCCTTCCACGTGGACGCGGGCACTCAGGGCTGTGGAGAGCCGCTCATGAATCCATTAGCTCCTGCATCCTGGCAACAGCAATGGCCAGCATGGGCTCCTGGGCCCCCATCATCTCCTGGGCCGGGAAGCCAAGATTCAAAGCGGGCAGTCATAGGCCCTCCCCAGAGTGCTGGAATGAGGGTCAAAGGCAGGGCTCGAACTGAAGGTGTCCGCTTGGGGTGGGGGTGAGGGGCAACGCATCACATCACAGCCTAGGAGAAGGAGCTCGGGTGCTGAACGACAGACTCAAGGTCAATCCTGGTTCTGCCCTCAACCAGCTATGGGACCTTGGGCAGACCTCCCCAGGTCTCAGTTTCCTCATCTGTAAAATGGGAACCCTGATAACTTCCCAGGTCTGTGGTGTGAGGATTAGGAGATAAAGCATGTGAAGTGCCTGGTACCTGGTTGGTCTTCAAAACAGAGTCACAGTGAAAGACCTGCTGCCACCCCCTCTGCCCCCACCAATTCCTCAAAAGAGTACCCCTTCGCTGGGGGCGGGCTGGAGGTTAGGACACAGCCTCAGCCGGAGCTCCTCCAGGGCCAAGCTGGGGCCTCGGTTTCCCTCTGGCAACCCGGGCCTGCTGTAAAAGCTCAAGGGAGGCACCTGTCAGAGTTTCCAAGAACTGTGAGTTATAGACAATTTTTAAAACATTTTATGACTCTCCTATAATTAGAACCAAGCTAACAGGTAGGGATCAGAAGGGGGTGCAGCTAATGAGACTGGAATGATTTGTAATGAGCAGATCAGCTGTTTGTGGTTAAACAAGGCTGCTGGAGGGCACTCGGGTGGCAACAGGCTCTCTGAAGCCACTCCAGCCTTCTGGTTTACAGAGAAAATCTTGTGGACGCGAGGCATCTCCTTTGAACGCCTTCCTTCCTTGACTCACCTGTTCCCACCCTCTCTGTACAATCCCCAGTTCTGAATTAGAGGGGTCAGAATCCAAGGACTTGGCTGGCTTCCCTGGGATACTGTATAGTTCTGAGGCCTGGCCTGGCCCCATCTCTGAGCCTGACATCCTCCCTCCCTGGAGGGCACTTTTTCCCCCTTCTCCATCTGCCTGTTCTTCCAGGCTTGGCCCCGATATCACCTCCCTCTGGAAGCCTTCCTGGTGCCACACCCCAGACAGAAGAGGTGGCCCTGACCTCCCTCAGCACCACTTCCCAGGCCCCTGAGGTGACCTCTTCAGCCCCATGGGGAAGGTCACCCCTTCTCCCCAACACCCACATACTCACACACCCCTAAGGTCTCACTGACATCCCCAGCTCCTGACACAGACCTGCCCCAGGGAATTGTTCTGAATTTAATTCTTTCTCTAGTCACTCATGCTTCTTCCCTGCTCTGCACCCCAGAAGGCTGACCCCTGTGGACAGCATCACTTGGGCTCTTTGCCCTCCGCTGGGTTTGGCCAATGGGAGGCACCAGCAGAAAGGTAGGAGGGTGGAAGGAGAGAGAGGCTGGGGTATTTCTCCCTTGCTCCCTTCTTGCCTTGATTCTGAGGTTCTGGCAGTGGCATTGCCCCTCTGTGGCCAAGGCCCTGCCCTGCTGGTGGCCTCTGCATCACCACGACCTCCAGCTGTTCCTGCCCCACGTGGATCTAGGGATGCTAAAGCTTCCCACTGTTGTGGTCCTTGGTGCTTTATGTGCCTCTTTGGCCCCTTAACCCTGCCAGCCTCTGAAGTGGCCCCTCCATTAAATTCTTTTCAAATTCCCAGCTGAGTGTGTTTTCTGCCAGGACCCTGCCTGAGACCCGTCCCCCTTGTTTCTCCCCACTTCGAACTCCCACTACGACGTTTTTCCACAGTCTACCCCCTTGATCAGCCCAAGGAAGTTCCAGAACTGCCCCCTTCCTGCTCCCCCATGCTCTGGGAAGGGGTGAGGGGAGCCCCTAGTGCCAGCTTCTGCCAAGCGGAACAGCCAGGACAGGCCAGAGACAGCAATTATGCTGCAGGAGCCCACGGTGGGTGTCTCTGCAGGTCCCTAACTCAGAGAGAGGGGAGAGGGAGGCAGAGTCTGTGATGCCACGTGTCAGAAAAGGGAGTGAATTAGCTTGGTGAGTCAGGGGAGGGGGGCGGGGGCTGGCAAGGGGCCTGCACAGTGGCCGCTATCTTCACAGAGAAAGCAATAAAACCGTGTTCGCTCATAAACGGGCACCACCACGACCTATTTCCTGCTCAAATAAAATTAAAGGTGATGGATGGAGCCGCGAGCGGCAGGCAGAGCTGGGGACAGCTTAGTGCTGAGTGATGGGCCCTGTCCTGCGCCTGGCTCCCTGGGGTCTAGAGGCCCGGCCCCAGCTGGACAGACAGCCAGTCCCAAACCACTGGGGAGCAAGGAAAGTGTGCGTATTGCGGGAAGTGGACGAGGTAAATCAGGTAGGTGGAAGAAATTAACAGCAACCATTTTTCAAGAACCTACAATCCTCCCAACACCCCCATCACCTGGCTTTATCCCATCTCCCACATGGCAAGCTGAGGCACAGAGAGGTCTAGAAATTCACTCAAGCTCACACAGCCACTCAGAGCAGCATCAGGCAGAACCATAAGATTGTACAACTCGACGTTTTCATCTCCAGGGAGAGGGCAGGCAGCTCACCGCTCTCCCTCGGGGTGTGCCCAGCCAGCAGAGGCCCAGGCCACTCGCCTGTCCCCATGCCCAGAGCCACGTGCACAGGAACACACACACATGCACACATACATGCCTGCACACTGGAGGAAGCCTGGTGTAGCAGTGAAACATGCTTACTCTAAACCAGACTCCTCGGCTTATTCCTGGGTCTGCTACTCACTTGCTGTGTGAGCTTGGAAAAGTCACTTAGCATCTCTGTGCCTCAGTTTCCTCCTCTGTAAAAGGGGAGGGTCACCAGAGTGCTTGCCTCGCAGGGTTGTGTGAGGGTTAAATGAGTGTAGGTGTGTAAAGTGCTTACAGCTGGCCGCAGAAATGCTGTGTGAAGGGCACTGATCCGCTCTGTGTCTTACGCAGGCGCCTGCCTCTTTCCAGGCCCAGGCTCTCCCTGTGCACCTCAGGGTGGGGTGGGTACACTGGGAGGGAACAGCAGGAGAGAGTCTCCTCAGGACTCCTGCCTGGGCTTCATCTGACTCCAGTCCTGTGTTCTGAGGTGGGCCCTGCCAGGTGCCCTGATGTTCCGCTAAGGGGCTGCCTCTCCCAGGAAGCCCTCTCGCTTCCCAGAGTATGACCTCAATCACACTTGCTTCCGGGCCAGTTTCTGCTTGGTCTCAGGCCCCTTCGGTGCACTGTAATTAAGAGCACAGGCTGGCTTCAAATCCTGGCCCTGCCATTTACCACGTCATCTGGAGCGAGTGACTTAAACTTTCTGGGGCCTCAGTTTCCCTATCTGTACAAAACAAGCATACCCACGGGGTAGTTGTAAAGATTAATTGAATACTCGGCTTTTAGGGCAGGACTGGGCACATAGCAGGTACTTAACATCATTATTATAAGGTAGTACCCTTTCTCCCGTCCCGAGACTGTGAGCTCTTTGAGGCAAGGGCGCTTGTCTCCTGTTAGCCTCCCTGGTGCCTGGGACAGGTGGGTGGGTGTTGGGGGGCACATTAACTCCCCCTCCAGTCAGAGCTCTCCCTGCAGATCTCTGTACTCCAAAGAGTCTCAGCTTTCCCAGTGCAGGCTGTCCCCTGCAGACAGGAGTGAGCCGGGGAGGGCCTGGGGGGCAACTTCACCAAGCCCCCGATCACTACTCCCGTCTGGGTTCATCTGAGCAGTGAACCCCTGAAGAGTCAGGAGGTGGCTACAGGCCACTACCAGGTGGGCGGCACCTACAAACACACACATTACGCACACACACACACACACACACACACATACATCAGAGCAATGACACCTCCGAGTAACCCTACCCCACACCGAACCCCCAGGAACTGTTCCTACCTGACTCCTTTCCTGATGCAGGAGGGTGCTCATTTCTTTCTTAAGTCAGACGCCACGATTTCCCCGCAGACCCCACCTGCCAGATGGGCCTCAGGCCCAGGTTACACCGGATGCCACCCCCTACTGCTCCCCACCCCCAGGGAAAGAAAGGCAGACCACCAGGAGGAGGCCCAAAGACCTCCTGGAGCAGGGAGGCTGCGTCTCAGGGGAAAGGAGGCGGCACGAACCCCGTGCCAACTCCACTCCCACCCCAGCCTCCTGGGCACAGGGTGGGGGAGGGAACTCACCACTGCTGGCCCAGGGCAGGTACCAGGGGCAGCTGACATTCACGAAGGAGCCCGGCGGCCCATCCGGCCAGCAGGCATAGTCATCAAAGGTCCGGTTGCAGAACAGGCCTGGTGCAGCGGGACGATGGCATCTGAGTCCCAGCCTGGCTGGGGCACTTCCCCCCAAAGTTCCCCACCGGGGAGGCTGCCCGGCAGAAACCTGTGCTCGGCTCACCTCCACTGAGGCTTCCTACCCACCCAGCACATTCCCACCCAGCAGGTGCCACTTATCAGCAGTGGGACTTGCAGCAAAGTACTTAAGGTCTCTGTTTTCTCACCTGGAAAATGGGGTTGATCCCCAGCCCACAGGGCTTTGTGGGGACAAACAGCATAGCTAGCATAGATAACTGAGCATAGTAAGTGCTCAATAAACGATCCTCGTGGGCCTGTTATTAAATTACACACCACGGATGAGGGGGACGGTAGCTCTCCAGGCTAAGAGAACCCTCCTCAGGTGACTGGGTCATGACTGCAGGTCAGGACTGGAACACAGGCCTATCAATCCTCCGCTCTTTTTTTTCTTTTTTTTAACACCTTTATTGGAGTATAATTGCTTTACATGGTGTGTTAGTTTCTGCTGTACAACAAAGTGAATCAGCTATATGTATACATATATCCCCATATCCCCTCCCTCTTGCATCTCCCTCCCACTCTCCCTATCCCACCCCTCCAGGTGTTCACAAAGCACCGAGCTGATCTCCCTGTGTATATATGTCCATGCCACTCTCTCACTTCGTCACAGCTTACCCTTCCCGCTCCCCGCGTCCTCAAGTCCATTCTGTATGTCACTCCCCCTAAACGTTTATTGCTATAAGTACGTGGGTTGGGCCTCCTGCCCTGGCACAGGCTGGGAAGTGCTGAGGAGGATGCAGAATAGAAAGGCCAGATGTCTGCTCCTGAGGGGCCCCAGTCAGGGGCGAGGGGGAACACAGCAGCTACGAGGCCGCACCCCAAGGCATAGGGTAGATGAGGGGTCCTAGAGAGGCAAATGATGCCCAGCCAGGCGTGGGGCCTCCCAACGCCGTGGAGAGCTGGTTGGGTGCACTCACCTGTGGCTGGGGCCGGAGCCTCGGTCAGGAAGCGCTGGCACTGGCGTCGGTATTCTCGCCATTTCTCCACTGTCTCTGAGAGGGACACGGTGGCACCCTGGGGAGAAGAAAGAAAAGGGGGCCCCTTAGGTCCAACCAACCTCTCTTTTATGCCCAACCCCACACACACACTTGGTTTCTTGATGTCCAGGGGACCTTAGAGCCCCAAACTCCACAGGCTTTGGCCATCTCTGAAAGAGGGTGACAACACAAAGAGGGGCTCCAGGTGGATGTTTTTATATCTTTATCCCTCCCAGGGCACAGCCTGGGGTGTAGTAAATGTCCAGCCAGTGGCTACTGAAAGGACACTGTTGGGGGTGAGCGGGGGAAGGGCCACTGGCTGGGTGTGTGTCTCATTCATGGTTTCATCTGCCCTCACCCAGCAGAGAGCGTTCCTGAGGGCCCTGGGCTTTGTGACTGCCACAGGCTCCTTTCCAGCACCCAGTCAGCCTTCCTGCGAGGTTCTCACACTTTCATCCATCAGTCTTGAAGGCAACACGCAGGCCCAGAGTGGGAGAGGGGCTCAGTCAAGGTCACACAGCACCCCAAGGAGCAGAGCTAAGGCTAGGACCTGGAGTCTCCCAGATCAGTGAGTGTGACGCAGCAGTGGAAGGTGTGGGCTGAGGTGGGATTCAGCGCTGGTAATGCTGACCACTAGCATCCCTCCTGCAAAATGCAGTCATGTTACCTGGGAGGTCAACATGACCCCCACCGTCTCCTTGTAGCATAACACCACAGATCAAATATTCAGCTCTATCAAGTGCAGGAGAAGTCCTGAGGACATGGGGTGAAGGGGTCAGAAAAGTTCCAGAACACAGAGATTGGGTCTGCAATGGGAGGGGTCCCCCTCTCTGTGAATAGATAAGGTAACAGAACTGGCTTTTTAGCAGAGACCCAAGCAGATGCACCCAAGTGAGAATTATCCACGCCCAGACCTTTTAGTGTACTTCTTTAGATACGTCTTGGGACTATGTTTCTTTTTTATTTGTATTTTTTCCTGAACAGGCTTAAGATTATAAATATTCCTCCTTTAGAGCCTGCAGACACACAGATGACCAGGGAGCCCCTTGTATAAAATTTAGGACCTATACATAATTTAAAACAAAATTTCACTCTTTGAAATCACAAAAACATACATGCGTGCTGAAATTAAAACAGCTTCATTTTGGGAGTTTGCACCACCCTTGACGCGTGGCGCCCTAAGCACACTGGATCTGGTTTCCGGGTAATCCTGCCCAGGTTTAGGCTGCGCTGGGGCTTACAAGACGCTTCCCATAAAGACACAGGTTGCCTTGGGCTCATCCCTGGCGGCACAGGAAGCCCTAGGGAGGGGACAAAGCTTGCCTGACAAGCTAAGGGGACAGTCTTGGAGTAAGTGTGCTGAGGCCACAGGCAGAGCTACCTGAAAGACAGTGCTCTTCTGAGCGCAAAGGTCAAGTGTATTTGTTAAACAAATAAGTAAGGAATCAAACCCAACAGCGAAGGCAGTGTCAATTTTAGCTACAACTGAGGGGTCAGCGCAGTTTTCACTAGTGCCAGTCCTGGGGGATCCACCCCCCGACCCCCGCCCGCTTTCCTTCTCCTCCCCGGAATGGAGGAAAGCAGGCAGCAAGCAAGGTCGCTGCTGGGAACTGGGGCAGAAGGTGTGTCTGGGGCAGGGAGTGCGGACTAGGAAGCCCATGGGAACCAGAAGTCTCAGGGTGGAGAGAAAGGCAAAGGACAGCACCGGGAAGCCAGCCTGGCCACCAGCGCCCCGGAGAGCCTCGAGACAGAGGCAGCCCTGTCACCTGCTCGGAGCAGAGCCTCGGACAAGAAACCATCTTCAGACGGGGGCTCCCTGAGGGCAGGGCTGTGTCGCCCTCAGGCTGGGACTCCTTAAGAACAGGGGTTGTGTCCCCCCTGAGACAGCTTCCTGACAACAGGGGTCCACCGTCTGCCTCCTGCCCCAGCTGAAGTTCTCCAAATACTGCTCACCGCACCCGCCCTGCCCAAACACACGAACTACCAGACCTCTGGCCTCTCCCCACCTGGCGTTTATGGAAGGAATACTGTACCAGGCTCTGGGTGGGGGGACGGACTGGGGGGACATGGGGAGCGCAGAGATGAAGGCCAGAGCCTTGGCCTGAGACAGTCCCCAGGCTACTCGGGGGTGGGGTGGGAGCAAATGCTCTTCAGGACACAGCAGAGAAGGCAGCGGTGAAAGTGCTCAGGGAATGGCTGGGGCAGGGCTCGGTGAAGACTTGAGAGCCCTGGGGGACACCGGGGATTGTGAGCTGGGGTTGGCGAAGGGAAGGGGTGTAGGGAGAGACTGGGCCCAGCAAGGGCAGAGGGTGGGCATTTCAGCAGGAGGACCCAGCAGGAACGAAGGGGCATAAGTGGGGACGTCGGTGCTCTGGTGAGCAAGCAGAAGACAGCCTTGGACTGATGTTCAGAAGAATTTTCTGGGCCAGGGAGAGAGCAGTAGGCAGGACCTGGGACAGATGTGAGGCTCCGGTCTGGAACGAGGCTGGGGTCACCCGGTGCAGCAGGGGCCAGGGGCTCAGGGGAACACAGTTACACAGAGAAGCGTGAATAGCCCTGGCTTTGGGCTCAGAGCCAGGCCTGACCCTGGCTCTCCCGTAAATTAAGTTTGTGACCTTGTGCAAGAGTTTTAACTTCTAGCCTGAGCTCACACCTGCACAAATTGGGAATAACGATAGTCCCTGCCTCCCCGTGAGCATTAAGTGAGTTAATGCTTAGAAGGGCCCCTGGCACGTGGAAAATCCACAGTCAACGGCAGCTGTCTTCAATTTCTGCTGTTGACAGGAGACGGCAGAGCAGACTGGGCGGCCAGGCTTCCTGGGGAGTCCGGGTCCCACCCCTCCCTCATTTCTAGGAACAACAAACTCCCAGCAGGAGGAAAGGAGCATATTTTCCTGCCAAGGACCGATCATCCTGCTTAATTTGTGGCATCTTCCAGCTGCAACATAGCCATTAGCAAAGCCTCCATGCCCGAGGGCAAGGAACTGTGAGGAGGGGCAAGGCCCTGCCCACCAGCCTCGGACCCATTTCATCCTCCTGTGATGTGAGTCCCCGCTCCAGGCCTGGTGAGGAGGGGCTGGGGGTGGTAAGTGGTGGGGAGGATGCAGTGGTGGAGGCCCCTGCCCCTCAGAGGCAGCAGAGCTGGCCGGGAGATCAGGGCAGCAGTGGGGGGCCCAGCGGACCAGGGTGAGGGCAGCTTGGCAGTTTTTAGAATCAGGACTCACCAGGCTTCATGGGAGTTCTCTGATGCGGGGGTAAAGGCAAATAGGGACAACGCCTGGGGCGGAGTTTACAGTAAGAAGAGGGCGTCTCTTAGATCCAGGTGTTTGGGAAGGAAGCAGGAGGTGACAAAGAAGATGCCAGGAAGGAGTGGTGGGCAGAAGAGAGCACTGGACAGAGAGTCACACGTCCTTGGTTTAAATTCCAGCTCTGTCTGTTAACGTGGGACTGATGGGACAAATTTTAATCTTCTGGGACCTCAGTTTCCTTATCTGTAAAATGGGCATATCGTTCTTTTCAAAGAGTTCCTGTACAGATCCAGCAAGATAAAGTAGTGGAAACCTTTAGGAATTATCCAGCCCTGTACGAGTGAGCAGTGTTCTAAGGAAGAAGAGCAGGAAGAGAAGGATGTGGAGAGGGTGAGGGGCTTTCCAACACCCCAGGACGGCATGCTTTCTCCAAACACTGGCTGCTAATGTGAAGAATCCCTCCAGCAGTTTCATTTCTCAGTGTGAATAAGTGCACCAGATTCTTTCCTTTTCTGGGAACCTTTCTGATAGAGGGGAAGGAGGAAAGAGAGGCCACTAAGGTGGGAAAAATGGGAGAGGGCCTCCCCAAAGGAAAAAGAGGGCTCCCATGACAACTCTGGCGCCTCCCAACAGATGCAGCCCTGCATCTTCCCTGCAGCTCCTCCCAGGACCCCTGCCTCCTTCTTCTCTGCCCAACTACCAGAGCCCAACCATCCCCGAGGCCCTCTGAGACCTGGAGGGATGGTGCTGCTGGACCCTGGGCTCTTGGCTCCATTTTTTTTCCTTATAGACTCCAGATACATGAGCAGAAGGGCAGGGAAGGGAAGAACACACACACATTCTCACGTGCACCAGACCCCTCACATGGATACACTGTCACACACATTACCACACGTGTGTGGAGCACATGCTTACATACTAAGACATGACACGGAGTCTCTCTCCCACACATGAACACATAGACTGTCAGGTACACACACACATACACACACACACACACACACACACACCCCTTGACTGACATATACTAAAGTCACACTGTCACATGCATAAGTACAGAGAAACAGACACACATTCTGTCACAAGCACACTTTTCTCACCCACACACAGACACACACTGGCAGACACTCATTCACACACTAAGATGCCTCTCTCATACACACACAGACTTCCCATAGATGCAGTATCACACTTGGAGTCACAAACACATACACACTGTCAGACACACAATGACATGCTGAGATGTTTCATACACGGGGACTCACAGGCAGGCTGTCATACAGAGGGTCACATACAAGTACAGAGGAGAAACAGGGGTTCATACAGCCCACACCCCTCTCCCCCTGGTCCCTCTCTCTTTGTCTCTCTCTCTACCTGTCTCTATCCTGTATCTCTGTATCTCTCTATCTCACACGCACACAGAGGAATCTGTTCAGGGGCATGCTGCAGCTAAGGAGCAGCCTGTTCTTCCTCAGAGCAAGGCATCCAAGGGCAGGATGTGGTTTCTTGGTTGCTCTGCCCTGGCCCCCACCAGACTCCATGTCTGGGAGGGAGCCCAGCTCAGGACAAAGTCCACGGTGACCGCCGCGCACCCTGGACTCCGTCCACCCTTCATTAGAGTGCAGAGGCACGGGGCCTCTGACAGCCCCCCTCCCAGCCCTCTTCCCCTGCCCTGGAGAAGGCTTCCAGATTCCCGAGGACAAGTGGGTCAGATCCCCCAAGTGACTAAAGCTGCCATTTCTGGGCGCCAGCGTCCCAACCCTCTCCATTACCCCATGGGGCAGGGCTGGTGATCCCTATTTACAGATGAGGAAACAGGTTCCGGATGGTCAGATGTCCTGCCCAAGATCACCAGCTAACCGCAGACCTGATATTTGAACCCGGTTTTGTCTGGTTCTAATTTGGAGTGTCAAAGTCTTGCCCGTCTCCTCAGTAGACCAGCTCCCTCACAGGGGTCTTGCGGAGGAAAATTATAGGGGAGGGGGTGGTCCTTCCCGGCAACAATGAAGGAGTAACCTAGGTCCCCTTCTTCAGAGGTCAGTTCTGCCACCCTCCTGCCGGCACCCCCTTCCAGCCTGGCCAGCCTGACTGTGGGCAGCTCACTCCATTTTCCCTTCAGTCCCACTTGGGTGAGCAGGTATTAGGCACCAGCCCAGCCCCGCACCCCTTTGTCCTCTCTGTTCCTGGACTGCTGGGTTCACCTTACACAGGGAACCCTCCTTTTCTGAGATTCGTCCCCACCGGCAGTGACATGAAGGGAGCAACCTAGTCTTGCTGATCTCATGAACAGAAAATAGATTACAGAATTCACCATTGTTTAGAGTCACACGCGGGCATGAGGTTGTGTCGCAATTACTGCAGTCTGACCTCAAAGCCTGTCACTCAGATCTCCACGGGTCAGGGATGCTCACAGCAGGGCAGCCCCCGAAGCTCCCCCTCTCTGCTCACAGCCTGGCTCATCCTGCCCTTCTCTGTCACCTCAGGACTGTTATGGCCCCAGGATATTGGGCTTTTGGCCCAGGGCTGAGGAATGAGGGGTGGGAAGAAAGGGCAGGTTCAAGGAGCCTGACTCCTCTGGGCAGAGGAACTCTGGGGAGAAGACAGGCAGCATTCAGAACCTCTCCTCTTCCCTTAATCCAAAGCCAGTCTGCAAATGGCCTGGAGCAGGATGGGAGCAGGCAGCAGAGCCTTCCGCCCCAGCCCTGCCCCAGCCGGAGGAGGAGGTGAGAAAGAAGCAGGTAGTGGGTCTGCAGTTCTGGCTCCCAAAAGATCCCACGCACACCAGGGAGGCCAAAGTCTGGTTGAGCGTCAGGGGGACAGTGGTGTGGAAGGAGATGCCTCCTGCAGCTGGGGCAGTAGCTGGGCTGGGGACAGGGAGAGGGAGGGAATGAGTCTGGAAAAAAACGTGGGGGCTGAAGAAGGGCTGGCACCTTAGCTGGGAGGCATATCTGTCCACATCTGGATTCTCAGCCAGGGGTGGAGTCGGCACTCATCAAAGACCCCTCCTCCCGCCTTCCACCTGCGCTGGGACAAATTTCAAGGCCTGTGAAAGCCCCCTCCCCAAAGCTCTTCAGGTCTGGGGGTAAGAGTGGGAGGTCACGGGAAGACACGGCTCTCTGGCATAGGAAAGCCTGCACCTCCTCTCTGCTCAAGCATCTCACAGCATCTCTGGACAACTCCTCTCTCCTAAAGCAGGCTGACCACAGCCCCCAGCCCAGGAGCCTGGAGGAAGGAAAGGCAGAGAGGGGCTGCAGGGGTCCACCTGTGGTCAGCCCTCCAAGGGCATCCAGGAGGCCAAGGTGTCTCCACGTGTCCCAGTATGGGCTCTGGTGCATGTTGACCACCAAGGGGGTCAAAATGGGGGTGTGTCAGGCGAGTGTGTGAGGGGAGGCCTGCCTGCTTCTAGAGGAGCAGGGAGCCTTCTAGCGTTTGCCTTGGCGCGGAGCTGGGAACAGGGGTGGCTCTCGAGTTCCAGCTGGGAGGTCAGGGGGAAGGACAGCAAGTTGCCACCGCAGGGTACCTGGGGCTATGAGTCAAAGGCTGTGCTGGGGGGCTGGGGGGAAGGGATAGAGCTGGGGGTCCACGCCCAGGCCTCTCTGCCTTCCCAGGGGGTCTTTGATAGTGAGCGGGGCACGGCGGGGAGGGGTCTGGGGCACAGTGGAAAAGGGGAGGTCGGGGAGCTCGGCCTGTGGCCGGGCCGCTGGCACGGGTTTGCGGCAGACGGAGTTGGGAAAGTGGTCGGGGGGAGATGCGGCGCAGAAGTCAGCGCACGGCGGCCGCGGGACAGCCGGTGGCCCGGCAGAGGGGCCCGGGCGGCCAGGAAGGGGGCGCCTGGCCGGGGCTGCGGGAGGCGTCCGCCGTCCGAGCCCCCACCTCCGACACCCAACTCTCCAGGTCCCACTCCCCGAGGCTTGGGTTCCCGCCGCCCGCGGTCGCGGAGTTTCGCTCAAGTCGCGGCCGCCGCTGCCCGGACGCCGCGCCCGCAGCAGCCCACGCCGCCGCCTCCCCCGCCCCGGGGCCCGCGGGTCTCACCTGGGGGCGGGGGCCGGCCCTGCCCACCGCCCCGAGCAGCAGCAGCGCCAGGCGGAGCGGCCCGGGGGCGCCGGCCATGGCGGGGCTTTCAGGACTGGGCCATCGCTGCCACCTGCGGCACCGCGCGCGCCACTGAGCCGGGGCGGCGCGGGCGCGGGGGAGGAGCCGGCGCCGGGCTGCCCCGCCCGCAGGAGGGGCCGGGTGGGTCCCGGCTTTCCGCCCCCGCCCGCGGAGGCCCCTGGGCCCGGCCACCTCCGGACCGGAGGTCCCGGGCCCTGCGCTCCGGGCTGGCGCCGCTCGGGTTCGGGCAGTGCAGGAGCCGGGCCGCCCCCACCCCACAGCCGGCCTTCCTCCCGGATCCCCCCGCTAAAGAAAGCCAAACCACCCGCCAGCTGTCCAGGATACCCCGTAGGGAACTGAGGTGGAGAAGCGCACGGGACTTGGCCAAGGTCACACCGCCAGTCAAACCCCTTCCGAAAAGTGTAACCCCAAGAGCTGCGAGTGGCGAGTAAGACAGATCCACCCGGAGGGGTTACCCGGTCCCCAAGACCTCTCCTCATTCCCGGGTTCTGTCCCGAAGGCAGCCCTGGGACAACCAAGGTTGGGGGGACAATGACAAATGAATGGATCAATGGAGCCCTGCCGGTGGGGAGGGTCTAGAAGGTCCCCCGACTCCCGCAGCCCCCGTGGCCCCTGCTCTGAATCACTGGGGCTCTTATAACCCCTGTGTCCCTGGGATAACGTGTGCCCAAGGCTGTCCTCTGTGCCTCCTGCGTCTCTGTCTCCCTGCTTCGTGGAGGCTCTGTATTATACCTGCCTTTGTAACACTCCCCTCAACCCCCAACGCAGTGCAGGCCAGGGAGTAGGGTGGGACACAGGTTCACCCTCACCCGGGCTGTGGAAGACAGTGCTAAGAAGGCACTGACTTTCTTCTGTTCCCTAAAGCCAGTGTGGAGTGCCAGTGGGAAAAGGGAATTACACCCCTCTCCCAAAAGAACTTTGATGTCACTATTAGGAAGTGGGGGGGCAGCAGCACTCAGCTTTGACCTACCACGGGGCATGTCTGGACCATTCCAAAGGGAAAGGGAGCAGCTGTTGGAGTAGCTGCTCCTCAGGGAGAGAACAGGACTTCTCAAATCTCAGAGCACCGAGGAGGGGAGGAAGGGGGAGGGGGAGGGGGGAGGAGGCCTCCAGTGGGAGGAACCAGAGGCTCCCATTTGCCAAGAGAGGTCTTCCTGTCCTGCAAGCTCCCTCTCACTACCTGAGAGTCATTTATTCCCTCCTCTACCCAGAAGTCAGTCTAACAGTCACCTTATGTGCCACTTAGGCTTCGAGGGACAGAAAACCCCTAATAACAGTGGCATAACCAAGGGCTCTGTTATGTAAAGCAAGGCCAGAGGTTCAGCCCAGGGCTGGAGCAAAGGCTCCCTGACCATTAGGGTCTCCAGTTCTTTCAGTTTCCACCATTCTCATGGTTCAGGGCTTCAATCTAATGATCCAAGGTGGCTGCTCCAACTCTGGCCATGATATTCAAATTCCAGCCAGCAGGAAGGAGTAAAGGGAAGATGGGTGCACCTCCACCAGTAAGGACACATCCTGAAAGAGGCAGCCATCAATTCCGCACCCCATGGTCCCCACTCAGACACATGGGCACAGTTAGCTTTGAAGGAGGCTGGGAGAGTACCCTTAATTCCAAACAGTCACTGGCAAGGTTAAATATTAGGGCTTTTATTACTCTAGAAGAAGGCAAGATAGATAGATAGACAGGCAGACAGATAGATAGATTATCAGATAGATAGATAGATAGATAGATAGATAGATAGACAGATAGATAGACAAATGACTTGCAGGCTCTGCTATATGAGGGCTGGGGGTTGGGGAGAAGAGGAGAGGAGAGAGGAAAATAAGGGGCTAGAACTGAGTCTTTACCATGAAATTATCAACCTCCAAATTACACTTAATAAATATCAGTTGAACACCTGCCATGAGCCACACACTGAACTAGGTCCTGGGCAAAAAGTGGTGATGCAGTCTGTATCCTCAGAGGGATAGGAATGGAAGGGCTGGAATACAGCTCTCTAGACTAACACTAACCATGAACAAAATCAATAGCTATCAGTACCACGTACTGAGTTCCCTCTCTGGGCCAGGTGCTGCCGAATGCTTAGTGTGCCCTGATCTCCTCAAGTCTGATGACCAAGTACTATTATACCCGTTTTATGGATGAGGAGACTGAGGCTCAGGGATAACAAATGAGCTTCTCAGAGAGCAATGCTGGCTTTCACCCCAGGTCCACCTGCCCCGAAGGCTGGTGCAGGAGAGGGGACAGGCTCCAGCTCTGCCAGCCCGTCTTGGGAGCACCTCCCCTGTGGCTCCTTCCTCCTCAGCCCAGACCTCTGGGTCTGGCTGCTAACCCCTATGCCCAAAGCTTCTCCCATGGCCCTAAAGTGGGGTACCCTCAGCTTCCACTAAGAGAACTTGGTTTTCAGGTTATTTTCAGAAATGGGAATGGGAGCAACTGATGTGTGCACCTCAGGAAAAGATGCTGTAAAGGCCCTGGACCTGTGGAGACAGACCCCAGAGCAGGCCCCCCCACCTCCTTTGCTCCTGGATGAGGGGACCCTCTCCTCAGTGGGAAGGCCTGGCCAGTGGGCAGAAAGGAGTCTTTCACTTGGGGGAAGGGTGAGGAGGGAGGGAGGGGCTAAGTAGAGGGGAAAAAGAGGGTGGGATGGGGAGAAAAGAAAGAACTGCTAAGAAGGACAGGTGTCTCTTGTCCATATAGTTCAGGTTCCTTTCCAAGCTCCAGGTTCCTAAGAAGCTTGTTTATTTTCCAAAGTTCAAGACCATATCCCCATTCTGGTGGACCAGATGAGGAAAGAGCCAAAATCTTCTAGCCTAGTATAAATACACATGCGCGCGCGCACACAGACACACAGACACACACACAAACACACTTACACACAGATCTTAAGCTCTGTCAGTCCTGGGTTCAAATCCAGCTCAATCACTCACTGGACATCTCTGAGCCTTGGTCTCACAGTCTGTAAAATGGGGATAATAATAAAGGCCAATGTTTACTGAGTACTTGCCTTGAGCCGGGCAGTGTTCCAGGAGCCTCGTGAGTGTTATTCCATTTAATGCTCACCATCGCCCTCACCCTAGTCATCGCCTGGAGAGTCTGAAGGTTTGCCAGGAGGAGACAGAGACCACAGGAGCAGGCCCAGGAATCTGTTCTGCCAGGAGCCAGGGGAATGTGGCTGTCAGCAGCTCCCGGAGTGAAGGAGAATGTCACCAAGGGATGCCCCGAGGCAAGGGCTCCACCCCTCCACTTCCTGCTTCTCTTGTTGCAACCCTGTCCTCTGCTCCACAACCCTGGGTTGTGAAGTGAGATCATTTTTCTCCCCATTTTACAACGGAGGACCCCAAAGTGCAAAGCAGTGGAGTAACTAACCCAAGATAGGTCAAGATAGCCCGAGAGAGCCTGGATGCGACCCTCCCAGACCTCGCACACTGATTGCACAACCACAGTCACACCTCACAGGATTGTTGGACGATCAGAAGCAGCACTTGCCCAGAATCTGGCGCCCCTAAGTCCTCGGCAAATGGCAGTGTTAACGCTGCCACCACTGTTATTCCCCATGGCCCTCCATCTTCCCAGCTGTCACTGCCCCAGCTGAGCCAGGTCTCAGCAAGGCAGCAGGTATGGCTGCTAATGCCCAGGGCTCCAGCTCAGTCCATCCCTTCCCGGTCCAGGTGGCTACAGCACAGTCCCCCAGGTCTGGGGGAGGGGGGAGGCTAGCTGGATCCAAGAGGCCCTTCCCCCCTGTGCAGTGCCTCTATCGCTGGCCCCCATCCTCCAGCCCAGCCGAGCCTCCCAGGTGCTGGGTCCTGTTCAGCTCTGGCAGTCAGCTGGGGAGGATTTATAGCCTCTTGAGCTACAGTGATTATTGCTCTCTTGGGCGGATGCAGCACAAAGTATCACAGCATCGGTTTCCTAACTGACTCTTCTGTTGAGGGAGAAGTCAGTGTGATTGCTCCCACTTTACAGGGAGGGAAACTGAGTCCCACAAGAGTCAGGGGATTTGCTTGAGGTCACTCAGCAAAGTGCGGGCAGGGTTAGTGGAGCAAGGAAGAGAAAGCAATTGAGGTGAGAACAGCAAAATTCCTCTCTCTCCTCCACTTGGGGACTCCGGCCAGAAATGACTGGGGCTCCTTCTGTCTCCCCTGGGAGGGATTAGTGTCAGCAGTGGGAAGCAGGTGAGAGAAAACCCAGGAGAGGGAGAGGGTCGTGCAGAGGGGGGCTTAGTGAGAGTGGCAGAACCAGTGAGGGGGCAGGTGTTGCCCTAGGAGCCATCTGTCCCCTTCCTTTTAACAAGAAGATTGCGTAGCAGAGCTGGCTGGATGCTCCCCAAATCTGGTGTGTGTTTGTTTCCTGGGGCTGCTATAACAAAGCACCACAAACTAGGTGGCTTAAACAATAGAAATGTATTGTCTCACAGTTCTGGAGGCTGGAAGTCTGAAATCAAGGTGTCGTTGGGGTTGGTTCCTTCTGAGAGTTCAGAGGGAGAATCTGCTCCAGGCCCCTCTCCCCGCTTCTGGTAGCCTCAGGCATCCTTGGCTTGTTGATGGCATTCTCCCCGTGTCTTCACATTGTCTTCCCTCTGTGTACATGTCTCTGTGTCCAAATTTCCCTTTTGTATAAGGATGCTGGTCATATTGGATTAGGGTCCTCCTTAATGACCTCATTTTAACTTGATTACCTCTGTAAAGACCCTATTTCCAAACAAGGTCACATTCTAAGGTACTGAGCATTAGGACTTGGAGATACCTTTTGCAGGGGGACACCATTCAAACTATAACACACGGAGACCACATTTCCCAGTCTCCCTTGGTGTTTCGTGCGGCCAGGGGATTGTGGAGGAAAGTGGTATAGGTTCTCTCCAGGTTTGGCCCATAAAACCTCCCACACAATCCTCCACACCCTCTCCTCCCCCATCAACCAGCTGGACACAGATGATCCAGTGGAGAATTCCAAGGCCCACAAGACAGAAGGAGCCTGGGTCCCTGGATGACAGCATGGAGCAGAGTTTCCTGCTGACCTGCCCTGGATTGCATGGTGTTAAGCCACTGAGACTGGGGAGCTAACTGTCACCGCAGTTAATCTACCCGACAGACACAGCCGGCGTGTGCCCCTGGGGTCAGGGCTGGTTAGTCCAGGCAGAGGCCTTGTGGAGGTCCCCTCTTTGTGGCTGTGAGTAGGTGAATGAGACCCCTCACTCTGGGCCCATCTCTTCCTCCCCTTCGTCGGTGGATGGCAGCATCGCAAAGGGGATTCTGGATGGTGTGGCCGTGGCTCTTGTTTGTCCTTATCCATCTCTCTCTAGCCTTCGCCCACAGCTGTTCCCACCTGTTTGCCTTTTCTCCGGAGGGAAGGTGGGGTAGGGGGGGTAGGTTATGACAGAGCCCACACTGCCCCTTCACAGAATTAAAGCTCTGCAGGAAAAGAGGAAACGTGCCAAACTTCACACGTTTGGAAATCAAGTGAACAGGAAGCATCACACAGGCCTTCTCACCGTAGCCTTTCAGCGCCTCATCATGGCGTCATGGTGGAGAAACCCACTGTGACCAAAATGAGAAATGAAACTGTCAACCCAGGTCTAAAATAAGAGGTGTCCCCAGCTGACAGGCTACCCGGCCCATGGGCAACAGCCTCTTTCTTAGAAACTCTCCCCAGCTGGTCCCCTCTCGTAGCATCCTTCAAACCAGCCAGTCATGGGCCTCAAAGACCGGGGCAGGAAATGCTCCGTGGAGGGACCTGCAGGCCCCACAAGTTCTCTCTGAAAAGAATGGCTCCGCGCTGGGGTGGGGAAGCTGCCACTGGCTTTCAGGAGCCAGGATCACCTCCAGGGCTGAGTCAAGGTCACCGTAAATCCTGGCAGAGTCCCCCAAAGCAGGGAAGGACGAGCAATCGCCCGACTCTTACCCGGAGCCTTCTGGATCGCACACTCTCTGACACACTCATCGCCCTCAGTTTTGCATGATAGGAATGTGGTACCCACTCACGCCCTTCTCCTGAATAACAGAAAACAAATGCAAAAGGGAAAACCCAAAAGTCTCCGGGCCAGCTCCTCCCAGCAACCCGCACCACCACGCCTTGACTTTCTGAGTGCCGACTCGACTCTGACCTCACAGGTCACACCTGGGATCCAGCTTAAAGTGGCTGCAGCCACCTGGGCCTGCAGGACTGTAGGACCTCTGACCCGGCCGATGTCTCCTGCACCTCTGCAGGATCATAGCCCAGAAATTTCTGCTCCCATTACTGGTCATTTCTCTTAGCTCTGACGAGTGACACGATAACACTTCAGGATTCGAGACTGGCCTATGGTTGGAGGAAGCTCACAGTCTCCCTCTCTTGTTGTGGCCTGATCTCTAGACCCGGCCTCAAGTGGACCTGTGACTTGGCCCGGCAGGTGACGTTTTCTGAGGACCCAGTCTATTTCATTTTTTCCCTCCCGAGGCCAAGAGTCACTTCCTTCCCTGTTCTGAAAGCTCTCACTCTCCATGCACTCAATCATGCTCTGGTTTCTGGCTCATTTGCTAAACGGGATGGCAAACAAATCTGATGGGACTATCCGGCACCTAATGGCTCAGACGTCCAATCCTCCACCACCCAGGTGCTCTCAGGCGGAGCTCCTCGGGGTGGGGAGATGGGCTCACAGAATTAATTTCAAGCATGGCACTTTGGCCATAGAAAAAGGCACAAACACTTCTCCGAGACAAAAGCTGATGCTGGTGCTACAGGAGGGGCTGGAGGGCCCAGGGGTCCTGGAACGGGAGGCTATGGAGGCTTCGGCAGCAGCTGGGCTGCAGTCTCAGTGTGGTCAACACCAGGGTTAAGGCCCCTGAGCTTGTGAAGGCAAATCGAGGACAAGGAGTGTGTCCGCATCATCAAGCCAGGTTGCCTGTGTCCAGGACACGAACATCAAGTCTCTTCTCTCTGTCCTTCGAGGAGTTTGAGATCTTTGACACTTTTCTGGGGATGCCCCTCAAGAACAAGGTTCTAAAGATCATGCTCGTTCAAAAGCAGACCTAGGCTGGCCAGTAGACCATGTTCAAGGTGATTGTAAGCATCGGGGACTACAGCAGTCCTGTCGGTCTGGATGTCAGGTGGCCCAAGAGGTACCCACTGCCATCCACAGGGCCTTCATCCTGACCACGGTTTTCGTAATCCTGGTGCGGCGGGACTGCTGGGGGAAGGAGATCAGCAAGCCCCACACATGCCACGACACTGCGGCTCTGTGCTAACGAGCCTCATCCCTGCCCGCCCTGCTCCGCCCTGCCCTGGGCATTGTCTCGGCCCCTGTGTCCAGGAAGCTGCTGTTGATGGCAGGTCTTTGCCAGCTCTGTCAGCTTTGCCGAGGCCCCTTCAATATCACACCCAAGAGCCATAGCTGTGACCTCTGGAAAGAGACTGTTCCCTACGTCTCCCATTCAGGAACTCACTTACCCACACCAGAGTATCCGGGGGTGGCCACCTCATGGTGCTTTTACACAAGAAAAGTCAGTGAATTAAACCTGAAAAGCAAACCAACAAACAAAAGTTCCACGAACGTACAGTACCATCAGGCACTGAGGAGCAAGTTCCCTTGCAGGCTCCCTACTACTGCCTGGTTTAGGGGAAAAGCCCCGGTCAGGCGTGGGAAGTCCTGGGCTCTCACCCTGGCTCTTCTGCTATTTTCCTTTGTCCCCTAAAGCAGATGGCCTCAGCTCTCTGCGTCTCAGTTTCCTCATCATCCTTGCCGTTGCCCACCTATAGGACTGTTGCGAAGATCAGATGAGAGGACACATGTGTTAAGAGCATCGCAAACTGCAAAGCCTAGACATGAGGAAAATTCACGGTCATTCTCACAACGTTCTTGACCCTCCCTGGTCCCCCCCCAGCTGTCCTCAAGTGTCCCGTGCTGCAGCCAACCCGGATCTGTTGTCATGGTTGCTGTCACGTTGTCGGCCTGCCTTCATCCACATCTGGCCTTTGCTCCTGCTGTGCCCTTCCCCTAAAACGCTCTTCTCTTTTATTTCCTTTGGCCAAGTCCCATCCATCCTTCATGGCTCAGCCTAAATTCTACTTCCTCCAAGGGCCTTGCCCAACCCTTGACTTGAAAAGCCCAGTCTCTCTCCTCTGCGCTCCCACGCCCACTTGACCTTTGACCGTGATCGCTCTCTGGCTGCATCGTGACTGTTGCTGTGCAGAGTTTGTGTCCTCTGCTACGGCACACGCCTGGGGACAGGGTCCCTCTTGCATCTTAGCTGAGGGTTAGCATGGAGCTTGTGCGCAAAAGGTGCTCAACATCATCATGTTAATTTGCAATGAGTTGAAAAGGACTCAAGAGGTGATCAACGTCTTTGGGGCCTGGAGGCAGAAGATGAGTGGCCCGGCTCCAGGGAGCAGGTCCATAAACATCATTCGACAGAAAAGCCCCAAACTTCAAAGCCTAGCAATTTTAGATTATGTTTGTATGGAAGGCTTTTAAAATAGCAAAACTTTAGATATATGTCTCCGTGAACAGATGTGGAAGGGAAAATCAATTCCTCATAGGATTGGCTTATTTGTTTTTTGTATCACAGTGCTAAATATTATGCACCAAGTGACAAATTAATACATAAATTGACCTAGAGACACACACTCGCACTCCCTTGGACAAGCATGGCGTGAGGACCTGCAGGACCTCCTCATGGCTGGACGTAGTGGATATCTGCACATCACGTGTCGGTCAAGTTGGAGTTTCCCAAAAAGATGCTGGAAGAAAAGACTACTCTAATCAAGACAACTTTAAAAGAGCCCAGGCTTTTCCCCAGAAGAGGGGAAATGCTCACATCATTTGTTTCGGGGACACGTGGTATGGAAGGCTGCTGCCACTTTGCCATTGGCTCCGGAGCCTTTCTGGGGCTCTTAGAAGATGTCAGGCAGCACTCTGGCTCCTTCCCACCCATGCCCTCCTCCAGGCTGAGAGGAAGAGACAGACCCGCGAGCGGTGCCCTCCCCTGGCACGACCCCCGGAGCAGGTAATGTGAGCAAATGAGTGTGAGCACCACCTTCCTTCTGAGGGTGTCAGTCCCTGCCCTCTAAGGAGCCTGGAAGGCAGAGCAGGCACGTGAGAGGCAAGGACAAGGCCAGAAGAGGAAATGCATCTGCTCATCCCCCGGGCCAGCTGTCCCACAGGGTTCCGTGAGCAGGGGAGGGACCTGGGGGTGCTGTCGGATCCGGAATCCGCCAGGGAGTGCCACTGGTTGTGCCAGCTGACTGCCGGCAGCCAGGGACGGGCTTGGGCTTCTGGAGAAAGCAGACTAGGCAGAAAGGGCAAGTCTATCCTCTAAAAAAATTCCATAAACATGGAAAAAAACTAAAAGTGACTGCTTTCCCCAAGAGAGGGGGTGACACATAACAGGCAAAGCTTCTGACGTGGTCTAGCTAAATGCCTAACGGTTGGTTCTTAGCTCTGGAGAGAAAGCGGGAGAGAGAGAAAGAGAAAAAGAGGGAGGGAGAGAAGGACTAATAGGAGTATTTTCTATTTGTCTGGCCACCTCTCATTCAGGTTCTCATCATGATGGACACTGGATGTCCTTTGCGGGGACAATAGGAGAGGAACAAATAGAAAGAGGGAGCATTTGCATAATCAGGAAGGAATATGTGGAAACCGCAAATGACAGACGGATATCCTGACCCCTCAGACCCGGGCTGAAGTCCCTGATCACATGTCTGTGGGGGGCTGGGGTCTCAGTGACAGAAACACCTGTGAATCTGTCAGTTGGGAGATGGGAAGAGAGCCCCCCTTTCATAAACACCATCTTGAAGAGGCTGTGAAGGTGCCAGGAAATTAGAGGCTTAAGCATCGAACATTCTGCCCTGCGTCAAATGAGGATTTTGCCTGGAAATGGAGAGGAGGTGCTTTAATTAATCAGCCCCAGCCTGAGTGAAAATGAGAGGAGAGGCAGCTTCTGCCGGGAAAGGCAGGGAGCTGCCAGCACGACACGTGTGAAGTGAGGAGGAATTTCCCTGCTCCCTGAGGACACCTGTTCAATTAAAACTGTTTATAAAGAAACAACTGTAACCCTGTCAGCCTGCCACATCCCACACTCCCAGCAAGGGTGGTTATACAAGCACCAGGGGATGAAGCAGTATGAGTCCCACTGTTCCCTGGCTCCTTTTGGGGGGAAAGGAACAGGTTGGGAGAATCTGCTATAAACCAACAGCTTCTAAGGAGCTGGTACTGATTCAGGGTAGACGAAAAACATTTTCATTCTTGAGCATGACTCCAAAGTGTTTATATTCATCTCAGAATATTGTGTGTAAATCAAGACTTGAGCATTCAAAGGATACAGTTCCTTTTTGCAGTCAAAGCCAGATGCCAGAAGATAGAAGCAATGGAGTGGACTTTTATCCATGTGCTTAAGGTACAAAAGTCATTGTTTTCTAAGACTGAATACAGTTCTCTCTTTCAAAAATTCTCAGAGGGACTTCCCTGGTGGTGCAGTGGTTAAGAATCTATCTGCCAATGCAAGGGACACGGGTTTGAGCCCTGGTCCAGGAAGATCCCACATGCCACAGAGCAACCTAGCCCGTGTGCCACAACTACTGAGACTGTGCTCTAGAGCCCGCGAGCCACAACTACTGAGCCTGCATGCTGCAACTACTGAAGCCTGCGCCCCTAGAGCCCGTGCCCCAAAACAAGAGAACCCACTGCAATGAGAAGTCCGTGCACTGCGACAAAGAGTATCCCCCGCTCGCCACAACTAGAGAAAGCCCATGTGCAACAACGAAGACCCAACACAGCCAAAAAAGAAAAACATTCTTAGAAATTTAAGGCTGTGAGCAAAATAGTCATGAAGAATTGATGCTTTCAGATTTCAGTTGTTTTTTGTGTTTTGAGGGTTTTTCAATATCTGTCCGGTGGCTCCACTCAGCTCTGGGGGGCTCCCTCAGGCAGGGACGCCCCTCTTCCCCAGCCACTCAGAAGGGACGGGAATCACACCCACTCAGGTCTCTTTCTCACCCCTCCAGGCACTCGGAAAGCTCCCTTCATTTTAGGGATGTGGAGTTGGCATGCAGATGTCAGAAATACTCTCACTGAAGTTGTCAAGGTCCTCAGAGGAGAACATAAAGAGGAAGCCAGAGAAAACATGTTCATGATTTGTTTTCTAATCAAAGGAGGTGAAGAAAGAGGATGAGAGGAGAAAAGCAAGAGTGTGGAGGAAGAAAGGTAGTCCATGGATACCCCATGCCTCCCAGGTCCCGCTCAAGTCCCAGGCTCTACCTCGCCCAGCTGCCAGGCGCGTAGGCTGCGAATACTCAATCTGCCCAGTCCCCTTGACCCCCCTGGCTCCTGTGGGGCTGCCTGCAGGGCCATCCCTGCTCCACAGTCCCCGTGGGGTGGCTTGGGCCTTTGCTGTGACCGCATCGCAGCCCAGTTTCTCCCTCTGCCCAATCCTGCCTCCTTCCCTCCCCGACAGATGCTGTCCCCAGGAGCTCTTCCCAGGAAACCTGCACTCAGATCTCCAGCTCAGAGTCTGTTTCCAGAGAACCTGACCCAAGACAGGGAAGGAGCAAAATGTTTAGTGTTTCTAATGGGTGGACACGTTTTTTTTTTATCAAATGTAGAAAAGGCTCATAAGCCAATGTCTATACAGCCCTGGATAACCCTTGGTGGATTCCTTCTCCATTCAATATGAGGCATGTTTTTGGACGTATGCTACAGGTCCTCACTTTTCCCAGAATGCTGTCCTGTGACATCTTTTTATGTCTAAAGCAGGATCATTTTTTAAAACCTTTAAAAACGTTAGGGATTCCATTAGGCACCTAAGATTAAGTCACTGAGTTACTTTAACTGTCAGTGGCTTTTTGGCTAAAATGGAAAGGATCTCCATAGTTCCCTAATTTTTTTCATTTAGGATAGTGAGTTATTTTTCATGCTTTTGCTCTCTTTTACACTTTGCTGAACTGTGTTCTTTAAAATAACATCTTATGCTCAACGTTGCTAACTCTTAGAGAAATGCAAATCAAAACTAACCCACAACAGTCTGAATGGCCATCATTAAAAAGTTTACAAATAACAAATGCTGGAGAGGGTGTGGAGAAGAGGGAACCCTCCTACACTGTTGGTGGGAAGGTAAGTTGGTGCAGCCACTATGGAGAACAGTATGGAGGTTCCTCAGAAAAAACTAAAAACAGAATTACCATATGATCCAGCAATCCCACTCCTGGGCATATATGTAGACAAAGCTCTAATTCAAAAGGATACATGTGGGCTTCCGTGGTGGCGCAGTCGTTGAGAATCTGCCTGCTAATGCAGGGGACACGGGTTTGAGCCCTGGTCTGGGAAGATCCCATATGCCGCAGAGCAACTAAGCCCGTGAGCCACAACTACTGAGCCTGCGTGTCTGGAGCCTGTGCTCTGCAACAAGAGAGGCTGCGATAGTGAGAGGCCTGTGCTCCGTGATGAAGAGTGGCCCCCGCTTGCCACAACTAGAGAGAGCCCTCACACAGAAACGAAGACCCAACACAGCCAAAAATAAATTAATTAAAAAAAAAAAAAAAAAAAAGGATACATGCACCTCTATGTTCATTGCAGTACTATTTACGATAGCCAGGACATGGAAGCAACCTAAATGTCCATCGACAGATGAATGGATAAAGAAGATGTGGTGCTTATATATGTACAGAAATACTACTCAGCCATAAAAAAGAATGAAATAATGCCTTTTGCAGCAACATGGATGCAACTAGAGATTATCATACTAAGTGAAGTAAGTCAGTAAGAAAAAGACAAATACCGTATGATATCACTTATATATGGAATCTAAAATATGACATAAATAAACCTATCTACGAAGCAGAAACAGACTCACAGACATAAAGATCAGACTTGTGGTTGCCAAGGAAGAGGGGAATGGGGGAGGGATGGACTGGGAGTTTGGAGTTAGTAGATGCAAACTATTACATATAGGATGGATAAACATCCTATATCCTGGATGGATATGCTACTATATAGCATAGGGAACTATCTATACTCAATGTACTGGGATAAACCATAATGGAAACAAATATAAAGAAGAATGTGTGTGTGTGTGTGTGTGTGTGTGTGTGTGTATGTACACACACACATATCTGAATCACTTTGCTGTACAGCAGAAATTAACACAACATTGTAAATCATCTATTTCTATACTTCAATAAAAATAAAATAAAATAACGTCTTACTGTTTCTTCTTTTGCATGTGGACAAGGAAGCTGCCCTACAGGGGGCCTGTGTCCCAGGACCGGACCTCGAGTCTTATCACTTGGAATCTAGAGCTAATTCCTCCAGCTCCTTCCTGTTGACAATGCATCTGCTGGTCTAGAATGTTCAAGAAAGCCCAGAAAGAGCATGTTAAATGAACCTGCTAATTGCCTTCAAAATTCCTGAATTTTAAATGTACCGTTGTTTGCACACCATACAACTGCTGTTATTTGCCTAATAGTCTCTCTCCTGTACACATTATCCTTTCCAGCCAGACAATGAAAGCTGCTCAAATTAACAAGTCAGAGAAACATAGATGTCCTATTTTCTATGCACAGTGATGAATTTTAGAGGTTTATGCCATTAGACTCTGGCTTCAAAAAAACAAAAAAAATCCAATACTACCTTGCAAAGTTCATCAGAGCATAGACTGGAACCATCCAGCCTGGATTCAAATCCCCAGCTCTGTCACTTACTAGCTGGGAGAACCTGGGCAAATTATTTAGCTTCTCTGGGCCTCAGTTTCCTCATCTGTGAAATGGAGATGGTAATATCAGAGCTCATAGGGTTGATATAAAGGTTACATAAGTTAATGCATGTCAAGTGCTCAGACCAGCGCCTGGGACACAGTAACACCGTGTTATTAAGTCACAGACCTCATCGTAAGCAACGATGAGCACACAGATCTTTGAGTCTTTCTTCAGACACCCTGGCAGTTATTCGTAAGGACTTGGCTAGGAAAACAGCTCTTTTCCCCAAATAGTAATGACAGAGAAACATCCAACTGGACTCTCCAGGCTATAACCTGCTATGTCTTTCTTTTTTTTTCCATTATGGTTTATTACAGGATACTGAATATAGTTCCCTGTGCTATACAGTAGGACCTTGTTGTATTATCCAGTCTGTACATAATAGTTTGCATCTGATAATCCCAAACTCCCACTCCAACCCTCCCCTTCCCCCTTCCCCACTGGCAATCACAAGTCTGTTCTCTATGTCTGTGAGTCTGTTTCTGCTTCGTAGACAGGGTCACTTGTGTCGTATTTTAGATTCCACATATAAGTGATATCGTATGGTATTTGTCTTTCTCTTTCTGACTTACTTCACTTAGTATGGTCATGTCTAGGTCCATCCATGTAGCTGCAAATGGCATCATTTCATTCTTTTTTATGGCTGAGTAATATTCCATTGTACATATGTACCACATCTTCTTTATCCATTCATCTGTCAATGGACTTTTAGGTTTAAACTGCTATATATTTCAACCATCCCTGCTTACTATTCATTTCATCAACTTAGTTTCTGAATGCCCCAATTTGGCCTCCATATCATCTTTCACATGACTTGTTTTACTTCCATTCTAATGGTCTCTCTTGTTCAATGCTAACTTCACCTTGTTGGGTGTAGAGCAACAGCCTCCCCACTTCCGTTCCTGTATCAGTCCAGAACCATCAGTGGTTTCCCACTGTCATTCCATCGTATTCCCAACATGCCCCCCTCCCTCGACATGCCCTCCTTTCCCATCATTTGCCTACACTTACCAAATGGGGTCACTTGCTGTTCATTCCTTCTTGCATTCAGTCAACACTTGCTGGGGTGCCAAAAGCCAGACTCTGCTTGCTATAGAATGAGGAGCCAGAGACACATGTTATTAATTCCCAGGGTGAAAATCCCTAAATTCAGTTGCAATCAAAGTGCAGAAGGAGCAATAAATCCTACCTGGGGGAGTGGAGAGGGGTCACGAAGTCCTCACGGAGAATGAAGAAAGGATCAAGTGGTGTAGGGAGAACTTTTATTCACAGCTTTATTGAGGTATAATTGAGGTACAATAAACTACACACGTTCAAAGTGTACAGTTTGGCACATTCTGACACATGTGAAATCATCACCACCATCAAGAGAATGAACACATCTCTCACCCCCCAAAGTGTCCTCCTGCTGCTTTGCAATCTCTTTCTCCTGCCTTTGCTCCACTCCCCCAGGCAACCACAGATCTGTTGTCACTATAGATCGGTTTGCATTCTCTAGAGTTTTGTATGAAAATGAAGCTATACATTATGCACTCTTGTTTTGTCTGGCTTTTTTCACTCAGCATAATTATTTTGAGATTTGTCTACGTTCATCCATGTCTGTTCATCAACAGTTTGTTCTGTGATACTGATAAGCAGTATTCTATAGAATGGGTGTACATAGTTTATCCATACAGCTGTGGATAGACATTTGAGTTCTTTCCAGTTGTTGGCTATTACAAATAAAGTTTCTACGAACGTTCATGGGTAAGTGTTTGTAGGCACAATGCTATTATTTCTCTTGGGTAAATGTCTAGGAGTGGAATGCCTGGGTCATGTGTTCAACTTTTAAGAAACTGTCCAACTGTTTTCCAAAATGGTTGTACCATCTTACATTTCCTCTAGCAGTATATGAAAGTTCCGGTTGTTCTGTATGGGAAAGTATTTCTTGATAAGGGAAGAACATAAGGATGAAAATATGTGTGATGTTCAGGGAACATCAAATAGTCCTAAAGGCAATTGAGCAAGTTGAGTGATGGGGTGGGCGACAGGCAGAAATTTTATTTTAGGCTAGCTCATGGAGGGCTTTGGTATTTGGAGTATACATTCCAGGAGATGGAAATTTTTTGAAGGCTCTTGAGGAGGACTTTACATGGTCTGGTCTCTGTCTCTGGACGTTCCATGTAGTTTCCCATCTTTATAGTGTTTTTTTCCCTCACGCTGTTCCCTTCCTTAGAATATATCTACTGTCTTGGTACCATCTTGGTACCATCTGTGGAAAGACAAAGACCCAACTGAAATGCTAACTTGTCTTCAAGTTCATCCCTCATCCCTGAGTTTAACCATTCCTTTGTACTTCACGCATGGCCCTGAGTCACACCCACAGTACAGGTGAGTCCCCTATTCACCTGAGGTCTCTTTGACAGAAGAGAGTGGGGCTTGTTCATGCAACGTCACCCTCAAGACTGGTCCCTTTCACAAGATGTATCTTGAGACACTTCTTTTTTGGTCTTATTTTTATGCAAAATCCAAACTAAAATAACATTTTAAATCAACAGAGTTATAAATCTCATTGCTCATTTTGCCGAGACCAAACTGAGAATATGTGGACTGACTCCAAGGAGAACCAAAAATTACTTTTTTCTCTCTCCCAGCTTCAGCCGATTTAACCACTTAGTCCCTGATCCTTTGCTCCTTTACGCTCACCAGGTCTCCCTCACTCAAGTGTGGCAAATTATGTAATTAGTAAAAGTTAACAATTTTTCTGAGAAAATGGTTATGTGCTTACGCAAGTTCAATGGCTCAGAACATCTAAGGAAACCATTAAGCAAGCCTGGAGAAAGCAAACAGATCTGGACCCCAGCCAGCTCTGCAGAACTAGGGAGAGCGGAGAGGTACCCACCGTGAGGAAGACCATTTTCTGAGGCACCGCTTGGAAGCCAGGTGCCCATCCCTGAGGAAGACCCAGTATTCATCTCTCTCGCCTCTGTGTTGACACACAACAAAATAATCAGCAACCGCGGAGAGCTCCCAGGAAATGCGATGTGTGTAGCCTTAAACAGTCTGATCCATGACCTTTGCTAGATTCACATCCTTCCCGTCTCTTTCCCAAATTTTCCATAGGACATTCAAGTCATTAGAAAACGTCAAACCTGATTGTTATTCTCTGAAAACCTACCACGACATCCAGGGGTTTAGACTATGCAATTTGCCTTCAATAATTTTGGCAACCGGATAGGAATATGAATAAAATATGTTTTATTTGGGCACCTGTAGTTTGGTTTGCTATAATGTGTTTTACTTCCGCTCTGCTCACCCAGACAAGGCAGTTGCTTCCAGATTCTAGCTTCCGTTCAGGACATTTTTTCCAGAGGATGCCATCTTTTCCTTTAGTGTGACTACAGGCTGAGGGAAGTGCCAAAGCACTTGGGCCAGGGCCTCAGTTACTTGATTTTCTTTTTCCTTTTTTTTTTTTTTTTTTTGGCTGCACAGAGCAGCTTGCAGGATCTTAGTTTCCCAACCACCACCGCAGTGAAAGCATTGAGTCCTAACCACTGGGCCACCAGGGAATTCCTCGTTTACTTGATTTTTTTAAACTGCCCTGGAGGGTTCTATGGCTTTGACATGAATCAGTATCAGGAGCAGACCAGAGGCCACGGCTACAATTTGCATCCTATAATATATTTTCCACTGTTTGAAAATACAGTAGATTATGGTGGAATTTCTTCTGGGTTCTTCCCTGGACATGTCTCTGGGCTATTGCTTGGCCATCTCTGATCAGGGTGATACAAGGATGAGAGGGGAGCAAGGCAACATGAAACACCCCCTTCCTTCAGAACAGACAGAGGGAACGAAGCTTGTGGATTTAGCTGGGGACAGGCAAGAGGATTCTGGATGGGAAAACCAGTAGAGGCAGTTCTTCAGTACCCAGAAGCTGCATGAACATTCAATATGAGACCCCATCTGTTTTGTTAAATTGATAATTTCCTTCAGCAGGAAATAAGGGTTCATATCGAGTTTCAGACTAGCTACAGAGTAAGAAATGGCTTCACTTTTTAAAGACTTTCCTTTTTAAGGGATTCAGCATGTAACCTAATTTCATTTGATGGAGTTTGTTTTTCTTTCTCCATTCGCTGCCTAGAAATGTGTGCTTCCTTATCTCCTGCGGAGTTGAGGTTGGGAGGGGAGAGCTGGAGACTCAGAGTTCTCTGGGGCTCAAAAGCACTTAAAAAGATAATATTAAATAAAATTATAATAAATTGCAAGAGCAGCCATCCCAGTGGATTTTCTGTTTCAAATACTTCACACCACCAGCTATAACTCCTAAGGGGGTACTGACTGGACCCCTCCAGTTTCCATTTCAGACACACAGAGAGAAGACCAAACTCAAACGAGCAAAGGCTAACACATTAGCATAAACTCACACATGGGTCCATTTTATTCAAGGGAAAAGTGGGTTTTATTTGAGAGAGACGATTTCATCTGCTAGACTCCTTTTAGGATGCAACAAATTAATACTTATAGTTTTTTTAAAATTCAAACATTCTGAAGTGTTCTAACATGAAGATAGGACTTTATCTAAAAATAATAATAATTATAATGGAATATGATTGCCTGGAATAAAAAACCTTACTTTAGAGTTGTCTTTTTAAATATTGATATGAGGCTAAATGTCCATTGACAGATGAATGGATAAAGAAGATGTGGTACATATATACAATGGAATATTACTCAGCCATAAACAGGAACAAAACTGGGTCATTTGTAGACATGTGGATGGACCTAGAGTCTGTCATACAGAATGAAGTAAGTCAGAAAGAGAAAAACAAATATCATATATCAATGCATATATGTGGAATCTAGAAAAATGGTACAGATGAACCTATTTGCAGGGCAGGGATAGAGATGCAGACGAAGAGAATGGATAGGTGGACACAGAGGGGGAAGGGGGGGGTGGGATGAACTGGGAGATTAGGATTGATGTATATACACTAACTACCGTGTCTAAAATAGATAGCTAGTGGGAATCTGCTATAAAGCACAGGGAGCTCAGCTCGGTTCTCTGTGATGACCTAGATTGGTGGGATGGGGGGTGGGTGGGTGGGAGGGAGGTCCAAAAGGGAGGGGATATAGGTATATGTATAGCTGATTCAGTTCGTTGTACAGCAGAAACGAACACAACATTGTAAAGCAATTATACTCCAATAAAAAATAATAAAAAATAAATAAATATTGACATGAGGGAAAACACATACACACAAGCGATTGTAGGATATCAACTTTTTAATTTAGAAAGAGTAATCAAGCAATTATCAGGGAGAAAAGATATGCCTCACCAAGTCTCTCAATAGCACTGGCCACCCACGTGGCTCCTCTGCCCTCATCAAGCGGAAATGGACTTACTTGATGTCACACAAAAGGGCCACACCTCTCAAGATCCAGTGATCTGGGGACATGACTGTTCGCAAATACACCACGGTGATGAAGGTCAAGTCAGTTCGCCTCGGTTTCTTGTAAATAGGACACACATACAGCTTGGGGTCCTTGGGCGCTGTGGAATTAATGGCGAAGATGTGCAGCACGGGCAGCTGCGTGAAGAGCACCTTGGGGGTGGATTCCGTGAGCTTCCCGTTCCGTCTGTCCCAGGCTGCTCCATCCAAGTACAGCCCATAAATATACACACCTTCCTGGAAGAACCAAGCGTAAGGTAACAGGAATTTTTTTAAAAAATTAGGTGCTGTGAGATGGGCATCCAATACTGTAAAAAAGGTTGTCAGTTTGGAAAGAAAATGTACACCAATCTTAAAACACTACCAGAAGAAGAAAACACCACTGGACGCATTCCAGTGAAATACTGAGCCCAGTGTTCCCCTGTGGCATAGCTTGAGGCTATTAGCGCTGTTGAAATGTTCCTATTACTGGAGATTTGAGCCTGGGGGTGGCCTGCCTGGGACTGCGAACTTAGCCAGCAGCACCAAATCGCCCCTGCAGGGAGATGAAAGTCTCTGACAGGGGTGGTGGGAGCACAGAACAGGACTCAGAGCTGGATGCCACTCGGGATCTCAGCCAACGCTGGCCAAGCCAATATGTGGCTCTAATTTCATCTCGGTTGTCGGATCTAGTGAGACGAGCAGCCAGGTCTGACGAGCAGCCAGGTCTGGCCAGCAGGGGTTCGAGCACCCTCAGAGGCTGGGTATGGTAGAGGGAGAGCAGGTGTGATGGGCGTAGGGGGAGGGCGGTGAGGGCGGTGAGAATTGGTCCAAGAGTGGCTGACCTCATCCTTGTGTCTCTGTCATTCACACAGTAGGACCTGCCCTCAAGGGCCTCATTAAATCAGGAGACAAGACACACACACACACACACACACAGAGAACAAAATGTAAAAGACATGACTTGAATACCAGCACAGGCTTGTTAGAGGGGCTGCCTGATGAATAGCACTGACTGAGGCTAAGTGCATTGACTCGAGGTGAAAGGTCAGCAAGGGCTGGAATGCTCGGGGACCCTTGTGGAGGAGATGGCCTTGAAGGGTGGGCTGCGTTTGGAAAGATAGAGGAGAAAGGGTGGGCATCCCAGGGAGGAGCAATACTACAAAGAAAGGCAGGATGAGCAGCAAAGCCCAAGCATTTTATAATATTTAGCAGTAGGTTCAATGGTTATGAAAAATAAGTTAGGGCTTAACTGTGGAAGAGTGTAGATGCCAGACTGAAGAGCGTGAACTTTATTCTGTAGGCAGCGGGGAGCCATAGAACATGTACTCAGTAAGAAAAGAAGTCTAAAGGGAATCACGGTGGAGACTCCAATAATCACGTAAGATCATAAGATATACTTACGTAGAAGATGGTGACCAGTTTTCCAGTTCCAGTGAGGGTAGGGTAAGGGGAAGTAAACGTAGATTATAATAAAAGAGAGGGAGATTAGCTGCAAAGTGTTTTCTGGAATCCCTCATGTGGGCTAACAGTATAAGAACCATACTTTTTGAAGCAAAACCTGAAGTACATGATTTGACAGTAAAACCATGGGCAATCCCAGAAAATCAGGACATATGATACCATCATTAAGTCAGTAGGTGACAATTGCCACATGAAAATACAACCACTTAGGCATCATCCAATAGTAAACTGTATCCTTTTAGGCTCCTTTCACTCTAAGAACTTTACAAAGTCGTAGTTAGAAGGTGTTTGGATGGAATAGTCTCTTGCAAAAACTCATGTCCACCTAGAAGCTCAGCATGTGACTGTTTGGAAATAGAACCTTTGCAGATGTAATTAGTTAAGGTCATAGTGGACGAGTATATGACTGGAGTTCTTATAAGAAGAGGAGAAGATACACAGAGATACACACAGGGAAGGAGGCCACGTGATGAGGTAGGCAGGGGTTGGAGTGATGTAGCTACAAAGTCAAGGAGCACCAAGGTTTGCCAGCTGCCACCAGAAGCTAGGTGAGGGCCATGGAGCAGATTCTCCCTCAGAGCCTTTAGAAGAAACCAACCTTGCCAATGCCCTGATTTTGGACTTCTGGCCTCCTGAACTCTGAGAAAATAAATTCCTGTTGTTTTAAGTCACCCAGTTTGTGCTACTTTGTTACAACAGCCTTAGGAAACTGATACAGATCTTGGTACCAGGAAACAGGATGCTGCTGTAACAAATACCTGAAAAAGCTGGAAGAATTTTGAAGGCATAGTTGAAAAAGCCTATGTTTCCTTGAATCTAGAGATTGTTGGTGGAAATATGGAGGTTAAAAGTGCTTCTTCTGGTGGGATCTCAGACAAAAATAAGGACCATGTTATTGGAAACTGGAAGAATGGTGATCCTTGTTATAAAGTGGCAAAAAGGGCCAGAACTTGGAAATCATCTGGTCCAGCCCCCTGATTTGACAACCGAGAGAATAAGAATCAGAGAAAGGGAAGAAGGAACTAAGATTTATTGAATATCTATGTGGGGTCTGGAACCAAGCCTAAATGATCCCACTGAAGTCTCACAGCTATCTTGATTGAGGTTGAATCATCATCCTCACTTTACAGATGAAGAAGTTGAGGCTCAAAAGAGTTAAAGAACTAGCCCGAGTTCAAAGGGCAGGTAAGCGTCCAAGCAGTGGCTCCCAGGGGTGTCTGCTTATCTTAGAGCGTCTGCCCTTCCCCCACCCAGGTGTCCTTCCGCACAGGGTCCTGCAGCTCTTGCCAATTCTGTGAGTACCCCACAGCAGTGGATGGAGACGGGTGGAAAAATCCTTTTCAGCAAACACAAGTGTAACTCGTAATTACAAAGAAATGCAGTCTGGGGAGTTCCCAGTGCTTGTCATTCATTCCCACTCTGGCAAATGCTGGAGGTGTTGGCATGGAGGTCTCCAGGTTACAACCGAGGAAACCCTCACTGCAAAGCCAAAGGACTTAACGGAGACACTTATAGGTCAGTGTTCAGCAGAACTTGAACTTTGAGCCCCAGCTCCAGAACTGTCCCTGCTGTTGCCCATTGGCACCTACCGCAGGGGGTGACATGATCTCCTCCTTGGTCTGCCGCAGAACTTCGTTGTGAATGGTCACGGAGTCCAGGGCCCAGCCTTTGTGGGCGCGGGTCACTTCCTGTCTCATTGCCGTGAGGAAGCCTTAAAAAAAGAGAAAGAAATGATTTTGATGCCTTGGTGCAGTCCACTCCAGAAACAAGAAGGGGGTCATGTTAGTTGCTTATGCATCTCCAGATGCGTGCCCACCCAAGAGGAGTTGAGATCAAGCCTCAGGGGGGAGATTTCTTTCAGTGTTTTGTTTCAATGAGCTAAATATGCCTTGCCAGCTGACAGCAGGAAAGCAGCACCCTCTCTGCCTCAGACAAGGTCTTGGTTTAAAATTCTCCTGGGATTTCAACCACTCAGGTCTCCTAAGGGTTGTAACCCAGTGCTAGCCTATAGTCTCTGTTTGAAGATCCAGTATCTAGGAATAAGACTGAAATGGTCAAATATTCTGAGACCAGCCTTCCAATTAAAACTTGAATCAAACCATTATCAGCGTCTATTTGCTATCATGGAACAATTCCATTTAGTCTAAGGAAATAAGGCATAATGCCAACATAGAAAGCCCGACTTTCAGTTTGATCAAACAAAGCAATCACACTGGAAAGGAAAGCTCCATGTTTTAATGTGCATAATACAGTTATTTTAAGACAATACATGGTTCTGTATATTGTGGGCTTTCTTTTAACTTAGTATTTGCAAATCATGCCATTCAATTCAATAAGAGAAGTTTATCTTGTAGAGCAGCATTTGATGTTTAGGAAGTATACCTTAAACTTCAACATGGACTTCAAAATCTTAGGAAAATTTATCTGTGACCTATATATTATATTTTGGCCTCCATGTTAATACTGGAAACCATGGGGCCCTTTACTCATAATCACGAACAGATTTTGGAACCTGTGTGTCCCTACTACTCCTAGATTTGTGAACTCTGAGAACTTTACTGCACAAACCACCACATAAGTGATAATATTTTATCAGGTTTGAATGGGAGTGGAAAGAAGAGGGGAAGTTACAAGGCATAATGGCAGGCGGTGAGTTAATATCCCTTGGAATTAGAAAGCAAGAATAGGACCCTAGCCTGCTTAGTGAGAAAGTCAAGTTCTCTCCATTCTCAAGCCCCTCCCTCATTATTAAATTAAACACCTGGGGAGGCACTCATTCATTCATTCATTCATTCATTTGTTAAACCTCTTAGGAGTGGCCACCATGTACCAGGTACTGCTCTAGGTGAGATGCCCACAATGATGAAGAGGCCACCCATGAGCCCTGCATTCAAGGAGCTCAGTCTAGAGGGAACGTAGACATAAAACACGATGTCGTTATGAGTAAAGAGGTGAGAACAACGTGGACCGCTCGGGAAGACAACTCAGGGAAGGCTGAATTGAGAAGATGAAGTTGAAGATGAGTCTTGAAAGGATACGTAGGAGTTTTCCAGATGGGACGATTCCAGTTAGAGGAAGAGCACGTGCAAAGGCATGCAGGTCTAGGCTAAAGGTGAGGAAATGATGGCAGATGAGGTTAGAACAAAGGTAGAGGCAGGATTTTTCAGGGTCAGAGTTTGGACCTGGTGACTCTGTGGATGGTGGGAAGCCACTGAATATTTGAAGCAGGCACATAATCTGGTTGTATTTGCACCTTATAAAGTTTACTCAGAGCCCTCACCAAAACAGAATTTGGGTGCTCAAGAAGAACCCTTGCCTTAATCCAAAAGAAAAGTTGGTCAATCAACCAGAGTAGCTGACTGAAGGACTTATATAAGTGATTCTTATAAGGTCGTAGTTTCATAAAACCAAGAGTGCCAGCAACTGCTGGTCAAGGCCTATCTGTACTCTTATGTGTGGAGTCACTTGAGGTGATCTGATCAGTGTGATCATGTTGACTTCCATTTTAAATACTGGGGATCCCATCTTTTTAGTAGCTAACATGTTGTGTGTTTGGTAGTCAGGTATATATGACCACAATAATAAAATCCAATTCTCCCTTCTAAGCGACTCTATGAACATGTCATTTTCATCACTCAACATCAAGCTTGCATTCACGTGGAGTATCAGACACCGTGTGCCCAAGTAGAGTACCTGGGATTAAACTGGCCCTATTTTATGATATCTTAAAATTCATCACTGATCAATGAATCTATCACTACAGGGTCCTAATGCACACGGCATGAATCCTGGTCTTGACCATCCATCTGTACTAGTTGAATAACTGGATTTTTCTACTATATTTTAAGTTCCAAATAAATTGCAAATTTGACCTCACTCCATATGGCACTCGGGACAACGCCATAGGTGCCAGAGGAGGGATGAGAGGGGTTCTTTCTTATGTAACACACCCGAGACAAAGACTTCAGTCATTGGTGGAGAGCTCTGAAAAACTCTAGTTTTTTTTAAGGAGAGACCATCTTCTCTCTTCTCCCTCCTGGGGAATATGCATGATGTTGCCTAGCTGACTTCAACAATAAGCCTCTTAATGTTGAGGAAGCACTCTTGGCATGTCAGTAGATGAAATCTAGAATCCATATTACCTTGAGCTATTAAGAAAGGAAAATGTTAAATAAATAATTTGAGGCCTGAGAGTGGAGGGTAGGAAACTGTTCCATGGGTCATTCCCCCTCAGAACATGAAGATACATTTTTTTTTTCAAGTCTTGATACTTTTTTTGGCCTCCTAAAAAGAAGAACATGATCTTGCAGAATCCAGACCGTAGTGAATCCACTGAATTGCTCTTTATTGAATTTAAAACATGAATGACCATCTTTCTTGTAGACTGATATCAAGTCTAATGGAATCAAAATCTCTTGTTTTCTGAAGCCTATATAATTTTAAAAGACTATTGATATATTTTTCTTTATAAAAGCTTGAAAAGTGGTACTATTGTCTTGGCATTAATTTAATTTTAATAATTCTTAAAACAAACTTCAATCGTCAGTGGTGGAAAAGTGATTCAGATGTTCATGTGTTTGACTCAGAAGAGAGAAACAAAAAGTTGGGGAAAGTCCTCAACAAAAGTAACCTCTTCTTTATGAGATTTAACCACCCACATGAAAATGGGTGATTTAACTATTCAAACACCTGAGTAACATGTGGGCTAACTGAAGTGCTTTAAAAATTTTTTTGCCTTCCAACTCATACAGCGTAATGAATTCTTGTCAAGCTTGTTCTTTCAAGAAATACACTTTAGGGACTTCCCTGGTGGCGCAGTGGTTAAGACTCTGCACTCCCAATGCAGGGGGCCTGGGTTTGATCCCTGGCCAGGGAACTAGATCCCACATGCATGCCGCAACTAAGAGTTCACATGCCACACCTAAGGAGCCCGCCTGCCACAACTAAGGAGCTGGCGAGCCACAACTAAGGAGCCTGCCTGATGCTACTAAGACCCAGCACAACCAAATAAATAAATAAATAAAACAATAAAACATCTTCCCAGCAATCAATAAAAAACATAAAAAATTTATATATATATAAGAAACGCACTTTAAATCTTGGATCATACTTTGGAAACTCAGGTCTAAAATAACACTTGTTATGTCTTAATTCCTATAATAGTCCTGACCCAACATTTCAGCAAACAAATTACTGTTGTTTGACATGTGCAATCAGTTGGCTTGAAGAAAGCCACAGAAGGCTTTCAGTATCAATTCAAACAACGTCTTGGAAGAGACAAAAGAAATAACTAATCAGGAAGGTTGCTCTTCTCAATTTTACAAGGAGTTGGTTGGTATTCTGTAATGATGGTCCTATAGGCAATGCTTTTTTTTTCTTTAATAAATGAACCAGTCCTTATGTAATGGGCTTATGGTTGTTCAGTATTTCCTGTCTTATCAGTTACTAAGCCTCCCGTTAGCATCTTGGAAGATGAGGACAAATGCTGTTCCTGCCATAACTTTATGACAGGCAGTTTTCTTCCCTAAATGAGAGGCAAATGTGGTTCGTTGGTAAGTTAAATAAAAGGTCAGAAATCATTAAACAAAGATGGGGATGATCCACCCACTTGAATAAAAATGCCCCAGGGACCCTTCCTGACGCTTTGCTCGATGCTGTAAGGCAGGAATCTTAAACTTGGCTGAAAATGAGAAATATCTGGAAAGTCTTTAAAACTCCCGCTTCCCAAGCCATAGCCCGGATCAATAAAATCAGAATCTCTAGAGGTGGGACCAGGCTTCACTACTGTTTATGTTTTTTTTGTTTTTGTTTTTTTTTTGTGGTACGCAGGCCTCTCACTGTCGTGGCCTCTCCCGTTGCGGAGCACAGGCTCCGGACGCGCAGGCTCAGCGGCCATGGCTCATGGGCCCAGCCGCTCCACGGCATGTGGGATCCTCCCGGACCGGGGCACGAACCCGCGTCCCCTGCATCGGCAGGCGGACTCCCAACCACTGCGCCACCAGGGAAGCCCTTCGCTCCTGTTTTAAGGCAGGGCTTCTCAAGCTTTAATGTTAATACTTATCACCAGGGGAAGGAACACTTACTAAAACACCAGTTCTGATTTAGTAGGTAGGTCGAGGGTAGGTCCTGAGGTTCTGCATTTCTATCAAGCTCCCAGGTGATGCCGCTCCTGCTGGCTGGTGGACAACATACTGGGTGGCAATGGTCTAAGGCCCAGGTTCCTCACACATTAAAATGACCAAAGGAGCTTTTAAAATTAACTGTAAAGAGTCTAGAGGTCTTATCCCCAGAGGTTCTGATGTTGGTCTGGGGCCCCAGGGATTAGCATGTATTAAAATCTCCCCAGGTGATTCTACTGTGCAGGCAGGGCTGAGAACCTCTGCTCTGTAAAAAGATCTGCATGACAGGACAATGAGAGATCATGGACCCATATTTGTTTTCAGAACAAATTTGACAAGTGGGAAGAGAAATGCCCCATGATACAAGCAAAATATTAGGAAGGCTGTCAGTAATACGAGCTGACTCTTTCCAGAGTCCCCTGAGATGCATGTATTCTCTGAAATGTCCTTAATGCAGGACACAGTTGGCTCTGGCAAAACCTGAGTACAAGCCAGAGAGCTCGGGCTAATTCTCTTGGCCGGGCTGGGATCAGCTAACCCCGCCATGTCTCATGTGCCAAATATACTTCCCTGCACTGCTTTAACTTCTCCATCCCTTCTCTGCTACTTTATGCTTCCTCTCCCTGGACCCAACCTCGTACCTCTCCCCTCCCTCCCAACCTTTCCACTGTTCCCTCTGGAGTGGTTCTGTGGTTTAACAGACTCTCCCATATTTTCTACCTCTTCACAGAACATTCTCTCCATCTTCTTGCCCTTACTGGAACCTGTCAACTCTGAAGACACTGTCCTCCCCATTTGTCCCTCCACCTTTGATGAAAATCTTTGCAGCTTTAACAACCACACCCTCTGGCCCCATGCTCCTCCCCTCACTGTCCCTGCCAAGCGCCCACTTGCCCCCACTCACTGAGCCTCACGCCACCTTCTGGGTCTCTTCAGTATCCCACTCAGCGTCCCGACCTCTCAGTTCCTTGACCTCATCCTTTCTGAAGACCTTCTCCTCAACTCCACCCCCTTCTCTTCACTTGCCCAGCAAACCCCCAGTGCTAAATGAATCCAAATGTCCTCCTTCTTATACCTATTCCAGGCTGCTGAACAATACTGAGACCATCACACAGTTGCCACCACGGTTTAGCCATCACCAGCCTTGACGGGATAGTCAAAGTCACTGAGGAATCCTTTCCTTAGCCCTCTTCCTCAAATTTCTGCCACTCTGCTTAAACCTCTCCTCTAACACCTTCTTGCTCCTGAGGTCACTTTGCCTCCTTAGTCAAAGAGAAAATAGAAAGCATCAGATGGGAATTCTCTCAACTTCTTGCCACCAAACCAACAAACTCACTTGCATTCCTTCCTTGTTATCCTTATTAAAATGGGTGAGGTGTCCCTCCTCCTGCTTGGAGTGCATCTCTCCACTTGGGAGCCATCCCCTCCTGCCTCTTTTACCCCTCTCTCGTATCCTTGTTCTCTCTCTCTCTCCTGTCTCCTTCCCACCAGTATTTGAATGGGCTCAAGCCTGTCCTGTCATTACAAGAAGAAGGAAGAAAATGTTTTCTTCTTACAGCTGCTCCTCCAACTTGCTTCTCCTCTTCCAAGCCAAATTTCTTGAGAGAATTACCCATGTTGTCCATCCTCATTCTCTGTCTCTCCATTTCCTGGTCTCTCACTCACCCTGCAATCTCATTCCTCCACCTCCCCATCCACTCCACTGAGACTCCTCTTGCCAGTAGTCTCCTTGCTGATAAAGCCATCTGACCACTTCTGGCCCTATCTTACTTGACCTCTGACAGCATCTGTCCTTCCTTCCTCCCCTCCCCTCTCATCTTCCACCACACTATGCATTCCTGGTTTCCCTCTTTCAAGCTGTTAGGATGTTAGGGGACTCGCTACAAGGATCAGGGTGATCTGGAGGGTGGTGATGCACAAGCAAATATACCAGAATCCTGGTGAGGATGGTTTGGGAGGAAGATGAACAGATGGTAGTACTGGTGAGGTTCACAGGAGGATGGAATATTCTATGATGGCAGTTGGAAGTAAGAATCAGAAGCTAACATTGGGACTTTCGATGAATCAGTCCGTAAGTAGAGACGAATAGTTGCATCTATGCGAATGGCTGAGGTCATTAGTGAAGGGACCAGGGCCAAGGGCAGAACTTGCCCGAGAAGAGGCCACAAAGTGGGCTGAGAAGCAACCCCCTGAGAGGTAGGAGGAGAACCGAGGAAGGTGATGGATGGAAACCAATGTATGAAGAGAAGTTAGCAGGAAGGTCACTAGATTTGGTGGCCTTGGAGACAGAAGTTTCAGTATAGTGATGAAGCCGGCCAGATTACAAGGGCCTAGAGGATTGGTAAGGAAGGTAACCGTGGGCAGAGACCAGAATTACAAGGGATGTGGTTGAGACTGAAGCCAGTGAATCTAAGTGTCTCCCCCACAAAGGCAAGAAGGATGGGTTGTTGTTCACTTGGAGGCATTTCTAAGGTGTCAACAGTCCTTCTCTGGTTCTGGGATTCGGGGTCAGGGTAGTGAGTGCTATCACCCAAACTGAGGTTTGGAGGCCTGAGAGGTCCCTTCAGACATTAGGGGCAGCTCTGGTTTGGCAAACAGCAGCTCGGGTACACACTTAGGATTGTTACAAGATTAGAAGAAATCCCCAGACCCTTCCAATGCTAAAGTTCTATTAATAACCCTGGTGCACTCTTCTGCCCAACAAACATCATGCTTTTATCACTACCCTCAAGGCAAGCATTCAGAAATCGCTGGTAGCTGCCGATGTTGCCCTGAAGACAAACACACAGGCAAGAGGTTGTAGGTGATTTTTACAGGAGCAAAAGATTACAGGACAAAAAGTATCCATCTCCTTGCTTCAGTAAAATCTCCTCTAACTGAAAATCTTGATTTGTAGTAGTGAGTACTAAGCTGTCGCTGATTTCTGCTGCAACAGACTGGCGTGGCTGGTCAAGACACTGAGGAACAAAACAAGAAAAACTAGCACAGTCTGGCATCCGAATGGCATCAAGCTCCAGATTGAGTTAAACATTTGGAAAATAATGATATTGCACCGTTCACCCTAACATCGAGGTGTGAGACCTCGAGAGCACGTCCAGCCTCCGCCGCCCTTTCCTTAGCAGCGCCTGCGAGTCATGCCGAACATCGAACAGCAAAGCAAGGCTATCGATTAAGAGGTTCTGGAAGTGGAACGCAGGCAATCCCCTGGCTTGAAGTCAGGCTCATGACCGCTCATAATCTTTAAGTTTAAACACATCCCTACCTATGACACAGACACACACACACACAAATCAGAATCTAAATCACGTGTGCATGATGGTCTGAAAAGGTACACCTGTGGGAACAAGCGACCACAGAAATCCTTTGAAAACCCTGAGCAGCACAGTCTTAAACAATATGTGAGTGTGTGTGCCAGTGACTGCTGGGAAGCCCCAGTGGAACACAAAGGTTCTACTGGGCCTGAGTAATCTGCTGGGAGGCAAATCCATGCACTGCCCAAAGCTGTGCCATTGAACAGATGTTACAGGGTCATGGGTACAGGGAGCTTGACCGCTTTAATAATCAAATCTAATTGCCACCTGATTGAGCTCATCGTTTGCTGCAGAAATGATTGTGAAGGGGGCTGAACGTACCAGATTAGTTCCAGGGTGGCTGGCTGACTCAGCCTCTTCAGTGTGACAAAATATCAGGCTACCATAAGGGGACTGAGCAGCGTGAGCCCAGACACAGACTAGGGGGCAAACAAGGCCTGTCACCTGTCCCTGCGGTGGTGTGCGCATCAAAGTGACTTAGGCTTGGGGGGCACTCGCCGGAGGCATGATGGGAAACACACATCAGATTGTATCAGATGCCACATTAACATTATAAGAAGACAAAACAAATGGTCATAGGTGAAAAAAACATTTTCAAGTGCTTTAAAGTCTAGGTAATTTTGACTATACATATTTGTGATGAAACTATGACCTCTTTTCAAACTGCATTGTGTTTTACTTAAACGTGGTTTTTAAAAAATTAAATAATTTATTTAAATGTTTTGAGCCAAAAAAAAATTATTTCATTGACGGGGACTGGATTAGAAGATATAAAACCCAGGAGATACATCATATTGAGAAATCAGTCACAGGTGTCAAAAGGTGATCAGAGAGGCTTGCTGTAATCTCTATGCTTTCCAGATTTGACCAGGTGATATGGAACAGAAAGTGATTTGTCTCTCATGTCAAGAGAAGGAAAAGGAAGCAGAGAAATGATTAGTATGTAGGGAAAGTTGACCTCCACTCTTCTGTGCTACAAACAGAAAGCAATCACAGATAAGGGTACGTGTCTGGATGCTCACGTGTAAAGGTAGGATGCTTGAATAAGTCCAAGACTTTCTGAGACATGGAGAGCCATGAGAGAAAGAATCAAAGCTCAGTTTAAAAACAGAAATGAAGAAAAAAAAAAAAAAGAGAAAGGATTAGTATTATTACAAGTAAAGACAAATAAGAAAACTGATTTGTATTTATATTTCTTTAAATGTTGCTCTGGTTTGTAGTATATCTTAAGAAATAGTAACAAAGATTAGTTCATATTAATACTTTGCTATTGAAAGTCACATTTCTAATGGGAAAAAGCAATCACTCAAAGAGATTGTGTGCTGTGATATACGACTTAGCTTTGTCTATGGAAAGCCAGGGATGAACCAACCCCACTCCCTTGGCTTCTAAATATCAAAACTACACTTAATGATCTCACTTTTTAAAAATATCACTGATCCTCACCCCTTTGCCAAACCCCAAGTCTGCCAACACACCTCCCCACCTGGATGTCCCACCAGCACAAGCTGACGAATCCAGAGCTCCCTGCCTTTCCTCCCGGCTGGCCCCTCTACCAATGCTCCCTGTCTTGTACCTGGCCTTCAGCCTCAGCCATTGCCAGTCCCCGCTCTCTCAAAGGTCCCCATTTAATCACTCCATCAAATCTGCCTCCTTCTCTGCACCTGGTTAAGGTCTCAGGCTCTCTCCCCTGGATCCGGTAAAAGTCTCAGTGCTGTGGACATCCTTCTTTCAGTCTACAGTCTGCCTCCACCTGGGGTTATCTTGGGATCTTTGGTGACTTGCTGTTGCCTTTATGATGCAGCCCAAACTCCCCTGGAAGACTTCACACCCCAGCCTCACTCCCCAACACCCCTGCTCCTGCTTCCCAAGCTTGGGCCACATTGGGCTTCTCTCCCTGGACACGCCTTGTCTCTGCTCCGGCCTCTGCCTGGGATGCTCTTGTCTCCAGTCCCTGCCTCTGCAAACTCTGCTCACTGCCTCCCGTGTGAAGCTCTTCTCAAGCTTTGCCTTGGCAGAATTGATCTTTCTCTCCTCTGTGCTAGTGTGGTGCTTTGTCCTCACTGGGTGGAGCATTTATCAAATTATGTTGAAGTTGCTAATATTTCTGTCCTACCAACCAGATTATGGACTCCTTTAGGGCAGGAATTAGGTCTCAAATCTGTCTCTATTGAAAGCACCTAGCAGAGGGGCTGGCAAATGAAAGGTGGTTGAACAATCCTAGTTAAGTTAAATACTATTTCTTCAGACTCCCAAGCCAGGAATTCCCTGGTGACAACTTACTCAAATTGAGGGCTGGTAGGGAGGAAAGAGACTCATAAGTAGACACACAAAATCTGAGAACCATAATAAAAAAATTTCCTCCCAAACTTCAATGGAAATTCTGGGAGAAAAAGATAAGCAAAATCTGGGGGCTGTCCTTCACAAATCTAAATTCTTTCAACATAATAATGTACCATGTATAATTTAAGTTCATAAAAACCACCATGGTTAGTGTTTTAAAGTTAGAAAATGTTAAGGCATTTGAAAATGCATGAAGTGAATGAATGTATGTGCACAGAGGACAAATAAATGTCTACTATTTATTGAAGTATTATTTATACAAAGAAAAGTGCACAAATCATTAAGTATACAGCTCCATGAATTTTCACCAAGGGAATACAGCCCTGTAACCAAGATCCAGTTCAAGAAGCAGAACATTTCCAAACACCCAAAAGCCCCCTAGTGCTGTTTTGCAATCACTGCCCTCTCCCACAAGGGGAACCATTATTCTTACTTTTAAGATCTGTTTTGCCTGTTTCGATTCCTTGTATAAATGGAATCATACAATATGCATACATTACAATGTATACCTATGTGTACACTGTATACATACTTACAATGTGTTCTGTTTGACTTCCTTCACTTAATATTATTTTATGAGATTCAACCATACTGCTGTGAGTAACAATAATACACCCTAAATCTGTAAGTGTGAATGTTTCTTAAATTGTATAACTAATGGAGCTATAAGGTGCTGAACTGTAAGGACCCCAGCATCTCTTCATTCTAGCCAAGAATTACTTAAAAAAACTTTCCATGTTGTAGTAAGGCCCAAAATTGTCATGTTTCTAAACTTTTATGAACTCTATGAGATCTAGTCAGAAACTTATTCAGTAAATATTTCTAGAATGGAATGAAGGAATACATGCAGTGGAATCACAAAGCACTTTTTCAGGGGAGAAAAAAAAAAGCTGAGCAGGGACAGACACCAGAAGTTCACTGAATAAAACTTTTGCCACATGATCAATTTTAAATCAGTCTAGTTTTCTGAACTCTAGGTACATTTTTTGCATATTTTGGTGCTTCATTTTTGTCATTTTCATAAACATTTAAAAACAGGTTTGAACAAAACTTTTCCACTATTTCACATTGTCCTAACCACGGACTTGCTTGCTGAAGTGGGTGAGAAAAAAAAAAATGGGAGTTTTGCCCCCATATTGTGGAAGCAATATGGCAGGAAGAATTTCAGACTGAATTTGTAAAACAAATATAGCAGAATCATCTGTTGGCCTCCAATTCTGAAAGCACAGGTCCAGCATGCAGCAAGCTGTACCTCTATGTTGTTTTGTATAACATACATTTATCACACAGTGCCACTATACAACTATCCACAACTTCCAAGTTTGCCTACTCTCCTATGAGCACCTACCTTGGGGGTTAAAGAAACCGGTCATCCAAAACACATTGGGCCTCCCTTCAAATATCCAGGTGGAAAACTGAGCATTTCTTTCCAAAAGTTCAGTAAACCAGAAGCCCAGTGTGGATGAATCCCAGGACACTCTTTTCCAGATCTGAGGTATACGAGCATCATACATATTGTCCAGAGCATCTCTCAAGTTCTGGAGGAAAGGTCAAGTTAAAATATGAGGAAAAGAAAAACCAACAAAACAGGGAAACGACTACTGAGACAATAATAGCTCACCTCACTCATAATGATCGTTCCTTCGATGGCCAATTTTAGATCACTCAGGCTACTGCGAAGTATTGAGATGACTTTTTGCATTCTGTCAATTTCTTGTCTGAGAAATATGTTCATTGAATTAAGATGTCCCATCTTCATCAAACGAGCTTTCACCTAACACAAAGCATGCAACACAATGACTGCCACTTCTTTTCCAATGACCTCTCCTTTCTCTATTCCTTTTCTTCCTCTGGATGTATCTCTACAAGCCCAAATGAACTCTAAAATATCTCTTGCAGCACCAGATTTGCCATTAAATTCCCCATTTTCTGGGCTTCAAAAACTACTGTTCAACTAAAATGATTTTTATTTCCTACTGATTGTACTTAGTTGATAATTGGAAATGTACTATGAAAAGCTGAAATAAACTTGTACCATTTTTCCCTTTCAAATGATTAAGTACTAAGTGTCAATTAAATATCCTTTTGCAATCTAACCTTTATAAGAGCACAGTTTGGAATACCTTTTTTTCATAGTGCCTGCAGAATTGTTATCAGAAATGTCACAGACAGTTAATATAGCCAAAATCTTTACAGAGCAGTTACCAATAAATATGATTGGCTGCAGTTTCCTAAGGTCACTATTGCCCTGGCTAGGGTGACTAAGGATGAGTCTTTCCTAATCTAATCAATGAAAATATTTGACTTTGTGGGAGGGCCATTAAGCACCTGTTCCTTCTTGTATATAATTTATTGGCCATTTTGAAGAGATCAATATAAAAGCATCTGGTTGTGGGAACAACAAAATATAACAATTATTTGGATATAAGCCAATATATATACACATTTCAATGTAGTGACATATGCCCAAGAAAAGATTGACTACGAATATTGGCAAGAACTCATAAAGAGATCTGAACTTTCTGCTGGCCACAGTCGAAGAGATGCCAGGATAGGAGGGGTAAGAATAGACACATGGAGTGGGAGAAAATTTGGAGTGAGGTACCAGTCCACACAATCACCAGAAAGCCAGTAAACTGTAGCATTCTCTGCTGGAGATGCCCACTACCTCTTTTTTTTATTTTTTATTTTTTGTGGTACGCGGGCCTCTCGCTGTTGTGGCCTCTCCCGTTGCGGAGCACAGGCTCCGGACGCGGAGCCTCAGCGGCCATGGCTCACGGGCCCAGCCGCTCCGCGGCATGCGGGATCTTCCCGGATCGGGGCACCCACTGCCTCTTCTTGAGTCATGCAATATTAGAGACAGATGGGCTTCAGGCTCATCTGGACCATCCTCCTCATTTTACAGAACAGGTTTTCTGGCATGGTGCTGATGTTTCCTACTCAGCAATGAACACCTCTGCTTAACTGCAGCTGGGCAACTTCTAGTGTGTGAGGGATGAGAGGGAAGCAGTGATGTAAAACTGAACACCTGGACGGGACTACCTGTGCGGGTAGAGCAAGTGATCTTGAAATCCCAGTCAAACACGCCAGTGGAGGGCCCTAACTCAGTCTGCCATACCAACCTTCAGGTATTCACCTAAATTCCTGGTTCTAGAACTTCCATTTTTGCAGGCTCCGCTGCCCTGTTCTCAACTTGAGCCCCTCAGCCTCCAGGGGCTACAGAGCCTATGTAGCATTCTCTTTAAATCAGGGCTGCTTTGTGGAGATTCACACTTTAAGGAAAAGGGAAATTATGGAAATGCTTTTGCAACCGGCATTAGAAATTAAGCCCTGGTGTTGGCTACACTATCAAATCAATAGCCCGGGTAGCTTTTAGTGTGCTAACAGCCCCAAACAAATCGCCTTGCCCTACTTAGGGTTTTAAAAGAGAGGCTTCCCTTGCAATAGACACATGCTTAATATGTCTTAAAACTTAGGCTCTAGAAAATCTAACTTTAGCACTGATTTTACTTGGAGTATGCTTATTGTTCCAGCCTAAAACTGTCTTTCTATTAATAAGTGAAAGGTTTGCTGTGGTCTTATTTAGAATTTTTATTATGTTTCTGAAACCAGGTAGTCTTTTCTACACGAATGTTTTTAAGTGAACAGTATAATGACATTTCAATTAACTAAATTCACTTTACAGCCACATTTTTCAAAACACATCTCTTCTGTAAAATAAAGGACACTAAAAAGTAAGTGATCCTGGAAGAGGAAGCTGTTTTAGATGTCTCTTGGTACAAACTCCCTCCCATCTAGCAATCCGTTTAGGGACATCCCTCACACTCAGTTCCTGCTGGGATGTTGCCGGAACAGAGATCTTGGTGAACTGGCCCCGACTAACCCTGAACAGCTCAAATTACCCCAAGGGTCTTGAAATCCTCTTCTGGTAATACCAACCTGCGGTCTAGTCATACAGAGTAAATTTTATCTCGCTTTCACATGCCGGTTTTTAAAATCTGTGAAGACAGGTATTATGCCTCACCTGTCTTCTGAAGATCATTTACAATGAACCACAGAAAGTATGTGCTTATAATACCTATCCATTTAAAAAATATTTTCTCCCCTGACTATAAACATCTCTATGTGAAGTCATTGATTTCAGTATCTTAGCCAAATCCTTGGTACCCATCTATCTACACAACGGAAGCAAAAATTGTTTTAAGAAGCAAGAAAACGTTTTTTATTGTTGGGGGCACTCACTGCAGGCAGGAGGGCTGTAGCCCAGGTAGCCTCGGGGCTCCCAGCTGATAAATGCATTTCTCCCAGACTTGGGGATGCAGGACAGGGTAGACACAGGACCGTAGTCATACCTGCATTAGGACATCAGCCTCTCACTTTTTGGTTGAAAAGCTAAACTTGCCTCAGCCCAGCCTAAGGCTCAGGTGAAGCTCTAACCCTCAGCAGTGAGGGGTGGAGGCTGAGAACAGGAGAGAGGAAGCCCTGGATGGCCAGAGGGCACGACCCTGTTTTTCTTGCGGGAAGAAGGATGGTGTATTACAGAACTTTCAGACTGTCCAGAAATTTTACCACAATTAAAGATTTATTTAGATGAGTTCTCAAAGTGCGGCCTGGGACCCCTGAAGGCCCCCAGGTTCCTTTTAGGCGGGTCCACAAAGTTGAATTTTTTTCATAGTAATACTAGGACACTATTTGATTTTTTACTCTCCTTCTCTGGGGAGTGTACAGTGGAGTTTACCAGAGGCTACATGACCTGTAATACCACAACAGACTGGATGGAGAAGCAGATATGAGGATCCAGCTGTCTTCTATTAAACCAGACATTAAAGAGATTTGCAAAAATGTTAAACAATCCCACTTTTCTCTTTGAATGTTTTTGTTTTGGAAAATATACTTATTTTAAAAATATAAATGTTATGCCAACATGTGATGGGTTTATTAATGTTATTTCACAATAAATTAATAAATATTTTTGAAAATCTTTAGTTTACATTTCTAATATGTTAAATACCAGTAGTTATAATCCATATAAACAAGAGCTATTTGGGGTCCTCAATCATTTCGTAAAGGGGTCTTGAGATAAAAGAAATTGTTTTGAGAAAAACTGATGTTGATTAACAAGCAAACATCTGGGAGGTTCAAGAAGTAGAAACTTATTGCCATCCAAACTGGGTAGTGAATTCATTTAAATGTCTTGCTTTCCTATAACCTGGCTGAGTGGATTGAGAGATTGAAAAGTATGTAGGGCAAGAGACAGAAAAAAGGGCTAAATTTAAATAATGGACAAAGCAGGCTTGGGTAAGAGAGGTGGGGAGAGATTCTCAGTCCAGAGGATTAAGATATCTGGAGACCCAAAGACAGAGGAACCCAAAGATGGGGAAAGGGTACAGAAAAGGCAATTGAGAGACAAAGTGGAGTAGAAAAGTGCAGATTATAATTTTGCAAGATGCTTGAGCCAGGGTAAGAGAGAGAAGACCAAAAGGTAAAAAAGAAGAATTGAGCAGAGGGAGGAAGGGACCGACTGAAACATACTGTCCCAGGACTGTGCTCAGCCTTGTGGAACCCAAAGACAGCCCCGTGCATCAGGCAGAAAGGGTATCTCACCTCATGTGGAATGTAATCAGGAGGCAGCTTGCTCAGCATATCTTCCGATAACTTATAAACAATGGCTTCCCGGGTCTCTCCCATGCCACCTCCACTCTCTTTGGGTTGAATGTTGGTAATTGTTTCAAGAACAGCAGAAGCAGTGTTACTCTGATACCTGACAAAAAGAACTGAACTGTTCAGAATGTGGCATGGAAACATATCTTCAGAGATAATTATCAACGTGAAAATTAAATTATGAATAACTTAAATCAAATCCAGCCAAAAAGGGGGGAAAAAGGAAAACTTTACCATCAACATACAGGAATGAGAAAACTAGAGGTCCATTCTACTTCCTCCTATTAGGACACCAAGAACATCTCAGAAATGAAAGCGCTCCATCTTCGGGGAAAGAGTCCATGAAAGTCCTTAATAATCCAAAGCAGTGCTAGCCAATCTTGCTGTAGCTAACCTCACGCTGGACAAGAAGCCCACCTCCTTTTATTCTCCCCTACTTATGGACTGGTCCTAAGAATCTGCCATTATAGACAATTTGTTAGCTTGAAGAGCACTGCTCATATTTCTTCACTGAGTTATAAATTATTAAAATTTCTTTGGTCTTTTCTGTTTTGTTTCTTACTTTCCCACTTGTTTTATGATTTCCAAAGTGTTCTATTGGCACCACTTATCTAAATGCAGCTACCCATCTTTAAAATTCACATATTCAATAAAGATTGACAATGCACCAGGCACTGAGCTAGGTGTTAGGATATGGTAGTGAATAGCTCCCTGACTTTGTCCCTTTCTTTAGTGGAGGAGGGGGACATTAGTCAATACCACTGTAATAAGTGCTATGGAAAAGAAGAACAGGATGCTTTAAGATAGTATAGTCTCTCTCTCATTCTCACTCTCCAGCTCTATTTTGTTCTGTTTTGTTTTGTTTTGCGGTACGCGGGCCTCTCACCGCTGTGGCCTCTCCCGTTGCGGAGCACAGGCTCCGGACGCGCAGCCTCAGCGGCCATGGCTCATGGGCCCAGCCGCTCCGTGGCACGTGGGATCTTCCTGGACCGGGGCACGAACCCGTGTCCCCTGCATCGGCAGGCGGACTCTCAACCACTGCGCCACCAGGGAAGCCCTCTAGCTCTTGTTATGAATTGACCAGATGCTCTGAGGAGCACGAACTTAGTTTGGGTCCCAAAGTTGCTCAGTCGACCAGCAGTCTGAACACACAGATATGGGGTGTGTGTGTGCGCATGTGGCGGTTTACTCTAGAAGATCAGGGAGGTTCTCTCTTAAAATGTCATATGTAAGCTGAGACCTGAAGAATAAGCAGGTCATCCAGGCAAAACAGAGTGGAAGTGGGAGGCAAGAGAGGATATTCAGATAAGAGGTAAGGCTTGGAGGCGAGAAGGACTTCACTGCATTTGAGTAACAGAGACAAGGCCAGCGATGCTGGAGCCAGAGAGTTAGAAGCAGAGATGAGGATGGAGATAAGGTCAGGGCCAGACCATGCAGGGTCATGTGGGCTGCTTTAGGCAACCACAGAAGACTTCCCAAGCAGGGGTGCAGCATGACCAGATTTAAATTTTTCTGTCTTTCTTGAACTCCTAATTTACCATCTATAACCATTTCACAGTTAAACTGTTTTGAGTTACTGTTTTGTTTGTAAATTTTGTCTCTTGTTCAGATGTAAACCACATTTACATCTCCTTTCGTAGACATTAGAGGCAAATTTAAAAGGAATCCAACAAATGCTTGAGATTAGTGATTTGTTTTTCTGTTTTATTTCCTTGGACATAAAATAAACCTTGGTAATATGGCTATATGTATAAAAATTTTAATGTGCTTGCCTTTTAATCTAGCAATTCTACACCTAAGAATTCATTCTAAAGAGAGAATCAGACATTTTAATTTCTGACAGTACAGTGCAATTGTTACCCTGAACAACTCTCCTGAAAATAGCTAAAAATGCTGGATAAGATAGGAAAAACATTACTGAACTGGCAAGAAACTAAGAAATCCAGAGGGTCGAACAAAATATAGAATGAAAACTGGAATCCAGAAACATAAGCCAGATTTTACCAAGGGAGCATCAACTAAGGCCTGGCGTTCTTGTGCGTCTGTTGGGATGGTACAATGAGAGAATAGGTAACCCATATGCCCAAGGAAGAAAGTCTAATAGGAAACTCCTACATAAATCTGGGACTTCATAGGGCTAATCACTTAGTATCAAAGTCAACTAGAAATAACCCACCTGTCAGAAGGGGATGGTAGGTAAATGGTTCTACCTAGCTTGGTGGGGAAAAAAAAAAACTTTCCTAAGAATTCTTAATTTGTGACATTAATTAGCATTCATTCATTTACTTGTGTGATTTGAAAAACCTCAAGGTAAAGATTTATTTTCAGGTGGTCCCAGGAAGATACAGGTAGCATCTGGCGGATGTTAACGTAAATCTTTCCTGGAACAATATGCCTTCGACCCAAGTCTCAAAGAATCCAACAGTTAATTTCCAATAAACATGAGCTCACAGTCAGGAGTTAAAAAACTCATAGAGAAACAGGCACTGTGAGCAAGAGCCAACTAAACAAAAGGAAGCAGAACCAGACCTGCAAAGATCTCCGATAGTGAATTTTCAGGTGCACATTATGTTTTTACTATATTGAAGAATAAAAAGGTGATTGAAAATATAAGTATGAAATGGAAACTATAAACATGAATAGCATATTTGAAAAAGAGCCAGATAGAACTCATGAAAATTAAAAAAATTAAAGCCTGCATTAGTTTTTTTTAATTGATGCTGTAACAAATTACCACAAAATAAGTGGCTTAAAACAACATAAATGTGGGACTTCCCTGGTGGCGCAGCAGTTAAGAATCCGTCTGCCAATGCAGGGGACACGGATTTGATCCCTGATCCGGGAAAGATCCCACAAGCCGTGGAGCAACTAAGCCCCTGCACCACAACTACTGGAGCCCGTGCGCTCTAGAGCCCGTGTGCTGCAACTACAGAAGTCTGTGCGCCTAGACCCAGTGCTCCGTACAAGAGAAGCCACCACAATGAGAAGCCCGCAAACTGGAACAAAGAGTAGCCCCCGCTCGGCGCAACTAGAGAAAGCCTGCGCGCGGCAACGAAGACCCAATGCAGCCAAAAAAACAAAAAACAAACAAACAAAAAACACACATAAAGGTATTATTTCACAGTTCTGCAGTTAATAAGTCTGATATCGGTCTCACTGGGCTAAAATTAAGGTGAGCAGGCTGGGTTCCTTTCTGTAGGCTGTTGGGAAAGACCCATTTCCTTGCTCATTTGAGTTGTTGACAGAATTCACTTTCTTGCAGTTGTAGGACCATGGTCCCCAATTCCTTGCTGGCTGTTAGGTAAGGACCCTTCCTAGATTCTAGGGTCCATCTGCATTCCTTGGTTCATGGTCCCCTTCCTATATTTTAAAAGCCATCAATGGCAGGTCAAGCCCCTCTCTTTGAATCTTTCCTCCTTGTATCATTTCATCTCTCTGACCCACTCTTCTGCCTCCTTCTTCCACTAAGAGCTCATGTGATTAAATTGGGCCCACTTGGATAATCTAGGATAACATCCCCATCTCAAGGTCCTTAACCTTAATAATATCTATAAAGTCCTATTTGTCACATAAGGTAACATATTTGCAGGTTCTGAGGTTAGGATGTGGACATCTTTGGGGGAGGTGTCTACCTAATAACAGTTAGCGATAGCTTAAACAGCAGATTAGATATAGCCAAGGAAATAATTAGAAAACTGGAAAATAGATCTGAAGACCTCATCTAGAATGCTGCAGAAGGGAAAATAAATGGGAAATATAAAGAAGAGGTTAAGAGGCATGTAGGCTAAAGTGGTAAGCTCTAACATACATATCAAAAAAGTTTCAGAAAGATAGAAAAGGGAGAATAAAAAAGAGATAATAACTGATGAAATAATGGCTGAGAAGTGATGAAAGATTTGAATCCTCAAGTTCAGGAAACTCAATGTATCCTAAACAGGAAAAACAAACAAATAAGTAAATAGAAATCCATATGTAGACATATCACCATGAAAATGTTTAACATCAAAAACAAAGACATGGGGCTTCCCTGGTGGCGCAGTGGTTGAGAGTCCGCCTGCCGATGCAGGGGACACGGCTTCATGCCCTGGTCTGGGAGGATCCTGCGTGCTGCGGAGTGGCTGGGCCTGTGAGCCATGGCCGCTGGGCCTGCGCGTCCGGAGCCTGTGCTCCGCAACAGGAGAGGCCACAACGGTGCGAGGTCTGCGTACCACAAAAAAAAAAAAAAAAGGTTCCCTTCTGCCTTTTCTTATAGCATATGGAATGAGAGTATTACACCTCTTTTTTTTTTTTTTACATCTTTATTGGAGTATAATTGCTTTACAATGGTGTGTTAGTTTCTGCTTTATAACAAACTGAATCAGTTATACATATACATATGTTCCCATATCTCTTCCCTCTTGCATCTCCCTCCCTCCCACCCTCCCTATCCCACCCCTCTAGGTGGTCACAAAGCACTGAGCTGATCTCCCTGTGCTATGCAGCTGCTTCCCACTAGCTTTCTATTTTACATTTGGTAGTGTATATATGTCCATGTCACTCTCTCACTTTGTCACAGCTTACCCTTCCCCCTCCCCACATCCTCAAGTCCATTCTCTAGTAGGTCTGTGTCTTTATTCCTGTCTTACCCCTAGGTTCTTCATGACATTTCTTTTTTTTCTTAAATTCCATACATATGTGTTAGCATACGGTGTTTGTCTTTCTCTTTGTGACTTACTTCACTCTGTATGACAGACTCCAGGTCCATCCTACCTCATTACAAATAGCTCAATTTCGTTTCTTTTCATGGCTGAGTAATATTCCATTGTATATATGTGCCACATCTTCTTTAACCATTCATCCGATGATGGACACTTAGGTTGCTTCCATGTCCTGGCTATTGTAAATAAAGCTGCAATAAACATTTTGGTACATGACTCTTTTTGAATTATGGTTTTCTCAGGGTATATGCCCAGCAGTGGGGTTGCTGGGTCATATGGTAGTTCTATTTGTAGTTTTTTAAGGAACCTCCATACGGTTCTCCATAGTGGCTGTAGCAATTCACATTCCCACCAGAAGTGCAAGAGTGTTCCCTTTTCTCCACACCCTCTCCAGCATTTATTGTTGCTAGATATTTTTGATGATGGTCATTCTGACTGGTGTGAGATGATATCTCATTGTAGTTTTGATTTAAATTTCTCTAATGATTAATGATATTGCACATTCTTTCATGTGTTTGTTGACAGTCTGTATAGCTTCTTTGGAGAAATGTCTATATAGGTCTTCTGCCCATTTTTGGATTGGGTTCTTTGTTTTTTAGTTATTGAGCTGCATGAGCTGCTTGTAAATTTTGGAGATTAATCCTTCGTCAGTTGCTTCATTTGAAAATATTTTCTCCCATTCTGAGGGTTGTCTTTTGGTCTTGTTTATGGTTTCCTTTGCTGTGCAAAAGCTTTTAAGTTTCATTAGGTCCCATTTGTTTATTTTTGTTTTTATTTCCATTTCTCTAGGAGGTGGGTCAAAAAGGATCTTGCTGTGATTTATGTCATAGAATGTTCTGCCTATGTTTTCCTCTAAGAGTTTGGTAGTTTCTGGCCTTACATTTAGGTCTTTAGTCCATTTTGAGCTTATTTTTGTGTATGGTGTTAGGGAGTGATCTAATCTCATACTTTTACATGTACCTGTCCAGTTTTCCCAGCACCACTTATTGAAGAGTCTGTCCTTTCTCCACTGTACATTCTTGTCTTCTTTATCAAAGATAAGGTGACCATATGTGTGTGGGTTTATCTCTGGGCTTTCTATGCTGTTCCATTAATCTGTATTTCTGTTTTTGTGCCAGTACCATACTGTCTTGATTACTGTACCTTTGTAGTATAGTCTGAAGTCAGGGAGCCAGAATCCTCCAGCTCCATTATTCGTTCTCAAGATTGCTTTGGTTATTCGGGGTCTTTTGTGTTTCCATACAAATTGTGAAATTTTTTGTTCTAGTTCTGTGAAAAATGCCAGTGGTAGTTTGATAGGGATTACACTGAATCTGTAGATTGCTTTGGGTAGTAGAGTCATTTTCACAATGTTGATTGTGAAACAATGTTGATTGTGAAACAATGTTGATTGGATTCCACTCCAAGAACATGGTATATCTCTCCATCTATTTGTATCATCTTTAATTTCTTTCATCAGTGTCTTATAATTCTCTGGATACAGGTCTTTTGTCTCCTTAGGTAGGTTTATTCCTAGATATTTTATTCTTTTTGTTGCAATGGTAAATGGGAGTGTTTTCTTGATTTCACTTTCAGATTATTCATCATTAGTGTATAGGAATGCCAGAGATTTGTGTGCATTAATTTTGTATCCTGCTACTTTACCAAATTCATTGATTAGCTCTAGTAGTTTTCTGGTAGCATCTTTAGGATTCTCTCTATATAGTATCATGTCATCTGCAAACAGTGACAGCTTTACTTCTGCTTTTCCAAATTGGATTCCTTTTATTTCCTTTTCTTCTCTGATTGCTGTGGCTAAAACTTCCAAAACTATGTTGAGTAAGAGTGGTGAGAGTGGGCAACCTTGTCTTGTTCCTGATCTTAGTGGAAATGCTTTCAGTTTTTCACCATTGAGGATGATGTTGGCTGTGGGTTTGTCATATATGGCCTTTATTATGTTGAGGAAAGTTCCCTCTATGCCTACTTTCTGCAGGGTTTTTATCATAAATGGGTGTTGAACTTTGTTGAAAGCTTTCTCTGCATCTTTTGAGATGATCATATGGTTTTTCTCCTTCAATTTGTTAATATGGTGTATCGCACTGATTGATTTGCGTATATTGAAGAATCCTTGCATTTCTGGAATAAACCCCACTTGATAATGGTGTACAATTCTTTTAATGTGATGTTGGATTCTGATTGCTACTATTTTGTTGAGGATTTTTGCATCTATGTTCATCAGTGATATTGGCCTGTAGTTTTCTTTCTTTGTGACATCCTTGTCCGGTTTTGGTATCAGGGTGATGGTGGCCTCGTAGAATGAGTTTGGGAGTGTTTCTCCCTCTACTATATTCTGGAAGAGTTTGAGAAGGATAGGTGTTAGCTCTTCTCTAAATGTTTGATAGAATTCGCCTGTGAAGCCATCTGGTCCTGGGCTTTTGTTTGTTGGAATTTTTTTTTTTTTTTTGCGGCATGCGGGCCCCTCAGTGTTGTGGCCTCTCCCATTGCAGAGCACAGGCTCCGGACGCGCAGGCCCAGTGGCCACAGCTCACGGGCCCAGCCGCTCAGCGGCATGTGGGATCTTCCCGGACTGGGGCACAAACCCATGTCTCCCGCATCGGCAGGCGGACTCTCAACCACTGCGCCACCAGGGAAGCCCCGGAATATTTTTAATCACAGTTTCAATTTCAGTGCTTGTGATTGGTCTGTTCATATTTTCTGTTTCTTCCTGATTCAGTCTTGGCAGGTTGTGCATTTCTATGAATTTGTCCATTTCTTCCAGGTTGTCCATTTTATTGGCATATAGTTGCTTGTAGTAGTCGCTCATGATCTTTTGTATTTCTTCAGTGTCAGCTGTTACTTCTCCTTTTTCATTTCTAATTCTATTGATTTGAGTCTTCTCCCTTTTTTTTCTTGATGAGTCTGGCTAATGGTTTATCAATTTTGCTTATCTTCTCAAAGAACCAGCTTTTAGTTTTATTGATCTTTGCTATCGTTTCCTTCATTTCTTTTTCATTTATTTCTTATCTGATCCTTATGATTTCTTTCCTTCTGCTAACTTTGAGGATTTTTTTGTTCTTCTTTCTCTAATTGCTTTAGGTGCAAGGTTAGGTTGTTTATTCGGGATGTTTCCTGTTTCTTAAGGTAGGATTGTATTACTATAAACTTCCCTCTTAGAACTGCTTTTGCTGCATGCCATAGGTTTTGGGTCATCATGTCTCCATTGTCATTTGTTTCTAGGTACTTTCTGATTTCCTCTTTGATTTCTTCAGTGATCACTTCGTTATTAAGTACTGTATTGTTTAGCCTCCATGTGTTTGTATTTTTTACAGATCTTTTCCTGTAGTTGATATCTAGTCTCACAGCGTTGTGGTCAGAAAAGATACTTGATACAATTTCAATTTTCTTAAATTTACCAAGGCTTGATATGCGACCCAAGATATGATCTATCCTGGAGAATGTTCCATGAGCACCTGAGAAAAATGTGTATTCTGTTGTTTTTGGACGGAATGTCCTATAAATATCAATTAAGTCCATCTTGTTTAATGTACCATTTAAAGCTTGGGTTTCCTTATTTATTTTCATTTTGGATGACCTGTCCATTGGTGAAAGTGGGGTGTTAAAGTCCCCTACTATGAATGTGTTACTGTTGATTTCCCCTTTTATGGCTGTTAGTATTTGCCTTATGTATTGAGGTGCTCCTATGTTGGGTGCATAAATATTTACAATTGTTCTATCTTCTTCTTGGATCAATCCCTTGATCATTATGTAGTGTCCTTCTTTGTCTCTTCTAATAGTCTTTACTTTAAAGTCAATTTTGTCTGATATGAGAATTGCTACTCCAGCTTTCTTTTGGTTTCCATTTGCATGGAATATCTTTTTCCATCCCCTCACTTTCAGTCTGTATGTGTCTCTAGGTCTGAAGTGGGTCTCTTGTAGACAGCATATATATGGGTCTTGTTTTTGTGTCCATTCAGCCAGTCTGTGTCTTTTGGTGGGAGCATTTAATCCATTTACATTTAAGGTAATTATCGATATGTATGCTCCTATTACCATTTTCTTAATTGTTTTGGGTTTGTTATTATAGGTCTTTTCCTTCTCTTGTGTTTCTTGCCTAGAGAAGATCCTTTAGCATTTGTTGTAAAGCTGGTTTGGTGGTGCTGAACTCTCTCAGCTTTTGCTTTTCTGTAAAGGTTTTAATTTCTCCATCAAATCTGAATGAGATCCTTGCTGGGTAGAGTAATCTTGGTTGTAGGTTTTTCCCTTTCATCATTTTAAATATGTCCTGCCACTCCCTTCTGGCTTTCAGAGTTTCTGCTGAAAGATCAGCTGTTAACCTTATGGGGATTCCCTTGTATGTTATTTGTTGTTTTTCCCTTGCTGCTTTTAATATTTTTTCTTTGTATTTAATTTTTGACAGTTTGATTAATATGTGTCTTGGTGTGTTTCTCCTTGGATTTATCCTGTATAGGACTCTCTGTGCTTCCTGGACTTGATTGACTATTTCCTTTCCCATATAAGGGAATTTTTCCACTATAATCTCTTCAAATATTTTCTCAGTCCCTTTCTTTTTCTCTTCTTCTTCTGGAACCCCTATAATTCGAATGTTGGTGTGTTTAATGTTGTCCCAGAGGTCTCTGAGACTGTCCTCAATTCCTTTCATTCTTTTCTCTTTATTCTGCTCTGCGTTAGTTATTCCCACTGTTTTATCTTCCAGGTCACTTATCCTTTCTTCTTCCTCAGTTATCCTGCTATTGATTTCTTCTAGAGAATTTTAAATTTCAGTTATTCTGTTTTTCATCATTGTTTGTTATCTCTGTAGTTCTTCTAGGTCCTTGTTAATCATTTCTTGTATTTCCTCCATTCTATTTCCAAGATTTTGGATCATCTTTAGTATCATTACTCTGAATTCTTTTTCAGGTAGACTACCTATTTCCTCTTCATTTGTTTGGTCTGGTGGGTTTTTATCTTGCTCCTTCATCTGCTGTGTATTTCTCTGTCTTCTCATTTTGCTTAACTTACTTTGTTTGGGGTCTCCTTTTCCCAGGCTGCAGGTTCGTAGTTCCTGTTGTTTTTGGTGTCTGCCCCCAGTGGGCTAGGCTGGTTCAGTGGGTTGTGTGGGTTTCCTGGTGGAGGGGACTGGTGCCTGTGTTCTGGTGGATGACGCTGGATCTTTCTTTCTGGTGGGCAGGACTGCATCTGGCAGTGTGTTTTGTGGTGTCTGTGAACTTATTATGATTTTAGGCAGCCTCTCTGTTAATGGGTGGGGTTGTGTTCCTGTTTTGCTAGTTGTTTGACATGGGGTGTCCAGCACTGGAGCTTGCTGGTCGTTGAGTGGAGATGGGTCTTAGCATTGAGATGGGCATCTCTGGGAGAGCTCTTGCTGACTGATATTATGAGGGGTTGGGAGGCTTCTGGTGGACCACCAATGTCCTGAACTCGGCTCTCCCACCTCAGAGGCTCAGGCCTGACACCTGGCCAGAGCACCAAGACCCTGTCAGCCACACAGCTTGGCCTTCTAAAAATGCCTCAAACATCCACGGCATAGAAGTATGATTTTCTCCTGTTGTAATTCACTCAGGAAAGTTTCTAGAGATCCAGTGGTGTGGGCATGTCAAGCTCTCCCTTTTACAGCCATGAATAAGTTGCTGTATCTGGTCCTCCCTTTCCAGTCCTTGCAGACTGGCTCTATTAGGTCACTCTTCTGACGCTCAGCAAGGCTGCTTACCGCTGCAATCAGCAACTCATTTCCCACCTTCTCCTCTGCAGTTAGGATGCCTGGCACCTCACAGGGCAAAGCCTGCAGCCGTCCTTGTTTGCTGCACCATGGAACTGAAACACTAGCTCTTCTCCGTTCTCAAGCCGGCTGAGTTCCCAGCCTGAGATGCTTCTGTCTTCAGCATTTTTATCAACTGATTGGCAGGTCGAATCATTTTTACTGATTGATTGGCATCAGAATTCAAACCTGCATGTCCAGACAACCGCATCCTCTCCAAAAGTCATAGCTAAGGTAACTGCAACTGCCACCAGGCTTTACATGCTGGATTTTGGGTCAGATATGGTGATTATGAGGGTCCTGTGTCAGAGCAGTAAATGTTTGTAACCCAACCAGAGTTGGGGCATTAACTCCACATGACCTTTAAACATATGAATTACACAATAAGGGCAATAAGATAAAAGGTGATTTTTAACAAATGAAAATTGATTTTGTGTAATTTTACATACAATTTTAATTTTTAAATTAATTTGTGGTGAGTAGCCTCTATTCAGATGTTGTGGTTTTAGAGTATCCCAAAAGACATTTATTTTAAAAGTTGAAAGATGAAGATGTCAAGCACATACACAGTTGAACACATGAATAGAAAGCAAAACATTCTGGTAAAATGGCACCAAAGGCACTTGAATCCATTCCTAAATTTTGAAGTATGGTGTTATCCCAGTTTTAAAAAGTCATACGAAGTACAAGAAAAATGCAAATAACTCTAAGCGGGGAAAACCCTATGAAAATAGCTGATGGGACAACAAAATGAAGTCATCAAAGGTGAAGGATCCACATGCTGTTATATGCATTTTTCAGAAATCTAATTTCTATGTGATTCATAATATTCCATGATCTCATTGTAGCTTTAGATACAGTAAAGATAGAATATATGGGTGAATTGCTGTATTAGACAAGATATAGGTGTCACTGTCATTGACATCTTACTAAGTATCATGAAATACAACATTAAATCTCTGACTTTATCATGAACTCCAAGTACCCACATTTCCATTGACTCCTAGGGCTCTCTGTTTCCTAAGTCAAACAAACCCCAAGCCTAACTCATTGTTTTAATTCTCTCTTTCCCTTCATGTGAACTGTTTCTTGCCCCGTCTCCTTCAACAATGTCTTCGCCGAACTGCCCAGCTGTCCAGCTTACGAATTCAGAGATAGCTTCCTCCTGATGTCATATTCCCAGCGCTTCTTGGTTTCCAAGTCCTACTTCCAAATCACTTCTAGCATCCATCTAGAAAATTTCAGCACCTTCATCCCACTGCCTTCAGAACTGCCCCAAACTCTTTCCCATGACACCCAAAATCTTCAAAAGCCAATCCCTGCATTTGCATCAGCCTCGAGGTCAAGTGACACCTCTCTTCAAGCCCCTCCCCCCACCATGCTCTAGGCACATTGGACTCTGTTCTCCACACACATCATACACTTTTACATCCTCATACCCTTCCTTGGATTGTCCCTTTGTGTAGGTGCCCTAATCTATGTCTTTTTTTCTCACTGAGCTTAATTGTTTTATTTATTTATTTTTAATTGTACATATTGCAGGTGTACAACTTGATGATTTGATATACATACACATCCTTCCTGCTCATTATCTTCCTCTGTCCTTGCACTCTGTCCTTCTTGCTGCTGTTCCCCCCACCCCCATACTGCAGTCACTTCCTCCCCACCCCTTCTCTAGCCTGAGAACTCCAGCACATCCTTTAAGGTACGACTGTCTCACTAGCTTACTTTGATCCCTAAGCTGGGATTTGTTACTCCTTTGCCTTTGCTCTCACAGCAGAGTGTATAATCCCTCCTGATTTTAGAGTTTACCATATCGAATTGCACAACTATCTGTCACTCACCTATCTTCCCTAATAGACAATGAGCTCCAAGGGTAAGGACTGCCTCTTACTGATATTTGTATCCCCAAGCTGGCTAGAGAGTATGTTCTCAATAAATATTTGTTTATTGAATTGAGGCCAGCTGGCTTGGATTTTTTTTTTTTTTTTTTTTTTGGCGGTACGTGGGCCTCTCACTGTTGTGGTGTCTCCCGTTGCGGAGCACAGGCTCCGGACGCTCCGGACGCGCAGGCTCAGCGGTCATGGCTCACGGGCCCAGCCACTCCGTGGCACGTGGGATCCTCCCGGACCGGGGCACGAACCCGCGTCCCCTGCATCGGCAGGCGGACTCTCAACCACTGCGCCACCAGGGAAGCCCGGCTTGGATTTTATTAAACCTCAAATATAAAGGAGAGCAATTCTCCAATATTTAAAGGGCATGAAAATTTAATTATTTGTTCCTTCTTATGGTAAAAGTATAGTATGTTATAATACTATCCATTTCCTGGCACCTTTCCATATACAAAGGGAAATATATATGTATACTCCTCAAAACACAGGCGAATCAGATAGATATAATTTAAATATGATTATATTTAAACACAGATCTTTAAAGTTTAAAGAGAAGAAAACGGCAGTAAATTCCCATTCATACTAAGGAAATCCTAGCTCATTCTTTGCACCTGTTCTAGCTACAAATAAAAAAGGGGAAAGACCCCATATCTGGGATTCTCAGGAGCTCTCTCGGCTCACCTCCATCTTGAATCATTTCTGGAAACACGCTCTGCACCAGTGACTGGGTGCCAACAGCGCACACCAGCATGGAAACGACATGCTTGTTCTTGGCTGGCACTGATCACGTTCACCAGCGCTTCAGGGAGGGGTTGATGGATATGCTGCTGCTAGATTTCACCTAAGAAATCATTTTCATGAGGGTGATTTTATTTTTTATGAGGTGATCTGAAAACAGTCCTCAAGCTATGGATGGGGGCACGAAGCCCTGAAAAGCTGACCCATTTTGCATAAGAACTGGACAAGCTCTCCAGATCGTTGTTCCACCACATATTTTATTAGGCACAGAATGCCAGGGCTGTACAGCTTACCTTTCTTTTTTCCACAAGGTGGTTTTCTCTTTGCAAAGATAGGAAAGGCAGAAGCCTAGTTAGCTAGCTGTAATGGAGAATTCTGAGTATCTCTATGTGCCTCAAAGTCCAAGGGCTTTCAAGAAAACAGTCCCCATAGACACTCTGAGATGAGGAACAGGAACTATAATACTCCATGAGCTTTGGTCCCAAGATACTTCTAGAAGAAAATCTCTCTTTGGGGTAAATATGGGAAGTGGCTCATATTGGACCTGCAGCTTTGTGGTTTGGGGGAGATGTCTAAGTCATCTCTGTTGGGTTGGATAGTTGGGGTCAAGAACAATAAAATGGGGATTCCCTGGTGGCGCAGTGGTTGAGAGTCCGCCTGCCGATGCAGGGAACACGGGTTCGTGCCCCGGTCTGGGAGGATCCCACATGCCGCGGAGCAACTAGGCCCGTGAGCCATGGCCGCTGAGCCTGCGCGTCCGAAGCCTGTGCTCCGCAGCGGGAGAGGCCACAACAGTGAGGGGCCCGTGTACTACAAAAAAAAAAAAAGGAATAATAAAATGCAAACTAACTAAAAAACAGAACGGTGTGTAAAATAAACAATTAACCATCTAATGAGATATTAGTGCACTATCATATCCAAAACAGCCTAGATTTATATACCTCTTCACACATGAAATATCAATGAGCATAATTTTCTTAATAAAAATCTGGAGCTCAAAAGTCAGCTAACACTAAAAGGAATACAATTAAATTCATCCTGCATAGAAATGAATATAAAAGTTTAATAAGACACTCGCTAAATTTCAGAAGGTAGAAAAATATGCATAACTGCTAATGACTAAAAGTGAAAATAAATAACTGTTTTCGACATTGAGGTAGTTGAATGTGCAGAGTCCTTGGTACCTTATAAATCTAGATAATAAAATGTGAATAAACTATGCATTTTTATGGTCCCTGTCAGCAAGGTATCTAAGCTCTTGGGAGAGATTCTACTTATTTTAAAGCATTTATTCAGATGGATTCCACCCCCTCTACTTCAGGGATTCTGCATTCTTAAGCAAGGATGGAGGAGAAGGACTTGTGGTCCCCTTCCCCAGATTTCCCTCTTCTCTCAAATTTATGGATGCTAACTTCAGAGTGCAGATTCTGATCAGCAGAAACAGAGGGTTCTCTACCACGGCCCAATTATAGCTGGTGGGCCTGACTGGAAGCAAGAGTGTTGTTGAATGGGGTGGACAGTCAGGAAAATTAATAAGGATTCTTCTAGCTGAGGACATTCACACAGATTTAGCCAGTGAATCTTAGAGAGGTCACCCCCCTCTCTGGCTTCAACTGTTATCTCTGCACAAATGCGCTCAAACCTCTCACCTGGGCTCCAGTCCACGTGATATACTCTATCCCCACTCAGATACATCCCACTCTTTCTTTCCCAACTCAACAACCCAAACGGGACTCTGTAATTCCCCCTCAAATGCACTCCTGTTCCCAACTCCTCCGCCATCCCAGCTTCCAGACCAGAAATAACAAGGAATCCTTTAGTTCTTTCATTTCACATAGAAGTTGGAGAGTCACTTCTCCTTGGAGTGGGAAGGGTGTAGCTGGGAGGAGAGCAGGGGTAGGTTTTAGCTGGGAAGCTTCGTTCGTTATTGCTTACTGCCTCCTGGTGGCTGGTGGGAGAACAGCGAGGCGCTGGAGCACAGGCCTCCGAGTAGGCGGGCTCAACTGCCAGGAAGAGGGAGGCTAGGGTTACAGTCACCACGTACTTGAGAGACCAGAGGAAAGAAGAATCAAACCTAGGACAAAACTCACTCAGAGGCCAAGAAAATGACCAAACATGGAGCTTCTGAACAAAGGCTACTACCTGAGCAGGAACCAGAAACAGGGCAAGGTCCCTGGAAAGAGGGGAAGCCTCAGTAAGACCCTAGGACAGACCAAGGGGGAAGTTAAGAATGAAGAGAGATCAGAGGAAGGTCACAGGTCTTACAGGCCAGCTAGTTATTTCTAGCAGAAATAATCCTCATTTGAAGCAGAGGTACAGCACTTTTTACTTGACCTCACTTGGTGTGATGAGAGATTGCAAGATCCCAACACTCTACTTTGGGAAAAGACGGCTTATGGCATCTGTAGCATGCCTGCCAGTGATAGCATGTAAGTCTTTGGACAGAGCTGTGAAGAGAGACTTGCCAAAGGACAAAGAAGGCTCGCTGTGCCCCTCTCTATCCAGCAGGCAACAACAACAAATAGATGAAAACCACAGGAGATTCTCAGCCATTGCTCTATATTCACTAAAGCCTATCAGCCCCCTTGCGGGACTGGTCCTGCAGCTTCACTCTAGCCTCCACCCCGTCATCATCCTGAATCTCTGCCGGTATCATTGCACACCTGGGTTTATTCACAGGGTCTCCAAGATGGTATCTTAGTCCAAAGAGTCCTTAAGTATAGGAAAACGTGCTCAATTTCACTTAAAATAAGAGGAAGTAAGTTAAAACTATGCCGAGATGCCATTTCTCACTTGTCATATTGGTGAAAAATAAGCTTCACCAACACTCTGTTGATGAGACCGTGAATCATGTTGTTGACTGCGTGACACTGTGCGAGTCATATTGTTGGTGAGAGTGCAAAACAGCATAGCCTTCTGTAAGGGAAATTGAAAATATTCATTAATCCTTGGTCTAGCAATCCCACCCGTAGCAATTTACCCTGAAAAATACATCTCCAATAATATGAGAAACCACAAGCATGCGATTATTGAGGAATTACTGGAGATAGCAAAATATTGGGAACAACCTACATGCCCACCCATGGGAGAATGGATGAATAAACTAGGATGCATATAAACAATGGAAGAGCATGCAGCTGTAAAAAAAAAAAAAAACATCCAGGCATACCTGTTTTATTGTGCTTCGGTTTACTGCACTTCAAAGATACTGCAGTTTTTACAAATGGAAGGTTTGTGGCAACCCTGTGTCAATCAAGTCTATTAGCGCCATTTTTTCCAAAAGCATTTGCTCATTTCATATCTCTGTGTCACGTTGTGGTAATTCTCACAATATTTCTAACTTTTATTTATTTATTATTATTATATCTGTTATGGTGATCTGTGATCAGTGACCTTTGATGTTACTACTATGACCTGCTGAAAGCTCAGATGATAGCATTTTTTAGCAACAAAGTATTTTAAATTAAGATATGTACATTGTTTTTAGACATCATGCTATTGCACACTTAGTAGGCTTCAGCATAGTGTAAACATAACGTTTACATGCACTGGGAAACTAAAACAATCATGTGGCTCGTTTTATTGCAATATTCTCTTTATAGTGGTAGTCTGCAACCAAACCAGTGATATCTCCGAGGTGTGCCTTTAATGAGGAAGATACCTATGAACATATAGATGATTATAGGATGCACTGAGTGAAAAAAGTGAGACACAAAATAATGTACATATATATATATATATATATATATATATATATATATATATATATGGTATGGTAATTTTGTATCAGAGAGAAAGGATAATAAGAATATACATGGTACTTACATATGAGCAAAAAGAAACACAGGGGAGATAAACCAGAAACTAATGCATTTAGTTGCCTGTAAAGGAAGGGGAAATGGGTTGGGAGGGCGTGAGACTTCTCTAAGAACCTTATTATCTAGTTGTGGCTTTTGAGCCATGATCATGTTTCACATACTTTAAAAAATCGACAATTTTTTTAAAAAAAACCTTAAATGTAATACAAATAGAAACAAATGAATGTACCTATACATCAACGGATAGCATAACCTCACAGATTTAAAACAATCTGAGTAACTTTTGAACATAGTGCTCTGTACACCTTCAGTGGGATATATTCTAGGGACGAAAGGAATTGCAAAGAAATCTTGACCTCCACTTAGTACATTTGTTGTTGGTCATGGTATTGGTGGTGCAACGGAGCAGGACCCTAGGGTCCTTGCCCCCCATGTCCTCAGCTTGCCTTTTGTCTGTGGAAAAACTTTAGCCAAAGAATAAGTTTAATCAGAGAAGCGAGAGAATGCAGAAACAAAGCAAAACAGTCCAACAAGACTAAATAATAATAGTGTAGTCATTAAGCGTAGTCAAGGACCTTTAGCTCCTCCTCAAGGGCTGTAGATAATATTCTGAGCTGTATCCTGTGAGCTGTCTTATAGATACTGAAACCCCTACCAGGTGGAAGAAGTTAACTACATGATGATGAAACTGTAGCCATGATATAAGCTGCCACAATTCCGAGAAATGAAAACAAACCGACCCTGGAACTGAAGATTAACCGTACTTCATCAAGATGACGCTGGTCAGACCACTGCATGACCAATTTCAAGATGACTATCAGAGCTGACTGTGCTGTTTCTGCACGTAGTCCCTTCCCTCTGTCTATAAAAGCTCTTGCCCACTGATTGTCAGTGGGGGAAGTCGGCCTTTGGATAGGAGTCCGCCCTCCCCACTGGCTGCCAGCATCCGAAATAAAGCAAACTTTCCTTTCCACCCACTTGCTTCTTTATTGTCTTTTGAGTGGCGAGAAGCTGGACCCCACTTTCGGTAACAGCAGTGTAATTTGGAGCAAATGAGTAAACATATTGAAGCTGCTGGGAACCAGGGTTCTCCCTGAGGGAGAAACGAGATAATGAGGGAGGACAAGGAAGAACCCTGAGGTGTACAATTGGTATTGGAGTTACAGTATGAGCTCATAATGTTTTAAAAAATACGTATTTACTAGCTCTGGCCACTCAGAGGGTCTATAAGCACACACACACACACACACACACACACACACATACACACACACACACACAGAGAAATAGATGTGGTTATGTATGGATATAGCTGTAGATATATAAATATACAGAGATGTAAATATAGAACAAGAAAAAGCTAATGGAACAAAATGTTAACAACTGGTGAACCAAGGTGAAGGGTATATAGGTGTTCACTGTACTTGCAACTTTTCTGAGGGTTTATAATAGTTGAAGATAAAAATCAAGGGAAAAAAATATCATTTCCGCCCATCTGGATTACAAGTTGGTTGCCCTTCTCTGGGCTTTTTCTAGCTCTGGTTTCTCTCCCTTGAGAGCTGGTGACCAGAACTGCCTACAGTAATCCAGGCACAGGAATGCCATCCCTGTAAGTCAGGGTGAGGGGCTTCCAACCTTGCTTCATATACTCCTTGGTAGGATCCTGTAGTGCCAGACAGGATCAGATTCTCCAGGTACCAGCTATGGTGACTCCTCGGGCTCTTGCCAAGGATGGAATCAAAGTTTAGAGCCCTCATATGTGAACCACTCCAATCGCTAATTTACAAGTGCATTAAAACTTATTAGCCATTTTTCTGCCCACTTGCGTGAACTCATGAAATCTTTCCATGGACTATCCCCATTTATTAGATTCTCCGCAGCCTAGGAGAATTTAGTATTGCTGATGCACTCAACCAATATGCCCTGAGTATCAGGCACTATTTAGCACTGGAGGTACAGTAGTGAAAAAAGACAAAAGTTTCAGACATAATGGAGTTTATGTTAGTGATGGTAGGTAGATGATAGCAAATAAATAAGTAAAGAGTTGGTGATACAATTGATAGGAACAAAGCAGGCAAGGAGGATGGAGTCTGGGGTGGGGGTTAGGGAGTGGTTTGCAATTTTTAAATAAGACAGCCAGGGAAGGCGTCATTGAAAAGGTGACATTTAAGCAAAGACTGGAAGAGGTGAAAAGGTGAGTCACAGTGATACCTGGGGGAAGGATGTTCCAGGAAGTACAAGTATCCTGTGGTGGGAGCCGTCTGGCCTGACTAACAGGAAGCTAGCGGAAGCTGGAGCTGAGTGGCGAGAGTGAGGGAGAGGGCAGAAGGAGACCAGGCCATGAGGCGCAGGGCAGATGGTATTACTGGGCCTTGTAGGTCACCTGTAGGTCATTGTCAGCTTTTGCCCTTGACTTGAAGACAGGAGCCTCAGGAGGGTTCTGGGCAGAGAAGTGACGTGGTCTGACTCACATTTCTAAAGTCTTAGCTAAAGTAAAACTCCTTCCCTGTGTGTTCTCTTTCAGACAATGTTGATTCACGAACGGATCTCTGAGGACGCCTTTTTATTTCTTCATTTCAAAAGTCTCCTGCTAACTGATGACAGACTCTTCAAATAATAGCTAGAGCCACCACCGAAGTACCATCACGGTTCTGTCACGGGGTCTGAAACAAGTGATGGCCATTCGTGGGTCTTTGGGGGTCACGCCCACATCTTTGAAGATGAAAAGAGGCATGGGAGAGATTAGAGGCTATGGAGAAGTGAGAATGAATGTGGGGGACACATAGGCCAGGAGGCCAAGCCTCGTGCTGGGGCGGGGAGCATGCTCAGGGTGGAGACACAATGCAATGGAAGCAAACAGGACTCTGTGATGTTGGGCGAGGGCAGGGAACCAGAGGGTGGAGACGTCCGTGCCCCATTGCAGCGCTGCTGAAATGGCCGCAGCAGGTGAGTGACCAGGAGAGAGGCACAGTGCACTCCTCTCAGTTGTCACAGCTTAGAATCTACCACAGGAGTCTTGGTTTCTTCCATTTCCTGAAACCAGCCACTCTGCTGGACATAAACTTTGTGGTCTTTGGCCAGTGAGCCCAAGGCATGACCATCCAGGGAGACCCTCAGCTGGGGTTTCTTGGAGCCCTCTCTGTGGAGCTGGGTGGTCTTGTGTTCAGGTAGGGGTCTCTGGAGAGATGAGGGGTGAGATCTCATCCAAAGGACGGGTCTGAGAAGGGGCCTGGGACTTGGATGCATGCCTTATCTCTTCCCTCACCACCTCTTACCACAGTGACTGGAGCACGGACATCACTCTGAGCCTTTCCTCCTGGTCTCTGCGTCTGTGTTCCTGTGCTCCTGTGCTCGCTGCATCGTGCCCTCCACGGGCAGGTATTTACAGAAGGATGCAGGTGAGCAAGTAAGGGGAGAGGGACCATCAAAACAGAAATACAAGTCCTCCTCCTCTGTCTACCCTCCTGGCCCTTTACGGTTCTTTTTATGACCATTATTTTTTATTAGGTTTTTTGATGTAAAAGGCAAAGAACTGGGACGCTACTGTCTTATCAGACCAATGGCATCAAGACCAGTAACACCAACTGGTTTTATGACACGACAGAGGAGAAATAATCAATGCATAAATTAGAGCTTTTAACATTGTTATAAACTCTGGAGCAGTAGGATTTAGTGACCAGGAGCAGGCCAAGATATGACAAAATTGTAATTGCGAGATAGGAAGTGACACTATTTTTCACAGTAAAATAAAAAGAAGGGAAAGGAGAAAATGAAATGCACAGTCTTTGCCAAGCTAGGTTACAAATGATCCTTTCAAATTAAAAAATGCCAGGAACTTACGTGATATCGGCATTAGGGTGAAGCCCAAAGACTTCGGGGTTATCTAGGGATGGCAATGACTGGATGTATTCAAAATACTGGTCCAAGGTTTTGCACACGGGGATTTTATACCCGGTATAAAAACAGAATGATGGTTCAAACATCTTCTCACTGAACCAGACCTATATGGGAGAGAAAACAGGAGAAATAAAATTGATGAACATCTAAATGAAAACCCCAAACTGCCACTATCAAGGAGATAGGGTCACCTTATTTCCATCTTAATCATTTTTTATATTGGGTTTGAAAGTATCTTAACAAAACCACTGATAGTATAATTAGACATAGATTAAGAAAAGAGAGAGGCCACAACACAAAAACAATGAAACCCGGTCTTTGTTTAACACCAAAGAAGATACTTTCTAAGGGCGAGGAGGAGAGAGCCAGCCTTGCAAGCCCACCCTCTGCTGAAGTCATCTGATGACCCTCGAGCTCACTTTAAAGAGACGTGGGAATGTACTGCAGAAGCAATAACCAGACACATGAGAGCATATCTGGGCATTTTCACCGCCTCCTTTCTCCCCGCAAACAGGGCTCATGCCTGGGGGCTTATGTTGTGCTCAGTGTGGCTCACAGTGGCGCTGAGCACTGCACACAAGCAGGAAAACTTCTTACAAACGTCTCCCTTCCCACCCTGAGCTGGAGAGCTCCCTCTGTTAATTAAGTTATGTCCCTGGACACAAGAACCAGATATATCCAACCATCTTACTGGTTTCCTTAAGACATCCTTTTCTCATTCTATATGAACTGATTATCTGTAAGGTAACAGTGAGAGGACAGATATATATTTGGTGTGAATAGACTTATTCTGAAGAGGAAAAAAAAATGCTGAATGCCTGTGAGCTTCATTTGAGGCAATAACTTCTGTGTCTAACGGAGTGATTTTCCCAGTAGGGAGGGAAATAATGGGATGGTGGGAGGAGCAGAAATGCAGGCAGGATGTCTGAATCACTCAGAGGACTCCGCGTGAAAAGAGAGGGGGATTGTGCCTTCCTTCGGTTGGTCATACTTTCTCTAGTATCTTCCCTCCATATCCTTCTTCTTCCAGCTCTTTTTAGGTCCAGTGATTGCTCTGAAATACCCTGTGTACTGGTTTTCTTCATTTTTTACTCATCACAGTTCTATCCTATTCAACTCCTGTCCACAAGGCCTTGAGCTTAGAAAAGGAACGGAATGCAAAGATGAGACACACACAGTCCTTTCCTTCAAGGAGCTTGTGACACAGTAGAGAGATAAGCCAGTTACATAATAACCACAAGATAAAGTGCACGAAGGTAAGAGACAGAGGAAATAAAAATAAGCAAAGTACTAAGGAGGCTTAAAGCCAAGAAGAAAGAATAGCCAGATGGATGTCAGGTAAAGCTTTATCTAGGAGGTGATTTTGGAGATAAGCCTTGAAGGATAGAATTTTGACAAAGGAACTTGTCAAAGAGACCACACACGCAAAAAAACTGATGCAAAAATGTGAGGCAGGGCTTCCCTGGTGGCGCAGTGGTTGAGAGTCTGACTGCCGACGCAGGGGATACGGGTTCGTGCCCCGGTCCAGGAAGATCCCACATGCCGCGGAGCGGCTGGGCCTGTGAGCCATGGCCGCTGAGCCTGCGCGTCCGGAGCCTGTGCTCCGCAACGGGAGAGGCCACAACAGTGAGAAGCCCGCGTACCGCAAAAAAAAAAAAAAAAAATGTGAGGCAGGTTGGGTAAATGATGAAATCACTGTATTTACCCTAAGGTCAATATAATGCAGTGGTAAGAGATCGGACAGAAAAAAGGAAGTGAGGTCACATTGTGGATGACTATGGATATCAGGGTGAGGACTAGTGCTTAACTTAAAAAATGGGGAGCAGTTGAAAGTCATTAAAGAAAAACAGTGCTATGATTTTGGTCATTATTTATAAAGATTAGTTTTTTAGGGATGTGGATGACTGGGGGGGGCAAAGGCCATGGGGTCTTCAGCACACAGACAACAAATGACCACACTGAGTTTTGTGTTGCCAGATGACATATGTGTATAAAAGGAAAATGAAGTTTCCTCTTGTTTTTCCACTACTTTATTTATAAAGTACAAAAGTATAAATTGTAAATCCACAAATAGCTAGACTCAAAAACACAAAAGTAGTTGAGTTTCACCAAATTTGGAGGACGTTTTTGGTATAATCAAAATACAGAGTATGAAGTCTACATGGAATTACTTTGGGAGACTCTAGAAGGTACCCTACAAAAATAAGCAGTCATCCTCCAAGGACAATGAATAAGGTTCTACAATTATTGGTTTTAAGGGAGACATACCATAAGATACTGAGAACAGAGAAAACAAATAAGGGTTCAAAGATAAGCCCCAAATTGAAAGTCATAGGGAAAGAGGATCCCATCTGAAGGCACGGGTTTACAACTGAAGTGATCTTCACTCAGGCAATTCTGGATAACATGGTCGGGGTAAAGGGGCAGCAGAGGACAGGCCTTTGCCTCCCTAGTCATTCACATTCTATGTCTATTTGAAGAAATTTATTAAGCTGAATGTTTATGTTTTTCTATACTGGGCTATCTTACATATTTTTTTTAAAGTAGGTTAAAAATTTTTTTTTAATTTATTAAGCAAATACTAAGTAAAGGTCAATTCCCTTTCCTCATCTTCCTTGACCTCTCTCAGTTGACATTTCTTCTTTCTCAATACATTAAAATACTCGGGGCCTTGTCCTTAGCTTCTTTTTTTTTTTTCTTCCCTTTCTCTACACTTTCTTCTTAGATGATGATCTCATCTAATATCTTGACTTTAAATGCCATCTGTATAAGACAAATTCCAAATCTTTTTCTCCAGCCCTGAGCTCTCTCCTGAGCTCCACACCTGTAAATCCAACTGCCTTGTTTATCTTCATTCATTCTCTTATTCAACAAATATTTACTGAGCGCCTACTATGTGAAAGATTCCATTCCAGGTGCTGGGAATTTGGTAGTGATGTAAACAAGCAAAGTGCCTGCCCTTATGGAGCTTACAGTCTTGGACAACTGCACTTGGGTGTCCAGTAAGCATCTCAAAGTTTACATGATCAAAACAGAATTCCTAATTCCTACCCCCAGCCAATAAAACTCATTTTTTCCCTGCAGTTCTTTCCCTTCTCTGTAAATAGTCCCATTCTCCATCTAGTTGCTTAGGTCAAAACTAGGAGTGATCCTTGACCAACCCCCTTCCTTCCCCATCAGCATTCTGCTGGTAGTATCTGTACAATATATCCAGAATCTAACCACCTCTCACAGTCTCCAGTGCCAAAACTCCAATTTTAGGTACTTGTACAGTTATTCTAACACAAAGTATGCTTACTAAGACATCTTTTTTTTTTCTCTTTTGAACCTCAGATACAGAGTTGAGTTTATCATACTCCTGCATTTTATTATTCTCACGACTCTAGACCCTTTTTATTTTAGTTTCTCCCTCTTCAGCCCTGATATCCACTCCCAGCCTCCTTCCCTTTGAGGGCTTCTGTTTAAAGATATTGATGTACATCCTTGAATTCATGTATTTATCCTTGAGAAATATACATGTACCACTTTATAGATCTCATTTTATTTTTTAAAGCTCTGCGCTCAACACTATGTTCCTAAGATCTATGCATGATGTCATATGGATCATTTCTTCCAAGTGCTGCATTGTATTCCATGATAGGCATCTATAACATTTAACTCATCTATTCCTCCGTGACAGACTCCCAGGTTGCTTTCCACTTCCCACTATCCCAAACAATACTATGAATAATATCTTTGTACATGTCCACAGGCTTGTCTGAGAATTCCTCTGGGACATACACTCAAGAGTGGGATACACTCAGGAGTGGGATTCTGGTTCAGAGGGTAGTCATATCATACACGCTTCTTTTTTTTTATTTTTAAATCATCTTAGTTTGGCCATGCCACACAGCATGTGGGATCTTAGTTTCCCAACCAGGGATCGAACCTGCGCCCACCCTGCAGTAGAAGCGTGGAATTTTAGCCACTGGACTGCCAGGGAAGTCCCCATACATGCTTCATATGACTAAGTGCCACCAGATTGCACCCTTGAAGGGTGTGCAATAGTATTACATGTGCTCACCCACTACTGCTTATCTATTCTCTTAGGCTTCTTATCTATTCTTTTAGGCTTCTTCGGCCTCACAGTGGATGCTGTAATGTGCTACCAGATCCTTCTCCAGGACCTAGGCACTCGCTCCCCCAGCTGTCTGGAGTACTGGCTACTGAGGGCTCACAACATTGTCCCTCCCAGGAATTGCCCTGGCAGAAAGGAGCTGCCTCAACCAAGATCATGCCCTGGGGGAAGGGATGACCCACAAGCAGATCTCCATCTCAGAGTCTGTTTCTGGAGAACCCGACCTATGATGGTCACCTGCAGCTCCACACACAATATTGTCATGACATTTTTATACATATCCATTCGTGGGCTTTTTCTAGAAATGTTCTGGGATGTTTACCCAGGATACTTAGTTTCAGTAAATCTTGCCCAATTGCTTCCCCAGAGATCTGTACCAGATCTGCCTCCACACATCCTTACCAACGCTTATCATCCACCTTTCTCCACATTCAGCTTTAAGAAAAACTTGCAAATACTAGTAAGGGTTGAAAAAAAATTCAGATTTCTGGTCAACCTCCAGTTTACCAAAATACCCTCAAAGTTTATGCCTTGTTGTTGAGGTCTTAATTTTGTTAAAAGGGGAAAAAAATCAAAGAATTAACAACTTAGATCCTAATATAAAGAACTCAGATAACGGTAAAATACTCCTATATCTGATTTTTTTCCGCTCAGGTAATGTATTTTGCTTCTTTAACGTGTAAATGTTTTAGGAATAACTTGAATCTGGTAGATGTACTTATACTATTCACGCTTGATGTGAAAGCCAGAATTGCTAAGAATAATATTCTCTAGAAAATGTTTACCCACATGATATATGCAGATTTTACTGGGAACAGAGGAAAAAATGAACACTTCCTCAATTTTCAATTGTCTGTCCTAATGGAAAGAGATGAGAAAACTCAAATTTTGGTTCATTCTCCAATCACTTATCTTGGGGCTTCAAATCGCCCTGAAGCCTTGCAATCAGAGGAAAAGGCAGAGATATTATGTCCAGTATTTTTATAGGAGGGGAAGTGGGGAGAGACCGTGGACATGAGCAGCTAATCTATACAGGAGAAGATTCATAGACCATTGAGAGTTGACCTTTGTCTGGACCACAAGTAGATTGTTAGTTGGTTTGGTTGGGTTTGGTTTGGTTTGGTTGGCTGATTCTTTTCAGCAGCTCTGCTCTGTATTTTTTTTCCTTTTAAGTTTGGCTTACCTGCTACAAACAAAAAATATTCTTGTTTAATAGGAAGATGCAATGAGATGTACATCCATGCTTTTTTTTTTTTCTAAACTGACTTACTCTAGCGAAGCAATTAAGCAGACGTTTATCAAAGTCATCCGTGACTCTGCCCCCATACTGTACTTCTCCGATCATGTACCGAACAGTACTCCACGACACGCCCTTTATTAAAAACAGAAAAGAATTATTCATTGTCAACCCAAACAAATAGTTCTAAACATTTTGGATCTTCCTCTAAAAGAAAGGTCTGGAAAAGGAAGCACTAGCTAGACTGCATTTAAAATTACTCACTATCTTATATTAATAACTCTTTTGCTCTTACATGACTGGAACTGCTATGGTTTGTTCACCAAAGAAAAATCTACAGTACTAAACGCTGGTGAGTATATTGCTCATTGATTATTTAAAATAGGGGGAAAAGACTATTTTTCAATCTGTGGTTGTAATTATCTGTAATACTCATTATAGTAATGCCAAGCTGTTAGAGAAGAAAAAAGTCACGTTTAGTGAAGAAAGGAGAAAAATCAAGTAATCAATGCTCTAATATGCTTTCTTAGTAATATATTTTCTGAAACAGTATAAGAACAACTAGAACATTATTCACAAGATTTTTCTACAATGCAGTCCTTTCCTGTTTCATTATGTGAGCTATGACTACATCAAAATATTTATCAATTTCCATAGCAATCTTACACTAGCAATACATTTCAGATATTAATAGTTTTTTTATTTTAAAAGATGCTTCAATACATTTGGGGTAGGAGAAGTAAGGATGCTTAATTTTTATTTAATTTCTCTTGGTTAAAATTTTATTTTTCAGCTTCATTGCCTTTCAAAGCAACTATTTCAAGGTAACTGTCATTTGTATATACCAAAATGATAAACAGTCCCAGAATACGAACCCACATGATACAATTTTTCATCAAAATGTCCTACTCAATTTAATATCCCTTTGTCATTTCTAAGAAAAATTATGGTTTGATTCTAGATTTCCCCCCTACCCGGAAATAATTCATCATGGCTCACTGTCATCATACTGATACTGCAGAATGTATGATTATCTTTGAGATCTACTATGAGAAGGAAGAGAGGGAGAGACGATAGGAAACTTGTATTTATTGAGCCCTGATTAGGTACCATACACTGTGCTTTCACAAATGCTAGCCCATTTATTCCTCACGGAAACCATGGCCATTTTATAGATGAGGAAACAGGCTCTGAGAGGCTCATAAAATTCCTCAAGATCATGGAAAAAACAGATTTCCAACTCCTTGCAACACTTGTGTGAAAGGACAACTGGGTTTGTGTTCTTAGCTCGGTGACCTTGAGGAAGTCCCTTGTCTTCTCTTGTCTAGTACGTCATCAGTAAAATGGGGATCATAGTAACACCTTGGGTATCTACCTCACTGAGTTGTGAAAATAAAAACGAGACCCTGCACATGCGAGCACTTTGAAAACTGTGAAGTGTTACACAAGGATCAGTGACCATTATTCAAATCATTGCTATTTATCTGCATAAGATTGAGTGTCTGTTAAGATGTGACTTAAGGTACAAAAGAACTTTTACATGGGCTGGGAGATATTCTCATTTCTGAGGATTCTGAGGAAGCATGAGTGAGATAAAGGAAGAAAAGTCTGATTTAAGGTATATATTCTCTTGAAGTACACTGTGGCACTTGGATGTGACATGAAGAAGGCTGTGGTGTTTCTCAACACAATGAGTTCCTTTGTCAGGGCTCTGCCTCTGTTGTGCATGTCCTCAGGAAAGAGAGAGATTGGGTGGAGGGGGACACAAGTGTGAGATGGAGAGTCCCAGTGCACTCCTATGGGCAGTAGGGGTGTGAGTGGAAATGGCTGGACCAGTAAACAGGTGATTGGAATGACTGGTCTCCTTTGGGAGAGCTGGGGGGAACCTCAGCAGAGCCACTGCATATCCCAGACTGGGAATGTCTGTAGAACTTTGATTTAAGGATGGCAATGAAGACAGAAAAAAGAAACAATTTCACTCACTTTCTTAATATCGCATTCATCAAGGTGATTCTGAATAAACTGAACGCTGGCTGAAAAGTCAGCAGAATTGAATTCATAAGGAATATTCCATCCTAAGGGACCAAATTTGCGTCGCTCCTTAAAAACAACAGAGAAAAGTAATTGAGCAAGAGTTTTAAATTGTATTGCAGCTGATACCTGTTTTTATTATTAAAACATAAAGTACAGTAAAATTAAGGCATGATATTGAAATAAGTTGACGTCATAAAAGAACAGTATATGATTTTGGATATAGTAACAAATAGAGATATTACTCCTTGGCTCTAGAAGGCTTTCAAGAGCAAATCTCCAAATATTTGCCAAATTGGAGTTCTTGGGTTTAAAAAGTGTAGGTCTCCATTGTCAACTCAAAAAGTGCAGTAGGTGCTCAATAAAAATCTGTTGAATGAATTAATTTATTCTAAACTGGACTGTTGAAAGTTTCAAATGTTAAATGCAAGGGTTTGAATTTTAGTTTTTTAAGGTGAATGACTTAAGCACTCAAGGGCATTTAGACTTCCTGCTAGTTTCACTTTGTAATCTTGCAGTTTCAGATTTTGCAAACTAAACATTTTCTATGGTAAAACATGACATCTCTCTTAAAACATTCATATTGCCTTCATTTGTCTCTCCTGTGAAACAGCGGCTGTTTCAAATCACCAAATTACTCGTAAATAATCAAATGAGGCTCAGGCCAAATGACTCAATTGCTTTGATATTCTGGAGACCATTTTAAAGGTATGTGAGTGTTAGAACTGATATTTCCAGGCCGTCATCACCTAGTACACAACACGGATTAACTCAAACATTACCATACCATCAGCTTTCCCTGCCTCAGCACACAATCAGTCTCTCTAAGAAAGGTCCAATTATTTATTCAGGTTAGCTCCCAGAACTTTGACCCTGGTGCCTCTCCATATGGAGAGTAGAATTCTAATACATCTATGGGAAGATGTAATTCTACTTCTCTACTTCTAAATGTATACTAACTTTTCTCTCTTTTGCCTTCCCTAACCCAACACACACACACACACACACACACACACACACACACACGCACACATTGTTTTCACAAGCCATTCCAATACTTCTTCTTGCAGCTGTTCCATGCTTTAGATCTTGAATAACACTACCATTTAAAGGAATCTAAATGAATTGCAGTTTGGACAAATTCATGGACAAGTCAGAAAAGAAACTGAGATACTGAGAAGCTTTAATTACTGATTTTTTTAGGATATGCTTTTAAGATTTTTTTATATAAATTTATTTTATTTATTTTTGGCTGCATTGAGTCTTCATTGCTCCACGCGGTCTTCCTCTAGTTGCGTTGAGCAGGGACTACTCTTCTTCCTTGCAGTGCACGGGCTTCTCATTGTGGTGGCTTCTCTGGTTGCAGAGCTCGGGCTCTAGAGCGCAGGCTCAGTAGTTGTGGCGCACGGGCTTCATTGCTCCACGGCATGTGGGATCTTCCTGGACCAGGGCTCGAACCCATGTCCCCTGTATTTGCAGGAGGATTTTTAACCACTGCGCCACCAGGAAGTCCTCTTTTAAGATATTAAATAAAACATCAAAATTAATTTGGGTCCAGATGTCCACCCTGGGAGGTCAGACTGAGGGCAAACAACCCTTAAAAATGTCAACTACTGGGCTTCCCTGGTGGCGCAGTGGTTGAGAGTCCGCCTGCCGATGCAGGGGACACGGGTTCGTGCCCCGGTCCGGGAAGATCCCACATGCCGCAGAGCGGCTGGGCCCGTGAGCCATAGCCGCTGAGCCTGCGCGGCCGGAGCCTGTGCTCCGCAACGGGAGAGGCCACAACAGCGAGAGGCCCGCGTACCGCAAAAAACAAAAACAACAACGACAAGAAATGTCAACTACTAGCGTTATTTCTAGAGCTGTTCTTCTTTAGGTTAGGCTGTCAGGTGTTGGACATTTGCATGGCGTGACTCCCCACTCCTTAGCTAATTAGACCAAAGGTGAGCAATCAGCCTAAGAAGAGCCAACAATATCCCTTCTCCCAGGAATTTGGACTTAGAGTTCAGAACAGGTATTCAGAGTTTGTCCTAGTCAGAACTTAAACCAGAGAGGTTTGTAAACTGAGGAGCTGTGAAGAACCATCTTCCACCTTGAACACAGAGAAGATTAGGAGGAGCCACGGGGTTGGGAGGAGGCCTTGACAGGAGGAGACACATCTCCCATTTTTGTCTCCCCTTTTGTACCTGCGCCTCGGGAGAAGGATCATGGTTGTCTAATAAACAAACATGTGAGTTGATTATTATCAGCATGAAAGGCACTCTCTCTCACTCTCCGGAGGGTCAATTAGGAAGCTGACGTGTGGTTTTGAATTTCTTGCATGGGTCCCAAGAAGCACTATGGTGAACCTCCTCCAGGTTGCTCTAGGAGCAAGGGGGGCCTGGAGGGTCTATGGGGTACTAACACGAAAATGCGTTCAGCTAACACTTGAAGCTCTGGGATTTCTTCCACCTTGAGGGCTTCAAAGAGAAGAATGCTAACCACTTACGAACCAAACACAAATGTTTTCCCATTTTTTCAAAAAAGAGAATCAACTCTAAAACAGTTTTACCTGTTTTGACTTAGTTTTTAAAATTTACTGTTCAATTAGTAGGAGACTGAATGAACAACAATTCTTTCCTTCCAATTACTGAAGCTGCTTAAATTGGCTCTGTGGAAACACTCCCGTTTACATGCACTGAGCAATTGCAATTCAGTTGCTCCTTAAAATGTGATCTTTGAAAATTGCCCTAATGCTGAGGTTTGCTTCATTTTATGTTACTTACTATCAATTTTTATTTAAAATGTTCAGTTTTTAGGTTGGTTCACTAAAGTCATAAACTGTTTAACTCCTTTTAGAAAAAAAGACAAAATGTGGTGTCTTTTCTTTCACAAATGAGGTCATTTCACTTTCTTGCTTTTTTTTTTTTTTTTTTTTTTTACTCACTGACCCCTGTAAGTGACAATAAAGAAAAAAACAACCCCTAAGTATCATCTTGGAATAATATCAGGGTAGACTCAAACCACTGGGACCTAATCATTTGGAAGCTCAAAAACAGAGGACTTTGCTAGAATTTGGAATATTTGGCATATTGAATCTCTCCAATCCAATTAGTACTTTTGAAACTATAGGATGAGTCTTATGTTTAGAAAAATATTAGGATGAGTCCAATAATAGAAAAATATTAGAATCAGTGCATTTTCAAGAAGTTTTAATCTAGTTGAGAAAATAAGACAAAACAGGAAAGGACAACAGGGTACTAAATATAATTAACTGTCAAAATTTCACAGGTGATAAGCTTGAAGAAGACATTCAATCAAGGGCTCCTGGGAAGAATGAAACTGAAGCTGGTCTTTGAAAAGAAGGGAGAAAAGAATCCCGGGCTTAGCAAAGGTCAGGAGCAAAGACAGGAATGCAAAGTTCACGATTCATCCAGAAGGAGGCTGCAGGACTGTGCCACTGCAGCAGAGGACAACCTCTGGTGAGTAGCTGGAACTACATCCCCACGTGATGATTCAGGGATGAAACATAGACAGATTTGATGTTAGGAGAAAGAGCTAAAACCTGACTCAACAGAAGGGAGTTATTATCCATTATTAAGTTGGAGATGATGATTTTAGGAAGACTAGTCTACTCCCTACTAGATTGAACCAATAAGCTTCCTTCTTTTTATTCCAAAGGATATATAAAACACAACTACTAGTGAAATATGGAAAACTTGGAATACTCCTTAGAACACCGAAGAGAGGCTGTTCAATGGAGTCATCATTTTAATGATGTCAAAGCTATTTCCAGTTTTATGTTAGAATCTACCTCAGTCCAATGATCCCCTGCCTCCCACAGTCCAGCGCAGATTCACTTCAGTCCCATCTTTAAAACAAAGCTCTCTGTGGAGCATCACACCTATTTATTTAATAACTGGAGTTAGCATAAGATGAAAAATGCAATCTATACTAGACAATATAAGGGAAACTTGAATAGGTAAAAATAATTAACAGAAATGGTCAGAGCCACTGGGAAACACTACAGAGGGTACGTGTAAAAGATCTTAAAAATCTGTATCATGTTACTGTAATTATTTTGAAGAGATTTGCACTAAGAACTTTATAATCACACCTCCCCAAAGAGAGAACTGTTATAAACAGTATTAAATTTGAAGGGAGTGTTTGTCAAGGCTTAAACCTAAAAAATACGTCAGAGGGGCTTCCCTGGTGGCGCAGTGGTTGGGAGTCTGCCTGCCGATGCAGGGGACACGGTTCGTGCCCCGGTCTGGGAAGATCCCACATGCCGCAGAGCGGCTGGGCCCGTGAGCCATGGCCGCTAAGCCTGTGCGTCCGGAGCCTGTGCTCCACAACGGGAGAGGCCACAGTGGTGAGAGGCCCACGTACCGCAAAAAAAAAAAAATATATATATATATGTCAAAGAAGTAAACACTTTTCTGAATGAGGAACTGTTAACAGTGGTACTCTCTGAGCCCCATAGATATGGCCATTTTTATTAAATATTAAACAAATATTTTAAGAGCCATGGTAAAATTTCCGAGTTTGCAACTGCCAGTGCAGGCCCTTAGAACTCCTAATCAAAGATTCTTGCAGTAAACCTCACAAAGCTGTGTATAAGCCATAAGAAAAGTCCCAAATGTGGGCTTCAATGTGGGTGAGCCAAGGTGAGGGGGAGAAATATCCAAACCATGAAAAGGTCATAAAAATGACTAAAGACTCCTCCCTTAAGGGCAGTGGCTCTTTGGGAATTATTCTCCACTCTCACTGCATATTAGAATCACTTGGGAAGTTTTTAAAAGGTCTGAGCTCTTCACGCCGATGCCTCCTCCAGGGGATTCTGGGGCCCAGGCAATGGCTGAGGACCACTGCTTAAGATGCTCACGGGTCCAATGTACTGCACTACAAGGGGCAGTATATTGACTATCAATAGGAACAAAACAGGAAACATTATTGTGACCTGCAGGAGGTGTTGGGAGGAGACTACAAATGGAATTGTTGAAGAACTGTTGAATTTCAGAAGACCAAGACTTTGGAGGAAGGTATATTTAAAATTAAAATCCTGAAGGGTGAGTGTGGGCTTGCTCTGAAGGCCAGAACAGTGCTACACTGGACTTTCTGGCAAGATGTAGAGAGAGAATATTGAGGCCAGAGGGAAGTTTCCCCCTAGAGTCATCTCCAAGAGGATGCGGGAGGACTTCTCTGGTGGTGCAGTGGTTGAGAATCCACCTGCCAATGCAGGGGACATGGGTTCGAGCCCTGGTCTGGGAGGATCCCGCATGCCGCAGAGCAACTGGGCCCATGAGCCACAATTACTGAGCCTGCGCTCTAGAGCCCGTGAGCCACAACTACTGAGCCCAGGTGCCACAGCTGCTGAAACCCACGCGCCTAGAGCCGGTGCTCAGCAACAATAGAAGCTGCTGCAGTGAGAGGCCCGCACGCAGCGGCGAAGACCCAACACAGCCATAAATAAATAAATAAATAAAAGAGGATGCAGGAAACGTTCTCAGGAGTAGTGGCCAAATAAGCGGAGGCATGCCCCATGGTGCTGGGGATGAAAGGCTCCCACGGGGAGGACAGGAGGGCTGGCTGGCCAAGGCAGAGACATCAGCCGACTGCAGCAAGAGCGGCCGCTGCTGCAGTAACCTCCTGTCCAACGTGGAGGTCGAGTTCCTGGAGGAGAGGGGAGGGAGCCAGGGGGAGTAGGAAGCAAGCAGAGCTTAGTGCAGAAGTGGCTGGTGCTACTATGCAGGTTGCCATGGCAGCGCACCCCCTTCTACTGGGTAATCCTGCTCCCATCCCAAGACACCCTCCACCACTCTTCTGCCCAAGATTGTCCTTGACCAGCCAAATCTACTTCCCCTTCTTATAGGAGAGGAGGGATGCTCATTTTGTCCTCTGCAACAAGAGTAGGGTCCACATAACACGTGATGCTCTTGAGCTGGAGTGAGTTGATGGCATGATGCCAAACTTTGATTCACTAAGAGAAACACATTGGAGGGCAGGCAGGGGTTGGCTATTTTACCACTCGCTCCTGCATTCTCACGTGTTATGGATTCCAGCATGAACCCCTTGTAACCGAGCAGGAACCTCTGAGGCCTTCCCAGGATAGAACCCCCCACCCATGTCCTCCGCCTGCCTATTGTCTGTAGAAAAACTTCAGTCAAAGAATAAATTTAATCAGAGAGGTGAGAAAATACAAAAAGAAAAGAAAAAACAAGACCAAATAATAATACTTTAGTCATTAAACAAAGTCAAGGACCTTTATTTCTTCCTCAAGGACTATAGATAATATTCTGAGCCATGTCCTTTGAGCTGTCTTATAGATACTGAAACCCCCACCAGGTGGAAGAAGTTAACTGTATGTTGCCCACACGCACATAGACCCCAGACCAGCTGGAACCAAACGATTGATGATGCTGACTCCCAATTACCTACCTCACCACCAACCAATCAGAAGAATGTGCATGAGCTGACCACGCCCTGTTCCTTGAACACTATAAGACTCCTCACTACCCGCTCCAGGGTGGGACACACAGTCTTGAGGGCATTAGCCTGCTGTGGTCCCCTCTGCCTGACAAAGCAATAGAGCTATTCTTTTCTACTTCACCCAAAACTCTATCTCTGCATTTCTACTCAGCAAGGGTGAACAGGGGCCGAGTTTTGGCAACACTCTCCCCAGCCCAGAAGCTTCATATTATGTGACATAAACCAATTCCCTCTTCTTTTTTTCAGTCTCTGCATGGACAAAAGTATATACATCGTGTTTGTATAAAGCAAGGGATATCCAGGTAAATTTGGAGGAATCAATTCATCGATTAACGAATCAGGAAAAGACTTGTATGCAGAAAACTGTAAGACACTGATGAAAGAAATTAGATGATACAAACAGATGGAGAGATATACCACGTTCCTGGACTGGAAGAATCAACATTGTGAAAATGACTATACTACCCAAAGCAATCTACAGATTCAATGCAATCCCTATCAAACTACCAATGGCATTTTTCACAGAACTAAAACAAAGAATTTCACAATTTGAATGGAAACACAAAAGACCCCGAATAGCCAAAGCAATCTTGAGAAAGAAAAACAGAGCTGGAGGAATCAGGCTCCCTGACTTCAGACTATACTACAAAGCTACAGTAATCAAGACAGTATGGTACTGGCACAAAAACAGAAATATAGATCAATGGAACAGGATAAAAAACCCAGAGATAAACCCACCTTATCTTTGATAAATGAGGCAAGAATAAACAATGGAGAAAAGACAGCCTCTTCAATAAGTGGTGCTGGGAAAACTGGACAGCTACATGCAAAAGAATTAAATTAGAACACTTCCTAACACCATACACAAAAATAAACTCAAAATGGATTAAAGACCTAAATGTAAGGTCAGACACTATAAAACTCTTAGAGGAAAACGTAGGCAGAACACTCTATGACATAAGTCACAGCAAGATCCTTTTTGACTCATCTCCTAGAGAAATGGAAATAAAAACAAAAATAAACAAATGGGACCTAATGAAACTTACAAGCTTTTGCACAGCAAAGGAAACCATAAACAAGAAGAAAAGACAAGCCTCAGAATGGGAGAAAATATTTGCAAATGAAGCAACTGACCAAGGATTAATCTCTAAAATATACAAGCAGCTCAGGCAGCTCAATATCAGAAAAACAAACAACCCAATCCAGAAATGGGCAGAAGACCTAAACAGACATTTCTCCCAAGAAGACATACAGGTTGCCAACAAACACATGAAAGGATGGTCAACATCACTAATCATTAGAGAAATGCAAATCAAAACTACAATGAGATATCACCTCACACCGGTCAGAATGGCCATCATCAAAAAATCTACAAACAATAAATGCTGGAGAGGGTGTGGAGAAAAGGGAACACTCTTGCACTGTTGGTGGGAATGTAAATTGATACAGCCACTATGGAGAACAGTACGGAGCTTCCTTAAAAAAACTAAAAATAGAACTACCATACGACCCGGCAATCCCACTACTGGGCATATACCCTGAGAAAATCATAATTCAAAAACAGACATGTACCACAATGTTCATTGCAGCACTATTTACAATAGCCAGGACGTGGAAGCAACCTAAGTGTCCAACAACATATGAATGGATAAAGAAGAGCTGGCACATATATACAATGGAATATTAGTCAGCCATATAAAGAAACGAAATCGAGTTATTTATAGTGAGGTGGATGGACCTAGAGACTGTCATACAGAGTGAAGTAAGTCAGAAAGAGAAAAATAAATACTGTATGCTAACACATATATATGGACTCTAAAAAAAAAAAAAAAGGAAAGTTCTGAAGAACCTATGGGCAGGACAGGAATAAAGACGCAGACATAGAGAATGGACTTGAGGACACTGGGAGGGGGAAGGGTAAGCTGGGACGAAGTGAGAGGGTGGCATGGACATATATACACTCCAAATGTAAAATAGATAGCTAGTGGGAAGCAGCTGCCTAGCACAGGGAGATCAGCTCGGTGCTTTGTGTCCACCTAGAGGGGTGGGATGGGGTGGGGGGAGACGCAAGAGGGAGATGTGGGGATATATGTATATGTATAGCTGATTCACTTTGTTATACAGCAGAAACTAACACACCATTGTAAAGCAATTATACTCCAATGAAGATGTTAAAAAAAGAAAATCTGGTACTTGACTATTATATCCAACACTAGAAAAATATAAGCCACCATCTGTCTATTCAGAACAGTCCTTCCTGTAACAGTTGTGTGTTAAACTCTAATGTGCACACGAATCACTCGGGCATCTTATTACAATGCAGAATCTGATTCAGTGGGTCTGGGTGGGGCCTGAAATTCATCTCTTACAAGTCCCCAGGTGATGCAGATGGTGCTGACCCAGGACCAAAAGCTCCTAAAGAATTCCAGATTTTTCTATCAAGCTGGCTTTATCCTAACCAAGAAAAGAATATGTTTAGGCAATATCACAGTAAACATTTCTGAAATTGATAAAACTAGAACCGAGGGGAAAATGCCTGAATTATCTGCACTCCTTGTATAGTCATAGAACTGGACAACAGAATGTTAGAAATGGGAAAAGTCTTGAAAGATCACCTCCTTCTGCCTCTAAACACACAGATGGGGAAACAGAAGCCTCGAGAGGGACATAACTTGACCAACCTTACGTAGCTAACTGATGTCACAACAAGTCTAAAATCCAGGCTTCCTGACTCTCCGTGAAGTGCTCTTTCTAACACACTATGATTGGATTTTAAGAGATCTTCGCAACCTTTTTTTTTTCATAGACATGCCACTGTTAGCTTCACGGCCTTAGCAGTGGAGATTTTTTTCTGTTTTAACCCAAATACAAGCCACTTTAAGTGCAAGCACACTTCGGCCCCATGACTGGCCCATGGTCCTGTTCTTCTTTTTAACCCTTGGATAATGGCCACTAAAAACACAGATTGCCACGTTGACCATATGGAAAATACCCCCCAGTCATCTGTCTGTGATAAGCACAGTGGAAGAGTTGAATCATCACTACTAGGAAAAGAATCATAAAATTTATTATTTGTGAATTGGGCTTTAAATAACAGAGTTTAAAGCAATATTTGTATTAGAGTGTGATAAGGCCTAGCAAACCCAACAATTCCCAGATAAGAATATATGAAATCAGCTTCAGTGACTTGAAAGCTGTACTTTACAATCAATCCAAAGGCCACAATGGAACTTAGCAAAAATAACCACCCGCTAAGCGTTTAACCTGATTTTAAGTCTCTCAGAGTTGGGGGACAGATAAACACCAGCTGTCCCCTCTAAACAGCCCTCTCTGTTGGGCAGCATGAAACCTGGTAAAGTGGTGGAGCCAAGGAACCTATGGGTAAACACGCCCAGTATTTTCTGGGGTGGGCACCAAATTCCCCTCCACCTTTGGGCAGGGTGGGTAGAGATGAGGCCAAGCTTTGCCGGCTGCTGTGCACAGCTGAACCATGACTCCTGGTTTAAACCAGGTGATTCATTTTGTCCTCACTCCAACCTCAGGGAAAGAAGAAATGTAGGAAAGAGTTAAAGGAGTCCCTTTATCTGTCTGTGAAATCAAGGAGTGAATCAAGTACATTAAAATTATACAGCTTTCAAATACAGAACAAAATACAAAATTCAAATATAGAACAAAGCAATAACAAAACGAAAATAATCCCATAGAGATGTTGCTGGGCAGCCATAAAATTATTAAATGACTATATAAGTACACAGTAAAAGCAAAGAACAAACAACGTGAAGAAGACAGGTGACCCTTGTGACTCCTCTTCCCAACACCACCACTTCTGTCACCGGTGGGAGGAGGGTTGAAACATACTTGTATCCAGGGCAGACAGCGTGGGGCTTGACTCCTAGATCTACTGTTTAGAAAGGAACTTAACCTCTCTGAGTCTCAATTTCCTCACTTGTAAGATGGTGATAAATCCTACCTTGAAAGGTGGCTGTTAGTATTACATGAGATGGTGTACATAACATTCCTGGCCAGCACAGGCACTTTCAAGACCAAGCTCCTATCACAGTAATCCGTTTGTTCATCCCACAAATATTTATTGAGCTCTGGCATTGCCCCAGCTGCTGCTGTCACAGGGGGAGACCCAGCAGTTACAAAAGAACAAAGTCATTGCCCTGGAGAATCTTATACTCTAGGGGCCAAAGTGGGGGTGTGGGGCCAGGAGGACACATAAATACATAAACAAATATGCATGTCCTGTGCCAGGTGGGGAAAAGTGCCATGAAGGAAAAAGAAACCGAGGTGAGGAGAGCAGACAGTGCAGCAGAGAGGCAAATATAACATCATTAGCATCCTCTAAATGTGCAAACTGCTCTCAGAAGTTACCTGCACGGTGGAGTGTAAAAATGCTACAGTGTAAAGCATTGGCTTCCACATGGGTAAATTACTGATATCCAGAAGGTCTTGATTAATTCCAGCAAACGTTCTTTTCAAACCTGCGCGAACGCCTTGGGGTGGCTCATTAGTGAATTTGAGAGAAGTCTGTCATAAAAAGCAAATAGTAGTTTTGTTTCTATAAATTACTGTGAAGAATAAAATAGAAATTACAACACATCAGCCAACAATATGCTTATGGTACATAAATGGGCACCCTGTAAGCTACTTACATTGATCAGAGCTAAAACCCAATAAATTAATACTGAGTCTTATAACTCTTCCGTGGGAATATTTACCATATAATCTTGATAATTATAGTCAAGATTTTGACGATAATGGCATAAGATTTTGCAACGCAGCTTCTACTGGACCAGAAAGCCCTGTTATGTTTGCCATCTTTCCATAATCATATTTGTGCCATCTTTATTTGTATAACTCTCAAGGAAAGGATACTTATCTCACAGTAACAAACCTGAAGCAATGTAATGGGAAACCGATTGTGGGGCTCGGTAGTTAGCCACACTCGGAAAGTATCATTGCTGGCATCAGTGGTAGTTAACGTCTCTAGCAATTCTTCCATGAATTCTAGGCCAAGGTGACAATTCTGCAGTAATACCCAGCCACCCTGTATTCAAAAATGATTTCATATTAATTCCTTATAACTTTTTTTGCTATGACTTTAATAAAACAAAACATACAAACAAATTTTTTGAAACTTTTACTCAGGGCATAAGAATACTCTGTTTTGAGCACATATATTTTAATGAAATTGTTATACGTCAATACAATCTTCTTTTTTCTGTTAGTTGTAAAGCTGGTTACTTGGAATCAAGTGGGTTCAAAATGATTGTATCCTGCCACCCCTGGTTTAGAAGGGAACAAAAGTTAAAATTTGAAGTCAGACTTGTTTAAGTACAGTGTGTGCACCATCTAATGGTGGGAATGGGTATTTTGGAATTTGTAACTTAAATTGTCCTGCCTAGGGTAAATCAGAAGGGACTCACCCCGAAACCAAGTTGTCCACTGTCACAAAAAGAGATACACATTACCTCATGAAAGTTGGAGGTGTCGACGAAAATTCATTAACAATCAAGTTAGGAAGAAAAGAGAGAATTTTATTTGAGCCAAACTGAGGATTATAGCCTGGGAGACAGAAGCTCTGAGACCTGTCTTGCCTGTTACAAGTCAAAGGCAGAGTCATATACATTTTCGAGACAAAGGATCATACATCAAAATGACATGCTGACATTTCACATGAGGTTCACCAAAGATACACAGTCCAGGTACACATACAAAGCCAGTAACAAGTCACCATGACTCCCTGCAGAGTTGGAAAGGCATGCTAATCTTTTAAGAAGTTACCTGGCTAGCGTCAGAAAAAAGGGAAAAAAAAATTGATCTTTGCGTTCGAGCAGGCATTCCCACCTTTGAGGAGGTCTGGCTAATGCGTGATGCAGATGTACACTGGACACTAAAAGGGGAGGGAGGAGGCCCAAGTGAGCAGAGAGAGAGAATTTTATGCTAAAGTTTTCTTCTCCTGACTTAAAATACCAATTTTATTTCACCAGAGGCAATAAAATACAGTTGGTGGCATTTGCTACCATAATATTAAACCTTATTCTTTGCCATCACTCCTCCCAGATATTCCTGAAACCACAAAACTTTCTAAGCACTATCTAAATACTTGATAAAAGCTTCTTTAACAATGTAATTCACATGACCGTCACAGTTCTATAAGAACACAGTTTATTAGCCAGACAATATCTTGATATATAATGAGATCAGATAAATACAGCTACAAATCATAGAGCTTAGTGTACATGTGGTAAGGCCTGTATATACACCTTCTACTGCAAGAGAAAACAGAACTCAGACTGGCTTAAGCGGCAAAGGGGACTTGTTGGTCTAGACAACTGGGGTCTCTAGACCAAGATGGACTTCATGGTTGGTTTGTGTCATCGTGGATCCAGTTACTCTCTGATTCCCTGCTCTGCATTCCACCGTGTCAGCTTTATCCTAAATCTTTCAAGTGGCAGTGTGGCTGTACCTATTCATGGGTTATTGTTGTTGTTTGTTTGTTTGTTTGATAATGCCATTATTATCAATATTTATCCTACCTTGAGACACAGAACATAGAAGTTATAAAAGCTAATATTCCAAAGAAGGTTAATGTGAATGCTGTACCAAATTTAGAAGTTCCTCACTCGTGGAAACTAAAGAACTTATTTAAGGCCCAAAGTCAAACTGTCAAATCACTCAATAGAGTGAATTATTTGATCTGAGTAAAAATAATTATATATAATTTCTTCAATATATATAAATTAAATACAATATATTATTGAATTTAATTAAGTGGTAAAGATTAAGGCTTGGCGCACTTGAGAATTAATGACTAGCCTGAAACTTTGATGAACCAAGCAGAGTTTTAGCCCATTAACCCTCTCCAGTCATTAATTCCCAGGGAAAAGCTGCACCACAGTTGCTACAGACATTATGAGATCAAAAGCTTAAAAATAAACCAAGATCTTATTTTATTTTTATAAATGGCGCAATTTCTTATTGCTGCTGAAATTGCTATCTACCAACCGTTTCTAGAAAATTAATGACCTGTGTATTTATTAGGTGTGATGAAAAATAGTCCATCCAGCTTGCAATTTTCAATAAAAACCATTATCAATATTTAAACATAACACCCTCAAATATTTCTTATTTGCCTGAAACTATCCACTAATGAAAAATGAAAGTCTCACTTTAACTGAAAATTGAAATTTGACTGTCTCAATCTGTCACTTCTTAAGCACTATCTATTAATATTGAACATGGCATTCCAAGACTGCTAGAGCTGCATCCTTTAGGAACCGGAAAGTGTGGCTGCCAAATTATCAAAAAATATTTAGTGAAAATAAAATGGAGCATATGCTATAGAAAATGGAACAAGTATTTTGTGGGGATGTCAGGAGCAAACTAGCTGGAGGCTTAAAATTTGTAGGAAATCAAAGGTTGACTCTATATACATAAATAAAAATGAAAAATAATGATTGAGCATCACAGGTAGAATGCTTTACCCATCACTGTGTTGGTCCTAAGTAGACCAGATGGCCAGAGGAATAATATCAAGAATGTTGCATGAAGAGTAGTTGTCCATTGCTACATACCTGCTGCATTGACATCTGAATCAGCTTTCGAGCATGTACTTCTTGTCCTTGCCCCATTGAGATAGTTCTGCATTCTGTAACACAGAAGGATCACTATGATAAAACATAAATTTTATAACAGGATTGGGACAAAAAATTAATTTCTGAATGGTCATAGCCTCCCTCCTCCGTGGCTTCTAAGAAGACTTTGTTATTCAAACAAGTCTGGCTTTCAGTTGTGTTGATGAGAGAAATAAGTGGAGCAGAAACTGGAACGGGAAGGACAAGGAAAGAGAGACAAAAGGCACAAGGCAGGTCTTTTAGAGAGTTCTGGGGTCTTTGGAGATAACGAGGAGATAGATTGATGGGGGAGAGGCAGCTATAATGCTATCATAGGCATTAAGTGGGAAAGAGGATTTTTGAGTTTTGCTAAATTTTTAAATTAAATTATATTGGAGTATAGTTGCTTTACAATGTTGTGTTTGTTTCTGCTGTACAGCGAAGTGAATCAGTTATACATATACATATACCCACTCTTTTTTAGACTTCCTTCCCATTTAGGTCACCACAGAGCACTGAGTAGAGTTCCCTGTTCTGTGTTTTGACTAGAATATTTTTTTTTGGTGTTTTATCAGATGCTTCAGTAAAGATTTAGTTGGCTTTTTATTCTTTTACAACGTCAAGTTTGTCTGTCTGTTTGGGTTTTGTTTGCATATTTGTCCATTTTCCAAGATGGAACTTGTGGCAGCTTAGCCCCATGAGGGCTACATTCAGGGATAACTGCTCCTCAGGATTAAATCACCATCTTGTAACTGAGCATGAAGAAAAAGTGGAGACCGCTCCAAGATTAGAGGTGTGATTATAATTCAGCAGAATATACACTATATAGGCTTATTAGTGAATCTGATGTTCCAGGCAGAGAACCACACTTGTGCCTGTCACATGAATTCACTAAATTGCAGAAGTCTCTAAATAATGTTTGTGAAAATGGAATTGGAAATTAACTTTTAAGCAAGTCTTCGTGGACCCAGGTCTTCTTGAATTTTAGAGGCATGATCTCTAGATCTCTAGAGGCGCAGGGAAAGGAGGTCAATGGAGACATTGTGAAGCAGTGTATGCTTTTGCCCTACTCTACTGGAGGAGCCTGAATCCTCAGAAAAAAGGGCTGCTGTAGCTGGGCAAACAATGAGGCTGATTTGGAAACTTTAGAAGTTACAGAGGATGAGAGAAATTCACGGGGTGGAGTTAGAAGTATGTCAGGAACCAGAGAAGAAGTTGCCAGGGCACACCATTTAAAATATAGCACCATGGGGTTAATGGCCAGAGATTCTGTGAGGGTTCGCAGGGTGCAGCATTAGGATTTTTTGTGGACTCAGGGTCACAGGGTGAAACTCTGCAGTGGGTGCCTGAGAGAGGATGGCAGAGCCCTGCTTGAAAAACTGGGAACTGCAATTGTCCAGAGGTCACTGAACAAAGCTGGATTTTCCCACCAAAGCCCTCATGAATGTCTCCTGCTCAAGGGGAACCAGGCACTGCTCCCAGGGCACCTGAGAAGAATCCACACACCCTATAACAGGAGAAGGAAGGAGAGGTGGAACTTGAAAGGGAGGAGCCTCCAAATTGTACAAAGAGATAGAGCCCCTCTTGTTTCAGAAGAACCCACAAACGTTAGGTAGGTCAATGGAGGAAAGTTTGATAGGGACAAAAATTATTAACATGTGAGCATGAGCCACAATCTATCTCCCCTGTCCTTCCAACTCTTCTGAAATACACCTTTTAAAAGGAAGAACTGGTTTTTGTTCAGGTGGCCTGAGTTTCTTATCTTGACCTGGGTAAGTGGTCAAGAGGAGACTTAGAGGCATTCCTTCAAAACAAACCCAGAATCTGACCACTTCTGGACATCTACACTTTTAGTCCCTGGTCCATCACCTCTTGCCTGTATTCTTGCAGTAGCCTACTAACTGGTTACCTCTCTCCCACTCCTTTTCTCTACTAGTTATTCTTCCCACGGCAGACAGAGGAATTCTGTCGAATCCTAAATCAGATTACGTCCATCCTCTGCTCAGAAACATCCGATGGCTTCCCATTTCATTCCGCACAAAATCCAGAATCCAATTCAAATTCTTACCTCTAAGACCCTACACAATTGGCTCCCACTGCTACCGCACTCTACACACACACATACACACAAACACACACTTTTTAGGATCTCACCACCATTCATTCACTCTTCTCCAGCCACACTGGCCTCCTCCCTCCTCCCCAGGCACACTCCAGCCTCACCTCTGTTCCCTCTGTCTGAAATGTGTCTCCTCGAACGCTCCACTGACTTAATTCCTTACATCTCAGGTCTTCCTCACCTTCTCAACAAGGCCTTCCCTGACCATCTGATCTAGTACAGCATACCTATCCCCGTCACTCTGCCCCTTACCCTACTTTTTCTTAGCACATTATATACTTTTTAGCATATTATATACTCACTTGTTAATTAATTACTGTCTGTTTTCCCCTGACACTAGAACATCAGCTCCACAAGGGACTTATATCACAGTGGCTTATCCAGCACCTAGACAGTGCGTAGCACTCAGTAGATACTCAATAAATATTTTCTCAAACTTTAAAAACAGATATAATTCACATATCATAAAACTTACCCCTTTAAAGTCTACAATTCAATGTTTTTTTAGTATATTCATAGAGTTGTGGAACCATTACTACTGTCCAATTTCAGATCATTTTCACCAATCCAAAAAGAGACTTCACATCCATTAGCAGTCCCCATCACCCTCTCCCACTCTAGCAACCACTAATCTACTTTCTATCTCTATTCTAGACACTTCTTTTAAATGGAATTATACAATATGTGACCTTTTGTGTCTGTCTTCTTTTACTTAGCATAATATTTTCAAGGTTCATCCATATTGTAGCATGCATCACAACTTCATTCCTTTTTATGGCTGAGCAGTAGTCCATTATACAGATGTACTATATTTTGTTTATCCATTCATCAGCTGATGGACATTTGGGTTGTTTCCACTTTTTGGTGAGTATGAATAATGCTGCTATGAACATTCATGTATAAGCCTTTGTGTGGACATGTTGTCAATTCTCTTAGATATAGGCTTAGGAGTAGAATTGTTGGGTCTTACTGCAATTCTATGCTTAACTTTTTGAGGAACTGTCAGGCTGTTTTCCAAAGCAGCTACACCACTTTACAGTTCCATCAGCAACGTATAAAAGTTCTAATTTTTCTGCATCCTTGTCAGCACTTGCTATTGTCCATCTTTTTGATTATAGCCATCTTGAAATGAAGTGGTATCTCACTGTAGTTTTGATATCCATTTCCCTAATGATTAATGGTGTTGAGTAACTTTTCATGTGCTTATTGGCCATATGTATATCTTCTTTGGAGAAATGTCTATTCAAATCCATGGCTCATTTTTTAACTGGGTTATTTGACTCTTTATTTATGCATTGTAAGAAGTTCTTTTTACATTCTGTATACCAGATACTTACCAGATATATTATTTGCAAATATTTTCTCTCATATTGTATTAATAGGTTGTCTTTTTCACTTTCTTGATGGTATTCGTTGAAGTACAAAAGTTTTCAATTTTGTTTAAGTCCAATTTGTCTATTTTCTCTTTTGTTTCCCATGTTTTAAGTGTCATATTTAGAAAATTACTGCCTAATCCAGTCACAAAGATTTATTCCTACATTTTCTTCTAAGAGTTTGATAGTTTTAGCCCTTACATTTATGTCTCTGATAATGATGAGTTAATTTTTATATATGGTGTGAAATAAAGGTCAAACTTTATTCTTTTGAAAGTACTGATAGATATTAGTTTTTCCAGCATGGTTTGTTGAAGAGGCTGTCCTTTCTCCATTGAATGGTCTGGCACCCTTGTTGAGAAACAACTGACCATAAATGAGGGTTATTTCTGGACCCCCAATTCTATTCCATTGATATATATGTCTATCCTTATGCCAGTACCATTCTGTCTGATTACTGTAGCTTTGTAGTAGGTTTTAAAAAGCAGGAAGTGTGAGTTCCACACTTTTGTTCTTTTTTTACAAGGTTGTTTTGGCTATTCTGGGTTCCATGTATTTCCATATGAATTTTAGGATCAGCTTGTCAATTTCCACCAAAAAAAGGCAGCTGGGATTTTGATGGGAGTTGCTTTAAAGCTGTTAAATCAATTTGGAGAGTGCTGTCATCTTATCAATTTAAAGTCTTCTGGGAATTCCCTGGCAGTCCAGTAGTTAGGACTCAACACTTTCACTGCTGTGGCCCAGTCTCAATCCCTGGTCAGGGCAGTAAAATCCCACAAGTTGGGCAGCACGGCCAAAATAATAACAATAAAAAAATAAAGTCTTTCTATCCATGAACATGGGATGTCTTTCTATTTTTATCATCAACATTATTATCATTATTATATCTTCTTTAATTTTTCAACTGTTTTATAGTTTTCAACTCACAAGCTTTGCACTTCTTTGTTAAATTTATTCCTAAGTATCTTACGATATTGTAAATGAAATTGCATTTATAATTATATAAATTTTTGGTTTGTTTATATATTAATTTTTGGTTTTTTCTTGCTAGTGTGTAGAAAAACAATGGATTTTCAAATAGGATCTTTTGTTCTGCGATCTTGTTGAACTTGTTTATTAGCCCTAGTAGTCTTTTGGTGGACTGCTTAGGCTTTTCTATATGCAAAATCATGTCATCTTCAAATTGAGATGGTTTTACTTCTTCTTTTCCAGTGTGAATGCCATTTATTTCTTCTTCTGGTCTGACTAAAACCTCCAATACAATGCTGAGTAGAAGTACAAGTAGACATTCTTCTCTTGCTCCTGATGTTTGGGGAAAAATATTCAGTCTTTCAACATTATGTAGGATGTTAGCTGTGGGATTTTGTAGGTGCCCTCATAAGGTTGAAGAACTTCCCTTTTATTCCTAGTTTGTTGAGCACTTTCATCATGAAAGAGTGTTGGATTTTTTCAATGCTTTTTCTGCAACTATTAAGATAACCATGTGGTTTTTGTTCTTTCTTCTATTAACATGGTGTATTACATTGATTAATTTCCATATGTTTAACCAACCTTGCATTCTTGGGATAAATCCCCTTGGTCATGGTGTATAATCCTTTTTATATGGTGCTGGATTTGGTTTGATAGATTTTGTTGAGAGTTTTTGCTTCTATATTCAAAAAGGCTATTGGTTTCCTTCTAATGTCTTTGTCTAGAATTGGTATCAGAGTAATATGGGCTCATAGAATGAGTTGGGAAGTATTCTCTTTTATTTTTTGGAAAGATTTGTGAAGAATTGGTGGTATTCATTAAACATTCAGTAGAATTCACCCATAAAGGCATCCAGTCCTGGTATTTCTTTTGTTGGGAAGTTTTTGATTACTAAATCAATCTATTTACTTTTTTTTGAATTTTTGAATTTTATTTCATTATTTTTTATACAGCAGGTTCTTATTAGTTAACCATTTTATACATATTAGTGTATATATGTCAATCCCAATCTCCCAATTCACCACCACCACCACCACCCCCACGCCACTTTCCCCCCATGGTGTCTGTACATTTGTTCTCTACATCTGTGTCTCTATTTCTGCCCTGCAAACCAGTTCATCTGTACCATTTTTCTCGGTTCCACATACATGCATTAATATACGATATTTGTTTTTCTCTTTCTGACTTACTTCACTCTGTATGACAGTCTCTAGATCCATCTATGTCTCTACAAATGACCAAATTTCGTTCATTTTTATGGCTGAGTAATATTCCATTGTATATATGTACCACATCTTCTTTATCCATTCATCTGTGGATGGGCATTTAGGTTGCTTCCATGACCTGTCTATTGTAAATAGTGCTGAAATGAACATTAGGGTGCATATGTCTTTTTGAATTATGGTTTTCTCTGGGTATATGCCCAGTAGTGGGATGGCTGGGTCATATGGTAATTCTATTTTTAGTTTTTTAAGGAACCTCCATACTGTTCTCCAAAGTGGCTGTATCAATTTACATTCCCACCAACAGGTGCAAGAGGGTTCCCTTTTCTCCACACCCTCTCCAGCATTTGTTGTTTGTAGATTTTCTGATGATGCCCATTCTAACTGGTGTGAGGTGATACCTCATTGTAGTTTTGATTTGCATTTCTCTTATAATTAGTGATGTTGAGCAGCTTTTCATGTGCTTCTTGGCCATCTGTATGTCTTCTTTGGAGAAATGTCCATTTAGGTCTTCTACCCATTTTTTTATTGTGTTGTTTGTTTCTTTAATATTGAGCTTCATGAGCTGTTTATACATTTTGGAGATTAATACTTTGTCCGTTGATTCATTTGCATATATTTTCTCCGATTGTGAGGGTTGTCTTTTCGTCTTGTTTGTAGTTTCCTTTGTTTTGTAAAAGCTTTTAAGTTTCATTAGGTCCCATTTGTTTATTTTTGTTTTTATTTCCATTACTCTAGGAGGTGAATCAAAAAAGATCTTGCTGTGATTTATGTCAGAGAGTGTTCTTTCTATGTTTTCCTCTAAGAGTTTTATAGTGTTCAGTCTTAAATTTAGGTCTCTAATCCATTTTGAGTTTATTTTTGTGTATGTTGTAAGGGAATGTTCTAATTTAATTCTTTTACATGTAGCTGTCCAGTTTTCCCAGCACCACTTATTGAAGAGTCTGTCTTTTCTCCATTGTATATCCTTGCCTCCTTTGTCATAGATTAGTTGACCATAGGTGTGTGGGTTTATCTCTGGGCTTTCTATCCTGTTCCATTGATCTATATTTCTGTTTTTGTGCCAGTACCATATTGTCTTGATTACTGTAGCTTTGTAGCATAGTCTGAAGTCAGGGAGCCTGATTCCTCCAGCTCTGTTTTTCTTTCTCAAGATTGCTTTGGCTATTCGGGGTCTTTTGTGTTTCCATACAAATTGTGAAATTTTTTGTTCTAGTTCTGTGAAAAATGCCAGTGGTAGTTTGATAGGGATTGCACTGAATCTGTAGATTGCTTTGGGTAGTAGAGTCATTTTCACAATGTTGGTTCTTCCAATCCAAGAACATGGTATATCTCTCCATCTGTTTGTATCATCTTTAATTTCTTTCATCAGTGTCTTATAGTTTTCTGCATACAGGTCTTTTGTCTCCTAGGTATGTTTATTCCTAGGTATTTTATTCTTTTTCTTGCAGTTGTAAATGGGACTGTTTCCTTAATTTCTCTTTCAGAATTTTCATCATTAGTGTATAGGAATGCAAGAGATATCTGTGCATTAATTTTGTATCCTGCAACTTTACCAAATTCATTGATTAGCTCTAGTAGTTTTCTGGTGGCATCTTTAGGATTCTCTATGCATAGTATCCTGTCATCTGCAAACAGTGACAGTTTTACTTCTTCTTTTCCAATTTGTATTCCTTTTATTTCTTTTCCTTCTCTGATTGCCATGGCTAGGACTTCCAAAACGATGTTGAATAATAGTGGCAAGAGTGGACATCCTTGTCTTGTTCCTGATCTTAGAGAAAATGCTTTCAGCTTTTCACCATTGAGAATGATGTTTGCTGTAGGTTTGTCATATATGGCCTTTATTATGCTGAGGTAGGTTCCCTCTATGCCCACTTTCTGGAGCGTTTTTATCATAAATGGGTGTTGAATTTTGTTGAAAGCTTTTTCTGCATCTATTGAGATGATCATATGGTTTTTATTCTTCAGTTTGTTAATATGGTGTGTCACATTGATTGATTTGCATATATTGAAGAATCCTTGCATCCCTGGGATAAATCCCACTTGATCGTGGTGTATGATCCTTTTAATGTGCTGTTGGATTCTGCTTGCTAGTATTTTGTTGAGGATTTTTGCATGTATATTCATCAATGATATTGGTCTGTAATTTTCTGTTTTTTGTAGTATCTTTGTCTGCTTTTGGTATCAGGGTGATGATGGTGGCCTCATAGAATGAGTTTGGGAATGCTCCTTCCTCTGCAATTTTCTGGAAGAGTTTGAGAAGGATGGGTGTTAGCTCTTCTCTAAATGTTTCATAGAATTCACCTGTGAGGCCATCTGGTCCTGGACTTTTGTTTGTTGGAAGATTTGTAATCACAGTTTCAATTTCATTACTTGTGATTGGTCTGTTCATATTTTCTATTTCTTCCTGGTTCAGTCTTGGTAGGTTATACCTTTCTAAGAATTTGTCCATTTCTTCCAGGTGGTCTATTTTATTGGCATAGATTTGCTTGTAGTAGTCTGTTTAGGATGCTTTGTATTTCTGCAGTGTCTGTTGTAACTTCTCCTTTTTCATTTCTAATTTTATTGATTTGAGTCTTCTCCCTCTTTTTCATGATGAGTCTGGCTAAAGGTTTATCAATTTTGTTTATCTTTTCAAAGAACAAGCTTTTAGTTTTATTATCTTTGCTATTGTTTTCTTTGTTTCTATGTCATTTATTTCTGCTGTGATCTTTATGATTTCTTTTCTTCTACTAACTTTGGGTTTTGTTTGTTTTTCTTTCTCTACTTCCTTTAGGTGTAAGGTTAGATTGTTTATTTGATATTTTTCTTGTTTCTTGAGGTAGTCTTGTATTGCTATAAACTTCCCTCCTAGAACTGCTTTTCCTGCATCCCATAGGTTTTGGATAGTTGTGTTTTCATTGTCAATTGTGTCTAGGTAATTTTTGATTTCCTCTTTGATTTCTTCAGTGATCTCGGTTATTTAGTAACATATTGTGTAGCCTCCTTGTGTTTGTGTTTTTTACGTTTTTTTCCCTGTAATCGATTTCTAATCTCATAGCATTGTGGTCAGAAAAGATGCTTGATGTGATTTCAATTTCCTTAAATGTACTGAGGCTTGATTTGTGACCCAAGATGTGATTTTTCCTGGAGAATGTTCCGTGTGCACTTGAGATGAAAGTGTAATCTGCTGTTTCTGGATGGAATGTCCTATCAATATCAATTAAATCTATCTGGTCTATTGTATCATTTAAAGCTTGTGTTTCCTTATTAATTTTCTGTTTGGATGATCTGTCCATTGGTGTAAGCAAGGTGTTAAAGTTCCCCACTATTGTGTTACTGTCAATTTGCTCTCTTATAGCTGTTAGCAGTGGCCTTATGTATTGAGGTGCTCCTATGTTGGGTGCATATATAATTGTTATATCTTCTTCATGGAATGATCCTGTGATCATTATGTAGTGTCCCTCCTTGTTTCTTGCAACATTCTTTGTTTTAAAGTCTATTTTATCTGATATGAGAATTGCTACTCCAGCTTTCTTTTGATTTCCATTTGCATGGAATATCTTTTTCCATCCCCTCACTTTCAGTCTCTATGTGTCCCTAGGTCTGAAGTGGGTCTCTTGTAGACAGCATATATATGGGTCTTGTTTTTGTATCCATTCAGTGAGGTTGTGTCTTTTGTTTGGAGCATTTAATCCATTCACGTTTAAGGCAATTACCAATATGTATGTTCCTATTACCATTTTCTTAATTGTTATGGATTTGTTTTTGTAGGTCCTTTTCTTGTCTTGTGTTTCCCACTTAGAGAAGTTCCTTTAGCATTTGTTGTAGAGCTGGTTTGGTGGTGCTGTATTCTCTTAGCTTTTGCTTGTCTGTAAAGGTTTTGATTTCTCTGTCGAATGTGAATGAGATCCTTGCCGGGTAGAGTAATCTGGGTTGTAGGTTCTTCCCTTCCATCACTTTAAATATATCATGCCACTCCCTTCTGGCTTGTATATTTTCTGCTGAGAGATCAGCCGCTAACGTTATGGGAGTTCCCTTTTATGTTATTTGTTGTTTTTCCCTTGTTGCTTTCAATAATTTTTCTTTGTCTTTAATTTTTGTCAATTTGATTACTATGTGTCTTGGCGTGTTTCTCCTTGGGACTCTCTGTGCTTCCTGGACTTGGCTGGCTATTTCCTTCCCCATGTTAGGGAATTTTTTGACTATAATCCCTTTAAATATTACTCGGGTCCTTTCTCTCTCTCTTTTCATTCTGAGACCCCTATAATATGAATGTTGTTGCATTTAATGTTGTCCCAGAGGTCTCCTAGGCTGTCTTCACTTCTTTTCATTCTTTTTTCTTTCTTTTTACTTCTTATAGATGTATTCGGGTTTTCTAATTCTTCTTGTGTCAGTTTCAGTAGTTGTCTCTTTCCAATAATTTGTGCATTTCATCTAGGTTATCTAATTTGTTGCATAAGTGTTCATAATATTATGTTATGATTTTTATTTTTGTCAGGTCAATAGAGATGCCCTTTGATAAAAGAAAATTTCACATATTGAGATATGGCAATGTCATTCTGGCTTATACATGAGTTTACTTGAATTTTATGCTAACTGAAACAGCCTGTTTGTGGCCTATCAAACATACATTGTTCTACAATCTGCTCTAATTATCACAGAGAAGGACACATTGACCAGAATTAAAGAATGTCCATGTTAAAAATAAAGATTTTATAAATGCCTCCCTTCCTGCGATGCCAATGCTGTACTCCTTTGATGATAAGACTCCCTTCCCAGGTGCCAAGGCCATACTGACTCACTATGTACTTGCTGATCTGTTTTTCTTGAAACCTTGAAGGAATGTACCTCTGACTTGTTTGGTGTTCTTGGTTCTGACAAGACACAAAACTGTGCTGAAAACCATGCTTCTCCAGAGAGGGTCCTCTGAGTTATCTGAGAGGCTGTTCTGGCTTTAGTCCTCAGTTTGACTCAAATAAAACTCTTTTCTATTCTTATTATAGATTGTTTATTATTTTCATTGATACCCCTCTTTCATTCCTGATTTTCGTTATCTTAGTCTCCTCTCCTTTATTCTTGGTCAGTCAAAACAAAAGTTTGCCAATTTTGTTGATTTTTTCCAAGAAGATACTTTTGGTTGGATGACTCTCTATTGTGTTTTAATTCCCTCTTGCATTTTTTTCCGACTCAAATATTTATTATTTCCTTCCTTTTGATTGCTTTGGGTTTGCTCTTCTTTTCCTAGTTGCTTAAGGTGGAAGGTTAAGTTATAAATCTGCAGTCTTTCTTCATTTTTAACATAGGTTGATAAATATTTGATAAATTTCTGAATAGTCTGGAAACACTAGGTTGATTGACATTGGAAAAGTGAGGAAGCTTTGCACTTGAGGAAGGAAAGAATCCCAAAGGACAGAGGCCAGTGAGATAAGAGGCAGTGCAGGCTGAATTTCCAGAGGGGGTGGGAAAAGCTGCCAGAACATCATGATGGGGACTACCAAGAGAAGGAAGGATGCAGAGGATGTTGTAGGAATTATTTTGCAGGTAATGCAGCATGATTATTCTTTGGTGGTATGGGATTTTGGGGTTTTTTGTTTGTTTGGCTGGATGGTTATATTTCAGAGACACTAGTAAGATCTCAACTGCCTTTCTATATCTTCCCAAAATTAGGCTTGAGTGTCTTTCACTTTTCCTCTTTCTTTTTAAAACTGTAAAAAATCTAATTAAATAATATAGGCTTATAGTGAAAGCTTTGTAAAATATAGGAGACTATAAAGAAGAAAATAAAAATCACCAATTTCCTTCCACAGAGACCTTCATTCTAATCTTTTTAGTATGCACAGTCCACAACCACTTACCCTCATTTCAAAATTCAAAACAATCTGAAAACTGACAGTTTTGCCACAAAATCACTTTGGTGGCAAAAGCTGACCTGAATGGATATGAGCCTACTTATAGTCTTTATTTATCGCCATCTTTATGAATATTAATACTCTCATCTGCAATGTATTATATAATATATGAAATGCTACCTTTCTAAAACATGGAAAATTCTGATTCCTGCAATATATCTGACCCCAAGGACTTTGAATAAGAGATTGTAGACCTATCTATATTAAAATTATACATATGTATAATAATACATATATATGTCATTTTATATCTCTACTTTTTAACAGTACATTGTATTTTATTGTCATTAAATATTATTGGGAAATAGTTTTTAATGGCGGCACAATGTTCCATCATGGTGATGCATTCTTGTCAATTCAGCCACTATCCTTTTGCGTATTTAAGACACTTTCCATTTTTCAATACTATAAATAGCACTAGATTAAACATCCTTGTATATGAGTCTTGATGTGTATCTTTTACTTTGTTTTTATGATAAATTAGTACATGTAGACTAGTTGGGACAAAGCATACAAACATTTTAAAGATTCATGATATATATAAAAAAAGGACTGCCAGTGTCTCCAGCTGAAATAAGAATGCTGTGATTCCCAGCCCACACTTCTATCTTTTTTTTTGAAACCAAACAGATAACAAAAGCCTTTCTGTGTCCCCCATTTCTTGTCTGTAGGAAAAATGCTTCAGTCTTCTAGACTCTCCCTGAGTTCCAAAGGGCAGATTCCAACAGTTACTAATTAAGGACGTGAGGGAATGCAGAAACAAAAGAAAAGCAGTCAGGAAACAGCAGTGCAGAGGGGGCAGAGTCAACATGGCGTACTAGGAGGATACGGAATTCGTGTCTCCTCACACCTACCAGGCACCGGTGGGGGACTATGGACACCTAAGGAGATGGGAGGAACCCCCAGCGACTGGTAGGACACAGGGCATGGGGGGGGCGTGAAGGGGGAGGAGAAGTGGAGGTGGGACAGGACTGGCACCCCTAAGGGGCAGCTGGGGAAGGGGAAGGGATCCCACGCCCAAAGGGGGAAATTGGGGAACCACTGGGAGAGCAGAGGATCAAAAGGGAGCATAGCCAGGCTTCCCCTGCCCGCTTGGGCCCCCAGGAGCCTGCTGAGATCCTGAGCCTGATCCTCTGCCCACTGAGGACCCCTCTAGCCATGTGGGTCCTGAGGGAGTGGGAGGGAGGAAAGGGGGAGCAAAAGTAAAGCCCAGACCTACAGGACCGGCACCCCTGAGGGGTGGCTGGGGGAGGGGAGGAGTTCCTACACCCAGAGGGACCCACCCACGGTTAGGGGCCCAGTGGCGACGAGGGAGACCCTAGGGGAGACAGTGGGGAAGGTTGCGAAGGAACGGAAGGGAACGCAGCCAGTGCTTTCCCTGTCCACTTAGGCACCAGGGAGGCTGTTGGGCTCCTGGGCCTAATCCTCTGCCCTCGGAGCCTCCCTCCTGCCATGCAGAACCCAAGGCCCGCCCCTACACCCCCACCCAGGGCCCTACCTCTACACTCGGAGAACCCCTCCAACATGCTGGGCCTAAATGCCACCCACACACCCTCACTCAGGGCCCTACTTCCAAACTCCGGAACTCCACACTCCAGAGGCCCTCCTTTCCACATGCTGCCTCTCCCTTTCCCTTCAGGTCCTAAGCAGAGGCCCCACCCCACTCTTGAATATCACCGCCTAAGCCCCACCCCAAGACCTTTTCTGGCTACATGGATCCTGAGCCTAGGCCACGACACACGCACAAACGTTACCCCCTCCACCCACCTAGGTCCCACCCCACCCGAAACCCCACCCCTGCCTAAGTTCCACCCCCACCTAAACTGCCCCCATAGCCAAGGCTTTTATATTTTTATTTATTTTTTTTTCTTTTTTCCCCTTTTAGATTGGGGTTCTGTTTTACCTTGTTGATTCTTTTATATTTTTATCTTTCCTAATAAATCTTTTATTTTTCTAATTTTATTTTAGTCTTTATACTTTGTTATTGTTCTCTCCTTTTGGCTTGTTCCCCCCACCCATCCCTTTTTTTTCTTTTTTCTGTTGTAGTTTTATTTTGCCTTGTTGCAGTTGGGTCAATTATAGTTTTTGTTTTTGTTTTTTTTTTTTATAGTTTTATTTTTCCTAATATATTTTTTATCTTTCTAATTTTATTTTGTTTCTTATTCTTTGATATTGTACTGCTCCTTTTTCTCTCTCTTTTCCTTTTTTTTTTTTTTTTTTTTTAACCGCACCACAAAGCTTCTGGCATTTTGGTTTCCAGGCTGGATGTTGGGCCTGAGCTCCTGTGGTGGGACCTCCAAGTCCAAACCGCTGGACTAACAGAGAACCTCAGACCCCAGGGAATACCAATCAGAGTGAGGCCTCCCTGAGGTCCTCATCTCAGCACCAAGACCCAGCTCTAACCAACTGCCTGCAAACTCCAGTGCTGGACGTCTCAGTCCAAACAACCAGTAAGACAGGAATACGGCACCACCCATCAAAAAAACAAAAAATGAAACGACAAAAAAATATGTTACATATGAAGGAGCAAGGTAAAACCTACAAGACCAAATAAATGAAGATGAAATAGGCAACCTACCTGAAAACAATTCAGAGTAATAATAGTAACAATGATCCAAAATCTTGCAAACAGCATGGAGAAAACACAAGAAACATTTAACAAGGATCTAGAAGAACTAAAGAGCAAACAAACAGTGATGAACAACACAATTACTGAAATTAAAAATACTCTAGAAGGATCAATAGCAGAATAACTGAGGCAGAAGAACGGATAAATGAGATGGAAGATAAAATGGTGGAAATAACTGCCAGGGAGCAGAATAAAGAAAAAGGAATGCAAAGAATTGAGGACAGTCTCAGAGACCCCTGGGACAACACTAAACGCACCAACATTCGAATTATAGGGGTCTCAGAAGAAGAGGAGGAAAAGAAAGGGCCTGAGAAAATATTTGAAGAGATTATAGTCAAAAACTTCCCTAACATGGGAAAGGAAATAGTTAATCAAGTCCAGGAAGCACAGAGAGTACCATACAGGATAAACCCAAAGAGAAAAATGCCGAGACACATATTAACCAAACTATCAAAAATTAAATACAGAGGACCTTCAAGATGGTGGAGGAGTAAGACGTGGAGATCACCTTCGTCCCCACAAATACATCAAAAATACATCTATATGTGGAATAACTCCTACAGAACACATACTGAACACTGGAAGAAGACCTCAGACTTCCCAAACGGCAAGAAACTCCCCACGTACCTGGGTTGGGCAAAAGGAAAAAGAAAAAACAGAGACAAGAGAATAGGGATGGGACCTGCACCTCTGGGAGGGAGGTGTGAAGGAGGAAATGTTTCCACATACTAGGAAGACCCTTCACTGGTGGAGACGGGGGATGGGCAGGGGGGAAGCTTTGGAGCCACGGAGGACAGTGCAGCAACAGGGGTGCAGAGGGCAAAGCAGAGAGATTCCTGCACAGAGGATCAGTACCAACCAGCACTCACCAGCCTGAGAGGCTTGTCTGCTCACCCACCTGGGCAGGTGTGGGCTGAGAGCTGAGGCTCGGGCTTCCGAGTTCAGAACTGGGGACAGGACTGGGGTTGGATGCATGAACACAGCCTGAAGGAGGCCAGTGCACCACAGCTAGCCAGAGGGAGTCCGGGAAAAAGTCAGGAACTGCCTAACAGGCAAGAGAACATTGTTTCAGGGTGCATGAGGAGAGGGAATTCAGAGCACTGCTTAAACGAGCTCCAGAGACGGGAGCAAGCTGCAGCTATCAGTGTGGACACCAGAGATGGGAATGAAACGCTAAGGCTGCTGCTGCAGCCATCAAAAAGCCTGTGTGCAAGCACAGGTCAGTATCGACACCTCCCCTTCCCAGGAGCCTGTGCAGCCCACCACTGCCAGGGTCCCATGATCCACGGACAACTTCCCCAAGAGATCACACGGAGCACCTCAGGCTGTTGCAATGTTATGCTGGCCTCTGACGCCGCAGGCTCACCCCGCATTCTGTACCTCTCCCTCTCCCCAGCCCGAGTGAGCCAGAGCTCCCTAATCTGCTGCTACTTTAACCCCGTCCTTTCTGGGCAGGGGACAGATGCCCTCAGGTGACTTACACGCAGAGGCAGGACCAAATCCAAAGCTGAACCCCAGGAGCTGTGAGAACAAAGAAGAGAAAAGGAAATTTCGCCCAGCAGCCGAAGGAGTAGCGAGTTAAATCTCCACAATCAATGTGATGTACCCTGCACCTGTGGAATACCTAAATAGAAAACAAATCATCCCAAAATTCAGGCGGTGGACTTTGGGAGCAACTGTAGACTTGGGGTTTGCTTTCTGCATCTAATTTGTTTCTGGTTTTATGTTTGTCTTAGCTTAGTATTTAGAGCTTATTACCCTTGGTAGATTTGTTTATTGACTTGGTTGCTCTCTTCTGTTTATTTTTTTACATATATATATGTATATATTTTTCCTTTTCCTCTTTTTGTGAGTGTGTATGTGTATGCTTCTTTGTGTGATTTTTGTCTGTATAGCTTTGCTTTTACCATTTGTCCTAGGGTTCTGTCTGTACTTTTTTTTTTTTTTTTTTAGTATAGTTTTTAGTGCTAGCTATTATTGGAGGGTTTGTTTCTTGGTTTGGTTGCTCTCTTCCTTCTTTTTTAAAATTACTTTTAATTTTTTTATTATTAATAATATTTTTTAATTTTTTATTTTAATAACTTTATTTTTTCTTTCTTTCTTCCTTTCCCTTTCTTTCTTTCCTTCCTTCCTTCCTTTCTTTTCTTTCTTCCTTTCTTTTTTTCTTTCTCTCCCTTTCCTTCCGAGCCATGTGGCTGACAGGGTCTTCATGCTCTGGCTGGGTGTCATATCTGAGCCTCTGAGGTGGGAGACCCGAGTTCAGGTAATTGGTCCACCAGAGACCTCCTGGCCCCATGTAATATCAAACGACAAAAGCTCTCCCAGAGATCTCCATCTCAACGCTAAGACCCAGCTCCACTCAATGATTAGCAAGGTACAGTGCTGGATACCTCATGCCAAACAACTAGCAAGACAGGAACACAAGCCCACCCATTAGCACAGAGTCTGCCTAAAATCGTAATAAGTTCACAGACACCCCAAAACACAACATCAGACGTGGTCCTGCTCACTGGAAAGACAAGATCCAGCCTCATCCACTAGAACACAGGCACCAGTCCCCTCCACCAAGAAATCTACACAACCCACTGAACCAACCTTACCCACTGGGGGCAGACACCAAAAACAATGGGAACTACGAACGTGAAGCTTCAGAAAAGGAGACCCCATACACAGTAAGTTAAGCAAAATGAGAAGACACAGAAATACACAGCAGATGAAGGAGCAAGGTAAAAACCTACCAGACCAAACAAATAAAGAGGAAATAGACAGTCTACCTGAAAAAGAATTCAGAGTAATGACAGTAAAGATGATCCAAAATCTTGGAAATGGAATGGAGAAAACCCAAAACTTTCAACAAGGACCTAGAATAACTAAAGAGCAAACAAACAATGATGAACAACACAGTAAATGAAATTTAAAACTGTCTAGAAGGAATTAATAGCAGAATAACTGAGGCAGAAGAACGAATAAGTGACCTGGAAGATAAAATAGTGGAAATAACTACCACAGAGCAGAATAAAGAAAAAAGAATGAAAAGAGTTGAGGACAGTCTCAGAGACATCTGGGACAACATGAAATGCACCAACATTTGAATTATAGGGGTCCAAGAAGAAGAAGAGAAAAAGAAAGGGAATGAGAAAATATTTGAAGAGATTTTGGTCAAAAACTTCCCTAATATGGGACAGGAAATAATCAATCAAGTCCAAGAAGCACAGAGAGTCCCATACAGGATAAATCCAAGGAGAAACATGCTGAGACACATTAATCAAACTATCAAAAATTAAATACAAAGAAAAAATATTAAAAGCAACAAGGGAAAAGCAACAAATAACAAACAATAGAATCCCCATAATGTTAACAGCTGATCTTTCAGAAGAAACTCTGCAAGCCAGAAGGGAGTGGCAAGACATATTTAAAGTGATGGAAGGGAAAAACCTACAACCAAGATTACTCTACCCAGCAAGGATCTCAATCAGATTTGATGGAGAAATCAAAATGTTTACAGATAAGCAAAAGCTAAGAGAATTCAGCACCACCAAACCAGCTCTACAACAAATGCTAAAGGAAGTTCTCTAGGCCGAAAACACAAGAGAAGGAAAAGACCTACAATAACAAACCCAAAACAATTAAGAAAATGGTAATAGAAACATACATATTGATAATAACTTTACATTTAAATGGATTAAATGCTCCAACCAAAAGACATAGACTGGCTGAATGGATACAAAAACAAGACCCATATATATGCTGTCTACAAGAGACACACTTCAGACCTAGGGACACATACAGACTGAAAGTGAGGGGATGGAAAAAGATATTCTATGCAAATGGGAATCAAAAGAAAGCTGGAGTAGCAATTCTCATATCAGACAGAATAGACTTTAAAATAAAAACTATTACAAGAGACAAAGAAGGACACTATATAATGATCAAGGGATCAATCCAAGAAGAAGCTATAACAATTGTAAATATTTATGCACCCAACAAAGGAGCACCTCAATACATAAGGCAAATGCTAACAGCCATAAAAGGGGAAATAGACAGTAACACATTCATAGTAGAGGACTTTAACACCCCACTTTCATCAATGGACAGATCATGCAAAATGAAAATAAATAAGGAAACACAAGCTTTAAGTGACACATTAAACAAGATGGACTTAATTGATATTTATAGGACATTCCATCCCAAAACAACAGAATACACATTTTTCTCAGGTGCTCATGGAACATTCTCCAGGTTAGATCATATCTTTGGTCACAAATCAAGCCTTGGTAAATTTGAGAGAATTGAATTCGTATCAAGAATCTTTTCTGACCACAATGCTATGAGACTAGATATCAATTACAGAAAAAAAAAACTGTAAAACATACAAACACATGGAGGCTAAACAAGACACTACTAAATAACTGAGAGATCACTGAAGAAATCTAAGAGGAAATCAAAAAACACTTAGAAACAAATGACAATGAAAACATGATGACCCAAAACCTATGGGATGCATCAAAAGCAGTTCTAAGAGGGAAGTTTATAGCAATACAGTCCTACCTCAAGAAACAAGAAAAATATCAAATAAACAACCTAACCTACACCTAAAGCAATTAGAGAAAGAAACACACAAAAACCCCCAAGTTAGCAGAAGGAAAGAATCATAAAGATCAGATCAGAAACAAATGAAAAAGAAATGAAGGAAACAATAGCAAAGATCAATAAAACTAAAAGCTCCTTCCTTGAGAAGATAAACAAAATTGATAAACCATTAGCCAGGCTCATCAAGAAAAAAAGGGAGAAGACTCAAATCAATAGAATTAGAAATGAAAAAGGAGAAGTAACAACTGACACTGCAGAAATACAAAGGATCATGAAAGATTACTACAAGCAACGATATGCCAATAAAATGGACAACCTGGAATGGACAAAGTCTTAGAAAAGCACAACCTTCTGAGACTGAACCAGGAAGAAATAGAAAATATGAACAGACCAATCACAAGCACTGAAATTGAAACTGTGATTAAAAATCTTCCAACAAGCAAAAGCCCAGGACCAGATGGTTTCACAGGAAAATTCTATCAAACATTTAGAGAAGAGCTAACACCTATCCTTCTCAAACTCTTCCAAAATATAGCAGAGGGAGGAACACGCCCAAACTCATTCTATGAGGCCACCATCACCCTGGTGCCAAAACCAGACAAAGATGTCACAAAAAAAGAAAACTACAGGCCAATAACACTGATGAACATAGATGCAAAAATCCTCAACACAATACTAGCAAACAGAATCCAACAGCACGTTAAAAGGATCATACACCATGATCATGTGTGGTATATTCCAGGAAGGCAGGGATTCTTCAATATACGCAGATCAATCAATATGTTACACCATATTAACAAACTGAAGGATAAAAATTATATGATCATCTCAATAGATGCAGAAAAGGCTTTCAACAAAACTCAACACCCATTTATGATAAAAACCCTCTAGAATATAGGCACAGAGGGAACTTACCTCAACATAATAAAGGCCATTTATGACAAACCTACAGCCAACATCGTTCTCAATGGTGAAAAACTGAAACCATTTCCACTGAGATCAGGAACAAGGCAAGGTGTCCCACTCTCACCGCTATTACTCAACATACTTTTGGAAGTTTTAGTCACAGCAATCAGAGAAGAAAAAGGAATAAAAGGAATCCAAATCAGAAAAGAAGTAAAACTGTCACTGTTTGCAGATGACATGATACTATACATAAAGAATCCTAAAGATGCTGCCAGAAAACTACTAGAGCTAATCAATGAATTGGGTAGAGTAGCAGATACAAAACTAATGCACAGAAATCTCTTGCATTCCTATACACTAATAATGAAAAATCTGAAAGAGAAATTATGGAAACACTCCCACTTACCATTGCAACAAAAGGAATAAAATACCTAGGAATAAACCTACCTAAGGAGACAAAAGACCTGTATGCAGAAAACTATAAGACACTGCTGAAAGAAATTAAAGATGATACAAACAGATGGAGAGATATACCATGTTCCTGGATTGGAAGAATCAACATTGTGAAAACGTCTATACTACCCAAAGCAATCTACAGATTCAATGCAATCCCTATCAAACAACCAATGGCATTTTTCATAGAACCGGAACCAAAAATTTCACAATTTGTATGGAAACACAAAAGAGCCAAATAGCCAAAGCAATCTTGAGAAAGAAAAACGGAGCTGGAGCAATCAGGTTCCCTGACTTCAGAGTATACTATAAAGCTACAGTAACCAAGACAGAATGGCACTGGCACAAAAACAGAAATATAGATCAATGGAACAGGATAGAAAGCCCAGAGATTAACCCATGCACATATGTCACCTTATCTTTGATAAAGGAGGCAAGAGTATACAATGGAGAAAAGGCACCCTCTTCAAAAAGTGATGCTGGGAACACAGGACAGCTACATGTAAAAGAATGAAATTAGAACCCTCCCTAACACCATACACAAAAATAAACTCAAAATTGATTAAAGACCTAATGTAAGGCCAGATACTATCAAACTCTTAGAGGAGAACATAGGCAGAACATTGTATGACATGAATCACAGCAAGATCCTTTTTGAGCCACCTCCTAGAGAAATGGAAATAAAAACAAAAATAAACAAATGGGACCTAATGAAACTTACAAGCTTTTGCACAGCAAAGGAAACCATAAACAAGAAGGAAAGACAATCCTCAGAATGGGAGAAAATATTTGCAAGCGAAGTAACTGAGAAAGGATTAATCTGCAAAATATACAAGCAACTCATGCAGCTCAATATCAGAAAAACAAACAACCCAATCCAAAAATGGGCAGACGACCTAAACAGACATTTCTCCAAGGAGGATATATAGATTGCCAACAAACACATGAAAGGATGCTCAACATCATTAATCATTAGAGAAATGCAAGTCAAAACTACAAAGAGCTACCACCTCAAACCAGTCAGAATGGCCATCTTCAAAAAATCTACAAACAATAAATGCTGGAGAGGGTGTGGAGAAAAGGGAACCCTCTTGCACTGTTGGTAGGAATGTAAATTGATAAAGCCACTATGGAGAACAGTATGGAGGTTCCTTAAAAAACTAAAAATAGAGCTACCATACGACCCAGCAATCCCACTACTGGGCATATACCTTGAGAAAACCAAAATTCAAAAAGAGTCATGTACCAAAATGTTCATTGCAACTCTATTTACAATAGCCAGGACATGGAAGCAACCTAAGTGTCCATCAACAGATGAATGGGTAAAGAAGATGTGGCACATATATACAATGGAATATTACTCAGCCATAAGAAGAAACGAAATTGAGTTATTTGGGGTGAGGTGGATGAACCTAGAGTCTGTCATACAGAGTGAAGTAATCAGAAAGAGATAAACAAATACCGTACGCTAACACATATATATGGAATGTAAAAAAAAAAAAAAAAAAGGTTCTGATGAACCTAGGGTCAGGGCAGGAATAAAGACGCAGATGTTGAGAATGGACTTGAGGACCCAGGGAGGCGGAAGGGTAAGCTGGATCCAAGTGAGAGAGTAACACTGACATATATACACTACCAAATGTAAAACTGACAGCTACTGGGAAGCAGCTGCATAGTGCAGGGAGATCAGCTTGGTGCTTTGTGACCACCTAGAGAGGTGGGATAAGGAGGGTGGGAGGGAGACACAAAAGTCAGGGGATATGGGGATATACATGTGCATATAGCTGATTCACTTTGTTATACAGCAGAAACTAACACAACATTGTAAAGCAATTATACTCCAAGAAAGATGTTAAAAAAAAAAAGGAAACAAACAATACTGCAGTGATAAAGTGTCCTGGTTCCTCCTAAAGCGATATGCATAACAATATATCTTTGAGTTCTTCTTACAGGAACTAATGCCCCCACCTAAGTGGAGGATGGTAACTTCAGGCTAAGTACATGATTCTTGGGACACCACCCTGTTACCTCACCACTAAGCAATCAAAAGAAAATCCCACACCTTGCAGCCCTCACCCCAAATTTTGCCTTTAAAAACTCTTCTTCAGAAACTGTCAGGAAGTTTGGGTCTTTTGAGCATAAGCCTCCCCATACTCCTTGTTTGGTCCTTGCAATAAACCTTTCTCTGCTCCAAACTCCAACATTTCAGTTTGTTTGGCCTCACTGTGCATTGGGCACACAAGCTTGGATTCGACAGCAATTTGTGTTTTAATTTTATTTATGACATACAGAAGTTTTAAAACTTCATCCAGTCAAACATCTTTTCCTCTGGTTTTGGATTCTGGTATTATGATTAAGAAAATCTTAGCCACCCCAATAGTATCAATATATTCTTTTTTATTCTTTTATAGTTTAAACCATTTAAAACCTTAATCAACCTAGAATGTACTTTAGTTTTATGTGAGGTAAAATCCTTTCTTTCTTTTGAAGTTAACCTGCTATGCCAACAGTGTTTATTGACTAATCCATTTTCCTTCCACTGATTTAAAATGTGAATCTTATCACAGTCTTATCTCAAGCTATTGTATATACTAGAGTCTAATTTGGGGCCTTTCATTTTGCTCTATTGATCTGTTTATCTTCTCTGAGCCAGTTGTACACTGATTAAGTTACTGTCATTTGATAAATTTTTAAAAATCTGATTGGGCTTGTTCCACATTATTCTTTTTCCTTTTCAAGCTTTCTTGGCTATTTTTGTCCATTTATTGCTCTGGATGATCGAAGATCCCTCTACTATCCAATTAGGGGAAAAATGCTATTGGAATTTCAATTAGACTTGCATTCCATTTATAGATTAATTTAGAGACTACTGACATCTTTACAATATTGAATCTTTATACTGGGAATGTGGTTTAACTCTCCATTTATTCTAGTCTACTTTCATGTCTCTAAGAAAGTTTTATAGTTTTCTTCTAATAGGTATTTTAAAGATCATTTCTCAGTTTTATTTTTATTGAGAGAGTGAATGGGATCTTTACATTTTATTTTACAAGAATGCTCCATTGATTTTTTAAATATATTTATTTTGAACTATCCTGTTAAGTCTACGTCTAATAGTTTTCCAGCTGATTCATTTGTGTTCCTTAGTTAGACAATTATACTATCTGATAATAATGATGATTTTTGTCCCTCTTTTCCAGTAGTTATATCTTTTATTTATGATTCTTACAATACATTAGCTATATCCTCCACAGCAATACTAAATGAAAGTGGTGATAGCAGACATCTTCATCTTGTTCCTGACTTTAACGGGCATGTCTCTAGTTGTTCACCAAAAAGCATGAAGTTGTCTGAAGTTCATATTCATTGTCATATTATTACAATATTCTTCTATTCCCATTTATTTAGTTAGTTAGTTAGTTTTGGCTCCGTTGGGTCCTCGTTGCTGCACACAGGCTTTCTCTAGTTGTGGCGAGCAGGGGCCACTCTTCCTTGTGGTGTGTGGGCTTCTCGTTGCAGTGGCTTCTCTTGTTGTGGAGCACAGGCTCTAGGCGTGTGGGTTTCAGTAGTTGTGGCTTGTGGGCTCTAGAGTGCAGGCTCAGTAGTTGTGGCACACAGGCTTAGTTGCTCTGCTGCATGTGGGATCTTCCCGGAGCAGGGCTCAAACCCGTGTCCCCTGCATAGGCAGGCAGATCCTTAACCACTGCACCACCAGGGAAGTCCCTATTCCCATTTTTTAAAAACCAAATACGAATGTTGAATTTTTATAAAATGCCTTTTTAGCATTTTTTGAGGTAATAATATGATAACTTAAGGAAAAGTCATTCACTTACTCCTGTGATGAGATTTCTTAATACTGTATCTTTCTCAGATTTGTCTATGCATCTTACTTGGTCAAGGCACATTATTAATTTCTGCATGTTATTTTAATGTTTTGCAGAATTCTTCCTGCTTGTATTTTGGTTAAGGTCCTTACATTTATATTGATAAGTAGGATCAATCTGTGGTTTTTTTTCTTTTATACAGTGACTATCTTGGTCTGTTTTTGATACCAGGATAATGCTATTCCCTTAAAATAAAGAGGAAAATGTATCCTCTTTTTTTTTTTTTTTTTTTTTTTTGCGGTACGTGGGCCTGTCACTGTTGGTGGCCTCTCCCGTTGCAGAGCACAGGCTCTGGATGCACAGGCTCAGTGGCCATGGCTCATGGGCCCAGCCACTCCGCAGCATGTGGGATCTTCTCGGACCAGGGCACGAACCCACGTCCCCTGCATTGGCAGGCGGACTGTCAACCACTGCGCCACCACGGAAGCCCCAATATACCCTCTTTTTATGTGTTATGGAATGGAATATAGCAGTCAAAGTTTTAAAGGACTTAGCAAAAAAATCATCCAAGCCCAGTGTCTTTGCTGAGGTAATAATTTTAAAACTTCTAATTTTTTTCATCTTGATTATTCAGCTATTCAGGTTTTTCAACCTTTTCTGAGAAAATTTTGTAAATTTATACTTTTCTACAAATGTCCATTTTAATGAGATTTTAAAACTTTATTACTGTAATTATATACCATTATCTTATTATTTGACTATTTTCATCTGTATACTTTGTTATACCCGTTTTCTCATTCCTACTTTTATATATTTGTGGGCTTATATTTTATATTTGTTTGTCCTTTTTCATTCATGTTTGGATTCTATTTTCAAATCCATCCTTCCTTGGGACCCCTTTCTCCTTCACCCAAGCTCCTAGTAGGATTTTCTAATGCTAAATCCATCTGTTTTCTCCCTCTTTCCCAGGCACCCGGTGTTTTTGTGCAGACTTTATCTTCTCTGAATCGCTCACCACAGAGCCTGACAGGTTCCACAGTGAGAAGTTTCCTTCTTCTCTTTTCTACAAAAACCTATCTGATTTGGTCCCATCCCTCAAATTGCTGTCAGGTAACTGTTTAATTCATCCACTAAAGGCAGTGAGAGGGAATAAAAGAGAAAGACCACTGAAGTGGGATTTCGAAGCCCAGGGATTAAGTCCTGAATCAGACATGTCACCAACTAGCTCTCTGGCCTTATCTCCAGACCTTACTTTCCCCAGCTGTAAAATAAGGTACTTGGATTTCAGGATTTCCAGAATCCTATTCACCTTGAGAATTCTATGATTATCTATTATCCAGTTATCCAAATAAAATATCTCTAGTTGAGATGAGATTAATATGTCATTCTGTCTACATAATGCTTTCATTTTCACAGCTATTTGGGGGATTTTTAAACCCAAAGCAGTGAACAGCATGATGCTTCCTAACATTCCTTAAAAATGAGCGAAGAGTTCTTTATAAAATTCACTGGGTCCTTCAGTGTCAAAATTACATCTACTGTGTTTCCTAACAAGGCAACCAATAGAAGCTTGAACAATTTCTGGAAAAACTAAATAGTACCAAGAAATGGAATCACCAAATTGCCAAGCAAAGCAGTGTGATAACATATAATAATATGAGGTGATAGCACCATTCTGGCCTTATGTATTTATTTAAAGTTATAGTTATAATTTCTCCCAAAGGAGACCTTGAGTTAATTTCTTAATTCTGTTCTTAAACCCTTGTCCTAGACACAACAGCATTATTTTGAGGTAAACTTGAAAGGGTAACTCTAGTGGGAACTGCCCTTCTTCTAGGAACAGTATCCCATTTTAAGAAATGCCCTCCATGCTAGCTCCATATATGTGGTTCTTGCTATGGACCCATTTACAAAGCAGCAGTTCACTGATTGGCCCAGAAAGGAGACATGACCAAAGCAAAACCAATGAACTTCTTCCTTGGATATTTGGACCTGGGACCAAGAGTAATGGGAATTTCCCTGGTGAAACCAAGCAGGACGCCATGGGGTCATCCCAGGTACAAAAGCCCCTCTGTGTTCCCTGTTTTTTGAAAAGTGCTTTAGTCTCTCATAGGCCTTCCCTGAGTTCCAAAACACAGGGGAAGTGAGGGATACAGAAACAAAGGAAAAGCAGTTAAGCAAGAAAAGTGATGACAGATTAAACAACAGTCAGTGATAAAACAAAGTCCTAGGTCCTCCTCAAGGAATATACATAACAATCTGATGCATACCTTTGAGTTATTAGGAAGAAACTAAGACCCCCATCCAGATGGAGGATGGTGACTACATGAAGACCACAAGCATGGAGGCCCCAGACTGGCTGGAACCAGAGGTCGACGATTAAGATTTCCGAAACACCACCCTGTTACCTCACTATCAACCAATCAGAAGAAAGTCATGCATCCTGCAGCTCTCACTCCAAATGTCACCTTTAAAAACCCTTCCCTGAAAGCCTTTTGAGCATGAACTGCCTATTCTCCTTATTTGGAACCTGCAATAAACACTGTACTTTCCTTCACCACAACCTGGGTCAGTAAGTTGGCTTTGCTGCGTGGCAGGTGAGTGGACCCAAGTTTGGGTTCGGTAACACTGGGAGTGCTGAACATACTGAACATGTAGGTAGTGAAGCTCATGAGCCAACAGAAGCCATGAGTTCTGTCACATGGAGTTCGGTTATGGCAAGACAGAAAAAAAGGGATCTGTATGCAGAGAGAAGTGGGGCATAAGAGCAACTGGACAAAGATCCATGGAGGAGTCGATCTCAAAGAGATTTGCTAACTCCAAGGCTATGAGAGAAGCACCATTCTTAGACTAACGCAGATGACTGGCATGCTGCAGTGAATGTCAGAGCAAAACACCCTACTTTAAAGGTGGTTAATGAGACTTAACCATGAGTACTTGCCAACAGAACACGGGAGCTCTCTGCATTGGGTGTCAGTGTTCAGACAGAAGAAAGAGGCCATTCAAATATGGATCCATATAGAACATAGAACAGTGTGGTGCCAATGAACAGAGCAAAGTCAGATGAGAAAAGAGGGGTGAACACAGACCATGCTACCATAAGCTAACAGTTTACAGGAACTTCTTAGTGAAGAGGGACATGTGGTAACTATTTAAAGATGACTAAATTAATTTTGTATCATGTTTACATTAACTAGATAATAAGTTCAAGGTTTTATTTCATAGAGTAGATTTAGGGATTCATAATCAATCACTTTGATAATCTTTATGAAGACATAAATGAATTAACCCTACAAGGTATACTTATAATGAGCTGAACCTGGATGATCCCAAATGGCAATTCCAACAACATTCAGATTTTCAGCACATTAAGAATAAACCACGCAATTCTATCAAACATTGAGAAAAGAGCTAACACCTATCCTTCTCAAATTCTTCCAAAATATAGCAAAGGGAGGAACACTCCCAAACTCATTCTACGAGGCCACCATCACCCTGATACCAAAACCAGACAAAGATGTCACAAAAAACGAAAACTACAGGCCAATATCGCAGATGAACATAAGTGCAAAACTCCTCAACACAATACTAGCAAACAGAATCCAACAGCACAGTAAAAGGATCATAGACCATGACCAAGTGGGATTTATCCCAGGAATGCAAGGATTCTTCAGTATATGCAAATCAATCAATGTGATACACCACATTAACAAATTGAAGGGGAAAAACCATATGATCATCTCAATAGATGCAGAAAAAGCTTTCAACAAAATTCACCACCCATTTATGATAAAAACCATCCAGAAAGTGGGCATAGAGGGAAACTGCCTCAGCATAATAAAGGCCATATATGACAAACCCACAGCCAACATTGTTCTCAATGGTGAAAAACTGAAAGCTTATCCTCTAAGATCAGGAACAAGACAAAGTTGCCCACTCTCACCACTATTATTCAACATAGTTTTGGAAGTCCTAGCCACAGCAATCAGAGAAGAAAAAGAAATAAAAGGAATACAAATCAGAAAAGAAGAAGTAAAGCTGTCACTGTTCGCAGATACATAGACAATCCTAAAGATGCTACCAGAAAACTACTAGAGCTTATCAATGAGTTTGGTAAAGTAGCAGGATACAAAATTAATGCACAGAAATCTCTTGCATTCCTATACACTAATGATGAAAAATCTGAAAGAGAAATGAATGATACACTCTCATTTACCATTGCAACAAAAAGAATAAAATACCTAGGTATAAACCTACCTAAGGAGACAAAAGACCTGTATGCAGAAAACCACAAGACACTGTTGAAAGAAATTAAAGATGATACAAACAGATGGAGAGATATACCATGCAGACGTAGAGAATGGACTTGAAGACATGGGGAGGGGGAAGGGTAAACTGGGACAAAGTGAAAGAGTGGCATGGACATATATGCACTACCAAATGTAAAATAGATAGCTAGTGGTAAGCAGCCACATAGCACAGGGAGATCAGCTTGGTGCTTTGTGTCCACCTAGAAGTGTGGGATAGGGAGGGTGGGAGGGAGACGCAAGAGGGAGGAGATTATGGGGATGTATGTACATGTATAGCTGATTCACAGCAGAAACTAACACACCATTGTAAAGCAATTATACTCCAATAAAGATGTTAAAAAAAATCACTATATGGTAAATGCGTGTGTTCCTCTCTGCACAAAGATATCTATATCACACACTCCAGGAGATCTGAAAGGGGAGGAAAGAAGGAGTTTAATAGTTTTCTAATATTTATGAATTTTATCAATATATTTATAAGAATAAGCTATAAAATTATGAAAGGCAAAATTTGAGGCAACAATATGGAGGTTTTGCTAAATTTCATAGGTTGCTGATCATACCCAGCTTCAGTTTCTTGGCCAATGCGTCAACTTGAATTGTGGGATCAGATCCCATGGACAGAAAACATATCAGAGGTGTTCGTGTATCACTTTCTTCCCAAGTTTTCTCCAGATTTAAGATAACTGGTTCTGTGTACTTTTCCTCCAAAGAATCTGCAATATACTTTCTTGCTTGAAAAACAGTACGGTCTGGGCACCAAGACCTAGAAATGCACACATGTTAGAGGAAATAAATTCAGGTTTTAAAAATTCTATCTAATGCTAAGCACATAAAGAACACATAGTTAGTTAGCAAAAGGATAGTGAGCTAATCCTCCTTTATGCAGATATGTGTAAGATGGATGGCAATGTTTTCTATCCTTGGATGAATGCAAGTTTATTCATGTAGTTTTGATGCTAGGCATTGGCAAGGAGTAGGTCAGGGCCAGTTCTGTTGCCAATCTAGAAGGGAACTTAGAAGTCAACTGATCCAAACGTCTCATTTTCAGAGGAAGCGGCAACTACTCTGAAGCTTTAGTTATTTTCGTTTTAAAACACATCAGTGATTATCCCTAGTAACTAAGCTATCAGCTTCAGGGAAGCAATTCCTCATTCAAACTAATACACAGGAGCACATTCATTCTTTGACAAATATTTATGGAGTGAATACTATACATCACGCCCTGCTCTTGATGCCAGGGACTCAGCAGGGATGCAAGGGGAGGTGTCCTCTGCCAGGTCCAGTACATGATGGGGGCTGGCCTGCTGCATACTCGAGGTTCTACAGCCTTCAGGGGGAGATAATATGTCAATGGTGTTAGAAGTAGCTTGATCAGCAAGCATTTATTTAATACCATCTGTGTAGACTACACTGTAGCAGGTTCTGCACACAATGACACATTAAATAAATGTCATTTGATATTTTTAGATCACAGACAAACTCTATGGATTCTTCTTTGTTAGTAGATTGCATTATTCATTTGACATAGATTCAATTTTAAAATGATGGATATAAGACACATCTATTCTAATAAAATAAAAACAAATAGCCATTTTGCAGTCTGCAGGTCCTGAGGTCATCACTGCTGACAGCTCTGATCACTCTCAAAGAGTGACAACAACCAGGAAACAACTTTTCTAAGAAAACCCAGGGGTATAACATTAGGAAAGACAAAAACAACTCCAACATAATCCGACATCTTTTTGTTATTCTTTTGGTGGTTTCATCTCCCCCAACTCTACCCTTCTGTGTTGCCCACCACACACACACACCCCGCCACACACACACACACACACACACACACATCTTCCAATATAGAATCCTTCTTTGAGCTACTGCATGTTGAGAAAACACGAAAAGTGAGAAAGAAAAGGAAGAATATTCTTCCTCAACATCACTTTCAAACTTTTGCTTCCACTTTAACAGCCAAAACAGCATTTATATGTTTCAATAGCACAATACTATTGGTTTTAGCTTAAAAACTAATTGCCTTGTAACTCTGTGAGATCTATTCTTTTACAGAAGTAAATTCAACAATAAATGATTCACTCAATGGTAAATGATGACCAAAGTGAATAGTACAAACATATTTTTCATACGTGTTTTGCTAAAAGCACTACCATTAACATGTTATCAAAATATACCTTTCACCATTTTATTTGCCATCCCAGACTTCAGTTGGGAAGCACATACATCTATCACAGTAACTACTGGCACATAGTGAAGTAAGCTCACTGAGGTGGGATCTGTAATTTGACACTATAAAGTGATGCTCCAGGTCTGATAATACCTATTCTCACCTGATAAGTAAAAGCTTGTGGCAGGTATCTAGTGAGTCATTATATCCATCAGGGATGATTTCCTCCTCTGGAGCATCTTTATCAAACCAGATTTTCCATCCCTTCTCATTACGAGATATCTAAAATAAATAAGCTGATTAGTGAGCCCCAGGAATATATGCAACTAAAATTGAATAACCTGAGAAGGTCATTCTTTACAGGCAGCTAATTTTTTAAACATAACCACACAGTTTACATTTTTCTTCAGAACCAGTGACTCAGATAGATTGGATATTATGATTCCCTTTCAGTTTTTCCATTGCTCTTCTACGTTATTTGCTAAAATTAGGACTATGTATCAATTACGCTAAACGACTGGGCAGGAAAAAACATAGACCAGGGTTTCTCAACCTCCGCACTATGGGCATTTAGGGCCAGATTAATTTAGTGTTGAGAGAGGCTGTCCTGTGCATTTTACGTTGTTTAGCAGCATCCCTGGCTCTATCCACTGGTCACCAGGAGCACCTCTGCCCCTGATCTGTGGCAATAAAAAAGGTCTCCAGAATTGTCAATGCACTCTGGGGTGTGGCACCAGGTTGCCCTTGGATGAGAACCACTGACACAGACCACTTTGATACCCAAACCTCTACATGTGGACCTCTACTTAAACTAGTGATAGATGACAAAATCAAAACTTTTATTTTCCTAGTCATCCCCCCACCTTGAGACCTTAAACCTAAGAATGGATGAAGTCTCTCCAAGAGCTGGTCTCAAACACCTGTTCTTTCAGAAGCATGGAAAGAACCACAGGTTTTCAGAGGTATTAAAGGATGCTCTCTGAAGTCCAAGTGCTGTGAAAATTAATTACAGAAACTATAGATCGGTGAGCCTGACGCTGCTCCTCAGCAACAATCAGGCTGGATTATTTAGACAGTGTCTGAAGCATGTTTTAAAAGCCATGGCAAGCACTAACAGCAAATATTTATATAGCAGATACTATGTGCCAGACCCAAGGACTGTACTTTTACTTCTATTATCCCCACTTTTTACTGAGGCACAGAGAGGTTAAATAACTGCCCAAAGTCCACACCATACAAGCAACTCATCATCTAGGATACAGACACGGTGCAAGTTAATAACAAAACAATTGCTCTGTAAATCAGTTGCTCCAACTTTGTCCCTGGGATGCTAAAAGATGGAGGAGAATTTCTGAAATGTTTCACAGCTGCCATCTTTCTCTGAAGATTGCAGTGGCTCTCCCTAGTTGGCTGCTGCCAAAAGAATCTGCCTGGCACAGGGCTTGGACGGCCTGGGTGCTGCTGTAGCCCCACCCTACTGCACTGGCACCTGTGCTCTGCTACCCAGAGCGCCCCCTGCAGGTCTCCTCCACACTGGCTGCTAAAGAGAAGGAATTCCAAGAAGAAACAGGGTGCGTATTCTCAACCTACTGGCCTTCCATCTGCTAATTTTGACTCTACCATATAAAGCTTTCAGGGCGAGCTGCATCTGTGATAGGATAACTCCCAGCCCCTTGCTCCTGCATTTCCCATTCCTGGCCCTCGCTGCTAGCAAAGCCACCTCCAGGTGTTAAACAGTTTGGCCTAGGGATGCCAAGGCAGGGCAGCTGCTCTTTGAGGCTATTTTTGTTTCAATTTCTGACACCCACTCAGCTAGGAGATTGATCTCCTGTTTCCTCCCCCCCTCCCACAGACAGGCCAAACTCTTGGCCATCTGATGGCAGGTCGCCCTGATGGCAAACTTCTGCAAGTTTGTGGAGAACAACTCTTCCTCTTCCCTTCTGGCCCATCCAATGGTGTAAAAGAAGTTGGACAGAAATAACTCATGGTGTCATGAGCACGGGCTCAAATTACAGCTTTACCATTTATGGGCTATGTGGCCTTGGGCAAGTGCTTAACCTCTTTGAGTCTCAGTTATCTCATCTATAAATCGTGTCAATAATACTTCCCTTGCACAGTTATTATTGTTGCAAAGTACCTACCCATAGTAAGCAGTAGTAGCCACCAGATTCTGCACCAAGGGTACTTAAAATCTAACTGACCGAGGCAAATGATACTGTATATCCTTATATTAATACAACCCGTCAGCAGAGGGGTGCTTTTTTCCAGTGGTACTTGAAGGCCGCCTTTACCCAGTCTCGGACCAGACCCAGACCACTTTTTTTTTTTTTTTCAAAGTATTTGTTTGGACTTGGAAGACTCAGGTGTAGCTGTAGTACGAAACAAAGCTTACTGTCCACCACAGATATAGTCCAGGGACTTTATCCAGTTGACTCTGACCCAACCACGGTGAATGGGTAAAGAATACATAATGTTCCAGAAGTACCCCTAAACAGACACACCTAGTGTACTCTTGGGTGGGGGATAGGATGTTTGTGGAGGGGAGGGAATCACGTGGTGACAGTGCGAGGCTTCTGCCGTCCTCAGCCTAGGGATAAGGTTACCAATCGCTCACTTTGTCCATCACCAGCAACCGTAAAAAAGACGATTATCAGCATTTGACACTGGGAAACTGCAGGCCCTCCGCTGGTAACCAACAGACCTCAGTAGTAAACAACTGTCTTTATTCTGAGTTGCATAATTGTTTTCCGGTGAGAGCTGAATAAACAACTAATCCACAATAACCAATTTACATTTTCAGATAAGAAAAACAGGTAAATCGGGGTCTGTTTCACCATTATAACTTCACTATTTTATAAATATTTTCACCACTGAAATGATGATTTTTTATAAAAGGACCTCAACCTCTTCGCTTGCCTCAAATTCAAATTTGCTCAAATTATTTAATCATAGGCAGTGAAAACATGGAGTCTACAATAAAAGGGTCCACCCACCCAGAATAAAAGGGTTCTGATTCTGACAGCAACTCAAGCAGGTTATAAATGATCCATGCCCACCACACAGAAGTAAAGACAGTTGCCTGCACCTGTGAAAAGATTCCTTGGGATATCCTTCTGTCCACCGCCCCCAAGCCCCCAGGAGAGCCACAGCGCCTTAAAGCTACACAAGTGTGTTGACTCCTCTGGGTGAAGGGTTTGTCACCAGGAGGCCCCAGTTTAAATGGCCCAGGTGTGTTTGGGTTTACAGATCTGTACTTTTGTCCAGCCCTTTATTACCTGGTTCATAATTTCTGCAAATTGCGGAAGTTTACTCAGTTCCACAAGATTCAGCCAGGTCATATCAAGGATCCAGCGAAACGGTTTGGGAGGGCAGGCTTTCAGATCTAGAGCTGCTCCCCCTGTGGAAAGGCATCAGTGGGAATCAGGTCAGCTTGTGCTCTATTTTTTAGAAATTTATTTTCCAAATAATAAAAAACGAGGTAACCATATCACACACAAAAATGGGAAAATTGGAAAATAATCACGTTATAGAAAATGTGGTTACCTTTTTTTGGTACAGTTCCTTCAAGTGTTAGTGATTTATACCATCTTATACAGATAGCAACTCCCTGTCATTTTTCCCTGCAAAGAATTTTTCTCAGGTGGTTGCAGATGTTTGCCTTTTTATTGCTTTTTAACTATCTGAAATTTATAATTTTGATATCAATGAATCAGTTGATCTTTTCATGTGTGATTTTAAAAGTCATTTCTTAGTCATCACTCCTCCAGAAGTTTGATACTCAATACTATTGAAATATTTTTTATCAGGTCAAAAAGACAGATAAATGGATAGACGAAGGGATGGAGGGAAAGAGGAAGAGAGGAGTATAATACATCTGTGGGTTTTTAAGGTTTTTAAGGGGGTAATTAATGTTCAAATCATTTATTCATTCATTTATTCAACAAACATTCACTGAGCCACCTCTATGTATCCGGCATATTCCAGGCACTGGGGATAAAGCAGAGGAAAGCCAACAGGGCTCCTGCTCTCACCGAGTCGAGTGGAGAATGTGAGTGATAGCGCTGGATTGTACTTTGAAGCAAATCACAAGTCAAATGAGCACATTCAGTGTGACAATCTCCACCAAGATGTGTGATTATATCTGCACTTTCAGAATTCCTCTATTGCATGTCTTTAGCAATGTTTTATCATAATAATTCCAGCTCTGTTGTTTAATTCAGATGTATGCCAAACAGTGGTTCTTGAACTTTTAAATTCTATAACCCTCCTGAAGAACTCATCAAATCCCTCCACTTCACTTATCAACCCGGGGACAAAAACAGGGGAGGTGGCGGGTGGAGGGGACTACAGGTCTCTGCTCTCCCCTCCAGCATCTTCCTGAGAAGGTGAATGAGCTGAAGTACTCCTTTCGTGTAAATCCCTTTGCTCCACCGTGGAGTCAGGGGCTCTGAGTGCCACAACACCTTTAGAACCTGTAAATCTTCCTCCCACATGCCCCCACCCCCCGCAGCGACCAGGTGAAAAGACCTTATTCTAGCACCATTTCTGCTAACACTGAGTTTACCATAGGAGAAGCAAGCCCTAGAGTAAGTCACCTGCAGATTTAAGGGATTCTCTCCTCTAACACAGAGGTAGATGCGTACCTTTTCTTCTTGGTTGTTTCCCCCTCACAGTGATTTCATGTAAACATATACCTCAAAGACATCAGGAGAAGATATTTAAGCTACATCAGTGTTTCCAACATATCATGCACCTAAACTAACCCAGAACAATCACAGCCCATCCCGTTCCCCCAAATATCCTGGCTCTGCCACTTGCTAGCTGCATAAACTTGGACAAAAACTCAGTTTCTCTCAGTTCTCTCTTCTGCCAAATGAGCGTAATAATAGAATCCATCAGGCTGATTGCTGTGAAGATTAAAGAAATGAATGTATGTAGAAAGCCAACAATAGTCATGGCCCAGAGTAAGAGCTACGTAATCATTAGCTGTTATTTTGACACTAACTCTCTGTCTTGGAAGGCTCAGGTCCAATCCAACCTGGAAGGCAAGAGAATACCCTCTAATGTGTCTTTCTGTACATGGTTTACAATAAAAGAAAGATGATATTTTTCTAGAATAATCAGGCAGGGGAAACAGGTATATCCATTACGCTACAGTGCAGGATTGCCCCTGGTACCTATTTCATTTTTCAAAGTGTTCTGACATTCTCGGTTGAAGAAGAAAGTCAAAGGCACCTTCCAAATATTGCAGAAAACTAGTAGGAATTAATACAAAGGGAAATCAAACATTTCTGCTATGACAAATAAGTCTTTCTTCTTTCCCCCTTAAGTACTGAGTTCAAAATGATAAAAAAAATATCAATGATCTAAGGGCCATATTTGTTAACTTTGTAAAAAAACATTAAAAACAAAGTCCTACCATCTTTTTTTTTTTTAGAATTTTTTTAAATGTGGACCATTTTTAAAGTCTTTATTGAATTTGTTACAATATTCTGTTTTATGTTTTGGTTTTTTGGCCGGGACGCATATGGGATCCTAGCTCCCCGACCAGGGATCAAACCTGTACCCCCTGTATTGGAAGGTGAAGTCTTAACCACTGGACCACCAGGGGAGTCCCAAGGCCTACCATCTTTTAAAAAATAATTTGGTCAAGCTGTAAGCCAGTTCAAAATTAATACAAACTGTACAATAAACCAGTTTTGATTTTTTTTAAAACTCTTTTACTGTGCTTGACAGTGCTGACTGTACTGACAATCCACCTATCATAAAATCCCAAATTAATCTTCTAAAGCACTGCTCATGCTACTTCCCTGCTCATAAAACATTCGATGGCTCTCTATCGCCAACTTAATTAAATCCAAACTCCTCTCACTGACTCTCCTGATCCTATACAATCCAGTTCTCCCTGACTCCAGTTTCATGAAATGGAGTCACAGAAGTGCTCTAACCACAGTTCAGATGTGCAACCTTCTTTATTTTTCTGTGACAAATCAAATCCTCCTCACAAATTCCCTCCCCACTGTGTTGCTGCGTTTCTTGGTCTCCTCTGATTTAAAGACTTTTGAAGAATCCAGTCTCTTTCAGGGAATAGCTCTGGCTTGGCTGGGTGTGCTGGGTAGGGAGAGGTGAGGTGGGGTGGGTTTGTGTCTTGATGGGGAGGATGCCTCAGATCTACATGCTGCCTCCTAGGCTTCACTTGTCCCAGTCACAGGCTGGGATCCTCTGAGCCACGACAAATCCTGTCTGACCTATGGGGGCATTAGGCTGCAGTCCACAGAGGCTGGTACTTTGTCGCTAGTTATAAAGTCCCCCTGTCCTGCAACTTCTTGGTTTGAACCCCAGACCCTCGCTGTGCACCAGCCCTCTCCGCATTTCCACAACCACACTCCCGCCTGCCAAACCTTAGGCTTATCCATCTATCCACTACCCTCCACCGATGCTGTGATGCAGCTTCCATGTTGGATGTGGCTCTGGGGCACTTCCCTGCTCTCTTTGAATTTCGATGTGGCCATGCATCTTACTTTGGCTAATGAAATATGAGCATGACGTGTGTCACTTGTGGGGTAACCTTTAAGAGCCAGCGCACAATTTGCCACACCCTGTCCCTCTTCCATAGTAATTATGGAAGCAATTTGGACTCCTGGGCGACCATGACAAGCATGTCAGATAGAGAGTAAAGGAGAAGTATACTTTTGTTATGCTGAAATTTGAGGATTGTTTTTATGGCCACAAAACCTGGCTTATCCTGACTAAAACTAGGTCCCCAAATCACATGCATTATGCCCCCACTCTGACACTTCTCAAAGTAGCTCTTCTTTCAACCATCCAGACCAGAAATCTTTGCACAGAGCAGAAATCTTAGACTCATTTCTGACCCTCTCTTGGCTCTCACACCCAGTCCTTTGTCATTTTACTTTCATGATCTCTCATATTTGTGTCTTCCTTTATATTCCCATTGTCTTCACCCTAGGATGGGAATGCATTTCCTGTGGTTGGGAAGCTTATAACAGACTCCCTTAAAGCACTTTTCTCGAATCCTACACACATCTGCCAGAGTAACCTTCCTAAAGAACAATAAAAGGATCACATCACTACCTTACACAACTCCTTATTTCTTATCAGATCAAGAAATCCTTCCTCTAGGAACCAAGGCTCACCAATGTACATACTCCACTCATTTCTTTTTCCATGCTGTTCTGTCTTAGCATGGAAGTTTTCTTCATTTCTACCTATCATCCATGGTCCATTTCAAATGTCACTTTCTTCTTTTGGGGGAGAAGGGCTGCCAGAAGATGATTTATTAAACTACTTATAAAGATCAAAAAAAAATAAGAAAAAGATTGGACTATTTTCCCCAGGTATCAAATAACCTGAAAAATTCCTGGCTTAACCTGCAAAGGCATATTTTCCAAGGAGCTTTTCTTGATCTCACCAACCACATGTAATCTCTCCTTCCTTTTAGATATAACACTTTGTTTTTAGCTCTCTTATAACACAGGCTATTCTGCCTTATTTTGCAGGGTTTTTTTCAATTATCTTTATTTGAACTATGAGACTTTTATTTCTTTTAAAGCAATGTCTGTTTTTTCCTTGTATCCCAAACACCAGTATGGCAGGTTTGCATAGTATATGCTCAATAAATACTTGTTCAACTGAATTGAATGAAAATACCACTCTTTTGTCTCCTTAATTATACTTTTAACATGGAGATAAGCAATGAGCCGGGCTCTCTTCAAATATAAAATACAAGTGTGCTTTTTGTTACAGTCTTAAACGTCATTATAACCCCTTGCTTAAGGAATTGGTCTCTTGCAGTAGCAGAAAGATCATCACCTGAATCACTATTTTCCCCTTTGGCATTTGGGTCTCCTATTCATAAGCAACAATGCTCAAACTTAATTTAATTACATAACTAAAAACTGCAGAGTTAACACAGACCTGAAATCAATCATCTTGAGTAACCAGAATAAAATGAATGGAAATCGGAGGGGGAGGTGGGGGAACAGGTATACATAAAGAACTTCACTTCCATTAGAACTTAATTCCTCCGGGTATTACAAGAATGGGTCTACAGGACATCAAAGAGCATACCTAAAGCAATCTCCTTTACATAGCACATCCATATCCCAAACCCTTCACCTTTAATGAGAGCCTGAAACTCTCTGTGCTTCACTGTTCCTCTCTGAAGATCGATTTTTAAGGTCATGAGGAGTACAAAGAGGAACTTGTGGTTCTCGTACAAGCCTCTGACAGAATATGTAAAAACTTCATATGTCAGATACTCAATAATACTTGTAATTCTCTTTTGAGGCAGTGGAGACTTCTCAGACCTGCAATATGTTTTAAAAATCAAAGAGGTAAAAATCCATTTCTAAGAGAGTAGGTAGGAATACACACAAAATTTGGGGGGCAAGGTAGTGAGGCCCCACCTGGCCATGGACTGGTCAAATAACTTCAAGAACTGGGCCAGCGAGGTCTGGTACATGATGTTGACCATGCTCATCTCTGTGATGAGAAAGTAGAGGATGCTGCCTCGGGTGGCCACGGGCCGGAACTCCTCCTGGGCCGTGTTAATCTTGATCTCTGTTTCCGCGGCCACGTGTAGCTTTTCACTTACTTCAGCTGCTGTCTGCTTGGTGGTGTGGAGGACACCGATGAGAGATTCGTCATCTACCAAGGAACCTAAAAACCAAATAGGAAAGCTGTGGAACACAAGACGGGAAAGCCGCGAAACGAGATGCATCACTTCTGAAATCACCGCGTTAATTTTCAACTTGACTTCTTCAAAGCCCACAGGATGGAAGGGCAGAATCTTAAGACATGAGAGGCTTCCAGTCTAACCAGGCATCCGATGCCTGAATCCGTTCTAAACATTCCTGCCTAGGGTTTGTCCCCCACTCTGCCTGAAAATCTGCAAAAGGCAATTCTCAAGGCAGCCCACAAATCTGGTCTGCAAATGTCTGAAGAAAATTCACATCTCCCTCCAGTCCCAGTGGTTTCAGCTGTTCCTATGACGTGGCTTTCACCTCCATTATCATCTTGATGGTTCCCCTCACAGTATCACAGCCTTATCCTTCCCACTTGTCTCGCAGTGTGAGTTACACACCAGCTTACAGGTGAATCGTACTTTCTCTACTCCTGCTTTAGTTCAACAGTCCTTGACATTGAGAACTCTGGTCCTTCTATGTCTCTAACGAGTTAGGAGATAGTGGAAGTGTCTAACCAGGAAGAAAAATCCTCATTTTATTTTTAGTTTTACTCTTCATTATTGTTTTTAACAGACATAACATGTCTATGATGATAAACACAGAAATAAAAATATCTCAATTTTAAGGGCTTCCCCGGTGGACAGTGGTTGAGAGTCCGCCTGCCGATGCAGGGGACACGGGTTCGTGCCCCGGTCTGGGAAGATCCCACATGCCGTGGAGCGGCTGGGCCTGAGAGCCATGGCCACTGAGCCTGCACGTCCGGAGCCTGTGCTCCGCAACGGGAGAGGCCACAACAGTGAGAGGCCCACGTACCGCAAAAAAAAAAAAAAAAATCTCAATTTTAAGACACAAAAAGGTGCTCTGGAGGTGCTGAGATAACGGTCATGATATCTGCAGAGAGCGGTGCTCTGGCCTACCTAGAAGCAGGTGGGTGTTTCTGGAAGGTGCTGAGTTAGTTGCTCTGATGGGCACGCTAGGTCTGCTAGGGAAGTCCAAATTGTGACTAACCTCACACTCTTGGCTGGATCCTCAGTCAGTCCTTCTTGGTAATATTTACAATGCCCAGAGGCATCAAATGGCTGGGAGATGTCATGGACCAAGAGACAGACAACTCGTCAGCACAAGCAGTGCAATGAAGGCAGATAAAAGGCCTTTTCCATGAGGTCACCTTAAAGTGCTGGAGACTGCTGTGAGAGTAACACTTAATGTACTTCTGGGAGGTTAAGTTTTTTTGTTTTTAAATCCAAGGGTTAAAGTGCTTTTGGGAAGTATTCATCATTAGATTGCTAATGAATGGCAGAATTTAGGTTGCTGTAATTTGCCTACTACAGAACAATATATCCCAGGGGGTGGTACGATGATCTGACTGCCCAGAGGAGAACCTATCCCTGACTTCTAAGTGGGAGGTCAAGTCCAGAGTGACTGAGCCTGGGCTGCTCAAGTGTCTCTGACAACATTACACACATCATAACCCACTGTGGCAATTGCATTTCAACACCAAATGAAAGAGTCAATCTAAAAAACACAAAATAGATTGAGCACATTAGTCTCCTTTTGGCAAGCAAATTAGCCTATTGTGAGTTACCTAGCTGTATTGTGAGCCCTTATTTTTCTCGGGAGAGAGCAATTATATCAAGAAAACTGTGTTATTATCAAATGCTCAGATGCTGGTTGCTAATTCAGATATCAGATTCTCTGCAGTCCCTCTGTAATGTCTAGGTGGAAATTGCCTCGCTTGTTTTTGCGTGGATAACTCAACTGTTTCCTAACATCTGTAATCCTGAGAGCACTGAAAAGAGGGTACAAGAAATCCTTATTTATTCACAATCCATTATGTGATTATTTCTTAATAACACAATACCTTTTGTAGCACTTAATTTGTAGAGAAGGTTATCTTCAAGTTCTTTCATCTTCCGCTTATTAAAAGTCACATCCTCCAAAAGTTTAACCCTCTCAGACTCTAACTCCTGTTATTAAAAAAAATATATCAGAACTGTAATTACCAGTTATTATGGCAAATGCAACCTACTAGTGTTTATTATTCATTTTTAAAAGTTTAAACCAAAGTGCCATTCAAATGACACTATCGTTAGTCAAATCTATCTATTTGTATTTTTGTTTCTCTGAACAGTTTTTTAAAGATTATGCCCACTAGCATTAAGTTTCCATAGCACTTAAACTGGCATGCATGAGATAAACCTGCTAAAATAATTTTGCTCAGCTCTCTTCCCAGCTTTAAGTTTTTTTAAATTAAGAGTGTCCCATTCTCTTGGCCCTGTTCCCACATACCGCCTCAGTCAGAAATGCTAACTTCATTTGCAGTCAGAAGGGCTAGAAACAAGGAAGCATTAATACCAAGTAACCAAGAGGCTACTCAAGCCAAATGGAGCTCCTGAGCTGGGACCTGACTATAGGAACACCAGGTACCTGCTTTGACATAGCCAACTGCCAATACAAATCCATTTTCCATTTTTTTGCATCTTCTACCAGAGGGGCTAAATTGGATGTCTGGAAGGTATACTCTTTCCTACATAAATAATATAGTCTTAAAATTATACTTTGAAAACAATTTCAAACTTTCAGAAAAGTTACAAGACCGGCACAATGAACTCTCATATACCCTTCACCTAGATTCCTCAAATAACATTTTGCTTTATCACTATTTCTATATAATACTTTTTATCATTACTGTTATTATTACTGCTGAACTGTTTGCATGTGTCATGATACTTTATCTGTAAAAACTTTAACACATCTCCTAGGCAACAGGACATTCTCTTATACAACCATAGTGCAATTTTCAAACTCAGAATATTTAACATGGATATAATACTCTTGCTAAATATAGAGTAAATTGAATTGTCTCAAAAGCATTCTTTATAGCATTTTAAAAATATTACTTCTTAAAAAAATTTATTTATTTATTTTTGGCTGCATTGGGTCTTCATTGCTGCACGCAGGCGTTCTCTAGTTGCGGCGAGCGGGGGCTACTCTTCGTTGCGGTGCGCAGGCCTCTCATTGTGGTGTCTTCTCTTTTTGCAGAGCACAGGCTATAGGCGCATGGGCTTCAGTAGTTGTGGCATGTGGGCTCAGTAGTTGTTGCTCGCGGGCTCTAAAGCGCAGGCGCAATAGTTGTGGCACACGGACTTAGTTGCTCCGCGGCATGTGGGATCTTCCTGGACCAGGGCTCGAACCCGTGTCCCCTGAACTGGCAGGTGGATTCTCAACCACTGCGCCACTAGGGAAGTCCTGTAGCATTCTTTTTTGATCTTGTACAGAATCACACACTGTACTTAGAATTGCATTAAAAATGTGTTTTTAAACTACTTATTTGAGAAAGTTTCTTGAAAAACTGCTACGGAAATACCACCACTTTCAGAAAGTCTTCCTAAACCAGTTTGTCAGTTAAAACCCACAGCACGACATTCCTCTGTACATCTACTATGGCTTGCATCACAAACTATGTGTCGGCTATATCTCTCCAACTAGATTCTGTGCATCTAGAGGGCAGGAACTTGTCCTATTAATTTTTAAAAATTGAAGTATAGTTGATTTACAATGTTGTGTTAATTACTGCTGTACAGCAAAGTGATTCAGTTATATATATATATATGTATATATATATATTCTTTTTTTATATTCTTTTCCATTATGGTTTATCATAGGGTATTGACTATAGTTCTCTGTGCTCTACAGTAGGACCTTGGTGTTTATCCCCTATTCATTTTTGTATTCTTGACAGCACTTATCTTGAGGCTTTGCAGAGAAGCGACTCAACCTAATAAATATTTGTTAAATTGAAGTGTACTGAATTTAGTTCAACAACTTTATTTTACATCTGGGGAAACTGAGGACCCAAAAATATTAACTCCAAATAACATGGCAATATAATACACACAGCTAGTTACTAGCAGGGATGAGCCTAATATCCTTGTCCCCCAACTCCAAGACTAGTATACTGCCACTGTACTACTGGCTTATGGTATTTGATGGGGTGGTGATGAAGATCATGGATGTATTTGCAGAGAATAGCTAATGAATTGTCTTCATTAAAGCAGTCATCCCAACAGTGGCAGTATAGAAATATGTGGACAAAATGAAATCATGTTGGCGTCCTTTACAGTGTGATATGGAAAAACAAGCATCATGGTACAATGGACAACTTGTGAGTTTTACAGCATGAACTGTAGAGCTTATCTACGAGGCTTGGCAGGGTGGAAAGTCTACGTGCTCTTATGGGTTAAGGCCTTATTCTCCTTGGTCTCCATTTGTTCATCTGTAAAATGGGGGTGTAAGAGCAGGATTGTTAGGAGGGTTAAACATCACAGTCAGGATGTCCTCCTGCAGATTAAGTGTGCACTTTGTTTTTTCCAGCAAGGCTGGTGTTAGCATCCTGGCGCATCTCTTGAAGAGGAAGCTAAGGCCTAGAAGAGTGAGCATGGGGTGCTCTGGGGACATGGAGTGTACTTTAGATAGTGGTGTGGGCTGCCTTACAGAAGTTAGTGTAGCCTGCATGGGGGATCTGGACCAATGAGGCACCATCTCAGAACAGACCAACAGCACCAGGCAGACCAAGAAGGAAGGACTAATTTTCAACAGTTGACACCACGTGGCCCTAAGAGGTGATCGAGGCAGTGAACTGAGGGGTCCTTGCTCTCTGCCAGACTGTGAAAGTGAGATGATTCCCTTTCTAGATTGCATAAGCCCTGGGCAGTTTCTTGGAAACTAAGATCAAACAGCTAATGAGGGGGAACTTCCCTGGTGGTCCAGTGGGTAAGACTCCATGCTCCCACTGCAGGGGGCCCAGGTTCGATCCCTGGTCAGGGAACTAGATCCCGCATGCATGCCACAACTAAGAAGTCTGCATGCCGCAACTAAAGATCCTGTGTGCCACAACAAAGATCCTGCGTGCCCGCAACTAAGACCTGGTGCAGCCAAGATAAATAAATAAATACATAAATATTAAAAGAAAAAAAACCAGCTAGTGAGAGTGGAAGCTGGAACTGGGCTCCTTTTACTCCACCAGACTGGCCGCCTTTCAAGGGCCTGCCCCAAGTTAGCCATTTCTTATTAACCAGGTAGGATTTTACTTCTCTTTTTACTGAGCCCTCTATTTCTTTGGTGTCAGTATCATTTCTCTTTTCCTTTTTGAATCTTCCTCTGTATTTGTAGCCATCTGTTCATATCACTTCCTTTCCTCCTTTCCTTAAGTCTTCTTCTGCCATTCTTTCTCTCACCTTCCCATTTTATGCATCTCTGGTCTTATTATTTCTAACCTTGCCTTTTCCTTGAAACCTTAATACTAATGTTAATTACATTTTAGCAAATATAAACTTTCTCAGATTTTATGGAAATATGTTTTACACAATGCAAATATATAAAATTATATTTTATACAAAACATTTAATGTTTTCTGATCTTTATCTTAAAACTTAGTTTAATCTATCAGTCTCTTAAAATCTTCCAGCCTTAACTTTTTCTTTGTTTTATCAGAACCCTCAATTATACTTAATTTCTCTGCTTCAGTGCAAGTTTCATTTAATTAAGATAAAAGTATGGCTCTCTAGATCATTAGATTATTAGACTGTGGTGTTATCAATTACAATCAAGTTTGCAGTGTAGTAGTTGAAACTACTATAGTGGTAACAATACTCATTCAGAGCAAGTTCTTCTTTTCCAGGATCATTATTTTATTGAATTTTCCAGGTGTATCCAAGACTATTCATTCATAGGGCGATAGATATGAAAGTCAACATACCCAAAGCTTTAAAGTCAGAAGTAGAATGAGCGGTGTGTGTGTGCACGTGTGCTTTTGGTGTTGGAGGAGAGGTGAGTTACATGATTTCTCAACAGGACTTGAGACTACAAAACAAATATTTATGCTAACAAAGGTAACTATGATTTGCTCAATTTTTTATTTTCCATATACTCAACAATTTCCCAATACATTTAAAAGGTTTATTATAATTTATTATAAGTAGAAGTTGTTTACCTTGAGAAATTATTACCTGTTTCTCTGTTAGAATTACCCTCCTTAGTAACTGGTTCTCAAGTCCTTTCATGGTAACAGTAAAATCGATGACTGACGTTTTAGCGTTGATCTCAGGGGTAAAGGCAGGGTTTGGTAACTTTGTTGTAATATAAAGTTTAAATGTATCCATGATATCACATTCCTTATCTCCGACCTTCACCTACATCAATTCAAATATTAAATTACAAACAGCTTAAAGGACAAGACAAGAAATTTGGGTTCAGTTTAGGAGAGAGTTTATCAAAAGTCAGTGCAGTGAAACGAATGAATTACAAAAATCAGTTGTAAAATTTTAATCAGTGATCTTAAATAATAAAGCCTATTCCATTAGAATAATTTAGACTTGTGGTCCTGCCTGAAAATGTTTTTAGCCATGACACCAAGCAAATTAAATGAAAAATTTATCCAAAACAAATGTTGAATAAAGGAAAACTCAGACATGCCTCATATTTGATTGTTTTTTCCCACCTGAGGAAATTGTTTCCTGCTATGGAAATTTGTTGTGTTTATAAGAAGTGAAAAAAAAAAAAAAAGAAGTGTTATTTCTTTTTGCATTTCACAGTCATATCTGAAGCATATTTGACAAGAGAAAGGGTTAATGAAATTTTCAGAGGAAAAAAATGCCAACTTTTTTTCCCCAGAAAGATAACACTTATCTTAAACACCACAATTTTCAGTGTATTGAAAACAACTGGGTTTGCTACCTAAAACTCAGGTGGAAATTATAACATTTTTAAATGACTTAAATTTTTAATTAATTTTAATCCTTCCTGTGATTGAAAACCACATTGCTAAGGCACTAATTCTCAGGCATCATGACCTTCACATTGCAGATAAGAATCTGGGTCCTTTCAAAGGCCTTCAGGAATGGACATACTACAACCTCTTTTGGCATATTAAATATGGCATATAAAAGAATTCACATTATGAAGAAAATTTTTCTGAATAAATCTGTCTTTGTTTAATGAGAAAATTGGCATTCTTATTCACTGATATTCATGAAATTAAGTTGTCCAAAGCAAAAAATCTCAGTCAGAAATGCTGTCATTCAATAAAACCACAGAAGCCTAAAAGTAAAGAATGAAACCAATTAAAAAAGAGGCACTTGCACTGAAAACAATGCATGTTATCACCAATGATCGGGAACTGTATTCCACTGCTTCCAGCAAAGTCTGAGTTTGGATTGAAAGTTAATAAAGAGAGAAATAAAATCAATGTCCATAGACTTAACTAAAAATGCCATTTTATCCAGTGAGGAAACACAGGCCTTATTGTACAGATGTATACATGGCTTGAAAACCAACTTTCTCAGAGCTGCTAAAATGTACATATTTTGTGTGTAACACTAATATATTATTATTATTATAACAAGATGCCTTTCCTTAATATGTTAGTTTTGGATAAATGGCTATTGTTACCAAGATATTGTTGTCCCCCTGTATTTTTTATATACTATTTTTTAAAAAAGGAACACTGAATATGAGTTTGGAAATAATTTTTTCCAGCGTGTCAAATAGTACCACCTGAAGGAAATTGTCTTCACTGCTATGCTCAAAAAGATAAGTGGATGTCACCATTGTTCTTTTCTTCTTTTCCTTTTCTTTTTTTTTTCCTTTTTTCGAAGCTCACCTTGAAAGTGGTGCCTGATTTAATGAAATTCTTTTCTAATACATTATCCAGGGCTGGATCCAGCTCTTCACGAATGTCCTCAATGAGAAGGGGTCGGCCCAAGGAAAGACTGTCCTCCAAATGCGTGCGGAAATACTTATGGTTCAGAGAGGTTACCTACAAATAAAGAGTTCATTGCTATATAAATGTTACAAAGAATGTGCCTGTTCCTGAGTGGAAACCAGAGATATGTTGGATAAGTGACTAAGAATTCTAAGGACTGTATAGGAAGACTTACTTATAAAAATGAAAGTAACAAACAAAAATTAATTTTCAAAACTTGGTGGGTCATGACTTTGTGGAAGCCCTGGGTGTGTAATGGGGGTCTCTCAGATCAAAAGAGGAGAATCAAGTGGCATTCCTTAGATGGAAGGTCAGAGCTCTGCTCCGGCAGACGGAAGAGAAGTGATCAAGGATTAATCCTTTAAACTTACATAGCTACAATCATTCATATAAAGCAAACTAACTTGCATTTTTGTGATATTCACTTATCTTCTCAGGACACCTATGAGATGAATAAATGATTAAAAAATAAGCATGGAAATGTCAAAAATGATACATTGAGTCAAACTAAGGGTCCATCCATGTATTCTGTCTCTAAGAGTGACATAAAATAAGAATATGATACTTTGCATAAAATCAACCTAAAAGGCTTATACATTCACTTTTTATATTTTTACATTAAAAAAATTAGAATTCTGAATGCCTGGTGGGGCCCCCCAATTTTAGATCAATGTTTGTTATTAGTTAAAACAGACACACTGGGCTGGTTGATCTTTGCATTAGCCAATTGGCTTTGAACTCTTTATTTCTCCAGTGATCCCTCCCCCTGCCTAAGTGTGAGGATTCCCAAAGGTTCAGTCCTCAACTCTCTACCTTCTTATACGCTATCCTCTGAATTCAACTATTGCCTTTATGCTACTGTGAGTGCCGATCCCAAGACGCAAGGAAGATCCACTGGGGCAGCAGGTGATTAGGAGAGTGAAATTAAAAAATATTATCTCCCACTTGCAACGAAAAACGGTGTGGAATTGAAAAATTAAATAAGTCTATCTTTGTCCTGTTTTTGTTAAAAAGGAAATAACTAAAACAAAATATCCTGCACACGAAGGAACTTTTTCCCCCAGATGGATAGCTTTATTTATATAAATGATGTGCTGTGAAAGACCTTACTATGAGTTGATAAGGTAAATGAATCTAAACAAAGAGCTTCAACTAGCTTACTTAAACAAGATGAAACAAGGTCCCAAGAAGACTAAATGTAATTGTCCTACTCTATTCCCCAAGACACAAACTCTATTTTTGTGATGTCCTTCCCAAGTGTGATGGTTAATTTTATGTGTCAACTTGACTGGGCTAAGGGATGCCCAGATAGCTGGCAAACATCTTTTCAAGGTGTGTTTGTGAGGTTGTTTCTGGAAGAGATTAGCGTTTGAGTCGGTAGACTAAGAAAAGAAGATGGGCCCCATCCATGTAGGCGGGCATCATCCAACCCATTAAGGGCCTGAATAGAACAAAAAGGTGGAGGAAGGGCCAATTTGCTCTCTGCTTACGCTGGGACATCCATCTTCTCCTGCCCTTGGGACCTCAGACTCAGACTGAGTCTTATACCATTGACTCCCATGGTTCTCAGGCCTTCTAGGGTTTGGACTGGAACGACACCACTGGCTTTCCTGGGGCTCTAGCTTGTAGATAGCAGATCTAGGACTTCTCAGACTCCATAATCCCATAAGCCAATCCCTCATAATAAAACTCTTTCTATATATCTATACCTAGATATCCTTTCAGTTCTGTTTCTCTGGAAAACCCTGACTAATACACCAAGTAAAAAAATAATTTTCAAATTGTCAATTTATTAAAGATTACCTTTAACCACCTTCAATATCTTTTGTAAACTTGAAATACTATCTTAGAGTCATAATTTCAGGTTTAATTCACTTGATTTTTCTCATGGAGGAATGCTTGTGGTAGCCACCACAAGAGCCTGTATCTCCTGCACGGATACTCTGGCATTCAGGCTTTACAAAGTAGTCAGTGAATTCTTTATAGGGGAATTAAGTGAATACATTCTCTTTCCAGAGGTCAGAGCTATAGGTGCTGGAGATGGCACTGAAGATGGCCTTGATGCAGCCCTGGACATATAAAATATGTTTTGTTTTTCATTTATAAAGTGTTTCATTTTTCATTTTGCCTTCCTTCCCAAGCACAGAAATAATAGTTTTGTTTCATTTTATTTTCTTCTATTTGTGTTTGTGTATGTGCTTATCCACATATTCAGAAAAATAATGTTTTCTGAGTAAAAAGGATGCAGTTCAATTTGCTAACATCCTAGCAGTTGATGGTTTTTAAAATAAGGAAGTGTCTCTGGTATATTTCTGTTACTTCCTCAAGAAGCTTCTTGGGACAGGGTTGCATCAGGAAGGACATGACTGAAGGCTATCAATGAGTTTAATGCTGAAATGGAGAGATAAAGACACAATCAGGAAAAATAAGAATAAGATGAGCAGGGAGATCAACAGCCAAGGGAGACAAGAGGAGTGAGGAAGGGAGCAAGGGACAAGTTATAGCTGAGCTGGATCCAGGGAGCTGGGTTCAGGAGCAGGAACGCCACTCATGCACTTCTGTGTCTACAGCTCCTCAGGAACTGCGTTCTCATCGACTCCCTTTCCCTTAACTCTTCCCTTCCACTTATGCTCACTTCCCAGGACTTTTCTGGGTTTTCTAAGTAAACACGGACTGGAGTCTTAATGAGGTGGGAGTATCTTGAGGTGATCCAGAGTGCTAGACAGTGTCCACGTGCCTGCAAAGCCCTGATCTCAGGCGGAAATCTTTCAATGTTTCACCATTAAATATGGTGTTTCTTGTAGGCTTTTTGTAAATACTCTTTATCTGATTAAGGAAGATCTCTCCTAATCTTAGTTTGCTGGAAGTTTTATCATGAATTGCTGTTAAGTTTTTAAGTTTTACCAACTGCTTCTTCTGCATTTATCAAGATGACCACATGATTTTTCTGGGTTTGTTTGTTTTCCTGTAATGATGACACACTTTAATTAATTCATTTAATTCAATAAATATCAGAATTACTACCCTATATAAAGAGCTGCACAGAAAATATAAAGATGGTGTAAAACCATAAGCCTTGCTAACAAAAAGTTTATGGTACATTAGAGATAAAAGACAAACGTCCAAAGAACAATAATTTAAGGCAGGCTCCTAGTCCATAACAGAAATACAAGATGTGTGAGGAGTCAGGACAGGCTATATTAAGCTGGGGACTCAGGCAAGTTCGGGTAAAAGTAGCATTGGATGTGGACTTTGAATAATGTTTAAGATTTTTATCTGGGATGTAAGCAAAGTGGGCAGTTGGGTGGAGAAGACATTCTGGTTAGCAGACATAGTACAAGCAAAACTATGCATCCAGAAGGCTTGGAACTGGGAACAGTGTCGAGGAAACAACCAATAGTCCATATTGTAATACTGAATTGAAACATCAATGTAACAAGATCTCCCAAGGAGCCAGGAATGTTGGAGTCCTGCCGTTGTTTACCTCTACCTTAGGATTAACACCTTGGTAGAATCCAACTCCCATACTGGACTCTAGTGTGCTATGTGGTATACTACCAAGTGGCTAAGCTAGGTTGGAGCAAATGGCCTTAAACTGAGGAATCACAAGTCTTATTTTTGTCATTTTCTTATAAGCCCAAACTCAAGGCCCAGAATAAAGGCCACATCCAACACTGGCAATAGCAAATTGAGCCAGAAAAATGGACAGAGAGAAGGAGAGTGAGGTCAAGAGAGAGCACAAAAGAGAAAATAATCAGAGCATTTGTCCCAAAACACTGTTACAAAACTCAAGGGTGTAAAGTAGCAAACAATTACCATCATAGAGATGACAACTTTATGACTGACAGATTCAACTGAAATTGTGGGAAAACGCCATGATTTCAAGATTACTTTCCCATGCACCAAATGGTACATACCTGCAAGTCATTTTCTTTTTCCTTTGATTTAATCCAAGTTTTGCCTTGAGTTTGTGGGTCTATGAGGAGTGGGTATCTGGTGGCCTTTGTCACAATGATGCCGTTCTGAATGGAGAGGTCATCTCCTGGTAATCCCTGCAGCCCCCACTCACCAATCTGAATAAGAGGAAATGGATGTGGCCATTCAGAGGAACACAGGAAGGCTTTTGTTAGTGATTAACAGTGCCACGATATAAAAGAATTTAAAATTTGGGCATATTTTTCCCATTGAGACTATGGAACAAGTACCTAGAAAGAAAACCAAACTCGTAAGTGTGAACCAAACAACATCAAATTAAAAGAAACAGATTTATCATCTAATAAATCCTTTCTCTAGTAACCCAAGACTAGGTTTAGTCCTTTATATTGTGTTTTCATACTTATGAGGAAATATTGTAAATTGATTGCATATTAAACCTGATTTGGGGATTCTGAAGCATGGTTGCTGAACATTCAGAGAACAGCAGGGACTTGAAATATGGTGAGACTGGGCGGGTGGTGGGATCCAGATGGGCTGGAGGTGGCGGAGGTAATGAATATTCTGAGACCTCAGAGTAGGTAAGCCCTAAGGGTTAAGTCTCTGAAACTTCCCCTTCCTGCCCTCTGGTTCTGCTTACATGGGGGAAGGGACATTGCATAGCTGGAGGCAGAGACATTAGGGGAGATGAAATATTATATTGGTAGGAACTCATTAATGATGTTTTTCTTAATATTTCCTTTCAAAATCAAGAGGGAATTGTCAGTCTGGCTCCACGTGGTCAACAAAATCATCCAAGATCCAAAGAGCCAACCAGCCTCCACCTTCGTTAAATTATCCCAGCTCCACCAAAGGCCACAATCGACAAAGAATACCCTGGCCCACTTCACCTCACCTGTGCCCAGTGCGTCTCCAATACATTACTCTTCCCTGTAAGGACCAGTTGAACACTGTTTGAATTGAAAAAGATTATTTTTTGACTTTTAAATAGCGGTAACTTGAAATTAATAGTTTGGCTTTCCTAGGGAAACTGCAACTGGGGAACATATTTACAAATCAAAAAGCAGCTCATGAATACAGATTGCCCGGAAAGCATTTCATACCACAGGAGCTCTGTAAGGTATACTAAAAATTGACAGTGGCGTCAAATTCCCAGCAAGGAAGGTTAGTACAGCAGTGCATGCTTTTACTCAGTGATGTCAGATCATGCTATTATATTATACTGTTGGACATTATAAAAAGATGGTTAATGATCAAAAGAAAGTTAATACCAGTACTTACGTCCAGCTAACACCTACATTTTCCTAGAATGTTTGTAAGAAAATGTGATTTAATAGGACTGGTGTAAATAATGGAGGGTTATTAGAAGAGCTCAGTATTAGCAAGCCTATAACTCACAAATGATCTTTTCACTCATAGCAGTGCAATTGGTATTAATTTGAAAGCAAGATTTCTTAAAATGCACAGGAACTTTTGTATCACAAAGAAAAAAAAATTTATAACACTTTAGCATTTTCAAAACAATCTTTTCAATTAAATGCAAAAAGAAAAAATTAGGTGTACCTTAATTTCTTAGTGAGTAGGAAATGAAATTCAAATAATGCTGTAAAGAAAGTAACACTTACTGTTGGAGGATCCACCAACATTGAAATAAGATTCAGATTTTCAGTGAAAGGAATCTTCCGTGCTTTCAACTCTGCCTCCCATTGATCTTTAAGCAAATAGTTCCTAAATATCTGATTGAAAGGACCGAGATAGGAAAGGAATCCAGTGCACAGCAGAATATCACCTACAAGTCTGTTAAGAAAAAACAAAGTGAATCGCTAACACATTTTAAGTTCTCCCAGTAAGGAGTTTGAAAGGCCACCAGGCAGTTTTGTTACTAGATGAAGTCCTTCTTTGCTCCCAGCTTAACACTTGGCAGCCAGACATGGAGAGACCATGCAAAAAGGAGCCTAAAGGCTCAAAATGGGGTAGGGGTGGCCTCATTCGGAATTAAGTCAGGGAGCAAGAAAGAAGGCTCCTTTCTGAAGCCTACAGGTCCTGAAGCTTGACTTCCAGATGAGGAAAGCATCCTTTTCCCATCCCATGCCCTAGTCTTGTTCAGACTGAATCTTGATTTAACCACTACTTCTTCTTCATCCTCTTTTTTTTTTTTTTGCCATTCTCCTAAGCCACTCTCATTCCCTCTCTTTCGGTTTTCAGAAGACACCAGCCCAAGATACCTTTCCATTTAAAACAAACTGTTGATCCACACTTTCAAAATCCTTGAGGTGAACAGTATAGAACTGGAACCAGTAACTAGATTGTTCTGGCAAATCCAGACAATATTAGAAGCATTCTCACACTGAAAGCCCACACTGTTGAACCAAAATTGAGGTTAAAAATCTTTCACCAAGTTTTCTTCCTTCTCCATTTTACTGAGAGCGTGGGACTCAAGCTCTAAGCACTTTCTTAGATGATGGGATTCTGAGATGGGGATATGGAAACAGAGGAGAAAAGCACTTCAAGGAATGAGACTTTTATGTTCCCCCATGCCACAAAGAGGTGGCCTTTGGGGTGATGACTAAGAAGGAAAGCAATTATATCAAAGACCAAATTTTATACCTATTAATCTGAGCTTTGAACTCTTTGCTTTGCTGAGTCCATCGGACTTTTTCTCCACTCAATCCATCGATGAGGGCGGAAGCTGCCTGCATCTTTTTCCGGCACATGTCAGCATCATTAAGCAAATCCTACATTCATAAATGGAGAATGTCTCAAAGAGCTTCTTAAATTGCTTAATCAAACATCCATTATATTCACACATAAAAATACATGGAGGAATTTCTTAATTTGCAAAATAAATATAATCTAAAAATATAGTGTCAGTAAAATTTTACATATTAAATTCTTGTAATTCATTCATAATATAGTTATTTTACCTTACGAAATTTCAAGAAGAGCCATTTTGTAAGAGAGAATCCAAATCACACAACTTAAATAGTATTTCTATTAGATATTCTCAAAACAATAAATATACCTTTTTCTTGGATTTAATAATAATTCTGAGTTCTTTGCAGTTTACAAAGGATTTTTTTTCCCCAGAAAAATCCTACACGACAGTAGTATGCTGAAGCCAGCTTGTATCAGCTCAAAAGAGTCAGTTGTTACACTTTTCAGAAAATTTGTGAGCTGGTGTTAAACACAGCCATTATTAAAAATTAAATTACAGTATTAAATTAAATTACATAGCTCACAACTAAATTGCATAAATTTATGTTAAAGGTAATAAATAATCAAAATTCATCAATTCCTAGTTATTTACTACATTTTCATATTATCTATACTCTTGAGGTTAAGTTCATTGCATCTGCATGGTGGAAATAGTATATAATGGCATGCTGCATCTTTTCCCATACATGCGTCGTCTTGTCACATTGACGGCTTAAAATGGACAGTGGCAGGGGGTACCTAGACCACAGAAATCAACAAACACTGCAAATCAAGGCTTTCTTCTCCCCCTAGCCTCCACCCCGACAAGCTGATTGTTGAACGTTTACCAGACCACCACTGCTTACAACCTATACCATAAGGTTGTAGCTTTATCTGTATTTAACAGATAAAGTTCGTCAATCACCCCCAACTGCACAATTCATAAGTGACTGAACTGGATATCAAACCTAGTTTTCTGACTCCAAAGTCAATACTCTTAGGTATGACATCACAGCTTCTTCTAATAGAAAATAATTACTAAAAACAGAAAAAAAGAATGTGGAGTGTTGAAGGTCCAAAATAAGCAGACATAGCCAGTGAGCAAGGGCGTTCAGGTAAATATTTTTTCAGTGTAAACATTTGCTGGATTTCTAAACACAGCACATACTTGTGTAACATTTCAGTACGTCTTATTAGTAATTTCTGTGTATTTAATCTCACCATTTTCTCATTCATTGCCGCATCAAATTTGGCTTGCACTTTATCCAGCTCAGCTTGCTTCTCATCCAGCAGTGCCTGGGCCTTCCCCAGTTCAGCGTTGGCAACTGCTAAACGGCCCTCCTGCTTGGCCAAGTTAGCCTTAAAAGGAAAAAGATGTGATTAGTGTAGACGTGTATTAGTGCTACAAAACATTCGTGCTTTTAATTGGTAAATAATAGCATAAGTTACTACATAATTTTTGCCCTATTTGGAAGTCATCTGTTTCGTTGTCTTCAGCTGGGGAAGCAGAGAAATTTCATTAAAGTTCATTTTTTTCCTTTTAATTATTAATGTTCAATATGGAAATCGCAGAAATGAATGGGAAGGAGAAAAAAAAATTACTCATGATTTTACCCAGAAAGAGTCTGTGAGTATTGTGTCAAGAAGTGGATAACTAGCATTTTGATTTTTTTTTTCACTTAGAGTAATATAATTTCCTCACATCCTTAAACACTTTTTCATGAACATTAGTTATATGGCTGCATAATATCCCACAATTTGGATATATCATAATTTACTTAACTTTTGCCTTACTTTTAGACATATCTTTCTCCCCTACTCCCCATTTTTATGTTATTATTATTTTTAATTTATTTTTGGTTGCGTTGGGTCTTCGTTGCTGCATGCGGGCTTTCTCTGGTTGCAGCGAGCGGGGGCTACTCCTCGTTGTGGTGCATGGACTTCTCACTGTGGTGGCTTCTCTTGTTGCAAAGCACAGGCTCTAGGCATGTGGGCTTCAGTAGTTGCAGTACGCAGGTTCAGTAGTTGTGGCACATGGGCTTAGTTGCTCCACGGTATGTGGGATCTTCCCGGACCAGGGAAGGGCTCGAACCCAGGTCCCTTTCATTGGCAGATGGATTCTTAACCACTGCGCCACCTGGGAAGTCTTCTGCCCATTTTTAACTATTATAAATAATGCTGTGATGAATACTATTGGGTATGTAAACATTTAGGATTGTTTTCTTGGTAAAGATTTTTTGAAGTGAAATTACTATAACAGTAGTTTTTCCTCTTTCTCTAAGTCCTATAGCATGATACTTATGTTTCTTATAAATTTAAAGTAATTAATCAGTAAAGTAATATAGCCCTAGAGCCTTCTGGGGTTGAAGTTCCTTTGTAACTTTCTTATTTTCTTTCTCAATATTTGTTTTTTTGAAATTAGCTATTTTTCTCAGGAAATTTTAAGTTCATTTAGATTTTCTAATATATTTACAAATAACTTTAGATTCTGCTTTTTAATTATTTAAATCTATAATCTGTAATTATATGGATTTATCTTTTATATTCATTACATATCTCATATATATATATTTTTTGCAAAGCACCCATTCTTTAATTTTACTACTTTTTTCTAATTTTTAATGTTATTTTTATTAGCTCTTTCTACTTTCCCTAAATTGTCTGTGTGTGTGTGTATGCTTATAAATGAGTATATATATACTGGAGTGTTTAGTTTCTTTGATTCACTTAAAGGCTGAGAAGGTAGCATTTTGGCTGCATCACAAAAGCTTTGGTAACTAGCTTTTTGTCATCATTTTCTAAATAGAAGTGACTAGCTTTTTTAAAAAAAATAAGCATTTTATTTTTATTGTTATAGTCAGAGAATGAGGTCTCAGAAATTTTTGCTTTTGGGAATTGAATCAAAGTCTTCTTCTAGAATTGAATATCATCAATTTTTGTAAATGTTTCTTGGACACTGGAAATAATTTGATATTCTTTGTTCATATGAAGAAAGTTCAATGTAGCTATTCAACTTTAAAAATAATATAGTGCAAAATCTCTATATAATTATTAATTTATGCCTACTCAGGACTGGCTACATAAAAGTGCAAAATGAAAATGCAGAACCCCTTGTTTAAAAATTAAGAGGGTGATAACAGAGCATTAAGCCAAGCACGGTCCCTTCTAAAGCTGGCCCTCTGCCTACCAGACCTGTTGGGGATTGATAGCATATGCCACAATATCAAATTACAGGATTTTCTTTTTTGTTAAAAAACTCCACTTAAACTATTAATGGATTTTGCCTTACGTAACTTGACGCTATTTTATTTATCGCATAAAGCATTATCACAATTAAGTCTCACTGTGGATCATAATTTTTATCAATAAAAATAACTGTTCTTCTAAGTGCTTATTTTTTCTTGAATTCTACATTTATAGTAACATTTCTCTCTTGGTATCTTTTTGTTTGGGTGTGTTTGCTACGTTTGCTCATCATTTCCCTTTGTTAAAACTTTAAATTTTCTCAAAGCTACCTATGTGCAGAATTTAAAGAGGCAGCCATTTCTATAAGGCTTATTAGAAAACAGTAACCCTCTGCCACCCACCCGCTCACCACTTTCCATGCCACTTTCAACAAAGTAGAAAGAGCAACCACTTTCAACACTTTTAGCTTTATGGGACAGGCTGGGGGGCGGGGATTGGGGGTAGTGTGTGTCTGGGTGATATATTTTATGAATCCTTTGCACTCCTGAGAATGTATTTCTGTTCTCTCAGACATAAAGGACAATCTGGCCCAGTATAGATGGGGTGTGTGTTTGTGTGTGTGTGTGTGTGTGTGTGTGTGTGTGTGTGAAAGAGACAGAGAGAGTGTGTGTTTATCCCTCAACACTTAAATCGCATCCTTAAGAATGTCTTTTTGTCTTTTGTTCCCATTAAGGGCAGCTTGGCCAGCGACTGAATTCTTGGACCCCAGTAATTTCCTCCTCAGTACTCTGCATATGTTTTCCATTATTTTCTAGTATTTAGGGTTGTGGCAAGTCTGTGCACATCCTGATCTCTACTCTTTTGTAAGCAACCTTTTAAACTTTGTTTCTTAGATGCCTATAAGGTTCTCTTCCTGTCTTTGAAATTTAAAACATTTCTAGGTGTTGATCTTAATTTTCATAAATTTTGTTTGGAATATCGTAATCAAATTCAGTCTCCAAACCTAATCTCCAAACTTTAAAGCCAGTTTTCTTTCATGATAGCTCAATTATGATTCCCAATAAGTTCACTTCTAGTTTAAGTTAACAAGTTGATTTTGGTTTCTTGTCTGCAAGGCCAAGAAACATGTAACAAGATATAAGAAGAATGAGAACTTGTGAGGGGATATACAGAGAAAAAGAGAAATTTGGTAACAGAGAAACCTACCTTTATTAGACTACATTATGCTTTGTCTTTTAATGGCAGCAATAACGATGAATGATTTTATTAAGAATTGATTTACTGGGAGAAGAAGGGAAACGTTTACCTTCAGAGGCAACACTTCTCTGTTGACGCCATAAAATGTTGCCATAGCAAGTGTCCAAGACAGCAGACCAGCCACATTCCCACAGACTTTTTTGGCACTTTCAAAAGTGTAATCATCCATGTTAAAATATGGCTGTAGTAACTCCACAGTCTCTTCATTTATTGTGTCCTTGGGGAACTGCTGAAGGCTCCACAGGAATCCCGTCGCACTCATCAACTGAAAAATAGTATTACAGCCTATAAGCTCTGGAAGGAAATGTGTACTTTCTTCCTGAGTTAGTATGTACTTCTCAATTGAATTTTTTTCAAAGAAGTAATAATTGATTTGCTCTGAACATACAAATCAAGACTATGGGAGTAGTCAACCGAAAGCTGTAAATTGCAGGTCGTCTTCCTGTTGCCATAGTGAAGAGTAAAGAAGAAAAACAATGTAAGTTTCCCATCTAGTGAGTGCATCTAAATGCCCCCAACCACAAAAACCCCCCTTTGGAGACTGGGTTGGGATGACATCAAGGCTATGCCAATACTACCTACAGGTTCTGGACAGATTTTGTAAAAAGAGGGCATTCAGCTTTAAAATCTTTCCCCACTTACATTTTTGGAGATGCAGTTTAAGAAAAACTCTTCAGTACACAATGACTGATTATTGTCTGCCAGTGTGTCTGGTCTATATTGAGTATCCTGGGATGTGGACACCTGGTACACCTCACAGGACTTACAGAGATAGATTTTACTTACTTTTAATGACTCTCCCCATGATGGCTTGCAGCAAGGTTTTTCTGGATCCATAGTGACAGGGTCAATTTTCTTTTGAAATAGTAACAGAACACAGTCCATGATTCTCATAATAAGATGAGGGGGCTTTGCAAGTTTCCTGACTGTGGCAATATCATTTGGCTTGATAGTCTGTATTTAGGGTTAGGGATCAGAATATTTTTTGTTAAGTAGTATTCCTAGTCATGTGGAAATCTCATACTTTTAAATAATTAAAGTGGAAAACTTTAAAACATATTTTCTCCCCAATCCCTGACATTATCTCCTCAAGGGTTTGCATTCCAAGATAATGGCTCTTTCGTTGTTTAAATTGGGCTTTCTGTTTCTCTGTTTTCATTTTTTTCCCCTGTAGCCCTCAATGAATTGCTTTAGTATATCACTACCATTCATTGCCCACCACCCCAGACCTCTGTTAGCAACAACCATCATTAATGTGTAACATTTAGATAATTTGCATCTTCAAAGCACAGAATCTATATTATACGGATATTAAAAGAGGGGCAAGGTCCTGAATATCAGAAACCTCACCTTCAGTTTTCATTTTGAGGGCTGCCCTGTCTATGGAAGGGAGAGGAATTCGAAGGAGACAAGAAAAGTTATTGTAACATATGGCTCATAAAAATATTTTTGGAAGTTTCTATCTGTGAGCTGGGTTTGAAATAAGATATTACCTGACATTCAAGTCAAGAAGGACTGGGACATCATATGATCAATAAAAAACTCCAGTGATCAGTCTCTTGTGTGTTATCATAGGACCCACAAAAGGAGTTAGGGTGGAGAATGTGTCCTGGTCATTGTCATGATTTTGTTAAATGATGATTCTAAATCTATTCATTTATTTAACAACTGCAAGCATTCTCCCATATAAAACAAAAGCAAACCAAAAACAGCCCTGTCCTCAGAATCCTCCAAGGAAAAGAGAGAGAAAACACAATTACCCTAAACTATGATTATTTGCCATGTTAGAAGTATAGGAGTTACAGGAAAACAAAGGAGGTCCAGAAGAATTGAAAACTTTCTGGAAGGAGTGAGATCTGAGCTTGGTCTTGAAGACTGACTCTTACTAGTTAGTGAAAGTTAGGAAAAATAGAAAGCATTCCTGGCAGAGGGAGAGGCCCATTTAAAGGTAACAGACCGTGATTACTGCAGAAGCCTGTAGCTGTTTCTGTATGGCTGGATCATACTGTGTGCAGGGACAAAATGACAAGAGATAAAATTGAAGGGGTAGACAGAAGCCAGGCTATCACAGCAGTAGCACTAATATTTATTGAGTACTTCCTATGTGCCCAGCAAACTATTCATTACTTTTAATGCTTACATTGATCCTTCAAGGATCAATGAAGAATTAGAATCCTGACTGAGACCCAAGAGAGTTAAGTAAATTTTACTCCAGATCATCTATCATGTGGTCATGAGAGGCAAATGGAGATCTTCTTGCCTCACAGCTGTGGATACCTAGCTCGGGACTTTAATCCTAAGAGCAATGGGAACCACAAGGGGATTTTTTAAAAGGTTGAAGGCTGCAAGACATAGGCTAGTTGGGATGCTGAAGGAACTGAGAAGGCTCTCTAAAGAATCTGAGTCCCTTAGGCTACAGTTTAAGCCAATAATCACTAGCATTATTCCTCGGTTCTCATGGAAAGCTGATTTGAGAATGAAAATCAGTTATGGGAAGTAAAGACTTAAAAAAGGTAGAACTTAGGAAATGTAATCAACAGAAACATTTGTTTCAAGACTCAGAAATTCTAAATCACATTAAGAATTCAATTCAGTTTTCTGATTACAAAAATTCCACAGTTAATTTCATGTAACAAAATATGGTGCCTGCTAGGACCTGTGTGGCGAGAGAGAACAATGCACTACTCACATTCAGGGCTGCTTCTGCTTCTTCCAGTGCAGGTCTAGCCGCCTGGAGCTTGGTCTCAGCTATTACTTTTTCACTATCAATTTCATCCACTATTTTTTGGGCTTTGTCTTTTACTTCCTGCACTTCATTTTTTACTTTGGCTGAAGCCTGAGCACTTACTGTGACTTCTGCTAATACCTATTAAATTGAGGAAGCATACGAGGGTAAATAGAAACCTTTCCAGCACAATTTACAGATCTGAGCAGTGAGAGAATATTTATTCAATATAATGTAAAACAAGAGTAAGAGCAAATTTATTCCCCATCTAAGTTGTCTATATTTTAAGGTGTATTAAAGTAACTCCTTTGAGCAGTCTTGCAGTCTTCTATTTCCTAAGCTTCTTTGAGGCATGAACTATATAAATAAATATTTTAAGCTTTCAGAAAAATGATATTTCTATTCCATGTAATTTCTAGAAATTTAAAACTATTTAACGTCAGTGCAATAGAATAAAGTCAGAAGTCCTATTAATAATGCCTCATGTAATAACAAAAAAAATAGCTAATATTTATTGAGTGCCTACCATACGTCAGGGTGCTAAGTGCCTACCATGTGTCATATCCTAAATGTCTCTCCTATGCAATCTCTCTCATTTCAGTAACTGGCTAAGGGTCAAGACTTAAGTATCCATTCTGAACTGACTCTCAGTGAGTGGAAGCTGAAAGCGGTCTGAGACTGGGGGGAGGAGTTGTAGATAAAGGAGCAGCCACACATATATCCCTATCAACTTGGGAAGGGTATCTTTAAACAAACAAACAAACTCAACCAACGCTTCTTTTTATCCTTTTCCTTCCTCGACACAAACTTCAGATGGGACTTGGGTTATCCCAGAAACCTAGAGCATGCAGGGAACTTAAAGAGAAGACCAAATATAACTTGCAGTCAAGCAGAAACTTCCTAAACAGGACAGAAAACAAGAGAGACAGACAGAACCAGGGGAGGAAAAATAGTCTTAGACCAAGTAGAGGATATAATAGTTTAGGTATGACTTGGTATAAGTTAAACAAAAATGTCTAATGGTCTTTGTAAACATTATCTCACCAGAAATAGTCTGTAGGCTTATACCCTGTTTACTTTTTCATAACGTTTTTAAACAACGCTTTTTTTTTTAATATGGAAATATATTCCTCACAGTAGTGATAAAATAAATGCCAACTCACTTCATCTGCTTTTACAGATGCCACTGCCAACTCCTTCTCCTTGACTGCAAGATCTTGGGAGAGTTTTGCAACAGATTCACTTGCCTCCATCAGCTTATCAAGACCTTTACAAATACACACATATACACTGAGTATATGACTATCCCCTCATCAAACATTTATTCAGTATTTACTACTTACAAGGCACCATAATTTGTACTATAACAAACACAAAATAATTATGGACAAAATGCTTTAAAAATATACATATTTTAGGAGCAACGATACTGACCATATTTCTGAGAGCTCCATCAGGAAATGAAGAAAATAGCTCTGACTGAAGAATATCATCTAGTTACATTTAAGGGAAAGTCACATTGCTATAATGAGTAAGCTGAATTTAGCCAGGGAACTTATTTGACAAACTTATGCTTTCCTTGGCTTTGTAACTATCATTTTTTTTGCCTTTGAATCATATTGCAGCTGACATGGCAAATGAGACAGATAATATATCAACGTTTTTTGTGGTTCTCTGCTATAAAAATGAAAATAACTGCTAAAACATCTGCAACAGGCTCTGAGAATCTCAGTGCTCCAGTGAAAAATAACTGGTTAACTAAATTTCTCACATTCCGACTGGGCTCTAGATGGAGTGGTGTTGGTAAGCATTTAGCATCAGGGTCTGGGGTGAGGGCACTCATTTGTATGGTTTCCAGTTTCTGTGGTGTAAATACTCCCACCATGTCTGATTTCAAGCTACCAAGAGGTTCTCAGTAACACACCATTATATAATATTTCTACCACACAGATAGAATAGAAATAATAATGTTCCTCAAGAACATTAATAAGAGTAAATTAAAGTAAAAATAGCTAAGAAGTAATGAGTTTTGAGTATTTACTGCCCTCACTTTGAACATAATTAATTTAATTGTAAGTTAATTAATTTTTAATAAAGGCTGTGTTAGCAACCAGATCATAAAATTCCTAATTTAACCATCAGTTCTCATGAGCCAGTGCAAGTAGCTTCAGCACACCCCTGAGTCTAGAGCATCATTATAGACAAGCTTCAAGAAGGTGAGCATTTAGAAAGACAACAGGAGAAAGTTTCTCTCATAGGGTTCTTATCATCACCATAACTTCACAGACCTTTATGCTTTGTGACCACGTTCTGTGAAGACGTGAGAAGACAGCACTAAGGTGTTTTGGATTATTTGAGCCAAATGCTTTCTGGACATAAAATCGGTCCCCATTTACACTTTTCCTGCTTATGCTACATATACTAGACACTCATAAAATCATTGCTCACGTAAACTCTCTTTTTGTTTTTATTTGTTCATTTTTGTTTCTGTTTTGTCTTTTTCTTTGTTAGAAATTTGAGAAGCATTAACATGGCAAAGTTTACACAAATTGAGGGAAATTGTAATGAAACCAAAAACTGAAATTGTGGTGTTCCCAAGGGCTGACTTTTCCCCATCTGCAAGCAGCAACTCAGCGACTGTGGTGACTCGCTGACCAACAGGGTGGACCCAAAGTTGAAGGAGTTGAATAAAATGGTTCTGGAAGAAAAACTGCCCACCTCTATCACAGCAGCTATAAATAAAATGTGTTAACTATAATATAGAGAACTGTCTTCCCTTATAGCTGGTGAAATTATTTTTACTACTTTACAGTCAGTGTCATTTGTATATGTGTGCACACAGTGGTCACATACATGGTATATACGAACAGAACAGATTCCTTTTTTTTTTTAATTTTTATTTTATATTGGAGTACAGTTGATTTACAGTGTTGTGCTAGTTTCAGTAGTACAGCAAAGTGATTTAGTTATACATATACCTCTTCTTTTGCAGATTCTTTTCCCATAAAGGTTATTGAGTAGAGTTCCCTGTGCTATATACAGTAGGTCCTTGTTGATTATTTTATATCTAGTAGTGTGTATATGTTAATCCCAACCTCCTAATTTATCCCTCCCCTCCATCTCTTTCCCCTTTGGTGACCGTAGTTTTGTTTTCTAAATCTGTGAGTCTGTTTCTGTTCTGTAAATAGGTTCATTTGTATCATTTTTTAGATTCCACGTGTAAGTGATATCACATGATATTTTTCTTTCTCTGTCTGACTTGCTTCACTTTGTATAATAGTCTCTAGGTCCATCCATGTTGCTGCAAAAGGCATTATTTCGTTCTTTTTTATGGCTGAGTATAGATTCTTTTTTTTTAATTATCATGTAACATGATATTAGTTTAAGGTGGACATCATAATGATTTGATATATGTATGTACTGCAAAATGATCACCTCAATAAATTTAGTTAACATCCATTAAAAAAAACAAAACAAAACAAAAAAAACAGCCCACCTCTGTTTAGATTTTTGTCTGCCCAGAGTTTCTTGACAGGTCAAAAGACCCATAAGGGTATCCCTCAAAATAATATATTACTAACAAGAAAATCAATATTTTGTTTTCAAATACAACAATATCCACCAAACAAAATATTGGGATCCCTATCAGACAAGCCCTAAAAGATAAGATTCTGTCCCACTTACCAATATTCATACGTTCAGCTTGTTCATTAATATATTTCACCTTTTCAGCATAAATGTTTTTATAACCATTTATAAATGAGAGGTAAGACTTGGGAGTCACGTGTGCTCTTCGGCGGTATCTGAAAGTAGAAAAGAAAAAAGATCTTCACCTCTATCATTCTGACATACTCTCCTAAAATGTCAATAGAGACGCTCTTCTCACTGTGAAATCAGTGTAATTCTGGAGAGTGATTCACTAGCAAGAGGGCAGGAATTGTGAATGGAAACCTAGAGGTGAGGCGGAAAGAACACTAAATCTCTAACTGATGTTTTGACTTGAACCTATGCCCATTCTGGGCTTCTGTTTCCTCATCTGGAAAACTGAGAAAAGAATCACTGCCCTACATCTCCCAGAATTTTGTGAAAATCCAAAAATAAAGCAGCTTATGTAAACACACTCTGTAAGCTTTAAAATTCTGTACAAATAGTAGGGATAAGTGGTTGAAATGAACTTGTGCTGAGATCCGTTTTCTTTCACCTGGTATTTGCTACACACCTCTTCTCTGCTAGAAACCCAGGCTTACAAAGGTGAAAACCAATCTCTCCCCTAAATCGCTGGATAGTCCTTGAAATCAGGCAGACTCGATTCAAACATTCAACTCACTATGGGCTTTAGTATAATAATTACATTTAACAATAGAAATAAATAAAAGGAATAATTTTATACAGGAGAAACTCAAGTCAAAGAAGAGATCTTCACATACTATAAAATTATATTTTTATATTAAATTAGATTTATTCTATATTAAAATTTCACTTTTGGAGTTCTGAAGATTTTTAACATTAAAAAAATTTTTAAGGACTTTGGCATACATATGACTATTTTTAAAGCATTATATAAATATTGCTTTCAGAATAAACTTCTACAACCTAAGAGGATATGAAAACTTTGGAAAATACACTGAAATTAAAAAAAATAAAGATGTAGGTTTTTGTAGCTCCACAGTTGATGGTAGTAGGGGTGGAGTTCAAGTTAAGTAGAAAGAAAATCTTCCCAATGGAGAGGATTAATACACACGGATTTACCAAGAGAATCTGGGAGATGATCTAGAATTATTTAAGAGGATGGTCCAAATATGGATTTAAATAAAGAAAATGATACAGGATAAACAAACCTGTGAGATAGGAACCCCCGACCCCCTGGAAAAATCAATTAAAGTGTTACCCAGACTCTCTATGCAGAAAAATAGGCCTAGTCTTTCTGGGAGGTTCTGCACTCCCTAAAGCCTGTGCATTAACCCTAAGGAAGAAGCCCACTGTTCTAGAGACCCAGGGTGGCCCATCTCTATTCAGAGCAATAGTACACAGTGACTGTCACACTTTGGGAGAAAATGCTATATTCCTGAACTGCCTACACCGGCTTTCACATCACGAGCACCGTTTCTGCTTTTAGGGACTGGAGTGTTCTGCAGTCAATTAAAATTTAGCTTCATAATTATTTGGCATGAAAACACGGATAAGATTAAATGATGCAAATACAAAACCTAAATGTTCCCTTAGCATAAAGCAATAATGAGACTTTAGAAGAGTGGACTTCTTTAATCAAAATAAATAATGCACTTGAATAAGAAACTAATTTTAAACAGTTTATAATGAATTATTTTAAGTCATTTCCAAAAAAATTAAGTTAAGCAAATGAAATAAAATGATTTATTAAGCGTCTGTTACTTTGAGGTCTGGAGGGAAAGAGATACTTAAGTATGGATACTAGTTAATTTTTAAATCTCGCTTACTTATCATCGTTTCTATACATAATCACTAGAACATCAAAGCAAGGAAAAATATCTAAGTGGGATTTAGCTGGGATCTCGTGCTCAATCACTATGACGAGTCTCTTACTGGATGTTACATTTAATTCCTCTTTGGAGTGAACTTTGTCTTTCTGTAGTTACCATGCTTACGTAATGTCACTTACCTTTGGAAGTAACTTTCACAGCTCTCTGAAACCATGTCGTGAAAGAGGCCCATTGTTTCTACAACTTGTCTTTTGGTGTCACTAGAGCAGACGATACTATAGCCTGAAATGAAATAGGAGGCCACCGCAACCAGAGCCTCCTTCGGCCAGCGACTGAACCAGTCCATGGTGCAGCCTGATATCAAGCCAGGAAATTTCAAAGAGCGGGCACGGAACTTCTCACCAACCTATCGACAGAAGAGTAAAAAAGCAGTAGAAACACGCAAGGATTATAAGTCAGCCAGAGGGACGTTTATATATTCTGAGCCAATAGCATATGACACCACAAATTCTTTTTCAGGAACCTTCTTGGGCTGCATTAATATGTAAATTAAGTGTCCAGATGAAAGGAAGTAATATTTCCACACTCTCCCCGTCCTAAGACTATATCTGTTCGATTCTAGGAGCTACCTTTTAAGAGGAAACTGACAAACCAGACCTCTTCTAGAGCGAGATGACCAGGACCATGAAAGGCCTGGACACTAGGGCACATGAGAGCAGCAGAAGAAACGGGAGGTGTTTGGTCTAAAAAGGGAACAACTTAGGGAGTCTGCAAAAACTTTCTCCAAATATCTGAAGAGCTGTATGTGGGAGAGGGATCAGGTTCACTTTATAGGACAAATGGAATCACAGGGAAGGGACTTCCCTGGTTAAGAATCCGCCTGCCAATGCAGGGGACATGGGTTCGAGCCCTGGTCCGGGAAGATCCACATGCCACGGAGCAACTAAGCCCATGCGCCACAACTACTGAGCCTGCACTCTAGAGACCGCGGGCCACAAAAACAGAGCCCACGTGCCACAACTACTGAAGCCCGGGCGCCTAGAGCCCGCACTCCACAACAAGAGAAGCCACCGCAATGAGAAGCCTGCGCACCGCAACAAAGAGTAGCCCCCGTTCGCCACAACTAGAGAAAGCCCAGGCACAGTAGCAATGAAGACCCAACACAGCCAAAAATAAATAAATAAATGGGAAAAAAAAGAATCACAGGGGAAAAAACAAAGACAAAATTCCACTGTTTGTAAAGAAGACGTTTCTGGCTATCAGACTATCTAAAAATTAAGCAAGTTGCCCTATAAGTTAGTGAGATACCTCCCCTTCCCCCCAAGAGCAGAGCTGCCCAATAGAACTCTCTGTGATGATGGAAATGTTCTGTATGTGTGCTTTCCAGTATGGTAGCCACTAGCCACAGGTAGCTAGTGAGCACTTGAAACGCAGCTAGTGGGATTGAGAAACTGGATTTTTATTTTTACTTTATTTTAACTGAGCACAATTTAAATGGATACACATGGCTAATGGTTACTATACTGGACAGCACGGTGAGACAGAGACATTCAATCCTACGTCAGGGACATTCTAGGTGGTATGTCTATATTGGAGGTAGAGCTGAACAAGACTACATCACCAAGTCCCTTACAAATCAAATAATCTCTGTCTCTAGGTAATGAAAGTTGTAGGCTAGGCAATAATCACTGATAAGATGAATATTTTAAATTTTCACACTTTGGCATGAGATTTGGGTCAGTGAAGATTGGTGTTAGTAAAGAGTTGATTTTAATTCAATGTAACAAGTGTTCATTTCTGACAAATCATCTCATCAGCGAAAGTACATTCAAAGAACTGAGTACATTCAAAGAAGTAACTCCTCCTACACAGAAATTAATAAAATAAAAACTCACTGGAGAAAAGCAGAGAACGACGTGCAAGTTCTTCCTTGATCTTGAAATGAAGTATTCATACAGATTATCAAAGGTGGGAGGATGGCGAGGTAGCTCCCTTTTCATCACTGATATCAGCCCTTGGGTGATTTCATCCATCTCGTCCCGTGCAAACAAACTGGAGATCTTTGAGGAATAGACAAGAGAGTGTTCAGTATTTTAAGAGTTCCCAACAGCCAATGCACTGCCGAAGTCTGGTCCTTCCCCTCCCCTCCCCTCACATGTCATCTCTTTTCATATTTTTTCCTGCATCTCCACAATCAAATCCCTAGTTTGCCAGAGATTACAAGAGTGCAACTTTTTATTCACTAGCTCAATCAGGAGCAAATTATGTTTCCTTTGGCTCAAATAGCTATTACCAAAAAGCCATCTCCTCTACCATTCCAATCATCTCTTTAAATGTCCAGCGATGCCCTTTGTTCTGACTCACAGTCAGTCTCAACTCTGGTTCCAAAGTAGTTAACTAGATCATGCACCAGTAAGCATCAATACACACCACTGTGAAAGGAAAAGTTCACATGGCAGGTCTGACCTTGAGAAGGGTGTGCTTGCAGGGCTGGCCCTTGCCTGGCATCTGGGAGCTGGGCTTTTGGAATGTCTCCTCCATTACTAATTGATAAGGTTGTTCCACTGTGCCTGGACTATTTATACAAACATTGGGATAGATGGTGAACATCTACTTTCCTTCTGGGAGTCTGGAATTTTGGCAGTTGTGGCCAGGCAGAGAATGACTTACACAACCAGCTCCCAAGAACACCTTGTATTCAGAGTCTCATATGGGCTTCCCGAAACAGAAACAGCACATGTGTTTCTGCACTTCACTTCATGTGGACAGAAAACACATTCTGTATGGACCCTTTAGTGAGAACATAGTAAGTATGCACATGGATTTCCCCAGACTCCCCCAATGTGTCTTTTTCTTTACTGATCCAGCTGTGAATCCTTACTGTGTGGCTGTAATAAATCTTAGCCATAAGTCCAACTATGCTGAGTCCTGTGCAAACTACTAATGAAGTACCAGCATGTGGGTGGTCACAGAAGTGCTGATATAAGTGGTGTCAGCAGTGGTGACACAAACATCTACTTACTTACAGACAGTGGAACTCTTTCAACCATTCTATACTCCTGATTATTAGACAGATAGATAGATAAACTTTGCTTCTCCTAAAATAAATTATAGGATCCAACTGAAGACTGAAGAGACAAATAAGGAACCATATTTAAAATGGAAGAAAGCATATAAAATATCTGGAGATGAACAGCATTAATTTCAGAGAAACTTCAAAAAATCTATTGAACCTTATACATTAATCATTTCTAAAATGAAAAATGGCCTCACTTCTGAAGGGTTGCTGCTTTTTCTATTTGGATTTACATTTTTAAAACACAAGCTCTTTCTCTGCTTTTGAGACATACCTCCCCTGAAGATAGCAGGTTGTTGAGATATTCTAGAAATGCCTCATCTTTTATTTCATTGTCAGTAAAGATAAAAGTGATGCCTTTGCCATCAGCACCAGCAACTTTGTACAAAGCTTTTAAATCCTCTGTTAGGTTACTCACGTTATAAGACCTAAAAAGAGAAGTGGCAGGAAGTTTTAAATTAAAAGTATATATATATATAATCATAATTTATTTCAAAACACAATATAATTCATGATAATTAGAGCATAATCTGCACCTGCTCCAACAGATACTAAGTAACAGTGCCTGCCAGAAAACACAGAGCTAAATAGCTACATGTTACCACTCTACATAAATAGGTTTTATTTAGTTTGAGAAGTGAGAAATGGGGAATTTACCAGAAGTGGCTCAGGAACAATAACTGGGAACAGGGAAATGAACTTTTATTCTCTACAGTCGGACAGTCCTCAGTAACAGATTTTTTTGCCCAAGTGAATATATGTATAATATTTAAAACTAATCTGAAATTTGGGTGAGCTTAGATTGGTGAGAAAACAAGATAAATTACAAATAAAATTAATGATGAATTACATAAAGTGCTCATTTGCATGTCTTACTAAATGGCTAGATTCAAAGAAAGCCTTCAGAAAAAGATGCATTATGCAATGAGATGTAAATAATAGAAGTGTTACAATTATGTGGTTACGGATTACGAAAAGAGAAGATCTTGGTCTTTTGGTTTTTTTTTGTTTACTCTGTTTCCTGCAAAAGGAATGTGCTACCAGAAGCCACGTGATGTGTAAAAATAAAGCAGACATTTTCTTAAGTGTTGCATATAAAGCCGTGTGGGTAGATCGATGAAAGGGATTATAAAGACACCTTTATTTGAAGAAGGCTTCACAGTGCAGGTAATAGGGAGTTTTGTGTAAGCCATAGGGTCTAGTGGAAAGATTATGGGCATCGAAACCAGAAAGACCAGGGTTCAAATCCCTGCTCTGCAGCTTTAGAAAAGTCCTTCATGTTTGTCAACTTGTTTCCTCATCTGCGAAATGAAGATAATCACCTATTTGTAGAGGTTTTTGTGGGCATTAGAGATGATGTAGCATACGTATATTTAAATGAATAAATAGCCTATTTTTAAACTAGGAGTGCCTTAGAAGTCCTTCTGGGTGGCACTTTAGTTAAAAACCTTGTAGACCTTGGCAAAAGGAATGCCATCAAAAAGAGACCGTATGTCCTGTCAAATAATTCCCAAGGGGGAGAATTCATTAAAAAGGGAAACTGGTAAGTTAATTTGCTGAGAAGTAGCTGCACCTATGAGAGCAACACAGCCCACATCCTTCCTCAGAGGTGGTGTGGCCTGGTGCTGTTAGGGTTACCCTCTCACTGACCAGTCAGTTAAGTCACAAAGCCATTTTGCTCATTTTTAAAAATTAAACTGACTGTTAGGTATTGCTTTTGCAATATATAGACACAGTCACAGCACACCCCTCTCTAGGTCCTGACCTCTCTCGTTTCTTTCTTTCATAGCTAAGCTTCTTGAGGAGTTTCTAAACTTATTATCTCTGCTTCTTCACCTCCTTCATGCAACGTGGCTTCTGCCCCCATCCAATGCACTGAAAGTTTTGAAACATTAGTCACCACTTTTCATGCTTTAATTTAATCCACAGTTTCAGGCTAATTCTCTACTTGCTGGGTTTCTGGAAACCACTCCAGGTTTCCTCCTCTGTCTTGTCTCCTCACTCACTCCCCCTTGCATCATTATACCCAGGACTTCTATCTCTAGGAGTATCCTCAGATATGTACAAAAATATTCATAACAGCTATATTTGCAAAAAGAAAACCCCACAAATGTTTATCAGCAGTATACTGGATAAACAAATTGTGGTAATATGTGGTAAAACGGAAGGCTCCACAGCAATAAAAATGAACAAACTACTGCTACATGTAGCATCATGGATGAATCTCACAAACAGTGCAAGCAACAGAAACTGGACACAAAAGAGTAAATCCCATATGATTTGACTGACATAAAGCTAAAAAATGGGCAAAATCGATCAATGGGCTTAGAAATCAGAACATTGTTCCCGTCGGGAGGGTAGTGACTGGGACGGGACCCTGAGGGGTACTTCCGGGTGCTAGTGATGTTTTATTTCTTTATCTGTGAGCTAACTACATAGGTGTACTTACTTTTTGACACCCATGATTTGTGTACATTTCTTTATGTATGTTACACTCAAATACAAAGTTTACTTGAAAAAGAAATACAACGAATTGTTGTAAATTTTTAAGTAAACATTTTACTCCAGTGAAATTAACCATAGAAGAAAACATACCGGCGTGTTTCATTTTATCTTACCTGGTTAATGTTATCTGGAATATTTGATACCCAGCTATAAAAGAAGCCAATCTTGAAAGACTTTGTTTTCCCGAACCACCAACACCCACCAGCAATGCATTTCCACATGATGTTCGGATTATTCGTGAAATCTGTTTTGAAACAAAATAGTATATATTTGAAAATAGAATTCAACTGTTTACATTTGCTTGCACTAAATGGGTCCAATGCTAGAACCACATGCTTCTAGACTACATTAGACTTTTTTCTTTAATGCAAAAGGTTCCATATTGATTTATGCAATTCCAGTTCTTTCCTTGCCCATCTATATTTACATCATGAAAAAGAGAACAAATTGGCCTTCCCATCTCCAATTTCAAAACTATTTTCCGTGTGTGTGTGTGTGTAATTTTATTATTTTCAGACTCAATGGATAATGGAACTGCTCTTCCCAATCTGTAGAAAGAAGTTTAGAATTGCTTTGCTTATTATCATCAGTCTAACACACTGACTTACGTAGACACCTAGCTCTACAACAAATACTACCTCTTTCATATCTCTGCCAATGAAAAATTTTTTAAAGTACCAAAATTCTACTTAAAATGGGGCAGGAAGACATTTGCAGAAAAAAAACTTAGGGAAACAGCCTTTAGCCTTATGTTGCTTTTCTATGGTTGATACCTTCAGGGAGGATAAGGCTCAAATTGTGGCTCGAATCTTATGCAGGCCAATTGGAGACATTGCTAAAAAGCTGTCTTTTACATTAATGTCACTGATTAGGAAGAAAGTCTAGACAGATCACTAAATTCATTATCACTAGTACACAGAATTTTTTTTAATTCAAGTTTTACAGATGGCAGACACCTTGATATGTATCAATTCTATTATATTTTCAATATGTTAATCACTTATGTGGTTTTGCACCCAGAACAGGGTTCCAGGCCCCCAAGATCTAGCCACAGTGGGTACTCGATAATACTTGCTGAATAGATGAATGTGAAACAATCCTAGAGCACCTGGAAATTCACTGGTTTTGTAGAAGATGATTCTGTAATAAACACAGAGTTAACTACCTCCTCTTCATGAAACCTCCCTATCCTACTTTGTTGGAGAAACTCCTTTTTTGATCTACAAACTATACAGATAAACAACTCCTTTCTGCAGCCCTTCAGACTTGGATCAAGCCATGCTCCTTTTCTGGTGCTGCCTCTAGTTGGTTTCTATTTTTTATCAGTCCTATACACCCACCTTTCCCCTTTCCCCATCAGTTTGCCCATAATCTGTAAGCCAATCATGAAATTGACATCTTTTTAAGCATCAACTCTTCCTCCATGGGGAACAGGATTCCCATCACATCAAAATGTAATTTGAGGAGGGAATATTATTTTCATAGGGTTCTCCAGGTTACTGTCTAGGAAAGTAAAACTCTTTGACTCAGCGAGTCAAAAGCTCTGAACACAAAACCCACCAGTTTGCCCTTGAAAAACATTTGCTTCCATGTAGGCGGATTCAAATAAGTGGTTTCTGATTAAGCCTTTGTTTTGTGAGACAGTGAACTGACTCAACCTATAGACTCTCTTCTATACACTACCCAATACTATATATTTATTCTCTGAAAAAGTTTATCTGTGAAATTTACGAAGCTTTTATATGATCTATTTATATCAGTAAACAGTCAATAGTTAGAACCTTAATAAGATGAGTCATTGCATCTTTAAAAAACACCAGATCAAGAGATGTTCCTCTAATGATATCATTGAACTGTCTCTGGTAAAACTGGAGTTTTTCAGACAGAAATTCAAAGGATGGTACCTATGGGTGGGGGGGAGAGAGAAAAAAATAATATTTAAGATGCAAAATTTAGGGAAGCAGCAATTGTAAAGACATTCAAAAGTAATTCTAAAAAAATTTTTTTAAACCTAAAGGATTTCCAAACATTTGTCATGGTTTAGTCGACTTTTAGTTATTTCCATTTTCAGAGGTCTGAAACCTAACTGGTTGGTTTCCAGTATGAAGTCATTCCTGACCTCTTCCTTCAATAACCCCAGCACTTGGGAAAACTGGACAGCTACATGTAAAAGAATGAAATTAGAACACTTCCTACCACCATACACAAAAATAAACTCAAAATGGGTTAAAGACCTAAATGTAAGGCCAGATACTATAAAACTCTTAGAGGAAAACATAGGCAGAACACTCTATGACATAAATCACAGCAAGATTCTTTTTGACCCACCTCCTAGAGAAATGGAAATAAAAACAAACATAAACAAATGGGACCTAATGAAACTCTTTTGCACAGCAAAGGAAACTATAAACAAGACGAAAAGACAACCCTCAGAATGGGAGAAAATATTTGCAAATGAAGCAACTGACAAAGGATTAATCTCTAAAATATACAAGCAGCTCATGTAGCTCAATATCAAAAAAACAAACAACTCAATCCAAAAATGGGCAGAAGACCTAAATAGACATTTCTCCAAAGAATGTATACAGATTGCCAACAAACACATGAAAGGATGCTCAACATCACTAATCATTAGAGAAATGCAAATCAAAACTATGAGGTACCACCTCATACCAGTCAGAATGGCCATCATCAAAAAATCTACAAACAATAAATGCTGGAGAGGGTGTGGAGAAAAGGGAACCCTCTTGCACTGTTGGTCAGAATGTAAATTGATACAGCCACCATGGAGAACAGTATGGAGGTTCCTTAAAAAACTAAAAATAGAACTACCATACGACCCAGCAACCCCACTACTGGGCATATATCCTGAGAAAACCATAATTCAAAAAGAGTCATGTACCACAATGTTCATTGCAGCACTGTTTACAATAGCCAGGACATGGAAGCAACCTAAGTGTCCATCGACAGATGAATGGATAAAGAAGATGTGGCACTTATATACAATGGAATATTACTCAGCCATAAAGAGAAGTGAAACTGAGTTATTTGTAGTGAGGTGGATGGACCTAGAGTCTGTCATACAGAGTGAAGTAAATCAGAAAGAGAAAAACAGTAGTATGCTAACACATATATATGGAATCTAAAAAAAAAAAAGTGGTAGTGATGAACCTAGGGGCAGGACAGGAATAAAGATGCAGACGTAGAGAATGGACCTGAGGACACGGGGAGGGGGAAGGGTAAGCTGAGACAAAGTGAGAGAGTAGCATTGACATATACACACTACCAAATGTAAAATAGATAGCTAGTGGGAAGCAGCTGCATAGCACAGGGAGATCAGCTGGTGCTTTGTGACTACCTGGAGGGGTGGGATAGGGAGGGTGGGAGGGAGGCGCAAGAGGGAGGGATATAGGGATATACGTATACATATAGCTGATTCGCCTTATTATACGGCAGAAACTAACGCAACATTGTAAAGCAATTATACTCCAATAAAAATGTTATAAATAAATTAACTAATTAATTTTAAAAGTTAAATAAGAACCCTAGCACAAACTCCTATCTGTGGTAATTAAGGTTGTAATATAACAAATATATTTCTCAGTTTTTATTTGTTTCTTAATATTGCTTATGGAGCTTTAAAAATGGACAGAACCTTTACATTGTTTATGTAGACAAATTATTCTGAAGTCAATATTCACGTATTTGTTTTGTAAATTGCTTCTCTCCATCTAATTCTTTGACCTACATGCACTTCAGAACTACTGTGTTATGTGACCCTCTTTTAAAAATCTCTTTGGAGTCTTGTTTCAAGTTTCATTAAACCTATACGTTAATTTAGGGAAAACAATGTGTTGCCATTTAACCAAGTAAAGTTTTATCGCGTCTATTCCTAGATATTTTACAAATTTGTTGCTGTTGAATGAAATACTTTTATGTTGTATCTCCTGTCTTGAGATTGTTTGGCAAGAGATGGCAGCCTTTCTCTGTAAAGGGCAAAACAGTAAATATTTTAGGCTTTGTGGCCCATGTGGTCATTCAACTCCACCACTGTAGTGCAAAAGCAGTCATAGAAAACATGTTGTGTTCCAATACAACTTTAACTCTGAACAATGAAATTTGAATTCCATATAATTTTCATGTCACACAATATTATTATTCTTTTGATTCTTTCTACCCATTTAAAAATATAAAAACCCTTCTTAGCTCATGAATCTAACAAAAAACCAGCGGTAGGCTGGATTCGGACCACTGGCTGTGATTTGCCAACCTCTGATATAGACGATAGTTACGCAGTTTTATATTTATATCATACTTGGTCATCTAACGGAACTCTTAGTAGTTGAAACAGATTTTAAATTCTCTTGGATTATATTAAGAGATAACCATATCATCCGCAAATAAGGATATTTTTGGTTTTTCCTATCTGATAATTACATCTATTTTCTTTTTTGTCATTTTTGTTGCACTGCCTAGAACTTTCAAACCAATATTAAATAACTGTGATAATTGTACGTGTACTTGTCTTATATCTGACTTTAATGGGATTTCTGCTAAATTTCATTGAAATTAATATTTTACTTGGTGTATGATGACACGAATCATAACATATAACTATCGTGCAAGTTATGGCAAATATCTGGTTAGGTAAGTGATCCAAAAAGCTGAATATAAATACCAGTTCATAGATTTTGGGCACTTCAAACACAGTGTCTTCGGGTTCATCTCCAGTTGGTTCAGGCATCTCACAGAGAAAATCTACGAAGTATGGTTCAGGAAGAATATACGATCCCGCATCTGGGCTAACATTTTCTTCAACTGCACGAATAAGATGTGCATTAAACCACTGCTCATCATCAGGAGTTATAAATCTGAAACAAAAATACAGGAGTAAAAATGCAAAATAGGAAGCCATCTTTTCTAACTGAACATGGTTTCAACCCCTCTCCACCTCCTCTCAGCCCCCATCCTGTATCTCCATTACCTCAGAACAGGGAAACAATATGTTCTGCCTTCTGACCAGAGGCAGATGTAACCCCAGCCAAGAGAGCTATAATATTGACAGTATCACTTATAGAAAATACTGACAAAGAGTCTCTCCTTGGCCAAACTTAGGCTCTTCTGAATCCTCTTCCCTATTAAGCCCCAATTTTGGACTTCCATGTCCTTCTTTGCACCATCTAATTTTAGCAAGAATCCTATTAAATCCATTTAGCCAGAATCCTCCCAGACCTCCCTTATTTCCTCTTAGTACTTTCGCATCCACCAAACTCCTCCATCCTGTTCCTCAGTTATAAATTCCCACTTTTTCCTTGTTGTATTTGGAGTTGAGCCCAATTTCTCACCCCTACTGCAAAACCTCACTGTATAGGCCCTATACCTCTCATGACAGTCTTGAATAAAGTACAAGAGTCTTATTGTTTCAACAAGTGTCACAAATAACTTTTTTCTTTAACAGTATAGATGAGTCCCATGGGTGAGGTTCAGGGTCCCTAAAACTTGCAATAGAAGCATAGAATTGACAGTCAGTAGTGGGTGAGCATCCTCTTTCTAGGTTTGTGGGCACACAGTATATGAAGGTCCTTTTCAGACGTATGACTTGAGAAGGGTATGGGAGGAAGGAGTGGGATTAACATCTGACAGATACCACCTACGTGGGACATTGTGGTAGGCCCTTTACAGCTTCGTAAGACCAGCATTGCCATCGTATTTTATAGAGGAGGGAACAGAGGCTCAGAAAGATGACTAAGCTTACGTACCAGATGTCACCATGCAGCAGAGCTCTCACTACACAGACCTCAAACTTTTTAGAAACTATACCTAACAAAATTTTCCTCTGAATGTTATCAACGTTCTGATAATGTGGTTATTTTTTTAAATGTCCTGTTGAAATAATACTCAAGGAAATTGGCAGAGCGTTTTCCCACCAGCAGGTGGGAAATGACATCCATGCTTCACAAGCCCCAGAGCAATTTAAGATAATCCTCCTTTATTCTACTTATTTGAGCAGATAATGCAGAAATTATTCTAGTAGTATAAACTACTTATATAGTACATTTAAACTCAAGCACTGTGATATACACCTGTCTGCAATTACTCTGTTGCACTCGTGTTTGAAAAGTGACAGGAGAACAGGAATTGAATCACACTCCTCAGCTTTTACGGTTAACATTCCTTGCCAAATTCTGGAAAGATCTCGCAGATTGAAAATGTAATGGAATTTAGAAGGAGTAGGCAGCATCTTCACCTAGAGTTGGGAAACAAAATGTAATACTCTCAATTTACTTTTCAGATAAAACGAAAAGCACAAGAATGACCACCATCAAAAACTCTACAAACAATAAATGCTGGAGAGGGTGTGGAGAAAAGGGAACCCTCTTGAACTGTTGGTGGGAATGTAAATTGATACAGCCACTATGGAGAACAGTATGGAGGTTCCTTAAAAAATTAAAAATACAACTACCATACGACCCAGCAATCCCACTACTGGGCATATACCCTGAGAAAACCATAATTCAAAAAGAGACATGTACCACAATGTTCATTGCAGCTCTATTTACAATAGCCAGGACATGGAAGCAACCTAAGTGTCCATCGACAGATGAATGGATAAAGAAGATGTGTCACTTATATACAATGGAATATTACTCAGCCATAAAAAGAAATGAAATTGAACTATTTGTAGTGAGGTGGATGGACCTAGAGTCTGTCATACAGAGTGAAGTAAGTCAGAAAGAGAAAAACAAATACCGTATGCTAACACATATATATGGAATCTAAGAAAAAAAAATGGTTCTGAAGAACCTAGGGGCAGGACAGGAATAAAGACGCAGACGTAGAGAATGGACTTGAGGACACGGGGAGGGGGAAAGGTAAGCTGGGACAAAGTGAGAGAGTGACATGGACATATATACACCACCAGTTGTAAAGACATAGCTAGTGGAAAGCAGCTGCATAGCACAGGGAGATCAGCTCGGTGCTTTGTGACTACCTAGAGGGGTGGGATAGGGAGGGTGGGAGGGAGACGCAAGAGGGAGGTGGGCAATATGGGATATATGTATATGTATAGCTGATTCACTTTGTTATACAGCAGAAACTAACGCAACATTGTAAAGCAATTACACTCCAATAAAGATGTTTAAATAATAAATTAATTAATTTTGTAAAAAACCTAAAAACACAACTGCTTTTAGAATGATTTTATTTCATAGTTCCTATTTTAAATAAAATAGGCTGAGTAAATAAACTAAAATAAAGTTTATATTTTTGTCACAGCATTGATGGGAAAAAAGACACATCATAAATAAACCAGCACAGAATTTAAAAGACCCTAAGACCTTGAATAGGATGGACTGAAGAATAATGCCCTGGATGCAGACTCCAACTCTTTTGTTCTACCACCATGAGCTGGCTTTGAACAAGCCACTGTCCCCTGAGTTCTTAAAAATGATGTGAATTGTAGGAATAAGCATTCCTAATCATTATTAACCTTATCAGTGTGTATACGGAAATACATCATAACAAAACACTGAGTGTGAGCTGGCTGTCATTCAGTTAAGAATAATGAATGTTCACGTCTAAAGTCAATAATGATCATCTTCTATAGATGGCTTTGACTAAGGTCCTGAGTGCATTTGGATTTCCACAAATACATTCGTTTATCATGATCTAGATTTCACTTATGGATCCAAACTCAGTCAACATGCTTTCATGTATCTGTATATCTGCAATAAATGGGCAGGCAATTCTGACATACTGCTCTAATTACTTGGTGGTTTTTGTGAGTTTTGCTTGTTTGTTTGAACACTAATTTACTTATTTCTACCCACTTCTAGAATCCAAATAGGCAAAGCTATAACATGACCACAGTCCACATTCTTATAAAGAGAGGTACCAGTTAAGGGATAAATTTGAGGTGTTAGGTGTGGGAAGTATTGCTGGCCAAGTGTAAAGATTGTAGTTGATACCATCAGCATCATTTTTGAAAGTGAAACAATGATAACTCTGGAGATACAAAGCAGACTGCCTACATGACTAATTCAGGAAAGCAAATGCTTTCTTTAGTACCTATTCATGGAATATGTCCTTTCCATATGGAAAAAGTACCCTATTGAGTTTGTAGAGTAATTTCTATAGGCTAATTCACAGTGCAAGTTAAAACAGCAGGTAGCAAGAGGAGATATAGAATAAAGAGAAGTGTTATGTTAACAATCACCTTTCAATTTCCCTCTTTGCTCTCAGTTCCATTCCAAGCTAAAATGTTCGTTCTACTCACCAAAATGTAAAGCGTGCACTTATATTACAAATATGAAAAAATAAAGGGATAAGGCTATGTGAATATTGCTTTTTTTTCTTTCCTGTAAAAGACTGCAGCTAAGATGGCAGCCGTTGGCAACAGAAGCAATTATTCAGTAGAATTAAATAAAGTCCTTTCTTTCCCTTTTCTTCTCATTTATTAACCTGCTTCTTTCCTTATCTTCCAACATTTCCTTTTAACTTTTGTCAGTTTCTTTCTTTTCTCACCTGCTTCTGCTTTAAAGCTATGTAAAGTAATATAAAGTGATATACAAGGCACGAGTGGATTAAAGGAGTGCTTTGTGAAAATGAGAAATTTGAAGAAAAGATACAAAGAAGGCTGCTTATTTGGGGTTGGGGAGAGGAGGAAGATTCATTCATTTTTTGAGTGAATGACTATTTTTGAGCACTTCCCACTACCCTTACAAAGATACCATGGTAAATAGCACAGCTAAATCTGCTGCCATCAGGAACCTTCTATTCGAGTGGGAGAGCCTGACAATAAATAAGAAACAAATATACTGATAAACAGATAGGCAAATCACAATGATAAAAGTCATGGTTAGAAGAAATGACGTAGAGTCAGGAGACAGATAATGCCTGTGATGGGGTGGTGGACAGTTATTTTAGAGAGAATGATCCCAGAAACCCTCTCTGAAGGTAAAAATAATGAGAAAAGAGTCAAACAAAATATAGTGGCCCAGAGGCATGAAAAACTTGGGGTGTTCAAGGCACAGTGAGAAGGGCAGCATGGCTGGAGCAAAACGATGGAAGGGAAGAGGAGTAAGCAGGGGCCGACTCAGGGTGAGTTTCACAGGCCAGAGCTAGGCATTGTGTTTCACTGCAAGTGTAACTGGGAATCTACTGGTGGTTTTTTTTTTTTTTTTTTTTTTTGCGGTTCGTGGGCCTCTCACTGTTGTGGCCTCTCCCGTTGCGGAGCACAGGCTCCGGACGCGCAGGCTCAGTGGCCATGGCTCACGGGCCCAGCCGCTCCGCGGCATGTGGGATCTTCCCGGACCGGGGCACGAACCCGTGTCCCCTGCATCGGCAGGCGGACTCCCAACCACTGCGCCACCAGGGAAGCCCTCTACTGGTGGTTTTAAGAAGGAATGATGATCTCTGATGTGCTGTTTAAAAAGCATTTTAGGACTGTGTAAAGAACAGATTCTGGGAGGGCAAGAAAAGAGCAAGGAGACTGGTTAGGAAGTCGCTGCATGGTCCAGAGAGCAGGCGATGGACCAGGCAGGGTGATCACTGTGAGATGGCAATAAGCGCTCAGCTTCCGTGTATATTTTGAAAGCCTGGTTACTGAGACTTGCTGATGGATTGGATGTAGGGAATAAGAGAGACAAATCAAGGACGGAGCCCTGTATTTTAGCCTGAGAGGCAGGATAATTGATACAAAATTCCGAGGGAGGATCATACTTAAGAACTTGTTAACTTTGAGACGGTTATTAGACATCGAAGCGGTGGTGTCTACTAAGCTGTTGGAAACAAGTCGGGGGACTTCCCAGACTTGGGTCCAGTGGTTAAGACTCTGCGTTTCCAATGCAGGGGGCGCAGGTTCAATCCCTGGTCAGGGAACTAAGATCCCACATACTGTGCAGTGAGGCTAAAAAATTTTTTAAAAAGAAAGAAACAAGTCTGGAGCCGGGCAAAGAGGCCTGGGATGGAAGTGCTGACTTTGAACTCATCAGCACAGAGATGGTGTTTAAAGCCATGAAGCTGGATGAGGCTACCTGAGTACGAATGGAGGTAGAGATGAGGTCCCAACATGGAGATCAAGTGCACTCCAGTATTTAGAGGAGGGGAAAGAGTGGGGACTTAGAAAAGGTAGCCAGTGAGGTAGGAAGAGCAGGAGGCCCTTCTGAAGCCAAGCGAAGAAGTGTTTAGAAGGATCATTTACGTCAAATGCTGCTAAAGCATCAAGTCAGAGGAAGAAGAAACCAACCCTTGGATTTGGCAAGACTGAGGAATTTGGTGACCTTGATGAGAGCAGTGGAAATGAAAACTTGTACAAAACGGGTTAAAGAGGTAAAGAAATGTGAGGAAGTGAAGCTGATAAACATTCATAAAACAAAAGAAGCTTTCATGGAAAGATACCAGGAAGGCCAAAGCTTTCCAGAAAAATATGAATATGGGCATATTAAATTGAACAATAGCCCCACTGGAAAATAGATGGACCTTACCACAGAAAATTACCTCAGACACTCAGACCTTCTGAAATTCCATGCTGGAGCTTCCCCAGGACATAAGCTTCTGCCCAGATGGTGTGTAAGTGGCCAAATGAATGTATACTGAACTATGACAATTAATCCTCATCTCCTTCACCAATTTTTTTTTGCAAATATATCAATCTTGTTTTTTTTTTTTTTTTTTCAAATCTCAGACCTACCCTTAATTGCTTTTTCGTGAGTCTGCCTTCAGACATCTGGTGACAGCCTCAATGCTTACTGAGTTTTACTTAGGGCATTAACCTCTGTATTAAAATCTAGACTATTTTGTTGAGTACATTCCATCCATTTACTAATTCATGCTCCACCTCAGAGAAATCCACAAGTTGGACTTTAAGTCTTGGTTAGCTAAGAATATCTGGAAATCCATGTATTCCCTCAGTCAGTGAACATCTGAGTATCTGACACAGTTTGGCTGTTGGCAGCAGGTAGGGAAGACAGACATACAAAGAGTTACAAATCAGAGTAACAAGTGGAAAAGCAGTGTTCTCGTTTCAGCAAAACTCTACTTTATCCTGGATGCCGTGTCTGGTTCACAGTAATATCTCATATATATGGAAAGCATCATTCAGTCAGAATACTTGCTCCCTGGAAGGAAAAGGTGTCATAAATCTACTTCAGCACCTAATTTGTCTTTTCCAGAAAAACACTACTACCCATGATGTGATGATAACTTCATGAGCCATGAGGTGAGAAATAGGCTGAATAATTGTTGACTTTTTTTTTCTGATTATTGACAACGGATGATTCTGTACCTTAGTCCACTGCCACAGCACTCTGCTCGCTGAAACCAAATTCACAATCATCTCACATATTTCGGGTTTGAACTTTCTGCAAGGATCAAAATACCCACAGCCAATAACTCCTGAAAAATAAACAAGATTGAAGGTATGAGCTTACTATAAGATCACAAGGTACATGTTTATCCCAGTGAATAAATCATTACAAGATGACTAAGCTAGGTGATGTGAAGAATTTCTCTCAAGGAATCAGCTAAGACTGGCAGTCAGCAGTGGGGCTAGCAAAGCTTAGTATGCAGTGATAAGCATTTTATATGTATTAACTCCTTTAATCCTCCCAACATCCTATAAGAAAGAATCTGAGGTAGATATTATTATTATTCCCGTTTTCTTATTTATATTTTTATTGAAGTATAGTCGACATATAATATTTTGGTATTTTCAGGTGTACAACACAGTGATACAAATTTAAAGCATCACACTGGTCAGAATGGCTATCATCAAAAAGTCTACAAATAATAAATGCTGGAGAGGGTGTGGAGGAAAAGGAACCCTCCTACACTGTTGGTGGGAATGTAAATTGGTGCAGCCACTGTAGTGAACAGTGCAGAGGTTCCTTAAAAAACTAAAAATAGATTTACCATATGATCCATCAATCCCACTCCTGTGCATTTATCCAGGGAAAACCACAATTCGAAAAGATACGTGCGCCCCAATGTTCATAGCAGCACTATTTACAATAGCCAAGACAGGGAAGCAATCTAAGTGTCTACTGACAGATGAATGGACAAAGAAGATGTGGTACGTATATACAATGGAATATTACTCAGCCATCAAAAAGAATGAAATAATGCTATTTGCAGCAACATGGATGGAACTAGAGATCACCATACTAAGTGAAGTAAGCCAGGCAAAGACAAATAACATATGATATCACTTATATGGGAATCTGAAAAACATGATACAAATGAACTTATGTACAAAACAGAAATAGACCCACAGAAACAGAAAACAAACTTAAGGTTACCAGGGGGGAAATGGTGGGGAGGGATAAATTGGGAGACTTGTATTGACATATACACACTATTATACAGAAAATAGGTAACTAATAAGGACCTACTGTAAAGCATAGGGAACTATACCCAACATTTTGTAATAACCTAAAAAGGAAAAGAAACAGAAAAAAATAGATATATATGTATGTATAACTTTGCTGTACACCTGAAACTAACACAACATTGCAAATCAACTATACCTCAATTAAAGAAATGATCACCACAGTAAGTCTAGTAGCCATTTGTCACTATACAAAATTATTACTGTATTATTGACTATATTCCTAATTCTGTATATTATATCCCTATGACTTATTTATTTTATAATTGGAAGTTTATACCTCTGAATCCCCTTCACCTATTTCACTCAATTTTCCCATTCTCCTCCCTCTGGCAACCACCAGTTTTTTCTCTGTATCTATGAGTCTGTGTCTGTTTTGTTTTGTTTGTTCATTTGTTTTGTTTTCCAGATTCCATGTATAAGTGAGACCACAGGTATTTGTCTTTCTCTGTCTGACATGACTTGCCATTTGTGACAACACAGATGGACCTAGAGGTTATTATTATTCCCATTTTAATATGAGTTTAGTAACTTGCCCAAGGTCACCCACCTTGTGTGTGGGTGAATCTGAGGTTTGAACCCAGGAAACCTGGCTCTGGAACCTGTAAAACAGCCCTCAGTCTGAAGAGTAGAAGAGCTGGAAAAGAACTTAGAGACTACTTCCTCATCTTACAGATAAGGAGACCAGGCACAGACAAGTAAAGCAAACTGTTCAAGTTCACGCAGATTGGTTGTTGACAGAAGTGAAATCAGGACCCCCATATCTCCTGACCTGCAGTCAGCCAACACACTGGCCTGGGTGGTGACGTAATGGTTCCTAGGAAACACCCAACACAGTGACAATCTGACATAATCACCCTCAGGAACTACTGTGTTATAGACTGTTCCTGAAGTCCCAAAATGTGTTTGGTGTTAGACTGCAAAAACAGATTTAACTCTATTTCGTCCCTGTGAGACTCTATGTTGAGCAGTATGTTCAGTTCTGAGCATGGTATTTTCAGAGGAAAATGAATACGAATATCTGCTCAGAGACGCATAGCAGGTTTATGAAGGGTGGGTCAGCTAAAGAAACTGGGCTTCATTCACATAGACCAAAGAAGAGCAGCCTTGAGGGAACATGAAATTATCCAAAGTCATGGTTGGTTGTGCTAGATGCCTGTAAGGCCTTTTTGCTTCCTGAAATCTTATGATTCTAGACCTCCAGCTTCCTGTGGCACAAATGTATTATATATGAAGCATGGGATGTGGAATCAGAAAACAGAATCAGCATCACACGTTTGCCACGCACTAGCTATATGGCCTTAATTGGGCCGTTATCTTACTTCTCTGAGCCTCGGTTTCTGGTTTGTTTCCATATCTCATTTTCAATATTAATCATATCAAAGAGCGTATAAAAGTTTAACAAATAATCAAACACTCACGTACAGCCACTAGACTGAGGAATACAAGATTGTCTGAGTACATTAGAAGCCTCTTTTGTCCAATCCCTCCTCCCTCCAGAGGTAGACAGGGCGCTGACTTGGTGGGAATCAGTAACTCACTTTTCCAAAAAAAAAGCTTTGGCACTTACGTTCTTGAACTTTAACCTTTTCCTTTTAACTTTAGTTTTTGAAATTTAATTTAATGGAATCATGTTATATGCTCCTCTGTGATGCTTTTTTTCTCTTAACATTGTATTTCTGGGCTTCATCCATGTTGAAGCATGTAGCTGTGTTTGTTCACATTCACTGCTCTAGAGCACTACATGGTACACCCACACCACAATGTATTTATCCGACTTTACTGTCAATACATAATTGGGTTACTTCAAGGTTTTTGCTGTCAGGAACACTGTCCTATGAACATTCTTGTGTAAGTCTTTTGGTGCACATGTGAAAAATCAACTACAGATGGGTTAAGGACTCAAATACGAAAGGCAAAACTATATAACGTTTGGAAGGAAACATAGGCAAATACCTGTATGACCTCTGGATAGGAAAGGACTTCTTAAATGAGACTCACAAAGCACAACCATGAAGGAAAAAAATGGTGAACTGGTATATACTTGGAAGTGGAGTGGCGGTGGGTGTGCACATGTTCTACTACCAGTAATAATGTCCAGTCACTATGAAGGGCTCGTAGCAATTTATTCTCCCACCAGCAGGGGAGAGAGTCTCAGTTGCTTTACATTTTCACCAATGCCTGATTTTTTTGTCAGAATTTTTCATTTTTGCAAATCTAGTGGTTATAAAATGGGTTTTTTCCTGGTGTTTTAAATTTCCATATTCCTGAATTCTAATGTTTATCATCTTTACCTTTGTTTATTAGCCATATGGTTTCCTCTTCTTAAAGTGCCTGGCTTTTGGTCCATGCTTATATTAGGATGTTTGCTTTTTATCTGATTGATTCTTTGGATTTCTTAAAGTATTCAGATTACTGAGTTTTTTGCTTTGTTACATGTGTTGAAATTTTTTTCTTCCACTTTGCAACTTGTCTTTTTTCTACTCTTTTAATGTTGCTTTTTAAAAAATATATTTATTTTATTTATTTTTGTCTGCATTGGGTCCTCATTGCTGTGCGCAGGCCTTCTCTAGTTGTGGCGAGTGGGGGCCACACTTCGCCATGGTGTGCGGGCCTCTCATCACGGTGGCCTCTCTTGTTGCGGAGCACAGGCTCCAGGCACGCGGGCCTCAGCAGTCATGGCATGTGGGCTCGGTAGTTGTGGCTTGCAGGCTCTAGAGCGCAGGCTCAGTAGTTGTGGCACACGGGCTTAGTTGCTCTGCAGCATGTGGGATCTTCCCGGACCAGGGCTCAAACCCATGTCCCCTGCATTGGCAGGTGGATTCCCCAACCACTGCACCACCAGGGAAGCCCTAATGTTGCTTTTTAACTGAACAAAAGCTCTTCATTTTAATCTAGTCAAATTTATCATTTTCTTCCTTTACGGTCTATGCTTTCTGAGTCTCATTTGAGAGGTTCTTTCCTACCCAGAGATCATTCTGATATTTTCCTATATTTTCTTCCACTGCTTTACAGCTTTGCCTTCCATATTTAAATCTTTAATCCTTCTGTATTGATTTTATGCTTGGTGTGAGGTAGGGGTCCAGTTTCAATTACTTTCACATAAGAATTACTAAATATCCCAGTACCATTTCTTGAAAGTCTGCCTTTCTCTTCTGATCCACAGTACTTGCTATGTCAAATAATTAATGATCACATATGCATGGGTCAGTTTCTCTTATATGTCTTCATGTACATAATTTTAATGGAATGGTTTATGTGAGCCTAAATGTGGTGTCAAAATATCATTTTCATTAACATAGCAAAGTGCTACATTTGACTTAGTATATTATGTTGTTAACCTCTGATCAATGGGCTATCATTCATTAGCCCAAATTTCTCTGGTTAATCGTGCCAAGAAAACCACAACACAAAGGTTTACTTACCTCTAAAGCCAACCTTCAACAAGGCTATTTCTAAATATCCCTGAGTCTTACAATAGGCTATAAACATGAGTCTGCTTAGTATTTAGTCCCTGGTATTTAGCTCTCCATTTCGGATATTTAATCCCTACTTCTGACAGGGCCTTTTTATCTCTTAAATAAGGTTTTGCATGATTTATGTCCATTATGTAATGCAATAAAAAATTAAACACCAAGAATAGTCATACCAAAAATTTTGTCTATTGAAGCATTTGAAGGCAATGTGCAATTAAACACAGTAAACTGTCTTTTCAAACGTTGTGGAATATCATTTCGACCGCCTCCAGGGTGAATCATTGCCGCTATGAGCTGTACGTCAACAATAGTAGTGAAATCTCCAGGCTTATCCAAGCTGTACATTCCTTCCATTTCCATCATTTGTCGCACAATCTCGTTAGTTATCTGGAATTTTA